>NC_134354.1:248022164-248624664 GCF_048569485.1 Anomaloglossus baeobatrachus | reverse complement strand
TTGGTAACCAGATCTGGGCCATCTACTTCCCCAGACCTTTCCTCCAATCTGCCTCTCCCGTTGGCCGCGCCTTCAGCCACTTCTGGCAGGATGTAGAGGCGGCTTTCATGGGCTGGTGGTTTCAGGGTATACCTGGCCTGGTGGATCCGCGCCCTCAGCCTCTTCTGGCAGGATGTAGAGGCGGCCTCCACAGTTGGTGCTGACCAGGTACCCTCTTTGTGGTGGAGAGCCAGGCCCCATAAGCAGGCATGCTCTCTGGTCGCAGGCGAGCCAAGGCCCTATATACGGACGGGCTCCTCCTGGTTGCAGACGAGCCAAGCCCCTAAACAGGCTGACTCTGGTGGTGGTGGTGCCCTCTGGTGTAACTATTTACACTGCGAGAGTTTGTGGCTATAGCCAGTTCATAGCCTTAAGGTTTATGGTTTTCTCACACAAGTTTATGTGGGCACATACTTAAACGTAAACGTTGCAAAACTTCCAACTTTTCAAAACTTTAACTTGCTGTATGCTTTACTTTATGCAGATTCCTCTACTCTTCCATACCAGGGCTTGGGCCTGTAGGGCTGCGGCACCTGCTGGTTTCTTGATCTCTTTCTTCTTCAGTGTCTCTGTCTTCATCTTCTGTTGTGACTGCAGGGCTTCTGCAAGGACTTCTAGAACATGGTGCAACATCTAGGGCATACCAGCCTCTTTCTCCCTGATGCATAGTGAACTCCACTGAGTCTCCTATCTTCAAATTTCTTCCAGGGTGTCCTCTGGGCAGGTGGGCTCTCACATCCCTTCGATTGACAAAAATCCCTTCCTTCACACCAGGTGATACTATAAAGCCGTATCCTGATTTGAGGCTGAAATCTTCGACAATTCCTCGACGCAGGGGTCCTCTGATCTGTGCTTTGGCTCTTCTCAGGAACCGTTTTTCTTGTAGGTCTCTGGCCGTGACTTCTCTCTGCTCTGGGGATGGCGGTGCAGGGAAAGACTGGGTTCTACTGCGGCGCTGTGTCTTGCGGGCTGGATTCTGCGAAGTGCAGCTTACAAGCTCCCAGGTGGGGCGGTTGGGCAGGTCTTCTTCAGCAGGAGGTGTCAGGTCTTCCTCGTCCCAGCGGGAATATGGCAGCATCTCCGGCTCTGGGACTAGCACTGCTGCTGGCTCCGGGGGCAACTCCTCAACTTCTTGCCCTCCTCTCCCCCTTAGTTCTTCGCTGCACTCTGGTCGTGGCAGCGCTAGGGATGAGTGTTCCTCAGCTGGCCCAGGCGGTGGACTCTTCGGCGTGGTTGCCGCAGGGGTTGCCTTAGGGGTGTGCGGAGGGAGCATGTACTGGTCCACCATCTCCTGTGGGAACTTGGCCTCCAGGTCAGCCTTCAGCTGCCAGTATGCAGGGTCCTCACCTATCAGGGATTTCCTTGCAGGGACCTCCTTAGACTGGGGAGCGGTGTCTGCTCTGGCCTTGCGGGCCGGGGTAAACAGAGGTACATTCTTGTCTTGGCGGGCCGCGCCTGACATGGCGGCGGCCTGGTCTTGGCGGGCCGTGCCGGGTATGGCGGCGGCCTGGTCTTGGCGGGCCGCGCCTGACATGGCGGCGGCCTGGATCAGCGTCGCTGTGTCAATCAGGGTCGCAGCTGGAGTCTTAGCGGGCATCGCTACTGTGGCCGGTTCTTGGCGGGCCGGGCAGGGCATCGCTGCGGCAGCCTGAATTGGCGTCGCAGCTGCGATGGGATCTGTGCAGGCTGGGCTGGGCGTCGCTGCAGCGATCGGAGCTTGGCGGGCCGCACCTGGCGTGGCTGCGGCCTGGTTCAGCACCTCGCCTGCGGCGTGGATGAGCGTCGCTGCTGCGGTGGGGTCTTTGCGGGCCGGGCCTAGCATGGCGGCGGCCTGGGTCAGCGTCACACCTGCAGCATGGATGAGGGTCGCGGTGGCAGCCGGATCCTTGCGGGCCGGGCAGGGCATCGCTGCGGCGGCCTGGTCTTGCGTCGCCGCGCCGGGCGCCTCTTCAGGGACCGCGGGCGTGGCAGCAGGGGTCGGGGCACTCGCGCTGGCAGGGGCAACACTGGACTCACCCATCGGTGGTATCATCGGGGTCTGAGTCGTCGCCGTCCGGTCTGGCACTCGTCGCGTGGCTCTCCCCTCGTAGGCCTGAACCGCTGCAGCCATCTCCAGAAGCTCCATGCGTTCCTCTCTGATCTGCTCTACGACCCGGGTCTCCAGTCGGTCGCAGAACTGGGCAAGCTCCCGATACCACCAGGCAGCGGAGCCTGGCTCTGGGTTTCTGCGTTCAGACGCCATTTCCTCTGCGCCTTCTTCCGCACGATTTCCCAGCAGTGGACTCGTCGCTGCCTCCAGTAGCAGACTCTTCAGTTTCTGCTCTGCTTCTTCCAGCAGCAGGCTTCTGGCTCCCTTTCTGTCCCGACGTCTCTGAACGCCTCCGCTCTCATCACTTGCGAGGTCAGGACTCTGCAGGGGATCTCTGGGTAGCCACACCTCTTCGTGGGCGGTAACTTCTCCCAGCGCGGGCTGCTGTTGTTTTTCAGCGCGCTTTTCATGGTGGCAATATGGCGGCGCTTCCAATTTTCCAAGCGGACCGCCCAGGCACATGGTCACCTGTCTGAACAGGTCTAGTCCTTATCCTGTTCGTGACGCCAGATGTGAAGCCCCACAAGTGCAGTGTCGGTGCATTACCTTCAGGGACTCCACTCGGCTGGATCTTGTCACAGGTAGGAGATCTTCTTTTAGGATTGTCGTGACGCCACTCTCAGAATTGCGGTCAGTGGGGACCGCCGCTGCAGATTAAGGGATGCCTGGGGCTGATGGTGGATGCAGCCAGTTGTAATAGCCTCCTGAGAGTGAGGCAAGCCCCAGGGCCCTGTGTAGGTGTGTAGAACCACAAGGCGCAGAATAACTCAACACAAGCAGAATGTCTTTCAGGGGTTTTACTCACTGTTGATGGCAGGGTGAGTAACCCGGGCGTAGCTGGGATGAACCAGGCTGGAACCAGGTATCCTTCAGGCTGACTGATGAGGGTGGCTACCGACTCGTCTTCCTTAGCCCTTCTGTGGTTTGTGGTAACCCCGACTTTTAGTCCCTATGGGGGTCACCCAGGGAAGTAACTGCTCCCCTCGTTTGTTTGCCGTTTGCTTGTCGCCTGGACCAGATCACTCCAGCTGCTTGCCTCCTGTGAACTATGGGCCCTAACTGTGGCTACGTGGCTGCGGCTTTTGTGGTGTTGTGGCGTGGGCTTTAAGGGCCCCACACCGGCAGGTTTAGCAAGGAAAGGTGGATCTATCCCCGCACCGGGATCTGCCGCCCGTTTGGGCCTGGTACTCCCTGACAGTCTCCTTACTTTCCACTACACTGCTCTCTCTCCAGCTGTGTGTGGTGTTCGGGCAGCACTACCAGGTGACCGTTCTCCCCCGTCGGTAGTCACTGCGCGGACGCTGTTAGACTGCAACAGCTCCAGGGGTCTGCTCCTGACGTCTGCTTTCCCTGGACTGCTGCACTAAACCGGCTCACTCGTGGGACCTGCACTGCTGCTCCTGTCTGAGCTCCACTTCCATGCTCCTCACTCCTCCACACTCTGCTTCAGACTGCTTACTCCTCCTTCTCTTTTCCCCTTGTGCCTGCCTACGTCACCTAGCAACCAGGCTCTCTACCACACCCCTTGAGTGGAGATGGAGGCTTCGCCCCCTCCACTCCTCAAGTGGAGGTGAAGGCTTTGCCCCCTCCTGGGATCCCCAGGGGTCCTCCCAAAGGTACATGTGTGAGACCTGATCACTATGCGCCTGTGTAGTCACACCTCGGTCAGCCTTCTGGATTACCTGTATTGTACTGTCCCCAGCATGGGTGCAGTACTCAGTGGTGCCTGACCAGGTCAGGGGCGCCACATTTGTATGTAGATATATATATATATATATATATATATATATATATATATATATATATATATATATATATATATTATATATACATATACACTACACATTTGTTATAATGGACAAATGAAAAATGTTCAAAAACAGTGATTCAAGGGTGTATAGAAAGAAAAAATGGTACCACTACTGTCACAAACCACCGGGGGGGTCACTCAGAAATCCCCCACGCTGGCTACCAGTACGTCACAATCGGGGGGTAACAAGTGGGGGTCACCCCTCCTTTATACCTCCCGACCGACAGACAGAGCACGTGACGCGCTCTCTAGCGCCCCTCTTATAGTCAGGCCAATTATGGAATTGCCCGACCATAAGCAAGGAGGCCGCTATACTACTTATGCCGATTATTGAAGGGTCCCCGGTGAGAGTAAGGTATATATTCCCCCGACCTCCGCGGGCGGAATATATAAAATCTCCCCGAATCTCACTGGCCTCCCCACAATAATCCTTGGCACAATTCGCTGCCACCAACCGATTTACGGTAACTATTAGCCGAACACACAGACGTGGGATTCAAGATCGAGATAACAGAACAGCCCAAGATTAATTATATAATTTAATCAGCCTAAAGCACACTAGAAACTACAATATATACAATAGGGAATCTACAGAATATACATATGTCAGAGTACAGTTACAGTCAAAGCATGGGTTACAAACAGGCATACACAGTTCCAGCAGTTACCTTGTTGCGTCTGGCCACAGGGGGGCGCTGTACCCAGGTTTCTAGGATCCTTCCCACAGATGTTTCCTACACGTGCCCCCAGCGAAAAGAACACTGGAAAATGGCCGAAGTAGGGTTATCAACCTGGGCAAATCCAGGTCCCCTCCTACCTTAGTGACCTCAGAGGGAGCACTGCTCCACCCCTGGCTTGAGTTATGGACAATCCACAACATGGAATATGGGCCATAACTTTGCCTGGGAGCGTCGTAGGCGGACGCCAATGCTCTCATTGTGACAGTTATGAATTTAGCTACAGAACGAGGGGACTCATGACCTGTCTGCCAGTTCCCCATTGGCTGATATCACGCCTGGGGCATTTCCCAATGTCCTGCTCCCATAAAAAGGGTGTGCCAGCATCGTCCGCATGCGGAGACACCATTTTTATGGTTGCCATATTTATCGGAAATATGGCTTGCGAGATATGAACCATTTTTTACTGGAGTCGTTCTGTCTGGCTATTTCCATAGCCTTGCTAACTAGCTAGCAGCCCCCACTACAGGGTCACGGCAGGGAGTCATCCTGTGTCCATTGTCCCCAAGCCACCTAATTTCCATATCACAGGACATGGCCATGGAGGTGTAAGTGGAACACTGAGAACAAGAAGGGAGGGGGCACTGCCAGGGAGTGATGAGGGATTATGACTGGAGTCATAATTCATCTTCATATCCCGGGATTTGCCTCACACCTCCCCCCTTTTGAGGGCGCTAGGGGGCAGCACACTCCGGTGTTCCCCCGTGCGCCCGTCCGCGACCTCTCCTTGTCGGGACAGCCCGTCTGCGTTACCATGGTCACGGCCCCTTTTGTGGCGAATGGTGAAGTTGTATTGCTGGAGCGCAAGGCTCCATCGCAACAATCGCCCATTCGTCCCAGAGACGGTGTGCAACCAGCTGAGGGGATTGTGGTCCGTCTCCACGATGAAGTGGCGCCCGTATAGATAGGGTTGCAGACGCTGCAGGGCCCACACTATGGCCAGGCACTCCTTCTCCATCGTGGAATAGGCAACTTCCCTTGGTAACAGCTTCCTGCTCAGGTACAAGACTGGGTGCTCTTGGCTCGCAGAGTCCACCTGGCTGAGCACCGCACCGAGGCCGAAGTCACTGGCGTCGGTCTGTACTACAAACGGCCGCGTGAAGTCGGCTGCCTGTAGCACGGGCGGGCTGGACAGGGCGTCCTTTAGGGCCCGGAAGGCTGTCTCGCAGTCCATTGTCCAATCGACTGCAGAGGGCAGCTTCTTCTTGGTGAGGTCCGTCAAGGGCTTTGCCAGGCTACTATAGCATGGAACAAACCTCCTATAGTACCCAGCGGTCCCCAAGAAGGACATCACCTGCTTCTTGGTCCTGGGGGTGGGCCAGGATGCGATGGCTTCCACTTTCTCAGGCTCGGGCTTCAGTGTTCTCCCACCTACCCGGTGACCGAGGTACTGGACCTCGCTCATGGCCAGCTGACACTTTCCCGGCTTGATGGTCAAACCTGCCCGGTGGATCCGCCTGAGCACCTGTGCTAGATGCTCTAGGTGGTCCTCCCAGGTGGGACTGAAGACGGCAATGTCATCCAGGTACGCGGCCGCGTACCCTTCAAGTCCCTTGAGCAGGGTGTTGACCATCCGCTGGAAAGTGGCAGGGGCATTCCTCATCCCGAATGGCATCACCGTGGACTCGTACAGTCCAAATGGGGTAATAAAGGCAGAGCGTTCCCTGGCCTTGCGAGTCAGGGGGATCTGCCAATATCCCCGGCTCAGATCCATGATGGTCAGGTACTGAGCCCCGGCCAACTGATCGAGCAGGTCATCGATGCGTGGCATTGGGTACGCATCGGCGACCGTGACCGCATTGAGCCCCCTGTAGTCCACGCAGAACCGCGTGGTTCGGTCCTTCTTAGGGACGAGGACTACAGGCGAGGCCCAAGCGCTGTAGGATGCCTGGATCACCCCCAGCTTCAGCATCTCGTCAATCTCCTGGCGCATGTGTTGCTGCACCTCCAGGGAGACCCGATATGCTGAACGCCGGATCGGGGGATGATCCCCAGTGTCCACGTGATGGACAGCCAAGTCAGTCCTTCCGGGCTGGTTGGTAAACAACCCCCGGAAGGGGAGGAGGGTGGCCCACAGCTGGGACCGTTGGTCTTCCAAGAGCTGGTGGCCAACCTCCACATCCTCAATGGATCCGCCTGCCCTAACCTGGGCTAGCATATCCAAGAGGGTTTCCGCTTCTCCCTCCTCGGGCAGGTTGCACACGGGGAGCGCACATGCCTCCCGCTCATGATGTGCCTTCATCATGTTCACATGGAAGGGCTTCCGCCTTCCACGGGCAGGGTCCAGGGTGACCAGGTACGTTACAGGGTTGAGCTGCTGGTACACGAGGTATGGGCCTTCCCAGGCTGCCTGAAGCTTGTCCTGTGGTACGGGGACCAGTACCCACACCTTTTGACCCACTTGGTAGGTCCTCTCACAAGCGTTCTGGTCGTACCAACGCTTCTGATCGGCCTGGGCTTGAGCCATATTGTCGTGTACCAGTTGCGTCAAGGCTTGCATTTTGTCCCGGAAGCGCATGACATACTCGATAACCGACACTCCAGGGGTGGCCAAATCCCCTTCCCAAGCCTCTTTCACCAGAGCCAGGGGGCCCCGCACACGTCGCCCGTACAGGAGCTCAAACGGTGAGAATCCTGTTGAGGCCTGTGGAACCTCCCGGTAAGCAAATAACAGGTGTGGGAGATACCGCTCCCAGTCACGCCCATGGGAGTCGACCAACATCTTAAGCATCTGCTTTAAGGTGCCATTGAACCGCTCGCACAGGCCATTAGTCTGTGGATGGTACGGGCTGGCCACCAGATGTCGCACCTGGACTTGCTTACAGAGGGCCTCCATCAGCTGGGACATGAATTGGGTCCCCCGGTCAGTGAGCATTTCCTGGGGAAAACCCACTCGGGAGAAAATCTCCAGCAATGCGGTGGCCACCTTGTCAGCCCGAATGGACGACAAGGCCACTGCTTCTGGGTACCGGGTGGCATAGTCCACTACCGTCAGTATGAAGCGTTTCCCGGAGCTGCTGGGGATGGCCAGCGGGCCGACCAGATCCACAGCCACCCTCCTGAAAGGCTCATCGATGATTGGCAGAGATACCAGTGGGGCTTTGGGGCGTGGCCCCGCCTTCCCCACTCTCTGACAGGTTTCACACGAACGGCAGTAGGCAGCCACATCGGCCCCCATTTTTGGCCAGTAGAAATGCTGGTTTAACCTGGCCTTGGTCTTAGCGATCCCTAGGTGTCCGGCCATCGGAATCTCATGTGCGATCCGCAACAACTCCGTCCGGAACGGATAGGGTACCACCAACTGTCGGTCCCTGGGCCACGCCTCCGGTGAACCCTGCTGGACCGTGGCCCGGTACAGCCGTCCTTGGTCCCAGACCACTCGCTCCGGGTCCGAGTCCGAGGGAGGCTGTGCCGCCTGCTCCTTAAGAGCTTTCAGGCTGTCGTCAGCTTCTAACGCTGCCTGAAACCCCTGACTAGATGTGGCCAGAATCGACGAGACTGTCACATCTTCAGTCAGTACCCCGGGACCTGTGTCCTGGCCTCCACCTGACTCGGCTGCCACTTGGTCAGAAGGGGAAGAGCTATCGGACCTCCGGGAGGCCCCTTGGCTTCCAGCACTCCCACTGCGGGTGACAGCGGCCACAGCCGCTGCGACCGTGGGTCGTGCCTGCTCCTCCTCCGTTCCTGACCAAGTCGCCGGTTCAGGCAGACCTACCTGGCTTCCTGACACCCCGGTTGTGGGGGAACCATGCACCGAGATCTTACCTGGGAGCACTTCCGCTCCTGGACCGGCCCCAATCTCACCTGCCTGTTCCCCTCCTGCAGCAACAGAACCCCGCTGTGAAATCTCTGGGGACCCCACATTTGCTGTGGTAGCCCCCACCCCACACACTGGTCCTCCCCCTGCAGCACCCTGCTCTCTGCTTATCCCTGCAGAGGGCAACAGATCCCAGCTCACAGGCTGGTTACTTGTAGAGGCATTGTCACACCTTTCTCTGACCCCCTCCCCTGTCACAGCTGCAGCTGAGTGTGTGTCTATGGTGTCTATGCAAGCAGAAATATCAGAGTTCACTCCCTCCTCCCTTACATCATTCATAGATAACACATTAACATTGTTAGGAGTCATGTCAGTACGGGCTGAAGGTTCAGCCCTTGGGGGGGGCCCAAACTGGGAGGTTATCTGCCCCAAATCTGTCCCAAGTAGCACGTTTGCAGGGATCCGATCAGTTACCCCCACCTCCCTCACCCCTCGCCCTGCGCCCCAGTCCACATAAATGTCAGCAACAGGCAGCGCCGGGTCAATGCCTCCAATCCCGGAGACAGCGAGGGTTTTTCCAGGGATCAAGTCTTGGGGGGACACCATCTCAGGCCGCACCAGAGTCACCTCCGAGGCGCTGTCTCGCAGTCCTATGGTCACAGACCGGCCGACGGTGACAGGTTGGAAGCTGTCCAGGGACCTACCACCACCCCCACCCACACAATACACCTTGGGCGGCCCTTGGGACGGGGACGGAGCCGGGGCCTTGGGACGCTGAGGGCACATGGCCTTGAAGTGTCCAGGTAGGTTGCACTGGTGGCACCGTCTTGGTTCCGCCACGGGCCTGGAGAGGGGAGTTGAGGGGGACACCCCCTGCAGTCTAGGGGCAGGTGGGGCAGTCGCAGAATTCATCTTACCCCCTCTCCAGGTGCTGCTGGTGGCCGCTCTCCTGGCCTCAGGGGCCCGGTTGTTGGTGTAGTCATCGGCAAGGGCAGCTGTAGCCGTGGACCCCTTTGGCTTCTGGTCTCGGATGAACTGGCGGAGATCCTCAGGGCAGTTCCACAAGAGTTGCTCCGTGATGAACAAGTCCAGGATCTCCGGTCCGGTGGAAAGCTGCAGGCCTTGGGTCCAGTGGTCGGCAGCTCGGGCAAGTGCCCGCCGGTGGTCAGCCCAGGAGTCCTTTGGTCCCTTCTGTAGGCTCCGGAACTTCTTGCGGTAGGACTCTGGAGTGAGGTTGTACTGTTGGATCAGGGCCCGCTTGATGGTGTCGTAGCCCTGATCTGCCTCAGCAGGCAAGTCCCCAAGGATATCCAGGGCCTTACCCCTTAAACGGGGGGTCAGGTATTTGGCCCACTGGTCCTTGTCCAGATGGTGCTGCAAGCAAGTCCGTTCAAAAGCAGTCAAGAAAGAGTCCAAGTCTCCATCCTTCTCCAGCACTGGGAAGTCCTCAACACGGACCTTTGGAAGTTTGGTGTCTCGAAGGTCACATGTGGCTGATGAGGGCCGGAGCTGAGCTAGCTGCAGCTGGTAGTCACGGTCTGCCTGTCGCTCTCGCTCTTCACGCGCTGCCTGCCGCTCTCGCTCCGCAGCCTCACGCTCTGCGTGCCGCTCCGCAGCCTCAGCGTCACGCGCTGCCTGCCGCTCTGCCCTGCGCTCTGCCAGGAGTTCCTTGTAGCCCTTCTGGTCTCCAGCCTGGAGAAGGGCCATAGCCATTTGAAGAAGGCTATCCGAGCCTCCCAGGCTCGGTGGAATGGCACGTGGTGATCTGCGGCACGCTGCAGAGCTAGGCGATTCACTGTCCCTTTCAGAGCGGAGGGCTGGCATCTGGCTCGTTGAGGAACCTTGGGTGAGCTCCTCCTCATCTTGTCCAGCAGTGCCAGGTTGCGCAATGTCCTCGGCAGAACGGTTTTCTGGCGTCGAGCTCCTGGAGGACTCGTGGGCAACCTCCTCATTGCTGTCCACAGCACCGTCCTCCCTCTCTTCGGCTCCTGCCTTAGCATTGGCCAGTTGCATAGCTCTGCTCCTGGTGCCATCAGCCATTCTTGCAGACTTTTGGTCACTGACACAGAACTGACACCTGATGCCTCCACACACCTTACAGTATCTGCACTCTGACACTCTAGTGTTGAGCTAGTCTGAAGACCCCAGCAGCCACAGCTGCTGCAGGCAGTCTTTAGTGTCTGGGAGTATGGGTCTCACACTCACACACACTATTATCTCGATCCCACCGCTATGCCACCAATATGTCACAAACCATCGGGGGGGTCACTCAGAAATCCCCCGCGCTGGCTACCAGTACGTCACAATCGGGGGGTAACAAGTGGGGGTCACCCCTCCTTTATACCTCCCGACCGACAGACAGAGCACGTGACGCGCTCTCTAGCGCCCCTCTTATAGTCAGGCCAATTATGGAATTGCCCGACCATAAGCAAGGAGGCCGCTATACTACTTATGCCGATTATTGAAGGGTCCCCGGTGAGAGTAAGGTATATATTCCCCCGACCTCCGCGGGCGGAATATATAAAATCTCCCCGAATCTCACTGGCCTCCCCACAATAATCCTTGGCACAATTCGCTGCCACCAACCGATTTACGGTAACTATTAGCTGAACACACAGACGTGGGATTCAAGATCGAGATAACAGAACAGCCCAAGATTAATTATATAATTTAATCAGCCTAAAGCACACTAGAAACTACAATATATACAATAGGGAATCTACAGAATATACATATGTCAGAGTACAGTTACAGTCAAAGCATGGGTTACAAACAGGCATACACAGTTCCAGCAGTTACCTTGTTGCGTCTGGCCACAGGGGGGCGCTGTACCCAGGTTTCTAGGATCCTTCCCACAGATGTTTCCTACACGTGCCCCCAGCGAAAAGAACACTGGAAAATGGCCGAAGTAGGGTTATCAACCTGGGCAAATCCAGGTCCCCTCCTACCTTAGTGACCTCAGAGGGAGCACTGCTCCACCCCTGGCTTGAGTTATGGACAATCCACAACATGGAATATGGGCCATAACTTTGCCTGGGAGCGTCGTAGGCGGACGCCAATGCTCTCATTGTGACAGTTATGAATTTAGCTACAGAACGAGGGGACTCATGACCTGTCTGCCAGTTCCCCATTGGCTGATATCACGCCTGGGGCATTTCCCAATGTCCTGCTCCCATAAAAAGGATGTGCCAGCATCGTCCGCATGCGGAGACACCATTTTTATGGTTGCCATATTTATCGGAAATATGGCTTGCGAGATATGAACCATTTTTTACTGGAGTCGTTCTGTCTGGCTATTTCCATAGCCTTGCTAACTAGCTAGCAGCCCCCACTACAGGGTCACGGCAGGGAGTCATCCTGTGTCCATTGTCCCCAAGCCACCTAATTTCCATATCACAGGACATGGCCATGGAGGTGTAAGTGGAACACTGAGAACAAGAAGGGAGGGGGCACTGCCAGGGAGTGATGAGGGATTATGACTGGAGTCATAATTCATCTTCATATCCCGGGATTTGCCTCACAACTACCAATGTCACTCTGTCCTGAAAGGAATGCGCCACCTCAAATTATTTTTTTCCTGTGTGCGGCCCATACACCCAGCCGAGTTTGAGACCCCCTGATGTAATATGATACGATCTCTGCTTCACTGCTGATGTGGCACTTGTAACTGCCTGAAACAGATTATAATACTTTAAATGAAGCTCCTGCCCACTGGAATTCGCATCTGTACGTACGTGAGAAAATAATATATATATATATATATATATATATGACATATATACATACATACTGCATCTCTATATATATATATATATATATATATATATATACTGTATATAACACATGCATATGTAAAACACAGTTTTACAAAATATTTTGCTGCTACAGAAATATAAGAACATTTTATCCATCATTGCATCAATTACAATCTCTCCATTTACATAATTTCATGCAGCAAAAGAAAATCTTCCATCTTTTCTAAACTGCCACATTTATTACTCCTATATATAGAAGGCTCAATAACAAATATTTCTATGTTAATAAATTGCTTAAATTACAATTCCATTCATATAAAATTTCAAAAACAGTTTTTTGCTTACATCATTGAAAATTAATCAAATAGAAAATATTGAGGAAATTAAAGTAAAGACCTGAAAATGACCTAACTCTTAGTACTACTTTAAAATATAAATTGAAGCCACCACTGGGATATTCTTAGAGTAGTATTTCTTAACAACATCTGTAAGAAAAAGTTTTCAGCTGGCTCGTTGGTCTAGGGGTATGATTCTCGCTTAGGGTGCGAGAGGTCCCGGGTTCAAATCCCGGACGAGCCCATTTTTTTTTTTTTTAAATTAATTTGCCAAAGTAACTGTTCTTGTGGATGTATTAAAGACTTAAGTATTTTTTCTTTTTTTTCTGCAACAAGAAATACAAATGTGATTCCTTAATCTGCTCATTGATCTAGAGCAGAGGTCTCAAACATGTGGGCCGCATGAGGCCCCTCAGACTGTTTCTTGTGGGCCCCTCATTGATTGCGGCCAGTGTAGGGGCCACAGTCGTCATTGCTTTACTTCAGAACGTTTTATTGGCACTGCACAGAATCAAGCTCTCTCTGTACTACTCTAATGGCAGCCACTGACTAATCAGAGGGAAGCAGCTGATGAGTATTTTATCACCTGCTTGCCTCTGGTTGGCCAGTGGCTGCCATTGGAATAGTGCAGAGAGAGCTTGTCTCTGTGTGACGGTGGCAAAATGTTGATCTGAAGTTTAGATGGAGCACTGACAGCCGCTGCGATTGTCAAGGGGGGGCTCATGCCTGCGGGCCACAAGAAGCAGGGTAGAGAATGCCAAAGGAATGGATGACAGGTAAGGAGAATTAGTGAGAAGAATGTGTATGTCTGTGTGTGTGTTTAATGGCACAATAGGGAACCAGGATGGGACATTGCTAGTGTAGGTGTGTGTGACTAGAATGGCACAATAGGGGACCAGGATGGAACATTGCTAGTGTGTGTGTTTGTGTGTGTTTAATGGCACAATAGGGGATCAAGATAGTACATTGCTTGTGTGTGTGTGTAATGGCACAATAGGGGACCAGGAGGGGACATTGCTAGTGTGTGTGTTTAATGGCACAATGGGGAACCATGATGGGACATTGCAAGTGTGTGTGTGTTTGCTGCTATGTTATTTTATTTGGCTCATGAGATTCCTAAGCATAATGACCATGTACTGGAAACTGGAGAGCCAATCTCTTGGCATCCACTGCCTGTGAGCTGTTCAACAGAATGGTGTGGAGGTACGTGCAAGAGTTGAAAATCCAAGATGGCACACACTCCCTCTTCTGGTTTATCCCCTATGCTAAGTGCTTGCCTTTGTCATAGACAACAGTAAGCATAGAGAATGCTGCTAGCCCAGGGACTGGACGCCATCTTGTATTCTGACCACCAACATACACTTCTCCACTGTATTCAGCAACTTGCAGGTGATGGCACAGCCAGGAGAGCTTTACCCAGGATTGCCACCTGGATTTTCAGGACCTCATACCGGCAAACATTTTGGGCCCCATTGAGACTCCACCAGTTCCCATCATATATCTTCTGGTTGTAAGTATGTGTGCATATATAATTATATACTATATATATATATATATATATATATATATATATATATATATATATATATGTTACACCTCGTGACTCCCCTGTTACAAGGAATGATGTGGTGTCCCATTCCTTGCCTGCCACGAGCCCTCCTGCTCAGCAGCGCTGAAGGTCTAGGAGACTACGCAATGTGCATAGGATAGCTGTTCAGGGTAGCAGCAAGAGTTTCGTTATCCCTGCACATTGTGAAACTGCGGATCCCGCCTCTTTGTCCCAGAGGTGGGAAGATGCGCATGTGCACCACGTGGCATGTGTTGATTTGCCCACTGACGTCACACGGCTTGATGACACGCCGCAAGCCGATTGCTTTGACATCAGTGAGGCTGATGACATGGTGAACCCTGACTGGCCGGGCTGGGACATCGTGGACCCTGATTGGGCCAAGTCCGTCGTCACCGCCTCATGCCTGCCTTTGGGTGAAGCTGCGCTTCCTTAAAAGCTCCGCTTGCCAATATGGTGGCACGCGACCGTTCTCTATTGTTAGATGACTGGCAGTGTGTTGCTACGCCACTGTTCAAGCATCTTGTCTACTTGTGGAATTTGTCCTTACTGGTCAGGCAGTACCTTGTTTGTAGGCCGTGTTCCTGACCTTGGTGAGCTCCTCGGGACTCCTCCGGACTCACCTTCTTGTTGAAGCACACGTGCGTGGGCACCACTGTGCTACCCTCGTGCCACGTTTCCGTGACTTCCGTTTTGGCACATGTGCGTGGGCACCCCTGTACTACCCTCGTGCTACATTTCCGTGACTTCCGTTTGGGCACACGTGCGTAGGCACCACTGTGCTTCATTGTGCAACAAGTATACTGAGCGGTGAGCTCCGTTCCATACAACCCTCACGGGTTAGGGCAAGCCGGTGTACGCAGATCGCCTGTGACGTAGCAGACGATCGTCAGCAGAAACCCGCTCACTCTTCAACCGTAGCAGCGGTCCCCTACACCGCACAGTGGACCTTGACCGGCGGAAGCTGTCTCTATACCATCTTGGCATGCTTCCCCGGGTCCCCCGCGTAACATATATATATATATATATATATATATATACATACACTGTATGTGCTGCCCCCCTGGAAGCAGCCGAGCTGCTCGGATCCGGGTTCGCTGTTGCTCGAGGGTCTCCGGACCCGGGGTCGTGCGGTAACTCAAATGAAAAGGGCGGTATTTACAGGGGGATTGATATAGTTTGTGACGTCACCCGTGGTGTACGGTAATTTGGGAATACCGCCTCTGCCGTTGGGAGTACCCGGGATGATGAAGTGGGGCAGCAAGGTGTCGTAGCCCTCCACGGGTAGGGGAGAATGCCCCGGGACTCAGTGTGGGGTGTAGTACTAGTGCAAAGCGATACGACATCACAACTAAGCCAACTAAAATCACTCAGACACTGCATGCTTTACCCAAAGGAACACAAAGGAATATCACCACCCCCAATGAGACCAATAGTCTCAGGCATTGGATTATCTAATGAACATATGAGTGAATGGTTGGACTTAATTCTGCAGCCATTCACTCATAGAACTCCAGGGTACATTAAAGACAATATTGATATTCTTGACCAGTTTTCTAATAAAATTTGGCAACCGAATTTCAGTTGCCTTAGTTGCGATGTCATATCACTTTACACTACTATCCCCTTATCTGTTGCTAGACAAGCTCTGATTTTTCGTTTGAATAAATATTGTTCCTTTTTTTCAGCATTTCAAAACTATATTATTCAGGTTGGGCAATTTTTGATGGAACTCAATTTTTTTGTGTTTAACAAACAATTTTATATACAGTACCACTGAGCTTCTATGGGTGCCAAATTTTTGCCTTCAATCGTGAATTTAGTTATGGCTCCTTGGGAGGAAACACATCTATATTGCACTGAAAACCCTTACTGTAAATTCATCCACTGGTACGGTAGATTTATCGATGATCAGTTATTTATTTGGAACGGTCCCATCTCATTAATTCCTGAGTTCATGAATTATCTAAACAATAATCAATTTAATCTAAAATTGACCCATTACAGTAATAACAATAAAATTATTTTTTTGGATTTAACTTTTACAGGTATGCCAAGCCAGATTATATCTACTTGCATCTATCGCAAACCCTTGGCCGGCAATACAATTTTGCATGCTAAAAGTAGCCATCCTAATCATACGATTAAAGCCGTGCCAGTGGGTGAATTTACTAGGGTTCTACGAAATTGCAGTGAGCATTCCATCTATAGCAATGAAATAAGATCAGCTGAATCTAGATTAAATGCAAGGGGTTATCCATCCTGGACACTTCAGAGAACACGCAAAGTAGTAGAAAATAAAAAACGCGAACAATTGATAGATTTTTCAGAAAATTTATCTAAACGCAAAAATAACAACAAAATTAATGCTGAGCCACATAATAAAATAGTATTATCTTTACAATATAGCACACAATTTAATCACATTAAGCACATTATTAAATGCTACTTACCTGTTTTAATTGAGGATCCTGTCCTTGCAACTATATTACAATCGGGTGCAATGTGGTTGCTAAAAAAGCACCTTCATTAGGCAACATACTTTCACCCAGTTTTTTTGTAAAAAATAAACCTGTTTCCACCTGGCTTGAACACAAGGGATTTTTTAGGTGCGGCACCTCATGATGCCGCACATGTGAATTTGCCTTACCATGCAGTTCATTTTCTAACACTGATGAGACTGCCACATATCCTATTTCTAGGTACATTAATTGCAACACCACTAATGTGGTTTATTGTATTAAGTGCACCAGTTATAATTTACTTTATATTGGTTGTACAGTGAGAAAACTCAAGGTGCGGTTTAATGAACACATCCGTGATATTTACAATTCCAAAGGACCCTGTTATTTCAACAAGAAATCTTTCATCAGCATCTAGGCATTTTATTTCACATCATAATTGCAATACTGATTTTTTTGTGTGTTTTCGGATTGGAAAAAGTTAAAATTTCTCCTCGTGGTGGTGATATCCAACATCAGGTCCACACACGTGAGGCCTTTTGGATATTTCATTTGGGAACTATAATACCCAATGGTCTTAATCTGAGACGAGATGTCATGTTTCATTATTAAATATTGCTAGATAATGTTTGCATGTACATCTCGGATAAAAGAGTGTTTTATTTGGGGGTTTTTTTATATAAAAAAAAAAATAAAAAAAATATATATATATATTATTGTATGTTCATGCATTTATGATTTTTTTTCCTCTTGTATATAATTTTCCTTATTCACTTATTGTGGAATTTTTGTATTGTGTGTTTCGTATATTATCTACCCTGTGATAGCACATGTGTTTTTCTGATTAAACTCACCCCTCCCATTGGTAGGAATGAGTTTAAAAGCTTGTGGGTAACATTCTTTTACTCAGGCTTGATAAAGAGCGCAGGTAGCGTTCGAAACGCGTTGCCGCACATGGGCTCCCTATTTTGTCCCTTGTAATGACAAGTATTTTTTACGTCCTTTAAAATAAAGCATACACAAGATTTTATATTATTCCGGAAGCTGGATTATTTTTTCTTCTATTGGATCCCTGCACCACCAGAGTGTTATCCTTGCATGCCAGCCGGACCTTGCCACAGCTGAGCTGGATCACCTTCTTTCCCTTCTAACAATAGCTCTCCCTGGTTGGTCCACTTGCTAAGAGGCAATTAGACATGCGCATTACAGTTTTCTAGACGCCGAGTTTGGCGCTATTGTAACGGAGATATGTTTACCATAGCACGCAAATAGGTGAGTCATTCTCACAAATTATTATGTACACATGACCATGTTTAATGATGTATTATACTTTGGCACTAATGTAAACACAAAGCACTTTGAAAATGAATGTATTAATTGGTGCATATAAAATTTAGAGCCCTATTGACTTATAAAAAACCTTCACACATGTAATCACACTAAAAGTAATGTTATAGTTTTGTAAAAATATGTTAATGAAAATCAATTGAGATGTAAATGGATAATGATATATATCCTGTGGATACACAAACAGTGGCTTGACAAAGGTTCTTTGGAACTGAAAAGTTGCCACCTGGCTCAATAAAGCCTTTATGTTTTCACTGAAATCACTGGAGTACTGCCTATGCTTTTTTGGTCTGGATATTATAACGACTACTGAAAGGTTGTGGTAAGGCCCAACACCCAGGATTTTGAATAGTTGTGCTGTTCAGAGTTTTGTTTTGTCTGGAATGTTTGTGTGTGTATATATTGTGAGGTAGCAGCGTTGCTTGGGCAAAAACGTGAGGCAGTGAGGCAGCAGCGTGTTCACACCAACAGTCTATTTATTGTTGCAGCATAAATAGATCCAATTTCCCACTGTCAAAGTCTCTTCCGGATCACAGCCGGTGCACATAGACAAATTCTTTGCATCAAAAAGTCTTGTTACCTTAGGACCCCGTTAACCGCAGGGATCTGTGTAAGGTTCTCCTAGGCTCACACTCTTGGCCTGTGTTCACTCCACACAGAGCCAGCCCAGCTCATGTCCAACACGGCATGTGTTAGCTTCACCAAGCCTGGCTCTCAACTGAGACATACCCTGCTGTGCTCTGCATGATTTTAAATGAAAATGCCGGACATGAGGATTGCTACAAAACCTGGACTGGGAGGAGGGATCTGTCTCCCTGTTACCTTTTGTGCTATACTCCCAGTAATAGCTATAGCAAACTCAGAGGGTTTCCAGACACATTCTGGGGGACACATAGCGGTCTTCAAATATTACCCCTGTCACTGCCTCACAATATATATATATATATATATATAAAATATAATAAAGTTCATTTATATAGCGCCAACATATTCCACAGCACTTTACAATCTGGTGGGGGGTTGTATAGACAAATACAAAACAAAATAGTACATAATGGAACAGCTACAGTAGGAATGAGGGCCCTGTTCGAAAGCTTACAATCTATGGGGAAAAAAAGGGGACACAAAAGGTGAAGCACACTTGCTGCATTCAAGATGGATTGGAGCGGGGAGAGTTTGGTCCGAGGGAGACCAATCAATAAAGAGTTGCAGTAATCCAGGCGGGAATGAATAAGAGCGACAGTAAGGGTTTTTGCAGTTTCGAAAGTAAGAAATGGTCGGATTCTGGAGATGTTTTTGAGATGTAGGTGACATGTGCGAGTGAGTGATTGTATATGGGGAATGAAGGAGAGTTCTGAGTCAAATATGACCCCAAGACAGCGAGCATGCTGCTTGGGAATAATGATTAAATCATCAAAGGTGATTGAGATGTCAGGTGTAGGTTGGTTGGTAGAGGGAGGAAACACAAAGAACTCAGTTTTTGAGAGATTCAGTTTCAGATAGAGGGAGGACATGCTTTGAGAGACAGCAGACAGACAATCCCTGGTATTTTGTAACAAAGCAGGGGTGGTGATTGGAGATGATGTATATAATTGGGTGTCATCAGCATAGAAATGGTATTGGAAACCGAATCTGCTAATGGTTTGTCCAATAGGGGCTGTGTATAGAGAGAAGAGGAGAGGGCCCAAGACTGAGCCTTGAGGAACCCCGAAGGTGATGGGGAGAGGAGTGGAGTAAGAGCCAGCAAAGGAAACAGTGAAGGAGCGGTCAGAGAGATAGGAGGAGAACCAGGCGAGAGCGGTGTCCTTGAGGCCAATAGAGTGTAGCATAGTGAGGAGAAGTTGGTGGTCCACAGTGTCAAAAGCGGCTAAGAGATCCAAGAGAAAAAATAGGGAATAGTGGCCTTTAGATTTTGCTGTTAATAGATCATTTGAGACTTTGGTGAGGGCCGTTTCGGTGGAGTGTAAAGAGCGGAAACCAGATTGAGAGGGATCAAGAAGTGAGTTTTCAGATAAATAGCGGATTAGTCGAGAGTGGACCAAGCGTTCTTAGAGATAAAGGGAAGGTTAGAGACTGGTCTGTAGTTAGTGGTACAGTTCTGATTGAGGGAAGGTTTTTTAAGCAGAGGGGTTATGATGGCATGTTTAAATGATGAAGGAAAGATACCTGATGAGAGAGAGAGGTTAAACATTTTGGGTAGATAGGTAGTGACAGCTGGGGAGAGAGCCTGATGGAGATGTGAGGGAATAGGGTCACTGGTGCATGTTGTTGGGCGGGAAGAGGCAAGGAGACGCGTCACTTCTTCTGTGACAGGCTCGAATATTGATAGTGAGCTTGTGGTGAGGGAGAGGAGCGGATCCAGGCTCTGAGGGGATTTTTCAAAGATTTCTTTGCGGATGGCATTGATCTTTTGTAAGAAGAAAGATATATATATATATATATATATATATATATATATATATATATATATATATACTGTATATGCACAGTGAAGGAAATAATTATTTGATGCCTTGCTGATTTTGTAAGTTTGCCCACTGATAAAAATATAACAGTCTATAGTGTTAAAGTAGGTAATTTTAAAAGTGAGAGATAGAATATCCAAAATAAAATCCAGAAAATCACATTGTACACATTATATGAATTTGTTTGCATTTTGCGGAGAGAAATAACAATACTTGGTGGCAAAACCCTTGTTGTCAAGCACAGCAGTCAGATATTTTTTGTAGTTGATGATGAGGTTGCGCACATGTCAGGAAGAATTTTTGGCCCACTCCTTTTTTCAAATCATCTCTAAATCATTAAGATTTTGAGGCTGTTGCTTGGCAACTCGGCACTCCAGTGATTTCAGTGAAAGCATAAAGGATTTATTGAGCCCAGTGGCAACGTTTCAGTTCCAAAGAACCTTTGTCAAGCCAAGCAACAGTTTGTGTATCCACAGGATGTATATCATTTCATGTCTTTGTTAGTGGGCAAACGTACAAAATCGGCAAGGGATCAAATAATTATTCCCTTCACTGTGTGTGTTTATATGTATATGTATATATATATATATATATATATATAAAATAATCGGCAAGGGATCAAATAATTATTCCCTTCACTGTGTGTGTTTATATGTATATATATATGTATATATATATATATATGTTTACATATAATATATATATATATATATATATGTTATAATATACCCCCACAAGCTGTCCCTCTGGATAATATCCTCCTACGCTGCCGCTCTGTATAATATCCCCCCACACTGCCACACTGCCCCTCTGTATAATATCCCACACACACCGTGGCTCTGTATGATATCCCCCACAAGCTGTCCCTCTGTATAATATCCCCCCACATTGCCTCTCTGTATAATATATCCCCACACACTGCTTCTCTGTATAATACCCCCACACACTGCCCCTCTGTATAATACCCCCACACACTGCTCCTCTGTATAATATCCCCCCACACACTGCCTCTCTGTATAATATCCCCCACAAACTGCCCCTTTGTATAATATACCCCCACAAGCTGTTACTTTGTATAATATACCCTCACAAGCTGCCCCTCTGTATAATATCTCCTCACACTGCCCCTTGGTATAAGATATCACCACACACTGCTCCTCTATATAATATATACCCACATACTGCCCCTCTGTAGAATACTCCCACACACTGCCCCCTGTATAATATCCCCCCACACACTTCCCCTTTCAATATTATCCTGCACTGCCCCTCTGTTTAACATCCCCCCACACTGCTCATCTCTATAATATCCCCCCACAAACAATGCCCTTGTGAATAATATACACCCACACACTGCTCCTCTATATAATATCATCCCATACACTGCCCCTCTGTATAATATTCCCCCACTATGCCCTTCTGTATAATATCCCCCACACTGCCCCTTTGTATAATATCTCACACACAGTCCCTTTGTATAATATCCCCCACACACTGATGCTTTGTATAAATTAACCCCACACACTGGCCCTCTGTATAATATATCCCCACAAGCTGCCCCTATGTGTAATATCCCTTACTCTGCCCCCTGTATAAAATATCCCCACAAGCTGTCCCTCTGTACAATATCCCCACACACTGCCCCTCTATATAATATCACCCCACACTGCCCCTCTGTATAATATAACTGCACACACTGCCCCTCTGTATAATATAACTGCACACACTCACCCTCTGTATAATATCCCTCACACACTGCCCCTCTATATAATATCACCCCACACTGCCCCTCTGTATAATATAACTGCACACACTGCCCCTCTGTATAATATAACTGCACACACTCACCCTCTGTATAATATCCCTCACACACTGCCCCCTGTATAATATCCCCAAAATACTGCCTCTCTGTTTATTATCCCCCACACTGTCCCTTTGTTTATTATCCCCCCACACTGCTCCTCTGTTTATTATCTCCCCATACTGCCCCTCAGTATAATATCCCCCCACACACTGCCCCTTTGTACAATATACCCACACTGTTATGCTCGCCGGGCAAGCAGTTATGTTAATGAACCCTGTTATGATTCAGTGACCGAGGAGGATAAAAAAACGTACAAAAAAACAAGGAAACCCAGAATGTTACCAGAGTGGTTGGAATCTCAGTGAACTGCAGATCTAACACTAACACACAACTAGAAGTAGCCATGGGACGTGCCTTACGATGACCTGGTCACCTTGACACAGCCGGAGAACTAATTAATCGGACAGAGAGAAATACGGAAAGGCTAATCTGTCTCGGTGCAGTACCCAAAGATATAGATAGCCCCCCACATATAAAGATGACGGTGATGTAGGAAAACACAATACACAGTTAGTTTGGGCCTCATCGTTGCTGAATCTTTTACCTATCTAAATAGGAACAGACAGAAAAGAGCACTACCTGCAGCCGTGAAAATACCAACATGCCTGATATGGAAAAATACTGAACCCACACGGGCTCTCCCCCACTATATAAGTACTCAGGTGTTACTGGGATCCAAGCAAAACACTAATATAGTGGAGGAACTGAAATTAGTACTAAGCATGACAAAACAACATACATGGCAGAATATGGAGCAAGATACACAGACATTCCCAGCAGGGAATGATCCAACTCCACCCAGAACTCCACACAGGCAAAATAGGAAACAAGCCTTAGTACCTAAACAGAAAAACAACAAGAAGGTGGAAACCACCAGCAGAGGTACAAAGACCAAACTTATCTGAAAGGAGTTCTGGTAGACACAGAAGGCAGGGCTGGCTTCGGAATTTCCTTAGTACACAGAAAGCAACATTGAGCACCGGCCAGGAACAAGAGAACACTACTCAGTTAGATAGGCCCAGTCAGAACACCCTGATTGCTAATCATCCCTAACTATCTGGTTTCTATTCAGCAAGCCATACAATAGGATAAAGAGTTGCACACAAGTCACAATGTATATGGGAATGATGAAAAGCAAAACTGCTATGGGAATACTAGACTGAAAAATACAATGAACTATCTGAAAAAGTGAAAAACTTGAAAATAAAATCTGCATAACTGCTATGAATAATAGGAAAATACGAGATGTTAGCCATTGTATTGATCAATGCAAAAGAGCCCCCAAACCAACACCAAGGTAATCTCTATTTTTGGGATCCCAAGCCGATATGTAACCTCACCTGCAGTTAAAAAACTTGCTTTGTATGGGAAGCAAAAGACCAAGCTATATTTGTGAAGTTAGGGCAGGGTTGGGGGGTGGGGCAGGGTTTTCAGACAAAAAGCCCCAAACTGGAACCTAGTCCAACTATATTCACAACAGGACCCACTGGGCCACAGCACATCGAAAACCCAGAGGGGCTTAACTACGTGCCTACACCTGGTTTTCTCCAGAGCCCCTGATAGTGAAGGTGTTACGCTGCAGGTGTAAGTCTGGGTGCTACTCGGGAAGACTGGTGCTGCAACAGCTGGCCACAGTGGTACGGGAGCAACAGTCTCTAGAATTAGAGTACCGTTTATATTATAAACTAACATTGGGATAGTGGGTGGCTACATACTTTTGAGCTTGCTCCACTAATCTTCATAGTTATAGCAAAGTCCCTGATGAATGCACATATTATATTTCATGTTTTCTAGAAACATTAGCATTTTTTCTGGATATAATAGGCATTTAGCAAAATGCTTTTTTTTTCCATGTTATATGTATATACCCCTATATTAGTAAGGGTTGCTTTACAATAAATGTAGTATGTATGTATACATATAATTGAAAAGTATGGGTGCAATAAAATAGAAATTTGCAAAATAGGGATAAGGGATAACTTAATGATTGCTGGATGTCCAACTGTGGGAACCCCAGTGTTCCAAAGAAAGAGGCTCAAGAAACACAAAAGGTTGGGCAGAACTGTAGGTGAACATTCTCGATCTCTACCGCATTCGTTGTCCATGAGACTGTGGAAATAGCCGAGTACTGTTGTGTTTGGCTTTACCAGGAAAGTCCATGGATCCTCAATGATCAGTAATTTATCCTCTATCCTGTTTTGGGAATACCTCTTTAAGGGATTTGCATAATTATGAATTGTATTGTTTTTATCATCCATTAAATAAACAGTTTAACAGGAGTGTTTAAATTCCTACAGCCATTCCCACCCAGTATGAGACATTGCGAAGATGGAAAGCTGCAGACTGTGGATGTGATCCAACACGGCCTCTGTTTCACTGCTGATGTGGCACTCGTAACTGCTTGAAACTTCAAACAAAAGCTCCTCACTACTGGAATTTGCATCAGTACATGCATGAGAAAAAAAAAATGATTTCATATATATATGTAAATATATATATATATATATATATATATATATATATATATATATATAAATAAAAAAAGCAAAATGAGCTATAATATACATGCATGTGTAAAACAAGATATTCTACAAAATATTTATCTGACACAGAAATATGAGGAGATTTTATCCACATTCTTTATGTTTGACTTTGTTTACTAAGATCTAAAATGTTTCAAAATAAATGAAATACTGTATCTCTTTTTTGTCAGACCCTTATAATGTACAATGTATGACTAGTCTAGCCGGGTTGATGGTATAGTATTAGCATTATCCAACTGCGGCTTAATCACCCATATGTTACTAACAGTGGGAGCAGAGAGGGTTGTTGTGAGACCTGACAGCCCATCAGTGCATCAATTACATTCTCTCCAATTACATTATTTCACGCAGTAAAAAAGAAACTTTCATCTCGTCTAAACTGCTACATTTATTACTCCTGTATATATAAAGGATTTGATAAAAAATATTCCTATGTTGATAAACTGCTTACATTACAATACCTTCATATAAAATTTTCCATCATTTTAAACAATTTTCTGCTTACATAATTTAAAATAATTAATACAATAGAATATATTGAGGTAATTATATAATAAAGACCTGAAGATGACCTAACTCTCAGTATAGCTTTATAATATAATTGAAATGAGTGTATTTTTTATCAACATCTGGAAGAAAAAGTTTTCAGCTGGCTCGTTGGTCTAGGGGTATGATTCTCGCTTAGGGTGCGAGAGGTCCCGGGTTCAAATCCCGGACGAGCCCATTTTTAAAAAATTTAAACGGCCAAGGTAATTATTTTTCTAAATGTTAAATGTTTTTTTCTGCAACAAGAAATACAAAATGAAAAGTTAATCTGATTATTGATCTACAGCATTTCAAGCCCAAAACCAAATTTGGCCTGTTATGTCATTTTATTTGGCTCATGAGGTTCAAAAGCACAAGGACCTTGTACTGGAAAGTGGAGAGCTGATCCTTTTGCATCCACTGCCTGTGAGCTGTTAAACAGAATGGTGTGGAGGCAGGGCCGGCTCCAGGTTTTGTGGGCCCTGGGCGAAAGAGTCTCAGTGGACCCCATCCACACATAGACATGCACAGATACATACACATACAGGCGTATGTACACATATATATTTAAAGAAAAATTCACAAAAACACATATATATGTGGCGCCCCTGAGGCTTCCGTCGCCACAGAGACATTGCACCCCAGTCATAGGTGTGATGTCCCATCCTGGGTAAGGAAAGGGGTACATGCCAGTTCACAGGTAAAACTGTACTACACCCATTGCTAGGCACACACTGGGATCAGGGACAGTGGCAGCAACCCTCCCATGCTGCATGCTGGGAGGGGTCATAAGACCCATCCCTGCTCCCATAGGGTGGTAGCTTAGCAACCGGGGGGTGGGAAGAGCCAGCAGAGTGTAGAGCAGAGAGGAAGGTCAGAGTTTCAGTTTACCTCAGAGAGTGAGAGAGTGAGGAGTCAGCATGTAGCTGTGAAAGAGAAAGGAGCTCTGTGAGTTCAGAGTGTCCGCAACAGAGAAAGAAAGTAACAGAGAAGGAGAGAAACAGAGAGTAGAAGAAGTGCTCTAGTCAGGCAGGAGCTAAAGAAAGAAGAAAGTGACACTTCCTGGTGAAGACCCTGGGACTCAGAGGGTCCAGGTGACACCAAGCAGGGAACGAAGAGATTCCAGGGCCACAGATAGCTTCAGAGCTGGTGGCCAGTGAAGTTAGCGGAGAAAGGACACAATTAGAGGGGTGCACTGGCATTTACCCCCAGATCTACCCGGGATCGGCGGAGGTCCCTGATGGTGGTCCCAGCAGTCCAAAGGCTCCTGCAGGCCTTGACAAGAACTGTGAGTAAAGACCTTGAAACTGCACCCCTGGTGTTGCCTCAGTTATTTCTCTGCATAGACACTAATAAGCACCAACAGTGTCCCCGGGGCACCGCTCCACCTGTGGGGAGCAGTACCACCATTGTTGCCATTCCATCACCCCGGAGGCCTCATACAGCAGTGGCGGCTTAATAGCCGCAAACCACAGGTGGCGTCACGACAAATATAAACTTTATTCACCCCAAGTCACCAGCCATATTTAATTGACACCCACCAGGGCCATGGAGCCGGGCTCCGCCACCACTGATGACCCCCGGACTAGTCCGGCCCGGCACCGGGTGTCCCATAGCCCTGGGGTGGGCGAGTCATATACAGTATATATATAGACATAAATCTAGCCACAGTCATATACACTGACATACATAGATACAGATCATACATGCACACACTGACACATTAGAGATATTTCTAATATTGGGAAGCCGGCAACAGCCTTCATTCACCTCCCCACTTGTGTCCGTCCAGCTCCTCCTGGGCATGTGTTGGTGCCACGCTGATTGGTGGCCATGACTAACAGACATGGCCGCACATAGAGAACACTAACACTGATGTATACGTCACAAGAGAGGTTGGGGACATACACATTACTGGGGGGCATACATAATACTGAGGAAAGGGGTATACAGCAAAGGGGGTATACAGCTCTAGAGAGGGGCAGTGGCTCTGGGATGGGGGGACAAAAATCTCTGAGGTGGGGGTTACATGCAGCTCTGGGGGTATACACAGCTCTGGGGTGGGGGGACATACAGCTGTGGGTGGTATGCAGCACTGAGGTGGGGGGGACATACAGCTCTGAGGGGGTGTACAGCACCCGGGTGGAGGGGACATACAACTCTGGGGATATACCACCAATTCACACACAAACGAATCAGGAGACAAATATATAAAAAGTAAATCTTTATTGAAGCCAAAATAAAATTAAATAGAGAACTAGGGGTGTAATTACAAGACAGTGCACAAGGTGGCGTACCTGAGCGGTGAAGGAAAAATCATAGTGTCCGATTGATAAGTAATAAAGCTCAATACAGCCTCAGGAAGGAAGCCCAACACGCAGAAATCGGTCAGAATATAACCCCGTGGTAGGTGGAATAACCCAGAGTGACATGTATATAAAGAAAGTATAACATCGGAGATCACTTTACTCACCGCTGAGATGACGCCAGGTCCCGCCTACGCACGTTTCGGCGCTAGCCTTCGTCAGGGGGGCCCCTGTGCACTGTCTTGTAATTACACCCCTTGTTCTCTATTTAGTTTTATTTTGGCTTCAATAAAGATTTACCTTTTATATATTTGTCTCCTGATTCGTTTGTGTGTGAATTGGTGGTGCATCTATCCTTGAATCAGTTGTATATCCATTTATTATAACCATGAGGTGGTGGTACTATCTTTCATTTTGATTGACCACTGAATATTTCCTTTTCTGGTTTACTAATTGATTTTGGTTGAAAATTTGTTTGGGGAACTCTGGGGATATAGTAGTATGCAGCCCCCATATTCCTCCATATAGTGTTATGAAGCCCACATAGTCCTCCATATAGTATTATGTAGCCCCCATGTAGCATTATGCAGCCTCCATATTGCACTATGCAGCCCCGATATGGCATTATGCAGCCCCCATATGGCCCTATGCATCCCCCATATGGCATTATGCAACCCCCATATAACATTAAGCAGTCTCCAAATAGCACAATGCAGAACCATAAAGCATTAGGCACCCTCATGTAGTATACAGCCCCCATATAGCACAATGCAGACCCATATAGCATTAGTTACCCTCATGTAGTATACAGCCCCCATATAGCACAATGCAGACCCATAAAGCATTAGGCACCCCCCTCATGTAGTATACAGCCCCCATATAGCACAATGCAGACCCATAAAGCATTAGGCACCCTCATGTAGTATACAGCCCGCATATAGCACAATGCAGACCGAGATAGCATTAGGCACCTTCATGTAGTATACAGCCCCATATCGCACAGTACAGACCCAGATAGTATTAGGCACCTTCATGTAGTATACAGCCCCCATATATAGCACAGTACAGACCCAGATAGCATTAGGCACCTTCATGTAGTATACAGGCATATATAGCAGATTACAGACCCAGATAGCATTAGGCACCTTCATGTAGTATACAGCCCCATATAGCACAGTACAGACCCAGGTAGTATTAGGCACCTTCATGTAGTATACAGCCATATATAGCACAGTACAGACCTAGATAGCATTAGGCACCCTCATGTAGTGCACAGCCCCTATATAGCACAGTGCAGACCCATATAGCATTAGGCACCTTCATGTAGTATACAGCCCCATAGAGCATTAAGCACCTTCATGTAGTATACAGCCCCATATAGCACAGTACAGACCCAGGGAGTATTAGGCACTCTCATGTAGTATACAGCCCCATATAGACAGTGAAAAAATCCATAATTGCCTCTTTTGTAACATGGAAGCGGCGATATACAGGTTACAGGTATGTGTGCTCCATTATGGTTCTGCTTTTAACTTTATCTAGGAGGCCGCATGGCACATGAAATAAATAATATAGTGTAGGTATTGAGATTTGCCGTGACGTTGGCAGGGGAGGCTCAAAGAATTGATCAATTATTTGCTAAAAATCTCAATTATATTATAGTACAGTTGGAATAAATCTGTGAATTTGCACTTTTTATATGATGCATGCCATTTTCAGATCGTGCTGGCTCCCCTTTCTCTCTGTTTGGTTGTAGTTATGCTACAAATATCTGGTGGCTGGTCACCACCATGCTATGCACGCCTGATCTTGGTTTGCAATGTATTCCTCCTGTTGGTAGCTGTTTACATTCAGTTGCCTCACCCCTTTCCACAGGCAATGCTAATTAAGCACTATATTTGGATCTGGTCCGCCTTTATCAATGGTTGCTGTCTGGCACTGGGAGGGTCAGTTCTGATATAGTCCTGGTATGTGTAGAGCTTGCTCCACATGTTGGGACCTGGGCTGGCCTCTATCCATAATTGCCTCTTTTGCAACATGGAAGCGGCTATATACAAGTTACAGGTATGTGTGCTCCATTATGGTTCTGCTTTTAACTTTATCTAGGAGGCCGCATGGCACATGAAATACATAATATAGTGTAGGACCCCCCTATTGAGATTTGCCGTGACATTGGTAGGGGTGGCTCAAAGAATTGATCAATTATTTGCTAAAATCTCAATTATATTATAGTACAGTTGGAATAAATCTGTGAATTTGCACTTTTTATATGATGCATGCCATTGTCAGATCGTGCTGGCTCCCCTCTCCCCCCATATAGACAGTGCAGACCCAGATAGCATTAGGCACCGTCATGTAGTATATTGCCCCCATGGTCGTCTGGCCATAGTAACTAGCATATACTCACTTTTCCCCATTCCCCCGCTGCTCCGGTCTCCTCGGCGCGTCCAGTGCTGTCGCTCGCTCTGACCTCACTGCAGGCACGCGGTGGTGACGTCACCTCGCTCCACTGCAGTCCTGTCAGAGCGCCGACACTCCAGACACAGTGGGGAGAATGATGAGAGGCAGCGCGCCGCTCTGTCTCATCATTGCTTTCAATTGTATCGGCAACTGCGATGCCGATACAAGTAAAAGTGTGATCCTCAGTGGGGGGGGTGACAGCGCTAGAACCAGGCCACCCTGCCACTGCGAGTGGGCCCCCAGCAGCCAAGGGCCCCGGCATTTGACTGGGTTTGCCGGGTGCTGACGCCGGCCCTGTGTGGAGGAATGTACAGGAGCTCAGAATCAAAGATAGCACACACTCCCTCTGCTGGCACTACCCTGTTTGCTAAGCACTTGCTGGTTCTGTAGACAGCAGTAAGCAGAGAGCTAGGACTGGACACCATCTTGGATTCAGCAACTTACAGGTGGTAGCACAGCCCAGAGAGCTCTACCCAGGGCTGCCACCAGGAATTTCATGTCCTCATATTGGCAAACATTTTGGGCCTCCTTGAGACTCCACCCAGGCTCCACTCCAGTTCCATCTCCACCCCTCAAACCTTCCACAGTCCCAGTGGAAAGAGAACCAGTCATGGCTGAGAGTGTTGGCATCCTTGAAATTGTTTTAGAAAATTAAGTAATTCCCCCAAAAAATAACACCGCCCCTCTCCAAAATATCTCTCCTACACTGCCGCTATGTATAATATCCCCCACACACTGCACCTCTGTATAATACCCCAACACACTGCCCTCTGTATAAACTACCCCCACTCTGCCCCTATATAATATCCCCACCCTCACTGCTCCTCTGTATAATATACCCCACAAACTGCCCCTCTGTATAATATCCCCCATACACTGCACATCTGTAAAATATATCCTCATATATTGCTCCACTGTATAATATTCCACACACACTGTCCCTTTATAATAATTTTTATTTATATAGTGCCAGAGGTCTCAGGATATAAAATAGATATAAAAATAGGAAAACGGGTTTTAGCCGCGCTAAAAAAACACTGTTGCCAGGATATTAATAAAATCTCTTTTTATTTCAGCATTCCAACGCGTTTCAGAGACAAAGACCGTCTCCTTCTTCAGGGAAATGAGAAATCATCAAATTCCTGAATCCTGCAAGCCCATGCAGCTTGGGGGTATGTCTCGGGTGTACAGAAAGTCCCATACACATAATCCCAAGAAGTAATGTTTTTTTCTTTGGAAAAAAGGGGCATTTTAGTCTGTTCATGTCCTTCTGTACCTAAGAAAGCCCAACCGGTGGAACTGCTGGGCAGGGGGGGATTACTGTATGACCCTACATGTCTGCTCTCTGGCAGCCACACATTGTTTGTTACCTGCCAAAGGGAACACAGGGAGGCGAGAGGTGCCCATACAAGTCTTTCTGGACATTGGTTCTGGGACAAATATCATAAATGAGCAATTTGCCTGCACTTCTGGGTTACAGGTGGAGGCGCTTCCCAGTCCTATACGGATTGTGGCTATCAACTCGTCTCTCCTGTACCAGGGGTTCTTCTGGGAGGCTGTCTTGGACTTGGAACTCCACATTGGGGTCCTTCATACTGAGAGGCTTACCTGCCATGTACTCAAGAATCTACCTGCACCGGTGGTGCTGGGGTTCCCATGGCTCTCTTTACACAATCCTCTAGTCGATTGGGAAACTCAGGATATTGTACAGTGGAGATCATACTGTGTGGTTGTGGTTTGTTCTAATATTCCTAAATATCTGTCTGAGTTCAAGGATGTGTTCTTAGAGGAGGGTTGTAAGGAGTTACTGCCGCCAAGGCCCTATGATTGTACTATCAGGTTGAAACCAGTGGCTCGCTTGCCCAAGAGCAGACTGTACAACTTGTCCGGTCCAGAGAGGTTGGCTCTCAAGTAATATATAGCTGAGAGCTTGGTCAATGGACACATTAGGACTTCATCCTCTCCGGCCACGGCCGGGTTTTTCTTTGTTAAAATGATAGATGGTGGATTGCGATCGTGTCTAGATTTCCGGGAGCTGAACCAGATTATGGTTCATTATCCTTATCGTGTGCCTCTCATTCCAGATCTTTTTAACTGAATTGCAGGTGCTAAGTGGTTTTCTAAACTCAATCTCAGGAGGGCCTATAATCTCATCAGGATCCGTGAGATGGATGAGTGGAAAACCGCATTTAATACACCAGAGGGGCACTATGAAAATCTGGTAATTCCCTTTGGTCTCACCAATGCACCTACAGTGTTTCAACACTTTATTAATGATGTGTTTGCTCATCCGTTGGCTAGGTTTGTGGTCATTTACTTAGATGGGATTCTTATTTATTCCCAAGACCATAGCTCACACGAGAATCATACTAAGCAGGTGCTACAGGTACTCAGGGGAAATAGGCTTTACACCAAACCAAATAAATGTGTGTTCGCCATTCAGGAGTTGCCCTTCCTGGGGTATATCATTTTCGCATCTGGTTTCATGATGGATCTCGCTAAGGTGCAAGCTATATTAAATTGGGACCGTCCTGAAAATCTTACAGCAGTACAGCGGTTTTGAGGCTTTGCAAACTACTACAGAAAATTTATTAGACATTTTTCTGCCATAGCTTGACCTCTAACCAACAACTAAAAAGGGGAAGGACTTTTCAGACTGGACGGAGAATGCTTTACACACTTTTGAGTGTTTAAAGAGAAGTTTTTGTCAGTTCCTGTACTTACATAGCCCGATGTCTCTCTGTCTTTCACTGTGGAGGTGGATGCTTCTGAGGTTGGGGTGGGGGGTATTGTTGCAGGGTCAATCATTGGGTAAGCTTCACCCGTGCGCTTTCTTTTCCAAGAAATTTTTGCCTGCAGAATGTAACTATGCCATAGGTAACAGGGAGTTACTCACCATCAAGTTGGCATTTGAATAATAGTGACACTTCCTGGAGGGGGCCACTCACCCTAATACCATCATTACGGATTATATGAATCTGTTGTACCTCAAGACTGCTAAGCGTCTTTCTCTGAGACAAGCTTGGTGGTCATTGTTTTTCAATAGCCTCAATTTCTTTGTGACATATCACCCTGGAGCCTAAAACATTAACCCCTTAGCGACCCATGACGTACTGGGTATGTCATGGATCGTGTGAGGTTAATCCACGTCCCCTGATGTGGGCAGGCTGCGGCGATCCGCACACATATCCGCTGATATCAACAGCTGACATGTGTGCCTGCTAGTCGCCAGTGGAATCGCGTTCCACCCGCGACTACTAAACCCTTACATCTTGTTGCCAAAATCTGGCAACAAGATGTATATGCGCGCCGCCATTATGATAAGTTACCCCGCCCCCATCGGAAGTCACGTGATGAGATGATGTGACTTCCGATGGTTGCCATGGTAGCACAGGGTCATGTGATGCCTGTAGCTAACATGAGTCACTTTCACTCAATGTTGGAATAGTGCCGGCATTGAAAATAAAGCAGCATATCTGCAGATCTCAGCCCTGTATCTGTGATCTAGAGATACGAAAGAGCGATCAGACAGCTGATCCATATAGCCCCCTAAGGGACCTAGTAAAAAAAAAAAAGTTAAAAAAAGTTTTAAAAAATTTAAAAAAATAAAAAAACCTAAAAGTTCAAATCACCCCCTTTTCGCCCCATTGAAGATTAAAGGGATATATATATATATATATATATATATATATATATATATATATTCTTTGTTGGACTCTTTTTCTTTCTTGGACATTTGATGTCATACCAACGGATCATTAAACCAAATGAACAGCATCTGGACCCTCACTAATAAAAACTGTAATAGAGACAAAAATGTCTATGAAATGGGATACATTTTGTGAAAGTGCAATTACTTTTTAATAGGACAAATTGACACAGGTTGTTTCATGAGATATCCTTTTTTATTATGCCATCACACCATAATTCTTTCTAGATGATCCCACAAACAGTGTTACCAGGATTCCCCTAAAACAGGGCTGCTTAAGTGTCTTCATTAACAGTGAAGCCCCTGGTAGTGTCATTGACACCCCCCCCATAACTGTGATCGCCACAAACCCCCAATAAGACATCCAAGACAAGTAGTAACTAGGGATGATCGAATACCTCAAATATTTGGCTTCGCGAATATCCGATGAATAGGTCGCCGCTATGCAAATATTCGATGCGCAATGTAAGTCTATGGGAGGCCTGAATACTTCCGAATAATTGTTATTCGGGTTTCCCATAGACTTACATTGTGCATTGAATATTCGCGAATAGTCGAATAGCGGCGACCTATTCGGCAAATATTCGCAAAGCTGAATATTTGAGGTATTCGATCATCCTTAGTAATAACTTCAGACCATAAACAGTGACAGCCACAATACCCAAATGAGAATATTACTTTCATCTTCAAGACTTTAAAGGGTAGAAGACTCCTTTGGGCAACATTAATAACAGCTCTGAGTCATTCAGTGGTGCCAGCTTAGCTAATAACACTATATGTCCTAATAAATTCTAATTATGCGCCATACAGTTGTTCCTCAAATAACAATTTACCTTGTTTCGGGAGCAACCACTTTAAACTGAAAACATTGTAACTTATTTCCAAAGCCCCAAAAGTGCCATTCGAAAGTAATACAAAATAAGGATTAAAGAAAATGAAGCAGAAAACTAATGGTCAATAAATTAAGTACGTTTTCAAGCCATAAAAAGCTGAAAGACTGTATAAATCACTTTCTAATAACAGGACAAAAGCTTTTAAAGATAACCTGTCATCAAGATTTTATACCAGAAACAGATGACTATGTATATAAAAGTGCTTTAACTACAATTAAATCCTTCTCTTTCTTGCAGAAATACACTTTGCTGTTTTAGAGAAAATTGTAGTTGAAATTTAAATTGTGGACTAGCAGGACAAATCTCACCTTTATGTAAGTGTGGCAAGAAGAAAGTAACTTCCTAAAGCAAACCATAGGCAGTCTCATTTACAGTTTGAAAAAAGCCGTGTAGGAGACACAGCTAACACGTGGAGGACGGTGCTCTGATCACAGGACCAAAGTTGAACGTTTTGGGCTAAGGCTATGTGCGCACTAGAAAAGTGATTTTTCTCAAGAAAATTTCTTGAGAAACTTCTGGGAGTTGAAGATTACCGCATCTGCGGTAAAACACCGCACCAAAACCGTGGGACAAACGCATGCAGTTTTGCCGAGTTTTTGCAGCGGTTTTTCCGCAGGTTGGTCCCTGCGGGTTTTTATGCTGTAACTGCAATAATATATAAATAAAGCTTGTTGAAAAAGAAAAAAAAAATTATATATGATGTAATTTCCTTCTTCATCATTCTCCATTTTCTATAGTGTAGATATTTTCCATCATCTCTGTCAACATGGCAAGCAATGGACTTTCCTTGCAGCTCCACACGCCTCATTTTCAGCTGCTTTTGCTGACTGAAGTCACTCTATTACGTCGCCGGAGACAACAGGTATAGAATTTTATTTTCCTTTTTTTCTCCATAGAAAAAAAAATATTTTTTGCATTAACAATATATTGTTTTTTTAGGCAAAAAAAAAAAGAAAATGTGGGTTCATCCCCTTTTTGTGGCTCGTGAAACCAAAGGACATTTTAGTCTCCTGTATCAAGATTTACGAAGGTAGTTTTTTTTTTTTCTATCTATCTATCTATCCATCTATCATTCTATCTATCTATCCATCTATCATTCTATCTATCTCTCTATCTCTCTATCTATCTATTTGTCTATCTATCCCTCTATTTATCCTTCTATCTATCTATCTATCTATCTGTCTGTCTATCCCTCTATCCATCCCTCTATCCATCTATCTATCCATCTATCAATCATCTATCAATCATCTATCTATCTATGTATCCATCTATCCCTCTATCCATCTATCCCTCTATCTATCTATATCTATCTATCCCTCTATCTATTGATTATCTATCTATCTATCTATCTGTCTATCTATTTATTATCAATCTATTCATCTATCTATTGATTATCTACTTATCCATCTCTCTTTCTGTATGAATATATCCTTCTCTCTATCTATATTATTCTATCTTTCTACCTCTGTCTGTTTCTACAAATCCTTTATCTATCTCTGTCTACATATTTGTCTATACAACTTTTTTTATTTATTTATTTATTTTTTTGCAGATATCCCGATAAGTTTATGTCTTTTTGCCGTTTGACCATTCCTGCTTTCGATCGACTTTTAGCATTGATAAAGCCAGATTTATGTTATGCCGATACCCGGATGAGGAAATCAGTGTCTGCTGAGGAACAGCTGTTCATCACCTTGTGGTAAGTAATTTAAAAAATCCTTTCAAATATCACATTAATTTTTTAAATAATTTTTTTTTATATTTATTTATGATCATGTGAAGAGTTTATTTTCATGCATGCAATGCTTTGTATTTGTGTGTATTTCTAATTCTTTGTATTTGTATTTTGCAGGTTTCTGGCCACAGGAGAGAGCTTCACATCCCTGCACCTTCAATTTCTGGTTGGTAAATCAACCATCTCCGAAATTGAGAGGTGCACATGTGGCGTGATCTGACAGAAGTTGCAGCCCATGGTGATGCCTTTCCCAACCGAGGAGACTTGGCTGCAGGTTGCAGCAGGCTTTCAAACTGTGGCCAACTTCCCCAACTGCATAGGTGCGGTCGATGACAAACATGTAAGGGTTCAGAAGCCACTGCGATCAGGATCACTCTTCTTTAATTATAAGAAGTATTTTTCAGTGGTCCTCATGGCGGTGACTGATGCACATTACAAATTTGTTGCCATTGATGTTGGTGCTTATGGCAGTACAGGGGATTCTCGGGTGTTGCGAACATTAAAAATTGGACTGCAAATTCTTCAGGATTGCGGAACCCTCCCAGCCCCACAACCTTTGCCGGTCTCCCCAGATCCAGTCCCCTTTGTGATGGTACCGGATGAGGCTTTTCCTTTATTGCCAAACCTGCTGCGTCCATATCCATGGAGGGAACTGGATACCCGGCGGAGGATTTTTAATTATCGGCTGAGTCGTGCACGCAGATATGTGGAGTGCACTTTCGGAATCATGACTAGTCAGTGGAGGATTCTACACACAACCATCCAGTTAGAAACCGAAACCGTTGACACTGTGATAAAAGCCTGCTGTGTTCTCCACAACTATGCTCGAGAGTATAGCTCTCAGCAAGTTGAGGAAACACAGCAGGCCGAATTTAATCCAGTGATCAACGTGGCTTCGGGAAGACCATCTAACTCGAGTGTGTTGGTGCGAGAAACCTTCACTGACTACTTCATGAGTCCAGAAGGTGCCGTGCACTGGCAATACTCCTGTGTCAGTGATGTGCAGCCGGATCAGCAGACAGCAATGGGACAAGATTGAAATTGAAGAAGAAATCTGCTGAACCTTTCATCTGATATTGTGTTATGTGTATACATTTTTCTATATGTATTTGTTTTTTACCTTAAGGTAATATATGGAAAAAAATAGCTTGAATTCCTTTTTTTCCAAAAAGAATGTTTTTATTAAATATTTTTCAAAGAAAAATTCTATGGTCACATTTTCCTCCACCAACCAACACCTACATATTGCTCAATCGAATTTTTTATTGTAACATACAAAAAAATTACATTAATAACAGAAATATATTATTTACTGACAATACTTTACTGAATTTACTGACATCAATCATGTTTACTCAAGACACAAATGGGGTGAGGACCTGAAAAGTTACCTACATTGCAATCTGGAGCTCTCGCCTGAGCTCCGGAGTGCAGCCTCGACTGAACTCAAGGTTTGCAAGACTGAACCATGAGCGCTGACTGATTTCCTGGCGATTGCAGGTCAGTTTATGAATCACGACAGCTGCAGACAGGCCGTGCTGAACTAGGAAGCTCTCACCTGGGCTCCAGAGTTCAGCACGGCCTGTCCGCAGCTGTCATTAACTGAAATGCAATTGTCGGGGAATCAGTCAGCGCTCGCAGTTCAGTATAGCAAACCCTTACTTCAGTCCAGGTTGTACTCCGCAATTAGGCTTCTGCAATCTGTCTTCTAATCTAATTTACAAAGAATAACTTGGGTTAGTGTTCCGGGGATCGCAACACTTTTTACAACTTATACAAGTCTTGTGTAAAATATCCAAAACTGTCAGCCTGGGTGGAAGGGCCAGGCCTCTGTTGACAACCTGCATTAGCTTCCACTGCTTGTGAGTCGCTTTCAGAAGTTGGGGTAGCTACTGCACCTGAAATTTAATTTTGTGGATGCATATTGTATGTATAAGCAATGTTTGTTTGTTGAGGGAGCTTTGTTATTGGTCTATTTTTTTTGGTGGGGGGGGGAAGCATCCAGAATTACACTAACAACCTCACCTACACTAGGATGGGGGGTGACTTTTCAAAGCCGTCAAAAAGGGTGCAGCAGGCCGTCATACAGGCCGACTGCGTCTCTTTTGACATTTCGTAAAGCCTGCTACCAAGACTGGCGGCAAATAATTCACACTTATTATTAGGTTTTGAGGCTGAAGTTTTCAAGAGGGACAATGCCTCACATGTTAACTGGTGACAGTGCTCAGAAACATTTTTGGAAATTTGCACTGCCTTCCCTTTCTTCCACCGTAATGTTGTCATGTTTCTTATGAGGATTGCGGATCAGCAGCACTGAAATCTGAGGCGAAGGTAAAGAAGCCGAGGTCTGTCCCTTTGCCAGCAGCTGAGTCAGGGATGCAGGGATGTTTTGTGGCAGCAACTGCTGATGTATCAGCATCCACAACCTCGTTGAAAGACGCTTCATCACATTGTGAGGAGCCCTCTTGTATTTGGGATGACATGTCTTCCGGTTCCACAGGCAAGAGGTTACCTTCTGTCCTATGATTGGAAAGGAAAAGCAAAAAAAAATGAATGTATTGCAAGCATAATTTGATTTTTCAAAGGTTAAAAATGTAAAGTACTTACTGCCGTAAGCTTCTGCCCGTGTTTAGAAAGTGGAGCTCAATCGCATACAGGAATTTCCGGTTTTGGGAGGCAGATCCGCTTCTGCTGCCCTTTGCCATATGCTTAATGAAGCGGTCCTTTATCGACCGCCAGCGGTTCTTCACATCTTTATCTATAAAAAAATAAATAAATGAACAAAATAATTGAATCAACAGCTGAAAAAAAAGGATTGTCATAACAATTCATTTTCAAATTTCAAATTGAAGTTGTGGGTCTGCTTCATCCCACAATGGGAATAGATCCCTGCAGATCTGCGTCCATGAAGCGTGTCTCTTAAATTTATTCATAAAGTCCAAACAAGCCGGATCCCAAATTAGGGGTTTTGTCTCCACCTGCAATTTAATAAAAAAGAAATTGACATTTAAAACATATAAAATAACCTCAAACAAATGTGAGACAGTGGATAATGGATACACAAACATATAGGTAAATAATAGATGGATAGATAGATAATCAATAGATAGATAAATAGATAGTAGATAGATGGATAGATAGATAAATGGATAGATAGATACTGTAGATAATAGATTAGATAGATAGATAGATAATGGATAGATAAATAAATGGATAGATAGATAATGGATAGATAGATAAATGGATAGGTAGATAGATAGATAATGCATAGATAGATAAATGGATAGATAGATAAATACTGGATAGATAGATAAATGGATAGATAGATAAATGGATAGATAGATAGATAATGGATAGATAGATAAATGGATAGAGAGATAGATAATGGATAGATAGATAAATGGATAGATATATAGATAGATAATGGATAGATAGATAAATGGATAGATATATAGATAGATAAATGGATAGATGGATAAATGGATAGATAGATAAATGGATAGATAGCTAATGGATAGATAAATGGATAGATAGATAATGGATAGATAAATAAATTGACAGATAGATAGATAATGGATAGATAAATAAATGGACAGATAGATAATGGATAGATAGATAAATGGATAGATAGATAAATAGATAGATAGATAATAGATAGATAAATGGATAGATAGATAGATAATGGATAGATGGATTACAGCTTTTATTTGTGATGTATGTGATCCCCCCCCACAGTATTTGTGATAGAGCAGTGACACTGTGGGACCTCGGATCTGAGGTGACGTCACGCTATTACCGCTGACGAGGTTGTGTGAGGACACACAAGTTCTCGCGAGTGGTAGTGTGATCAGATCAGTGTGGGAAATGTACTGGAGTTACCCGTGCAGCCTAGTACATGGAGCTGCATTGAGCACTCTGTCTCAGATGTCACTGGATGAAAGCGTCGCCAGACCTCCTGTTTTGGACTACATCGGACCTGGATGTATGGGGGGGTTAATATAGGGGTGAAAGAGGGGGCTGTGTTTTATTTCAAATAAAGGCTTTTCAGTGTGTGTGTTTATTTACTATCACTGACAGATTAGTGATGGCATGTCATAGATGCTGCCATTACTAATTGTGGACTTAGCGGCAGCTATGGGCTGCCGTTAACTCATTCATTACCCCATTGCCACCGCATCACGGCAATCAGGAATGGTCGGTGACATGCCGGGACTGTCACATCTGATGGATGCGACAGCCTCGGGGCAGCGCTTGCTGATATTCTTGGCTGTGGGATAAGGGGGGCAATAACCATGGCCCTCACCCTCCCCAGCCTGTGAATACCAGCCCCCCGCTGTGTGTTTACTTTGGTCGGGCGGTAAAAATATAGCGGAGCTCACTAGAGTTGAACGGTTCGCCAATTTCAAGTTTGAGTGATTTTGGGCGGTGTTCGAGTCGTTCAACAAACTCGAACGATTTGCTTCAAGTTCGGCAGTTCGAGTTACCGTTTGAGAACAGTTCGATCACCAAAAGCGCTGCTTTTCACAGTAAGTATGTGCGCACGTTGCGTATCTTCATGCGTCCTGCGTCCCCAGCATAATTGACTCGCCCACCCCAGGGCTATGGGACACCCGGTGCCGGGCCGGACTAGTCCGGGTGGTAGTCAGTGGTGGCTGGGCCCGGCTCCGTGGCCCTGGTGGGTGTCAGTAAAATATGTGGCTTGATGAATAAAGTTTGTGTTTGTGACGCCACCTGTGGTATGCGGCTAATAAGCCGCCGCTGCTGTATGAGGCCTCCGGGGGATGATATGGCAGCAGTGGTGGTACTACTCCCCACAGGTGGAGCAATGCCCCGGGGCACAGTTGGTGCTTGTGAGTGTCTATGCAGCTGAAATAACAGAGGCGACTTCAAGGGTACAGTTTCAAGTTCTTTACTCACAATTCTTGTCACAGTCTTGCAGGGACCCTTGGACTGCTGGGACCACTGTCAGGGACCTCCGCCGTTTCTGGGTGATTCAGAGAGTAAAAGCCGGTACCCTTCCCTTAAGTGTCTCTATCTTCTGCTGTCTTCCTTAGCCTTGCCTTGGTAGGTTGAACCTGGCTTGGCCTCCACAACAGCCTCCAGGCTGGGGAGTCACCTGTCGGCTGATTATCCCTTTTCTAGAGGTACTGCTGTGGGCTGTGGCCCGGGGAGTTTACAAAATTCCCTGGGCCTCGGTTTTTACTGTTTGGAGATGATTTTGCACTCCTCCGGTTTCTAGGGACCATCCCCTGTTGCAGCTTGATCCCTCCACCGATGTTCTTGTGGAGCAGGCCACCGCAGCTCTACAACTACCCGTGGTACCTCTAGGACTACCCGTGGCCCTGGGACCCTTTTTGTTCTCTGCGTAGTGTCACCTGGACCCTCTGAGTCCCAGGATCTTCACCAGGAAGCGTCTCTTTCTTTCCTTTCAGCTCCTGACTGACTTGGAGCTTTCTTTCCGTTACTTCTTCTCCTCCTTGCCTGCCTCCAGCAGGCCTCCTCCTCCTTCCCCACTTTCTCTCGTTCTCCTTCTTCAACTACATGCTGGCTCCTCACTCTCTCACTCCCTAAGGTAGACTGAAACTAACTTGACCTTCCTTCCTCTATCTGCTCTCAGATGTCTCCTCCCACCTCCCCAGTTGCCCTGTTCTACCCTATAGGAGCAGGGAAGGGTCTTACGACCCCTCCCAGCATGCAGCATGGGAGGGTTGTCTGCCACTTTCCCTGGTCCCAGTGTGTTCCTAGCAATGGGTGTAGTGGGGATTTACCAGGGGACCGGAGTTCACTCTCTTCCTCTCCCAGAATGGGGCATCACACCGCTGGATGGGGTGCAATGACCTGTGGCGACGGAAGCCTCAGGGGCGCCACACAATCCCTCTCTCTTTCCTACTCACTGATCACGGGCGCCTCGCTGCACGGCTGTCATAAATCTTTGGCGGCTTTTCCTCTTTTGAAAATGGCTGCTGCTTCATTATTCAATCAGGTATTCCCTGCCTTCCCCGCCCACCGGCGCCCATGATTGGTTGCAGTCAGACACGCCCCCACGATGAGTGACAGCTGTATCACTGCAACCAATCACAGCCGCTGGTGGGCGGGTCTTCATCGTGCAGTAAAATAAATAAATAAATAATAATAAAAAAAAAAAAAAAATGCGGTTCCCCCCAATTTTGATACCAGCCAGGATAAAGCCACACGGCTGGAGGCTGGTATTGTCAGAATGGAGAGCACCACGTTATGGGGATCCCACCACCCTAGCAATATCAGCCAGCAGCCGCCCGGAATTGCCGCATCCATTAGATGCGACAGTCCCGGGACTCTACCCAGCTCATCCTGAATTGCCCTGGTGCGGTGGCAATCGAGGTAATAACGGGGTTAATCATGACAAGCGTCTCCCCGAGACACCTTCCATGATTATCCTATAAGTGAAAGTAAAGAAACACACACAAAGAAAAATCCTTTATTTGGAATAAAAGACAAAAAAACACCTCATTTACCTCTTTATTAATCCCCAAACAACAATCCAGGTCCGAAGTAATCCACACAACGCTTTCAGCTCTACTACATGAAGATGACAGGAAGCGCCATAGAACACGAGCGCTCTGTGTCCTCTCCACTCAGCACCTGACGTGAGCTGGGCTGTCACCGGGGACTTCACTCTGCAATGCAGAGGTCAAGATAACCAAATCTTCCTATGTTTCTCATTAGAGGCGGTGGCTCAATGGTTAGAGCTACTGCCTAAGAAGCATTAGTTCACGAGTTTAAGTCCTGGCCGCCCCGATAAAGAATTTAATTTATTTAAAATTATAATTATTATTTATTTATAATTAGAATTTAATTTAATTATGCACTGAGGGGAGGAGCCGGACATCAGCTGTGAGCTGCGTGCCACACCTCTAAAATCGGAGCAGTTCACGGAATGAGGCTGCATTGCTCTCTCCTCTCTCTTCTCCCTCTCTTCTCTCTCTTTCTCCTCTCTCTCTTCTCTCTCTTCTCTCTCTGTCTCCCTCTCCTTTTCTCTCTCTCTTTTTCTCTCCTTTTCTCTCTCTCTAGTTCTCTCTTTTTCTCTCTTTCTTGTTCTCTCTTTTCTCTCTTTTTCTCTCTTTCTCTCTCTCTCTCTTTCTCTCTCTTTCTCTTTTTCGCTCTCTTTTTCTCTCTTTCTCTCTCTTTCTCTCTCTTTCTCTCTCTTTCTCTCTCTTTCTCTCTCATTCTCTCTCTTTCTCCCTCTCTCCTCTCTCTTCTCTCTCTCTTCTCTCTTTCTTCTCTCTCTCTTCTCTCCTCTCTCTCTATCTCTTCTCTCTCTCCTCTCTCTTGTCTCTCCTCTTCTCTCCTCTTCCCTCTCTCTTCTCTCTCCTCTCCCGCTCTCTCTTCTCTCTCTCTTCTCTCTCTCTCGTCTCTCCTCTTCTCTCTCTTCTCTTTTCTCTCTCTTCTCTTTTCTCTCTCTTTTCTCTATCTTTTCTCTCTGCCTCTCTCTTCTCTTTTCTCTCTCTTTTCTCTCTCTTTTCTCTCTCTTTTCTCTCTCAGACCTGGTGATGACTATAAGTCGAGCGGTGAGGCCAGCTTTTTACCGCCCTGATGCATCAGCTGATTGTATAAAAGCCGTTTATACAATCAGCTGCTGTGTCATGTGATTCAGGCCCTTGAACCTGACATATCATCTGATCGCTTTACCTTCCAGCAAACCGATCAGATGATATTGGATCCAGATTGGACGGCGCGGGACTCTTGACCCAGGATTAATGCGGAGGCGGGGTCTTTATTTCAATAAAGATGGAGTCACTAATTGTGTTGTGTTTTATTTCTAATAAAAATATTTTTCTGTGTTGTGTTTTTTTTTATCTGTACTAGAAATTCATGGTGGCCATGTCTAATATTGGCGTGACACCATGATTTTTGGGCTTAGGGCCTGTTGATAATATACTGCTAGCCCTAACCCCATTATTACCCAGCGAGCCACCCGTCACCACGGCAACTGGAAAAGTTGGATACAGCGCCAGAAGATGACGCTTCTATGAAAGCGCCATATTCTGGGGCGGCTGCAGACTGAAATTCACAGCAGGGGTGCCCAGAAAGCTTGGGCACCCTGCGCTGCCGATTCCAATCCCCAGCTGCCTAGCTGTACTTGGCTGGACACAAAAATTGGGCGAAGCCCACGTCATTTTATCTTTTTAATTATTTCATGAAATTCATGAAGTAATTAAAAAAAAAGGGCTTCCCTATATTTTTGGTTCCCAGCCTGGTACAAATAAGCAGCTGGGGGTTGGGGGCAGCCCGTAGCTGCCTGCTGAACCTGGCTAGCATACAAAAACATGACGAAGCCCACGTAATTTTTTGGGGGGGCAAAAAACTCCTGCATACAGTCCTGGATGGAGTATGCTGAGCCTTGTAGTTCTGCAACTACTGTCTGCTGTCTGTCTGTATGGAGGAGAGTAGACAGCAGCTGCAGAACTACAAGGCTCAGCATGCTTAATTCATTAGTGTATGCAGGAGAGCAGACAGCAGCTGAAGAACTACAAGGCTCAGCATACTCCATCCAGTACTGTATGCAGGAGTTTTTTGCCCCCCAAAAAATGACGTGGGCTTCGCCATATTTTTGTATGCAAGCTAGGTACAGCAGGCACCTACGGGCTACCCCCAACCCACAGCTGCCTATTTGTACTTGGCTGGGAACTAAAAAAATAGGGAAGCCCTTTTTTTAATTATTTCATGAATTTCATGAAATAACTTAAAAAAAAAAAAATCGACATGGGCTTCCCCCATTTTTGTTTCCAGCCAGGTACAGCTAGGCAGCTGGGGATTGGAATCCACAACACAGGTTGGCCCAAGCTTTCTGGGCCCCTCTGCTGCGAGGTGCAGTCCGCAGCCGCCCCAGAAAATGGCGCTTTCATAGAAGCGCCATCATCTGGCGCTGTATCCAACTCTTCCAGCAGCCCTGAAGCTGGGTGGCTTGCTGGGTAATAATGGGTTAATACTAGCTTTGCTTTACTAGCTAGTATTAAGCCAGAGATTCTTAATCTCAGGCAAGTTTGACCCGGCCATTAAGAATCTCCAATAAAGGGTTAAAAAAAAGAAACCACACAGAGAAAAAATACTTTAATAGAAATAAATACACAGACACACTTAGAGACTCCATGTTTATTACTCCCTCTCATCCCGCCATGATTCTGGTCTTCTGTCTTCTTTCTCCTTCAACCCATGCAGCTCTGCTACCTACATCAAACAGCACTGCATGGGAGGAAGACGCTGCTGCTCCCATGCAGTCTAATCACTCAGTGAGAGTGAGCAGAGGCTGCGGGCTCTAAGTGGTGACGTCACTGTTGCTAAAGTAATCTGACAGGCGGGTTATTATAGCTACGGTGCTCCGATCATGTGATTCCCGGTGCCGTAACTCACCAGCTGTGGCAGCTAGTCCTTGCATGTGGGCTGTCTCTGTAAAGAACGCCCACATGCAGGAACGGGGAAGCCGACCATGTGCCAGAGCATCTCGCCGGTACTCGGAGATGCACAAACGAGCACCGCGTTCTGGAGAGATGCACTGACAGGACCTAGCATGACGTCTAGCCATGTGACCAGTCTGTAGCCAATGAGATAATACACACGTGACTGGTCACATGCTATTTTGACGTCACGGAAGGTCCTATCAGTGCTGGTTACCGGGAGGACGTAGCGATTATAGGAAGGAAAAGCAGCGGGAGACAGAGTGCAGGACGAGTCGCGGGGACCTGTAAGTGTAATGGCAATGTTTATTATCTGTATGTGTACATGTATAATGTGTTTTTATGTGTTTGTGTTTGCCTACCATTGTTATCAATGGGGTTCGAAGGAGTTCGTCGAACGTTCGTCGAACGGAGCCTCCGTTCGACGCACCGAACCGAACTCGAATGCTAGGGGGTGGCTCATCTCTAGACCTCACGCTTTTTTTTTTTTAGATGTAGATTATGTGTCAGTGTATTATATATGTATGTATCTGTGCGTGAGTGGGATGTGTGTGTGTTTGGGTGCATTGTATACTTACCAATTCTATTAATTTTTTAACATCGATGCACATCCTGTTGTACCACGCCATTTTCACTCGAAAATGTAGGAACTTCCTCTTCTTGTCCTAATGACGTCACTTTCCTGCAAAACGAAGGGTAGTGATGAACATTACTGCAGGTAAACCGCGGCTATACTGAGGGTATACCGCACATCATTTGCTACCTGCGGTATACTCGCGGTATTTCGCCATTACATTACAGTGAATGGAGTGAAATATTACAGGTACCTGTGGAAAAGAAGTGACATGCACATTTTCTCAAGAAATTTTCTCAAGAAATTCTGCAGAAAGAATGTTCTTGAGAAAAAAACGCAGTGTGCGCACAGCTATTTTTTTTCCCCATAGGTTTTGCTGGCAAATGTCTGCAGAAAGGTTACAAACATTTCTCAAGAAATTTCTGCAGCTGAAACCACGGGTAAAAACGCAGTGTGCGCACAAGGCCTAAATGCAAAATGCTCTATGTGGCAGAAAACTACCAATGCACATCAACCTGAAAACCCCATCAGCAGTGACAGAGAAACTGGTCAAGGTTGATGGAAGATGGATGGAACTAAATACAGGGCACTTCTGTAGGAAAATGTGTTAGGCCCGTTTCACATGTCAAACACTGACGTTTTTCACTGGCGTGTAAAACACGCACATGTCCCTCCGTGTGCCGTGAATTACGGCACACGTGGGTTGTCTAAGTGCAATCCGAGCTCCGTTCTCCATGGCCCGTAATTGCACTTAGAAGTCAACTCACCTGTGCGCGCTTCCGCTCTCCATGGTGCTGATCGCTCCCGCGGTGCAGCATCCGGCCGGCGCTGACCCCCGCAGCAGCTGCTTCCGGGTCGGCTGTGTCGTTCATCATGAATATGCGCAACAGTAATGAGCCGGCTTAGAAGCAGCAGGCTGCACGGGCTGCAGAGAGCACCGCTGAAGCCGGGTGAGTAAAAATGTTTTTTATTTTAAAAGCACGTTTTTTTTCTGGCACGTGTTTCACGGACCACACCACTGCGTGGTCCGTGGGACATCAGTGATGCCAGACAAAAATGGACATGTCTCCATGCGGCAATAACGGACATGCGGGTACGCCGCACGGAGACACGTGCAGTGAAAAATCACTGACGTGTGAGCAGACCCATTCATTATAATGGGTCCGCGTATGTCAGTGATTCTGGTACGTTTAACCCCTTCACGACCATGGACGGATCTTTCCGTCATGGATCGTCTCCCGGTAAGCCCCGCCCCCTGCCGCGGGCAGGTGGCGTGGATCGGCACACATATCAGCTGTTTTCAACAGCTGACATGTGTGCCTACATGTTCCGAGTGGAATCGCATTCCACCCGGAACATTAACCCCTTAGATCTCGCTGCCAAAGTCTGGCAGCGAGATCTATATGCGCGCGGCCATGTTTTCTACTTACCGCCGCCCCCATCGGAAGTCACGTGAGTGATCACGTGACGTTCGGTGGTTGCCATCGTAGCACAGGGTCATGTGATGACGCCGGCTGCTATGAAGTTTCACTTTCCTTTTTCCTCGGCACGGAGCAGAGGAAAAAAGAAAGTGACTATTTCTGCTGTTTACAGCGGTATAGCTGTGATCAGCAGATAGCGATCAGTGATCGGATTGCTGATCGCTATAGCCCCCTAGGGGGACTAGTAAAATAAAATAAAAAAAGTAAAAAAAAAGTTTTAAAAAATTAAAAAAAAAACAAAAACCTAAAAGTTCAAATCACCCCCCTTTCCTCCCATTGAAAATTAAAGGGTTAAAAAATAAATAAATATACACATATTTGGTATCGCCGCGTTCAGAAATGCTCGATCTATCAAAATATAAAATCAATTAATCTGATTGGTAAACGGCATAGTAGAAAAAAAATTCCAAACGCCAAAATTACGTTTTTTGGTCGCCGCAAGTTTTACGCAAAATGCAATAACAGGCGATCAAAACGTAGCATCTGCACAAAAATTTTACCATTAGAAACATCAGCTCGAGATGCAAAAAATAAGCTGTCACTGAGCCATAGATTTCAAAAAATGAGAACTCTATGGGTTTCGGAAAATGGCGCAAAACGTACGCCACTTTTATTGGACAAGCTTGTGAATTTTTTTTAACCCCTTAGATACAAGTAAACCTATACATGTTTGGTGTCTACAAACTCGCACCAACCTCAGGCATCATACCCACACATCAGTTTTACCATATAGTGAACACCGTGAATAAAAGATCCCAAAAACTATTGTGCCATCACACTTTTTTTGCACTTTTTCCACACTTGGAATTTTTTTGCTGCTTTCCAGTACACCATATGGTAAAACTTATGATTTCTTTTAAAAGTACAACTTGTCCCGCAAAAAACAAGCCCTCAGATGGCAAGATTAACGGAAAAATAAAAAAGTTATGGCTCTCGGAAGAAGGGGAGCAAAAAACAAAAATGCAAAAACGGAAAGTGCCCCGGGGCTGAAGGGGTTAAAAAAAAGCACAAACGTACCAGAATCACTGACGTGTGAAAGGGGCCTAAGGCGGGCTTTGCACACTACGACATCGCAGGTGCGATGTCAGTGGGGTCAAATTGAAAGTGACGCACATCCGGCATCGCATGCGACATCGCAGTGTGTAAAGCCTAGATGATACGATTAACGAGCGCAAAAGCGTCGTAATCGTATCATCGGTGCAGCGTCGGCGTAATCCATAATTACGCTGACACGATGGTCCGATGTTGCTCCTCGCTCCTGCGGCAGCACACATCGCTGTGTGTGAAGTCGCAGGAGCGAGGAACATCTCCTACCAGCGTCACTGCGGCTTCCGTAAGTTATGCGGAAGGAAGGAGGTGGGCGGGATGTTTACATCCTGCTCATCTCCGCCCCTCCGCTCCTATTGGCCACCTGCCGTGTGACGTTGCAGTGACGCCGCACGACCCGCCCCCTTAATAAGGAGGCGGGTCGCCAGCCAGAGCGACGGTCGCAGGGCAGGTGAGTGCATGTGAAGCCGGCGTAGCGATAATTTTCGCTACGCCAGCTTTCACAAGATATTGTACCTGCGACGGGGGCGGGGACTATCGCGTGCGACATCGCAGCATCGGCTTGCGATGTCGCAATGTGCAAAGCCCGCCTTAGAGTTTGCAAAAGACTTGAGACTGGGGCACAGGTTCACCTTTTAGCAGGCCAATGACGCTAAACATACTGCCAGAGCTATAATAGAAGGGTTTTGCCATGGGGAATCAAGGTAACAAAAGATGGACCACTAAGCTGACCTTCAAACAAGGGACCCTAAGCTGTTCCTTTCCCCAAATTTAAGCTTGATGATAGCTCGGTCTGGGCCCCCAGCGTGTTCCTAACTCCTGTTTGAGCTCTGATCTTACATCGCTCTTCCCCCACCCCAGGAGAGGGTCGGGACTGGAGAAGGAAACCCCACAAATAACACAGACAGGGGAAAGACTCATGCACACTGCAACCAGACACAAGGAAGAGACCGTATGAACCCAGGAGGAAATAAATAAATAAATAAAAAAACGTTGGTCGGCACTGCCCGTTAGTATAACAATGGAGCAAATTGTATCTGATAAAACATCAGATAGCCCTCTTCCAAGTAATTGTGATGGTTCACCTCCCTGTCCACATGGCTAGGGGGTGGAGCCTTCTCTCGAGCCTCACTTCCAGACCCTGGATGCCTTAAAAGCTGGCATTTCCAGTGAACCAGTGCTGGATATAAGCTTAGCACTGCTTTGCCTGTGATTGCTGGTCCTGTGAGTGATATCCTGATCTGTCTGTTCCTGTGCCCCCGTGCCCTTGTCTGTGTTCCATCCCCTGGTCGTCCCTCCGGTCCTCTGTCCCCTCTCCTATTTCCCCACTCGGTTGCTTCCTCCGGTACTGACCTTGGCCTGACTTTGACTCCGCTTTTGCTCGTTCCTTCGGTCCTGCTTCTGCCCGTACGGTGTTTGACCCAGCCTGTGTGACTATTCCTTGCATGCTCTGCAGCTCTGCTTCTCAGCTGTGCTTTGAGGTAATGCATGAGAACGCTGTGAATTCACTTCCTGGTTCTCATTGCTCTGTGTAGTGTATTATGCTACAGAGCTCTGGCTCCCCCTGGTGGCAGCATTACAGTAATAGAGTGGTTTGAGCGAGCCCTTACTGTGTGATCAGTGCTGTAGACTCTCTTAAAGTCTAAAGTGCAATAATCCTGCTGATTGCCTGCACAGACCTGGCACTATATGTCTGTCTGTCTGTCTATGTCTGTGCACTATATGGCAAATTTATGGTGGTATTGTGGCGCCCCTGCAGCTTTAGGCACCACAGTGTACTGCTCCTCACCCGACATGGACAGAAAAGATGTAAGACGCAGGAGCACACGGTCACTGAGGGGAGATCTGTACTATAGCCCCCTCAGGACCGGGCGCACAGTTCGGGGTGCAGAACCCTAAGCTGGTGGGAACTTCAGGTCCTGCCAGTAGATTCTGCCGGGCGGGAGATTGAAAGTCTCCTGGCCCACCTAAAATGCCCAGGGCAAAGCAGCAAATAGAGCCAGGAGTCGTGACCAAGGTTCGGCCCAATAATGGACTTGCGTTGCCTGCTATACGGGACACGAACAAAGCCCATCTTAGGTCGTGGGTTCCCGCATCGCTTCAAGCCACAGGGACCCACCAAATAAGGTGCACGGAGGAAGCACTCACAGATTCAATACACCGGTTTTGGTGTCTGAACTATTCGGGATTGGCTGGAGCCCATGTACCGCCCCAGCGCCAGCAGCCACGCTGCTGCTCGGATCCGGATCCACGGTGGCTCGAGGGATCTTCAGACCCAAGAGGGGCCGCGGAGATACCCGAAATAAAAGAGGGGTATTTACAAGGGGTTTTGTTGTTAGAGTTCGTGACGCCACACACGGTGCGTGGTAAGGTGTAATACCACCGCTGCTGTTGAGAGTGCCCAGTGGCGATGGTGTGGCACCTAGGTGTTTAACTCCTCCGTGGGTAGGGGGAGAGTGCCCCGGGGCTTGGTGGTGGTGATAGGGGAGCACCGTTGGAAAGGAAACGGTCACTGCGTACTCACTCAGTCCAATAACGCTGACACCGACAACTTGTAAACCAGAATTCTTAGCACCTCTGTAGCAGGAAGGGAGTACGCTGGGATCCGTACCCGATGGTGTTGCTTGTTAGCCTGTGACCTTTTCCTTGGCACTTTCTTAACTAGTTGGCCCCTGTAGTATAGAACTAGTCGGGTCCCGCTCACCCGTATGGCTAACGGAGTGAGCTTGCTCTCAGGGTTCACGCTTGGGATTTTCTGGACTGTGTATTGGTAAAGTCCTATCCCCCTCGTTGAGCTAGTACCCCGATTTTGCAGCGGGTGGAGGACAAATCATGAAGTCTTCGCTCTTGTCGGGTAAATTACCAGGACGCTTGAAGCTACTTCCTGGCCTAGGGTCCACGTACCCCACTGTGCCCTGACCCCTGCTCAAGGGCGCCGACTGCCCTCCTCGGCAGTTCTATGTCCCTTGACACGATCCTCTGTGACCGGGGTTCCAGCTCCTACCAGGCCCAGACCAACGTCTGCCACCTATTAACTGAGGAGCCCAGCTCCTAACCTCCTCCAACAGCTTGTGACCTCTCCTCTCGAGAGTCACCACTTGACTGACTTGCTCCTGACACTCCTGACCCTCCCTAACCAACCCCCAAGTGGGCGGCCCTATTCCCTTCAGGCTACCCATTGGTGTGTCTGGTGGGTGTGGTGCATAGTGTTTTTAGGACTTTTGATTGGCTTGTTCTCAGCAACACCAAAGGCCAGGGACCCGTAACCAAGGAGGAGATGGACACTATGCATAACAGCAGATTGCACAATGTCCTGTGACGACCTGATAGGCCAGGGCGTCACACCCATGACAGTGGAGTCCAGCATCCCAAGGGCAACGACAGTTCAGTGAGTAAAGACCTTTGACTGCAATTCCTGTGTTGCTCCCTTTCTTTGTTCGCCCCAGCCCTTTGCCATAGGCGACTACTACCACCGACATCCTCCCTGGGGCCTAGCTCTACCTGTGGAGAGCTGTAACACCCGAGCTGCGTCACCATCTACCCCAGCCGAGAGAGACTTCCTGCAGCGGCGGCTAATAACTGGCCGCACACCACAGGTGGCATCACGAACAACTACTCCCATCATTCCCATCCCGATCTTTATTGACACCAGTCACGGAACTGGGCAAGGCCACCGTGGCGACCCAGGTGAAGAACCGTGGCCCAGTGACAGGTAACCTCTGACCTCGTGGGCGTGTCAGTATAACTATTGATATTGGTGTATACATATCTCTGACTAAAAGCACTAGTGTATATCTATCCTTGACTGTGCAATTAAAGTGTTTGTCCCATCTTGGACATTTATACGATCCGCCATCTGTTTGATACATACAGGTCCCACCATGTTCATTAAGAATTTTTCAGAGTTCCTATAGAAATAAATGAAGAGAGACACACATGTGCAGCCACCTTTCATTTCTGGAAGCCACCACTAGATCCAGTAGCTTAAGTTGAAATTCATGGGCCCCAATGCAAAAACTCTCAACAGGGCCCCAATTATTGCAAGTCTTTAATAGCATTTGTCTTTTCATACTGGCCAAAATGAGGAATGCATACCTCCCAACTTGTGAAGAAAGGAAAGAGGGATAAAGTATGCAGCGCTCGCAGCGGCAAATTTTGACCATGCCTCTAACCACACCCCTAGCCACACCCATTTGGCATTAAGGGTCATTCAGAAGATGCACTGGACTGTTCATTCATATTCATACCAGTCAGAATTTTTTTATATTTATATGTGTCACTATATGACATGTTGCTTATTTGTGCCTATAAAGCCGTGTGCACATGTTGCATAAATTCTGTTTCTTTTTGTTTCTGCCGATGTCTGCACCAAACTACACAATAAGAATCTTCTCTGGTTTTTCCATTTTTGCTGCATTTTTTTCTGCCTTTTGCCCATTATTTAATGTGTTTTTGGTTCAGATGTGAATCTGCGTTTTTAAGTGTTTTTATTGTACAGAGAAGCTTTTTCCTGCATTTTTTTAAAGGGAACCTGTCACTAGAATTTTCACTATTAAACTAAAAGAATCCCCTTCTGCAGCTCCTGGGCTGCATTCTAGAAAGGTTCATTTTGCTACTGGTCCCCCTTTTAGACCTAAAGAAACACTTTATAAAATATTACTGTCAAGGGAGGAATTTGGGTGAAGACTGCTAATGGAGTCTTCGTGTGGGATTACAGAGACGGTGCCGTATTAGCTGTATATCAGTGCCGATATATCAATGTATCAGACAATGAACACCAGACCTGTTCTCCTTGAGCCAGCATCATCAACTGAACTCGTGTATTGGAAGACACCAAATTATACAGAAAAGCTACTTTGGCCTTGAAGCTAAACAGGGAGTTCTTCACTCCTTAATTTCTCACAGCATCTTGTAAAACACATCTTTGTTCCTTGCACATTGTTTCTGTGTGAACATTACTGATAAGACTTTTGCTCACTATTTGAAAACTTCCATTATTTGAACATCTGTTCACTTATCCTTGGTAACCCCTTCATGACTATACAACTTTGAACAGGGAGTATTAGAGATCTGTGCAATTGCTACATAGACAGAAAGATTATTATACAACTACATCTACATTTGATTATTTACATACACAGATATTCTTATTACGTTTAAACAAACATACTACAGCTCAGACCACCTTCACATTACCTTTTGGTATACTAATGAGGTTTGCTGGCCACGTGGACGGGCTGTATTGCATCCGTTATTCCCACTCCTGCCGCTGTTCGCCGTCCCCCAGTGTTGATTGACATAGCTGAGGCCTCCGCCCTCATCTTCCGCAGTGCTCCTGAAGTCTCGTGCATGCCCAGTGGCACTATCGCAGGACTGAGCACTGTTCAAATTGCAAGCGCCGGTGATCTTATTGCGCAGGCGCGAGATTATGGGCGGCTACTTGGATGACGCTGGTGATGATATTGAAAGGAAGTTGCCTAATAATTAAGCACACCTTATATAGGGTGTTGATGTCATTACACCACACCCCTCCTCATTACAGAGATGCACATCACCTGATTTACTTAATTGATAATTGGCTCTCAAGCCTATACAGCTTGGAGTAGGACAACATGTATAAAAAGTATCATGTGATCAAAATACTTATTTGCCTAATAATTCTGGACATGGTGTAATGCTATAATAGGCTGCAGAGTGCTGTGTGAGGGATGCAGAGTGCTGTATGGAAGGTGCAAACTACAGTGCCGCATGGGGGGGTGTAGAGCGCTGTGTGGGGGGTGCAGAACCCTGTGTGGGGGGGTGCAGAGCGCTATGTGGAGGGGTGCAGAGTACTGTGTGATGGGTGAAGAGCCTTGTATGGGGGGGTGCGGAGCCCTGTGTGGGGGGGTGTAGAGCCCTGTGTGGGGGGATGCAGAGTACTGTGTGGGAGGGTGCAGAGCATTGTGTGGGGGGGTGCAGAGTGGCGTGCGGGGAGTGCAGAGTGCTGTGAGAGGTGGTGCAGAGCGCCATGTGGGGGAGTGCAGAGCCCTATGTGGGGCTGTTACTTCCAATTCTGTAGTGATGAGTGGTCAGTGCTGGGCAGAATACTGACAGCCAATGAGTGGGCAGAGGGCGGGGCTGGAGAGAGAGGCCGGGCGGTGCCAGCTCTGACTGAGATTCGGCATAGGAAGATTTTATGTTTGGTTGAGGTGAAGGAAAACAAAGTGTCTGTTGAGAATAAAGGGATCATTCAAGAGGAACAAAAGTTAGAAAACAAAAAAAAAATGTAGGGATGTTTTATATGACAATACAGCACAGATTAGCTTAAAAAGAATGTTTGAGTTTATATCGGACAACTCCTTTAAGGCAGGCGTGCTTGACAGACGGATACCTTCCAACCATCCCAGATTCTGCGGGACTGTACCAACAGTCCCGTGACTCACAGCTGTTATCCCGGCTCCTCCCCTCAATGCAGTGAATAAATTGAGCAGGGCAGATCAAAGCATTGTAGTGCACCTGCGCGGGACCTCAATGCCGACTATTGTGGATGACGTAGGATGCGTCATGCACCCAGGATTCAGAAGAAGGAGGACAAAGATGGCCGAAAGAGGAGGCGCCGGTACCAGAGAACAGAGACTCCCATCCGGCCAGTGTGCACTGCACAGCCCCCTTAGGTGAGTATTATAAAGTGATTTTTCATTCTATACAGCGGCCTGGGCTCTTATATACAGCATGTTAGAATGCTATATATAAGAGCCCACTAGTGGTGGCCACAGCTTATAGGCCCCAAATCTGGTGACAGGTTCCCGTTAAAAGCATAAACAAATCCCAGATGACAACCTCTGCAAAAGTGTGATATCCTACTGTACTGCAATACCCATAAACAGTTAATGCGCATAATAATTCAATACATGGAATAAATACAGTTAGGTCCAGAAATATTTGGACAGTGACACAATTTTCGCGAGTTGGGCTCTGCATGCCACCACATTGGATTTGAAATGAAACCTCTACAACAGAATTCAAGTGCAGATTGTAACGTTTAATTTGAATGTTTGAAAAAAAATATCTGATAGAAATTGTAGGAATTGTACACATTTCTTTACAAACACTCCACATTTTAGGAGGTCAAAAGTAATTGGACAAATAAACCAAACCCAAAAAAAAATTTTTTTTTTCAATATTTTCTTGCGAATCCTTTGGAGGCAATCACTGCCTTAAGTCTGGAACCCATGGACATCACCAAACGCTGGGTTTCCTCCTTCTTAATGCTTTGCCAGGCCTTTACAGCCGCAGCTTTCAGGTCTTGCTTGTTTGTGGGTCTTTCCGTCTTAAGTCTGGATTTGAGCAAGTGAAATGCATGCTCAATTGGGTTAAGATCTGGTGATTGACTTTGCCATTGCAGAATATTCCACTTTTTTGCACTCATGAACTCCTTGGTAGCTTTGGCTGTATGCTTGGGGTCATTGTCCATCTGTACTTTGAAGCGCCGTCCGATCAACTTTGCGGCATTTGGCTGAATCTGGGCTGAAAGTATATCCTGGTACAGTTCAGAATTCATCCGGCTACTCTTGTCTGCTGTTATGTCATCAATAAACACAAGTGACCCAGTGCCATTGAAAGCCATGCATGCCCATGCCATCACGTTGCCTCCACCATGTTTTACAGAGGATGTAGTGTGCATTGGATCATGTGCCGTTCCCTTTCTTCTCCAAACTTTTTTCTTCCCATCATTCTGGTACAGGTTGATCTTGGTCTCATCTGTCCATAGAATACTTTTCCAGAACTGAGCTGGCTTCATGAGGTGTTTTTCAGCAAATTTAACTCTGGCCTGTCTATTTTTGGAATTGATGAATGGTTTGCATCTAGATGTGAACCCTTTGTATTTACTTTCATGGAGTCTTCTCTTTTCTGTTGACTTAGAGACAGATACACCTACTTCACTGAGAGTGTTCTGGACTTCAGTTGATGTTGTGAACGGGTTGTTCTTCACCAAAGAAAGTATGCGGCGATCATCCACCACTGTTGTCATCCGTGGACGCCCAGACCTTTTTGAGTTCCCAAGCTCACCAGTCAATTCCTTTTTTCTCAGAATGTACCCGACTGTTGATTTTGCTACTCCAAGCATGTCTGCTATCTCTCTGATGGATTTTTTCTTTTTTTTCAGCCTCAGGATGTTCTGCTTCACCTCAATTGAGAGTTCCTTAGACCGCATGTTGTCTGGTCACAGCAACAGCTTCCAAATGCAAAACCACACACCTGTAATCAACCCCAGACCTTTTAACTACTTCATTGATTACAGGTTAACGAGGGAGATGCCTTCAGAGTTAATTGCAGCCCTTAGAGTCCCTTGTCCAATTACTTTTGGTCCCTTGAAAAAGAGGAGGCTATGCATTACAGAGCTATGATTCCTAAACCCTTTCTCCGATTTGGATGTGAAAACTCTCATATTGCAGCTGGGAGTGTGCACTTTCAGCCAATATTATATATATAATTGTATTTCTGAACATGTTTTTGTAAACAGCTAAAATAACAAAACTTGTGTCACTGTCCAAATATTTCTGGACCTAACTGTATGTGCAGTGCCGCATAACTAGCACAGAGAAATACTGTTACGTCCGGGTGGTGGAAACACTGGACCGTACACCGGGTTCCCCTGGGGAGGCAGCCAGGCCGGTCACCCCGCTAGAGGGTCTTGATGCACGGCAGCCGAAGCACTATTGGTAGCAAGACAGTCCGTAGGTGAGCTGGAAGGTAGATGTCGCTGAGAACACGGAGTTCTAGACGGTAGTCCGGGTGACGAGGCTCAGGGTCCGAGGCCGGGTTGTAGGGTCAGGCGGAATCTGGAACCTGCTGAGCGATGGGACGGGTCACCAAACGGAGCCAGGGACTGGAGACTGGCGGAGCTGCAGAGGTGGTAGAACATCCGCCAAAGTCACCGTCAGAGTACTGGAACGGACATGGTCCGGAGCGGCTGGCGTGGCAGGACAGGCTCTGCGAGACAGACAGGGTTTAATACAGGACACAGCAATACGGGGACCTGAACTCCTAGCTTACTAAACACGTAGAACAGGCCCCGCCCACCAGGAAAGAGAATCCTAATATACCCTGTACCTGTCTATGCAATTTCCTGTTTCTAGCTGCTGGCCCTTTAAGAAAGGGTCAATGACCGCGCGCGCGCCCTAATGCGCATGCGCGAGGCCCGTGTACCAGAAACCAGTCCAGGGAGCGGTGCAGAGGAAGCAGGGGTGCCCGGCTGAGTGTCCCACGTCGCAGAGGAGCGCCGGGAGCGGGGAGCTGGACGCATGGAGGGCGCAGGCGAGGAAGAGGAGGCCGGGACCGGAGTGGTGAGCCGGGGACGCCGCCGGGAAGCGGGGAGCGGGCCACGGGGACCGGAGAGGGGGGCACGGGGACCGGGAAGCGTGACACATACGTACAGCTAAATTCAATTTATTCTCTAATAAACCTGATATGAGCACTGCAAAGAAGGATTAGTATAGAAAGGTAGCCCTGAATAATGCTCTGTGCAACAGAGCATGGAGCAGACCCAATATATCAGATGTGGCACTTCTGATATCCACTCTTATAATATGCCCATAAACAATAATGCACAATAACAATACATAGATTAAATACGCGTCATGCTACACAGCCAGTACAGAGTCATACATAAAGCTTAATTACAGGCTATTATAGCTCACTGCTAAGATGTCAGGGCATCCATGTGATCCAATCAAATAATGGAAAAGTAATACATAGGATCCTATACCCAGTGTGATGATCCACTGAACCAGGAACTATCAATCCCTGTACAGATATAGATATGGGACAACAAGTGAAAAAATATGCCAAAAAGAACAGCAATATACATATTTCGGGCTAAGAGAAGGGGTGGAGGACTGGGATAAATGCGTGTAGAAAAGCAAAAAGCAGGTCTGATGAGCCTGATATAGGTACTGCAAAAGAGTATTAGAGTAAAAGGGAAACCGTCAGCAAGCCCTAAGTAAATGCTCTGTGCAGCACTCTGCAACATCGCATGAACAGAACCAATATACCAGATGTGGCACTTCAGAGGGAGTATCAGAGTAGGAGGGAAACCCCATGCTTATGGCAGCGATACATGGGGCTTCCAGATGGGCAATGAGCCCCATAGGGGTGAATGAGCCCCATGACTATCGGGAGGGTATAGGGTAGGAAGGGGTTAATGTGGAGGGAATAGGGCTGTGTAAGGGATGAAGGGATTGGTGGTTTGGTGAGCGGCGAGGATTGGGCCAGAGGTCATAAGGGGTGGGGAGAGAAAGGGGGGGTTTATAAGGGGCAGTCGTTAGCAGTACCTCCTCTTTGCCGTGGGTGCCATTTCGTGTGTGGTCAGCATCGCCGGTTCCAGAATGGCTGACCTCGCCGCGCTGTTGGAGTGGGTCCGTGGAGCCTCCGAAGTCCTGGGGGTGGATGTGGTGCGGGAGCAGCTGCGTGCGGCCTGTGGGGACGGAGCGCTGGTGCCTTCAGCTGTGGCTGCAGCGGCAGCACCTGGACCTGTGCTGCGTGCTCGGCGGTCGCGGCCGCCGGAGCGTTACTCCCCCAGCGGGAGGGGAGCGAGATCTAGGAGCCCCTTGCGGGACCCTCCGGGACAGGGGAGCCCTCACCAGCATGCAGGAGCTTCGCCGGCCTCCGGGAGGAATCCTCATCGGAGATCCCGCCGGCCGGAAGTGGGCGGAGCTTATGTGCGGCCTACTTCCGGTCCGCGGGCGGCAAGGCCCCGGACCAGATTTACAGCAGCCCCCGGTGATGTGCCGGCCGGGGGCGGTGCTCAGCTGATGACGATGCCGTTGGGGACTCCCTGCAGACGGCAGGGGAGGCGCTCAGACAGTGCAGCACAGGAGCTGCAGATCGCCAGCCGAAGGGCTGGGGAGGAGGGGTCCGGCAATCGGCGGGGCGACAGCGGGCGTTCAGCGGTGACGGTCCCCCCCAGCGAGGATCGTGCTGGGGGGAGGACTCAGCGGCTATCAGAGGGCGAACGGCCGCCCTGCAGTCGGCAGGGTGGGAGACCAGTGGGGACGGCATGTGGAGCCGCAGTGCAAGAGTCGGCCTCGGGATCGTCGTGGGTGGACGGCGGCAGGACGCCGCGTCGGGCGACACGCAAAAGGTCCAGCAGGAAGCGAGTGGAGGAGCAGGGTGCGGTGACCGTGGGGGTTGACGGCCGCCAATTGCAGGCTGTCCCCTTGCTGGTCCCCCCTGAGGTCCTCAGCGGCGATTCGGACTCTGGTGACGAGGATGGAAGCGACAACGCAGCGAGACGGATGGAGCGTCCGGAGAATCATGATACGGCTGTTCCGGATCCGATTCAGAGGCAGCCTGGTGAGAGAACGACGAGTATGCTTAATGTTGCGGGTAGTGTGGGGGGAGGGTCTTATGTGTCTGTGAGTGCGCAGGGCTCTGGGGTTCGGGAGCCGGCGGCGTTACCGGGGGCAGATTTTTGGGGGCAGTTATTGGGGGTGCTGCAGGGGCTGTCGGCTGAGCGAGCAGGTACTAGTGGGTCTGGTTCGCCGGCGGGGGCTTGGGTGGGTCCCTCGGGTGGCGTGCCGCCGGGGGTGGCGGCGCAGAGTATTGCTACGCAGGGAGCTGCAGTGGCGTCAGAAGCAGGGCAGGGGGCAGGGGTTGCGGCCGGGTCGGACGCGGTAAAGGATGGGGAAAAAGAGAAGGAGAAAGAGGATGAGGTGGTGCGGCTAGATGATAGGGCGCGGAGCGAGGTATACGTTTGCTTCGAGAGTCCGTTGGGGGTGCATTTGAAAAAGGAGGTGAGGGAGAAAATCTGGAAAGGGGAGTATGTGGAAATTTTTTCCCTGCTTCCCCTTGAGAAATTTAACTTGGATAAGGTGAAGCCAAGCGATTCAAAAAAGGAGAAGGAGGATGAGGAAAAGAGGAGGTATAGGCTTATTCCCAGGACATTTACCAACTGGTTACAGGCCTTTGCGATCCTAGCCAGTGTCATTGGGGAAAAGGAGCCGGAACATTGTTCCGCACTTTTCGGGTATATGGATTCAATTGGGGAGGCGTATAGAGTGTATGGCGGGTTAGGGTGGTTGAGGTACGATGAACAGTTTCGGCAGCGCAAGGCTCTGCGGGCCGGACTTAAATGGGACCACAAGGACATCTCCTTGTGGATGAGGTTAATGACAGCCCCGGCTCAGCCCTTTCGGGGGGCTGCCGGGGGTTCGGGTACAAGCAACGGGTCCTCGGCGGGTCAGAGAAAGGGAGCCTGCTGGCAATTCAATGAGGGTCAGTGTAAATTCGGGGCCTCGTGCCGTTTCAAGCACGAGTGTTCCGGATGTGGAGGTTCCCATCCGTCGTCCCGGTGCTTTAAGAAAGGAAAAAGTAAGCCTGGGGAGGGGGCTGGAAAAAGGGAGGACGCCGGTGAGGGTAGAGGCGATGCTTCCCTATTTAAGTAGGTATCCGGATGTGCGGGCGGCCGAGTTATTGAGGAAGGGTTTTACTGAGGGTTTTCGGATTCCGTTTGAATCTGGGGCCCCAGTGTTTCGCCCAGGTAACTTAAGGTCCGCAAGGGAACACCCAGAGGTTGTGAAAGAGAAGCTGGACAAGGAGGTTGAATTAGGGAGGATGGCGGGACCGTTTCAGGACCCACCATTTTCCAATCTTCGGATTTCGCCATTAGGGGTGGTTCCCAAAAAAGAGCCGAGGAAATTTCGGCTCATACATCATTTATCCTACCCGGCCGGGTTGTCGGTGAATGATGGGATATCACCGGAGCTGTCAGCGGTTTGTTATGTTTCTTTTGACAGAGCTTTGGATTTGGTGCGGGCGGCCGGGCGTGGGGCCCTGATGGCAAAAGCGGATGTGGAGGCAGCTTTTCGCTTGCTCCCAGTGCATCCAGACAGTCAGCATCTGTTGGGATGTATGTGGGAGGGGGAGTATTATGTGGACCGATGCCTGCCCATGGGATGTTCTATTTCTTGTTCTTATTTCGAGGCATTTAGTTCTTTCGTGGAATGGGTGGTCCGGGACGTGGCGGGGGTTCACTCCGTCATTCATTACTTGGACGATTTCCTTTGTGTCGGGCCGGCAAGGTCTTCGGTTTGTTCATTGTTGTTGTTTACGTTACAGCGGATAGCGCAGAGTTTGGGTATTCCTTTGGCGAAGGAAAAAACGGAAGGGCCAGTGACGGCTTTATGCTTTTTGGGCATAGAAATTGACACGATGGCGATGGAATGCCGCTTGCCGGAAGGGAAGTTGGTGGATTTGAAAGCGTCAGTGCGGTCATTATACCAGGCTAAAAAGGTGAAGCTGAGGGAGTTGCAGTCAGTCTTGGGAAAATTGAATTTCGCCTGTCGCATCATGCCGATGGGGCGTATATTTAATAGGAGATTGGCGAGCGCGACTGCTGGAGTGACAGCGCCGAATCATTTTGTCAGAGTGACGAGGGTGATGAAAGGGGATCTGCTGGTTTGGGATTCCTTTTTAGACAGGTATAATGGTAGGACACTGTGGATGAGCAAGGCAATGTCCAATAGTCAGATTGAGCTGTTTACGGATGCGGCAGGGGCGACGGGTTTTGGAGCGATTTTTCAGACTCATTGGTGCGTGGCACAGTGGCCACAAGCGTGGAAGGAGAAGGGGTTGGTAAAGAATTTGGCTTTGCTTGAATTGTTCCCGATCATAGTGGCGCTCGAGCTGTGGGGCTCTGAATTTTCGGGAAAAAAGGTTTGCATGCATTGTGATAATATGGCGGTGGTTCATTCGATCAATTCGTTGTCAGCAAAATCTCCCCCGGTGGTGGGGTATCTGAGGCATCTGGTGCTCCGTTGCTTGGCACTGAACATTTGTGTTGTGGCGAGGCATGTGCCGGGGGTTCAGAACGAGGTGGCTGATGCGCTGTCTCGGTTTCAGTTTCGCAGGTTCAGAAGGCTGGTGCCGGGAGCAGACGACGATGGAGCGCTATGTCCGGAATGGTTGTGGGATCTAGCATTGGTGTAGCTTTGGAGGGCATTAGGAGATCGGTGTCTGAGGCTACTTGGTGCCGATACCAGGCAGTGTGGAATGAGTGGGAAGAGTTAGGCAGGTCGGAGGGCATGGAGCCGGGTTATCATGGCCGAGTGGTGGGGGTTTTGGCGGTGATTAGTGGCGATTTTTCAGCGGGGCGGTCCGTGTCGGTAATGAGTTACCGGTTGTCAGCTTTGGCCTTTTTATTCAAGTTGCAAGGGGTGCGGGATGCCACGAAGGATTTTCTAGTACGGCAGGCCATGAAGGGTTTTCGAAGAGGGGCGCGGTCGCGGGACTCTAGGCGGCCGATATCGCTTCCATTGTTAGTGCGTTTAGTGGGGTGCTTGGGGGACGTGTGTGCATCCCCTTACGAACAGAGGTTGTTTGCAGTGGCATTTGTGTTGGCATTTTTCGGGGCCTTTCGGATTGGCGAGCTGGTTAGCCCGGCGAAGCAGGTAGTAGGAGGGTTGTTATTGGGAGACGTAACGCTTGGGGTAGATCGAGTGGAATGTCGATTACGTTTTTCCAAAACGGATCAGGTGGGGCGCGGGCGCCTGGTGGTTTTGTATGGGATTCCGGGACACCCATTGTGCCCGGTTGGGCAGGTAACAGAGTTTTTGAAGATAAGGGGAGGTTATCCTGGGGTTTTCTTGAGACACAGGGATGGATCTGCATTGTCCAGATTCCAGTTTATTGCGGTTTTCAAAACTGTGTTGGCACGAGTGGGGGAGGTGCCGGGTGACTATGGGTCACACTCTTTTCGGATTGGGGCAGCGACAGAGGCGGCCAGGTGGGGTTTGAGCGATGATTGTATCCGGCGTATTGGGAGATGGGAGTCGTCCAGGTTCCGTTTGTACGTGAGGCCTCACCTGCTGAGGGGTGAGGGGGAGTGATTCGGCTGGTTTGGAATTACGGGGGTCAATAGCTGTTTATTGTGAGACATGGTTTTTTCGTTCAGTTGCTGTTTATTCTTGGTTTTATATTTTTTAGGTGTGTGCCTGGTGTGGATTCTCGGGCATTCCTTTGTTTACTGGGGAGCGTTGCGGGCGGCTGTGCGTTCCGACGGTCGGCAACTTGGAGTGGCGAGAACGGAGGCACGGGTCAAATGGATCGGGATTCGGGGCATGACCTGGGGGAGAGTTCGGCCAGAGGTGGCGTACTATAGCAGGATCGACCAGGATCCTAATGTTCTCATTTTGCATGTGGGTGGAAATGATCTAGGGGTGCGGACAGCGAGGGAATTAAAAAGGGACATTAAGTTGGATCTTCTGCACCTGTGGAGAGCGTTCCCGGGTATTATTATAGTATGGTCGGATATTGTGGCTAGGGAGAACTGGCGTTTTGGGAGGTCGGCTGACCGGATTAATAGGGCACGTATTAAGTTGAATAGGGCGATTGGCCGGTTTGTGACGCGGAATGGTGGCTTGGTGGTGCGACATAAGGAATTGGAGGAGTCGTCAGGGCAATATTTGCGGAGAGATGGGGTGCATCTCACAGATATTGGCTTGGACTTGTGGATGCTTGGTTTGCGGGATGGTCTGGAGCAAGCCCTGGGGGTGTGGGGGGCCCGGGCCACGTAAGGGGTCACGTGGCCGGTCTGTGGCGGGGGGATAGGTCCGTTCCTAGAGGCTGGGAGCACCGATAGTCGGTGGGGAGTATGAAGTCACTCAGGGGTAGTGGCTTCAGACAGGATTGGGAACTTGTGGGCGTAGGTCCTGCAGGTTCTGGGGAGGGGTATTTTAACGATGGAACGTTATTACCCCACACCTTGGGTTGGTTGGTCACAGCCGAGGTGGTCCTCTGGGCCAGTGGTATGTTACGGCCAGGGGATAAGGATGATTATTGGCTTCTTGGACGGACCTATCGGTTGTTTGTCAGTTGGGAGGGTATACATGTATCGGTTTATGTTAAAAGAGGGTGGCATGTCGAGCCGCAAGTTGTGATACATGTATACCGTTTAAATAAAAGCTGTGGCCATTCGCCCATAAAAAGTTGTTATGTCTTCATTTCAAGTAGAGTGGGTAAGAAGGGTTTTTGTACATGGGAGACCCAATTATCCCTTTTAGATACGTCAAGATGGGCAATGAGCCCCATAGGGGTGAATGAGCCCCATGACTATCGGGAGGGTATAGGGTAGGAAGGGGTTAATGTGGAGGGAATAGGGCTGTGTAAGGGATGAAGGGATTGGTGGTTTGGTGAGCGGCGAGGATTGGGCCAGAGGTCATAAGGGGTGGGGAGAGAAAGGGGGGGTTTATAAGGGGCAGTCGTTAGCAGTACCTCCTCTTTGCCGTGGGTGCCATTTCGTGTGTGGCCCGCCCACCCGCCCTTAATGTAAAAAAAAAAAAAAAAAAAACAATTAAAAGTTTAAAAAAAAAAAAAAAAAAAAAAAAATAACATCAAAGGGTTGATATGGTGGTTTCTTTGTTTGTCGCAGCGGGGGGATAGGTCCGTTCCTAGAGGCTGGGAGCACCGATAGTCGGTGGGGAGTATGAAGTCACTCAGGGGTAGTGGCTTCAGACAGGATTGGGAACTTGTGGGCGTAGGTCCTGCAGGTTCTGGGGAGGGGTATTTTAACGATGGAACGTTATTACCCCACACCTTGGGTTGGTTGGTCACAGCCGAGGTGGTCCTCTGGGCCAGTGGTATGTTACGGCCAGGGGATAAGGATGATTATTGGCTTCTTGGACGGACCTATCGGTTGTTTGTCAGTTGGGAGGGTATACATGTATCGGTTTATGTTAAAAGAGGGTGGCATGTCGAGCCGCAAGTTGTGATACATGTATACCGTTTAAATAAAAGCTGTGGCCATTCGCCCATAAAAAGTTGTTATGTCTTCATTTCAAGTAGAGTGGGTAAGAAGGGTTTTTGTACATGGGAGACCCAATTATCCCTTTTAGATACGTCATGACTGCTTCCCTCCTACTCTGATACCCCCTCTGCAGTGCCACATCTAGTATATTGGTTCTGCTTCATGCTCTGTTGCACACCGCTGCACAGAGGATTTACTTAGGGCTTGCTGATGGTTTCCCTTTTAGTACAGAGATATTACACACAGGGATGACACAGCACAGGGCAGTTTTTCTAGTGTTACAGGCAGACATCTGCACATTATTATACTCACCTGCTCCCTGTGCTGTGAGAGATGATGTTAGTGGCTTCTGCCTCCACTTTCTGTGGGTCATCCTGGCTATGTTCCATTCCTGTCCTCTGCTTTTTTGCCTGGTGCTTCTGCTCTCAGCTTCTTCTTGTTTGCTTAGCTCTCTGTTTACTCAGCTTATTCTGCTCTGTTGCTCTCAATGTCAGGTCTCCTCTCCTTCTCCTGCTCTGTTTAGCTTTCCATATTTTCAATTTCCAGTGGCTGTACTGAACAAGCTCCGCCCCCTCTCCTGATTAGTTGTTCTCCTCCTGGCAGCTCTCACAGCTTTATGACTAGTAGAAGGCGCTGCCTGGCATCTCCCCCCTCTACAACAGAGGTCACGCTGTGTGCAGTGTGGGTGAGTCGGACTCTGCACCTCTGTGTTGGCACCTGCAGCTATACAAACAGTGCAGGCCCCCCTTAATCAGCTGCTTGGTGATGGCCCTGGGCAGCCCGCCCATGCTGGAAATGAGGAAAGTGAAAGTACACACACTGCTGGCAGCCATCCGGGCCCCTTTAGATCACGGGCCCCGTAGCAGTCGCATGGTCTGCCTCTATTGATGGTACGCCACTGGATAGATAGATAGATGATAGATAGTAGATTGGTATATAGATAGTTAATAGATAGATAGATAGATAATAGATTATAGATAATAGATTGATAGATAGGTAATAGATAGGTGGATAATAGGTAGTTACTAGGTAGATAGATAAATCGATAATAGATAGATAATAAATAGGTGATAGATAGATACTGCATCTCTATGCAAATAGATAATAGATAGATCATAGATGATAGATAGACAATAGATAGATGGATCATAGATAGATAGATAGATAGATACTGCATCTTTGTGTAGGTGAAGGTAAGAGTCAGATTAATTTGTTCCCATAAAACTACTATAAATAATTGAGAAAAAAATACAAATATAAAGAAATCTTTATTTGCACCCCCTTGGATACAAACCAGCAACTTTCATATATGAGTCAGGCAGACCTTAGGTATTGAGCTACTAGGAATGATCATGTCAGAGGTAAGATTTTGTATAGATGAACCTACAATGCAGCCTCTCACACAGGACAAAGCTCCATTGTACAGAGCAGCATCTCTGTGCCTGTGCTCTAGAGGGAGAAGAAAGAGATTTTTTTTCTTCTAATAAAATTACTAAAAATAATAATACAAAAATTAGAATAATGTAATTTTGATAGCACTTTTTTTTTTTTATAAAATGATAAAGATCACAAATCATCAAATAACATGGACATAGTTGGTATCCCTGTAATCATAATGACCTGAACAACACAGCGATCAGATTATTTATGGGGATTGGTAAATGAAGTAAAAAAAATGGCGCAATTGATTATTTTTCTCTATTAAACCATTAAAAAATGTAATAAAAATGTATCACTCAGGCCGTGTTCACACGTAGCGTAAATGCTGTGTTTCTGCTGCAGGTGTCCGCACGACGAGCGCAATAACAATCTTCTCTGATTATTGCGTGTTTGCGGTATTTTTATGCATTTTCCCCCTTATTTGATACATTTGTTGCAGATGTGAATCCTGAAGCTTATAAAGAAAAAAAACCCTCAAAACCATTCAGTTCAGCGGCGTCTTTAGATGCTCAGCAGGTGGAGATTTCATGACTAGTGATAAGCGAGTACGCTTGTCACTACTCGGTACTCGCACGAGTATCACTGTACTCGGGCTACTCAGCGGGTACCGAGTAATATCGCGATACTTGTGCTGTACTCGTGGTCTTCATCACTGCATGTTGGCGCTCTTTTGAGAGCCAGCCCTCATGCAGGGATTGGCTGGCAGACCACTGCAATGCCACAGCCTTGTTAGTTGTGGAATTGCAGTGATTGGTCGGCCCGCACATCGTGACCGAGCCTTTATACCGGCGGGCGCGCTCTGCTCTGCACACAGCCATCCAGACAGTCAGTGCAGGGAGAGTGTTGCTGCTTCAGGGAAAGGTTTGCGGCCCTTTATAGTTAGTTCCGGAGCAGGGCTGCAAACAGTGTGACCAGAAGTCCTTCTCAGGACTATTGTAGCTGTATACAGGCAGGCAGGGTATAGCCAGGTCAGAGTACAGGAGAAGAGTCCTTCTCAGGATTATTGTTGCTGTATACAGGCAGAGCAGGCAAGGTATAGCCAGGTCGGAATACAGGCTAGTGACCAGAAGAGTCCTCCTCAGGACTATTGTAGCTGTATACAGGCAGGCAGGCAGGGTATATAGCCGTTCCTAGTGGTGACCGTATACCAGCCTTCATCATATCTGGGGCTGGTGTACACAGTCTAAAACAGTCTTGATAGTGTCAGACTTCTCAGTAATTTTCGCTCCTAAAAAGCTGTTAGGTTCTTAGTGCGTCCGTGCGTGCATTTAAAAACCGCACGTGTGTGCCTGTCGGTGGCAGCGTACAGTTTTGCACAAACTAGTATATAATGCACAAGTCTAGTGAATAATACACGTCAGCAGTGTCTGATAGTGTCAAACTTCTCAGTAATTGTCGCTCTTAAAAAGCTGTTAGGTTCTTAGTGCGTCCGTGCTTGCATTTAAAAACCGCACGTGTGTGCCTGTCAGTGGCAGCGTACAGGTACATTTGTGTGCGTTTTGCACAAACTTGGATATAACGCACAATTCTAGTGAATAATACACGTCAGTCAGCAGTGTCTGATAGTGTCAAACTTCTCAGTAATTGTCGCTCCTAAAAAGCTGTTAGGTTCTTAGTGCGTCCGTGCCTGCATTTAAAAACCGCACGTGTGTGCCTGTCGGTGGCAGCGTACAGGTGCACTTGTGTGTGTTTTGCACAAACTGGATTATAACGCACAAGTCTAGTGAACACACGTCAGCACAGCATTGCAAAATGCGCAAGGGTGTTGGCAACGAACAAGGAAGTGGACGTGATGGTGGTCGTGTGCAAGCTCTAATTTGGCCACAGCAAAGGGCCACATCTACTCGCTCGCACGTCCTGTCCCAAATTCTTGGGGACCGCAGTAGAACACCGCTCTTGAACCAAGACCAGTGTCAACAGGTTGTTAGTTGGATAGCGGATAATGCTTCCAGGCAGATTGGCACCACCACAAACACTCTGTCTTCCACACGGTCAAGTGTCAGTAGCCGTGATACTGCACCGCACATTTCAGAACCTGATCCTCCTTCCTACCACCAGGCCGAGTACACGTCCACGGACATTACTGATCCCACACTTGGACACTCGGAAGAGCTGTTCACGTTTCCATTCGCACATTCTAGCCTCTCGCCAGCTCCTGTTGAAGTGGGTCATGACGAGATAGTATGTACAGATGCCCAAATATTTGAGCAGCCATGTTCTCACGAAGTTGGCAACGTGTCTCAACAAGGGGTGGACGATGATGAGACACAATTGTCAGGAAGTCAGGAAGAGGAGCAGGGTGCGGAAGAGGAAGACGACGTGGTGGATGATCCAGTAACTGACCCAACTTGGCAGGAGGATATGCAGAGCGAGGACAGCAGTGCACAGGGGGAGGGAGGCATAGCATCCCAACAGGCAGTAAGAAGCAGGGTGGTGGCCCCAGGCAGAAGTCAGGCAACCGTTCCCCGGAACAACAACCCAACACAAGGTGCCTGTACAAATGTTAGGTCTTCCCGAGTCTGGCAGTTTTTAAGTTGGCTCCAGATGATTCTAAAAAGGCCATTTGCAACACCTGCCATGCCAGCATCAGCAGGGGTACCAAAACTAGCAGCCTGACCACCACCAGCATGATCAGGCACATGTCAACCAAGCACCCGACTTTGTGGGATGTACAACAGAGTCGAGGAGCAGTGCTTGCTGATGTCACTGCTACGTCTTCGCTTGTTGTGCATGCGAGCCAATCCCCTGTCCATGCTGCCCGCGAACAAGCCTCCTCCGGCCCTGCACCTGCATTTGCCCACGCAGAAATAACACCATCATCAAGCACGTCCTTGTCCCAGCACAGCGTTCAGTTATCCATTCAGCAAACCTTTGAACGCAGGCGCAAATACACTGCCAACGCCCCACATGCCACAGTTCTAAATGCTAACATTTCGCGACTGCTTGCGCTGGAAATCTTGCCTTTTAGGCTGGTGGAGACAGAAGCATTCCGCGACCTGATGGCGGCAGCTGTCCCACGTTACTCGGTCCCCAGCCGCCACTATTTCTCCCGGTGTGCTGTCCCCGCATTGCATAACCACGTGTCACAAAACATCCCACGTGCCCTGAACAACGCTGTTTCAGCCAAAGTCCACCTAACCACAGACACGTGGACAAGTGCTTGTGGGCAAGGCCGCTACATCTCGTTGACGGCACACTGGGTTAATATTGTAGAAGCTGGGACCCAGTCTGAGCGAGGGACGGAACACGTCCTTCTCACACCAAGGATTGCAGGCCCTACTTTAGTCAGGGTTTCACCCACACTCTACAGCTCCGGAATGTCATGCTCCTCAGCCTCCTCCTCCTCCTGCGCATACTCATCCACTTTACCCTCCACACCAGTCCCAAGCTGGAAGCACTGCAGCACTGCCTCGGCGAAGCGGCAACAGGCTGTGCTGAAGCTAATCTGCATAGGTGACAAACCCCACAATGCAGAAGAGGTGTGGACTAGTGATGAGCGAGTATGCTTGTTACTACTCGGTACTCGCACGAGTATCACTGTACTCGGGCTACTCGGCGGGGACCGAGTAATCTCGCAATACTCGTGCTGTACTCGTGGTCTTCATGTTGGCGCTCTTTTTAGAGCCAGCCCTTATGCAGGGATTGGCTGGCAGACCACTGCAATGCCACAGCCCTGTTGTGGAATTGCAGTGATTGGCCGGCCCTCACAGCATGACCGTGCCTTTAGCCCGACACTTCCCCGCTCGGCTACGGCCCCTCCCGCACTCCACTCCGCGTGTATATATATATGCACGCTTACACACACACGCACGTTTTTTTTTTTAATTTACAGTTTTATGGTTTCTACATGCTGCCGGTGGTCATTTCAGAATAATACTCGGGTCCCCCATAGGATAACATTGGGCTCGGTGCTCGGGCCGAGTACACGAGTATCTTGGGATGCACGGCCCGAGCCTCGAGCACCCGAGCTTTTTAGTACTCGCTCATCACTAGTGTGGACAGCTCTGAAACAGCAGGCAGATCACTTGCTCACACCTCTGAACCTAAAGCCAGGAAAGGTCGTGTGTGACAATGGCCGGAACCTGGTGGCGGCTTTGAGGCGAGGCCAGCTGACACATGTTCCATGTGTGGCCCATGTGCTCAACCTCGTGGTTCAGCGGTTTCTAAAGTCATACCCAGAGCTGTCTGATCTGCTGGTAAAAGTTCGCTGCCTGTCTGCACATTTTCGAAAGTCACCTACTGCTTCAGCCGGCCTTGCCGACTTTCAGTGCCGTTTGCATCTTCCGGCTCACAGACTGGTGTGTGATGTCCCCACGCGTTGGAATTCAACTCTGCACATGTTGGTCAGGATATGTGAGCAGAAGAGGGCAGTTGTTGAGTACCTGCATCACCTAAGCCGTCAGGAAATGGGTCAAACTCCACACATAACACCTGAGGAGTGGAGATGGATGTCCGACCTATGTACCATCCTCCAAAACTTTGAGGACTCCACCAAGATGGTGAGCGGCGATGACGCCATTATTAGCGTCACTATACCGCTTCTTTGCCTTCTAAAATGGTCTCTGCTCAAAAACAAACATGATGCATTGCAGGCAGAGCGCGATGAGTTGGCGCAAGAAACAGTAGTGGGTGTGGGTGATAACACAGCCCAGCCTCGTCTCATCACAACGTGCAGTGGAGGACTATGACGAGGAGGAGGATGAAGACATGGAGCAACTCTCTGGCCAAATTGAGGATATGACATGCACACCAGTCATATCCTCAGTTCAGCGTGGCTGGCCAGAGGACAGGGTAGATGAGGAGGAGGAAGAGGAGGAGGAGGACAGCATGTTCAGTCATCGTGTTGGTCAGGATACTGAAGTGATGGCTGTTAAGAGTCTGGCACACATGGCTGACTTTATGGTAAGCTGCCTGTCTCGTGACCCTCGCGTTAAGAACATCTTGGCCGACAATCATTACTGGTTGGTAACACTGTTAAACCCACGCTACAAGGAGAACTTTATGTCTCTTATTCCCGAGGCCAAAATGCAGCAGTTCCAGAAGGCCATAGTCACGGAGGTAGGCAAAGCATTCCCCTCACAAAACGCTAGCGGCATAGGTCAGGAATCAGTGGACAACCAAGGCGTACAGCCGAGAGGGGCACAAGTCCAATCCGCCAGAGGTAGGGGAACAGTCTTTAAGATGTGGGACAGTTTTCTCAGCCCCTCATGTACCACAGCCCCTGAGGTGCGGGGTAGTGCCACAAGAAATGCTAAGTTTGCCCAGATGCTCAAGGAGTACCTTGCAGATCGAACAACTGTACTCCGACATTCCTCTGTGCCTTACAATTATTGGGTATCCAAGCTGGACACGTGGCATGAATTGACTCTACGCCTTGGAAGTCCTGGCCTGCCCTGCCGCTAGCGTTTTGTCAGAGCGTGTTTTTAGTGCCGCAGGTAGAATCATTACAGATAAACGCACCCGCCTGTCAACTGAAAATGCTGACAGGCTGACTCTGATCAAGATGAACAAGGGTTGGATTGGGCCAGACTTCACCACACCACCAGCAAATGAGAGCGGAATTTAAATTTTGTAACGGGAATTTGCCATGTACCTCCACTCACCCATGGGTACACACTTATGGACTTTGGCTAATTGCTGGACTGCTCCTCCTTCTCCTCATGCACCACCATGATGACCGTTACAATAGTTAGGCCGTTGTTTCAGGTATACCCCCAGTGGTAAATTTTTTCGCCCATTCTTTCAGAATGGGCATTACAACGACAGGAGACTCGCTCCTTTGCAATGGGAACAATGTTTTGATGCCCTCATGCACGTCTCTATCCAGGGACAATGTGGAGCCTCCCAATTTTTGGCTGCCCTGCCAAAGGGCTATACTACAATAGACCCACTTCCTTACAATGGGCAATTCAGGTTTACAGGCCCTCATGCACGTCTCTATCCAGGGACAATGTGGAGCCTCCCAATTTTTGGCTGCGCTGCCAAAGGGCTATACTACAATAGACCCACTTCCTTACAATGGGCACTTCAGGTTTACAGGCCCTCATGCACGTCTCTATCCAGGGACAATGTGGAGCCTCCCAATTTTTGGCTGCCCTGCCAAAGGGCTATACTACAATAGACCCACTTCCTTACAATGGGCACTTCAGGTTTACAGGCCCTCATTGGTGAACCTCACAATTTTGGACTGCCCTGGCAAAGGAAAATACTACAAAGACTCACTTCCTCAAAATGGGCACATTAGACTCAAGAGGCCTTCATGTACGTCTCTTATCAGGGATATCGGAGTGCCACACAATGTTTTCACGTAAAATCTTTCATGCAATCTCAAAAAGTAACATACACCAGCTCTATCTCACTATTGGGTATGTGCCCTTAACATTTCCGCCATGAAAATTCTTTTTGGTGTCATTTTGGAAGGTTTTCTGGTGAGTCCGTAAAAATGGCGTAAAACTCGGACAAAATTGTTCACAGCTGTGACTTTTGAGTGATAAATGCTTCAAGGGGTCTTCCCCATGCTGTTGCCATGTCATTTGAGCACTCTTCTGAGACTTTTGTGACATTTTTAGGGTTTCTACATGCTGCCGGGGGGTAATTTCATAAAAATCCTCGGGTCTCCCATAGGATAACATTGGGCTCGGTGCTCGGGCCGAGTACACGAGTATCTTGGGATGCTCGGCCCGAGCCTCGAGCACCCGAGCTTTTTGGTACTCGCTCATCACTATTCATGACGTCTCATATACTTTGTTCGGACATTTTGTCCGTGTTGACATGTAGTGTAAATGCTGGGTTTTTCTGCTGCTTTTTTGCACATTTATTCTGCTGTGTGTAAATGTCTAAGCTAAGTGGATGTGATTTCATGAAAAGACGCCGCTGAACTCTGCGGTTTTGGTGCTTTTTTTTTCCTCTACAGGTTTCTATGTGGAACTTAAACACACGCAGGAGAAAAATGCAGATACTTTTACAAGTTTCTGTACTATAAAAAACACTTAAACATGCAGATTCACATCTGAACTAAAAACACATTAAATAATGGAGAAAAGGGATAAAAATGCATCAAAAATGGAATAATCAGGGAGATTGTTATTGTGTAGTTTGGTGCAGAAACAAAAAAAAAAACCTGATTTATGCAACATGTGAACACGGGCTTCCAGGAACAAATAAGCCACATGTAATATAGTGACACATATAAATATAAGAAAATTCTGGCTGCTATGACTATGAATGCACAGTCCAGGGCATCTGCTGAATGATCCTTACTGCCAAATGGGTGTGGCTAGGGGCGGGGTCAAACTTTGCCGAGTTCGTCCCTCTTTCTGTTCTTCAATAGTTGGGAGATATGCAGACGCTTCATCCAGGTAGAGCATTAAAGTCTCTAGTGAAAGAAACAAATGACATATAAAGGACCTCATTCATCATTTGGCATTTTTTTTAAGTGACTTTTCATTTTTCCTCACAAGATTCTTTCCTGGATCAGTACCGTTCATAAACTGAGGCTATGATTTATATAAGCTTTAAAAGTTGTTTTTTTTTAATAATTTGTGTAAAATATTTTAAAATTTATTCATCACTACAGATATGAAAGAAACACAAATCATTAACCATTTGTTTATCACACTGGTACTAATCATGTGTGCAGCTCAGAATGATGAAAAGGAATCTGATGTGGAGCTATTGTGCCATCTAGTGGCCATTATGTAAAATTACAGTTCAATGTGGGAAAAATAGAAGGCCATGTATAAAATCAGGTGTAGGTGAACCTCAGTAGAGGAAGGGATTAGTTATATTTAAATGACCTACATGGAGATACTCTGCAGCTCTGTTCAGTGTAGAGTGGCTGTGGTCAGGTTCTGCAGAACTGCTCGTGTTCACACTACACAATGAATGTTCCTGCGCAGCGCTGCTCAGATCAATGTGTGTTCTTCCGGCTCTAGAAGAAGCATTTCACAGTTTATGAATATGAATGTCTAGTTTTGTACCCCCACTGATCTGATATCGATCGATAACTTATCCTGGAGTTGACTAGACAACTCCTTTAAGCACTAGAACGATAATCCAAAGTATAGGAGCTGTTCTGCAGTACAGACCTCGGTCAATGTACATAGAATCGAGCTGGCCAGTACAGCGCCGTTCAATGTGGCTGTCAGCAGAGGTTGTCAGAGAAAAGGACCTGTTTTCCAGAATCCACTACAGATAGCAATGGAGATGCAGTGTGCAGCCCTATTTAACCCCTTCAACACCCAGTGATTTTCCGTTTTTCGTTTCCGTTTTTTCCTCAAACCATAACTTTTTTTTATTTTTCCATCAATATAGCGATGAGGGATTTTTTTTTGTGGAATGAGTTGTACTTTTGGATAACACCCCATTCATTCTGTACTGGAAACTGGGGGAAAAAAATCCAAGTGTGGTGAAGTTGCAAAAAAGTCAAATTTCACAATTTTACTTTGGTTTCTTTTTTTGGTTTTTTTTTTTGTGGGGGGGGCGGGTGTTATTTACCATGTTCACTATATGGTAAAACTGACCTGACAATATGATTCTCCAGCTCAGTACGAGTTAGTAGATACCAAACATGTATAGTATTATTTAAGTGGTAAAAAAAATTCTGAAATTTGTCAAAAAACAAGAATTGCGCTTTTGTCGTCATTTTCAGAGACCCACAGCGTTCTCATTTTTCGGGATCTGGGGCGCAGCTTATTTTTTGCGTCCTGAGCTGACATCTTTAATGATATAATTTTTTCATAGATGTGATGTGTTACTTGCCTCTTATTGCAATGTTGCGTTGACTCAAAAAATGTAATTCTGGCATTTTTTTTTCTCTCGTTACGCCGTTTACCGATCAGATTAATTTACTTTATATTTTGATAGATAGAGCATTTCTGAACACGGCGATACCAAATATGTGTGCCCTGGTTGCGGAAGGCCTAACATCCAGGCTGCCACTAACACCAGCCCCAGTAGTGAGAACTGTGCAGCGGCGGCTCCATTTACATAGCCGCAACCCGCAAGTGGCGTCATGTGATAAACTTTCATTTAACCTCCCCTGTAAATTTACCCCTTTTAAAAAGCGTCCCAGGGATACGGAACCAGGCAAGGGCCACCAAGTGACATCTCCCCAGCAATACACCGCCCAGGACCGAGTACCCTATAGCCGTGGGTGACACAGTGAGGAAAAGTGTAAACGAGCAGTAGCAGTATGGGAGCAAAAAAGTGAGTTAAGAGTATATGTGAGGGGACAGTGTGAGGTAAAAAGTATGATGGGGCACAATATAAAGACTGGGTACTGTGGGAGGCAGTATAGAGAAGGAACAGCATGCGAGATCAGTGGGAGGGTCTAGCAAGAAAGGGAGGGAATGTGATGATGAATAGAATAAGGGAACAGAGTGTGAAGGGATAGCATGAAAAGGGGGCCTAGTGTAGAAATGGGATTGCAAATTGGGGTACACTTAAAATAACAACAGTCTGGTATATAAGGAGAGATGCTTATCGCCAACAAACATTGTGGTGTGTATAAATTATAAAAGAGGACATTGTGGTGGACAGTGTGGTGACAATATTTTTTAGGAGAGGATAGTGTGAAGGCCATGTACCATACTATGAACAGTATGGTGGTCATATTTTGTATAGGGTACACAGTGAGGGTCAATTATTTTTTCAGGGGAAAAGCAAAAGACAGATATTTTTACTCAGGAGCTTTATAATTACCCTGTGATTTTTAAATCCACCATTTTGAGATGTACTGCAAAATACCATAGAGGATGGAAGTCTACAGAGATTAGCTGTGGCTGTTAAAATCATCATGGCATCTAGACAAGATGGAGAAGAAAACAAAAGAAAGGGAACTATTTTAATCAGAGAATACAGTTAGGTCCAGAAATATTTGGACAGTGACACAAGTTTTGTTATTTTAGCTGTTTACAAAAACATGTTCAGAAATACAATTATATATATAATATGGGCTGAAAGTGCACACTCCCAGCTGCAATATGAGAGTTTTCACATCCAAATCGGAGAAAGAGTTTAGGAATCATAGCTCTGTAATGCATAGCCTCCTCTTTTTCAAGGGACCAAAAGTAATTGGACAAGGGACTCTAAGGGCTGCAATTAACTCTGAAGGCATCTCCCTCGTTAACCTGTAATCAATGAAGTAGTTAAAAGGTCTGGGGTTGATTACAGGTGTGTGGTTTTGCATTTGGAAGCTGTTGCTGTGACCAGACAACATGCGGTCTAAGGAACTCTCAATTGAGGTGAAGCAGAACATCCTGAGGATGAAAAAAAAGAAAAAATCCATCAGAGAGATAGCAGACATGCTTGGAGTAGCAAAATCAACAGTCGGGTACATTCTGAGAAAAAATGAATTGACTGGTGAGCTTGGGAACTCAAAAAGGCCTGGGCGTCCACGGGTGACAACAGTGGTGGATGATCGCCGCATACTTTCTTTGGTGAAGAAGTACCCGTTCACAACATCAACTGAAGTCCAGAACACTCTCAGTGAAGTAGGTGTATCTGTCTCTAAGTCAACAGTAAAGAGAAGACTCCATGAAAGTAAATACAAAGGGTTCACATCTAGATGCAAACCATTCATCAATTCCAAAAATAGACAGGCCAGAGTTAAATTTGCTGAAAAACACCTCATGAAGCCAGCTCAGTTCTGGAAAAGTATTCTATGGACAGATGAGACAAAGATCAACCTGTACCAGAATGATGGGAAGAAAAAAGTTTGGAGAAGAAAGGGAACGGCACATGATCCAAGGCACACCACATCCTCTGTAAAACATGGTGGAGGCAACGTGATGGCATGGGCATGCATGGCTTTCAATGGCACTGGGTCACTTGTGTTTATTGATGACATAACAGCAGACAAGAGTATCCGGATGAATTCTGAAGTGTACCGGGATATACTTTCAGCCCAGATTCAGCCAAATGCCGCAAAGTTGATCGGACGGCGCTTCATACTACAGATGGACAATGACCCCAAACATACAGCCAAAGCTACCCAGGAGTTCATCATGAGTGCAAAAAAGTGGAACATTCTGCAATGGCCAAGTCAATCACCAGATCTTAACCCAATTGAGCATGCATTTCACTTGCTCAAATCCAGACTTAAGACGGAAAGACCCACAAACAAGCAAGACCTGAAGGCTGCGGCTGTAAAGGCCTGGCAAAGCATTAAGAAGGAGGAAACCCAGCGTTTGGTGATGTCCATGGGTTCCAGACTTAAGGCAGTGATTGCCTCCAAAGGATTCGCAACAAAATATTGAAATTAAAAATATTTTGTTTGGGTTTGGTTTATTTGTCCAATTACTTTTGACCTCCTAAAATGTGGAGTGTTTGTAAAGAAATGTGTACAATTCCTACAATTTCTATCAGATATTTTTGTTCAAACCTTCAAATTAAACGTTACAATCTGCACTTGAATTCTGTTGTAGAGGTTTCATTTCAAATCCAATGTGGTGGCATGCAGAGCCCAACTTGCGAAAATTGTGTCACTGTCCAAATATTTCTGGACCTAACTGTATGTAGAGATGAGCAAGTACCGTAATATTCGTATTCGCGATACTCGTAACGAGTACTTTGTAATATTCGTTCCGAATAGCGAGTACAATGCAAGTCAATGGAAAATGCGAGTAATTTTCTGCTGGACCCAAGAAAGAGGTCTGGGGGCCTGAAGAAAAGGCTGAAAATGGATAGGAAAGTGATGAAATTGAATGGGGAGAGCCTGGAGAAGATGCCTGCATGCATTTCTGATTCACATGTGGTCTCTGGAATTCCCTGAAGCCACACAGAAGAACTTCTGAGTGGCTTCAGTCTATCGGTGCCCCTGCAGTGTATGTCGCACTGCTCTGGCTAGCCCTGCATTGACTCACACAGCAGTGTGCAAGCAGCTACGGGATGACGAGCGCCGACATCAAGAGGTTAGCTCAGATCATCACCGGCTGTGGTGATCTCTGCTGAACTCGTGACGTCAGCGCTCGACATCAGCTCTCGTCACTGACTTCCATTACACCGCATTCTCACATCAAGTCCCGCTGACGGCCCGAGACTGTGACTGGCGGGGACATCATGGACAGGAACAGGACATCATCAACAGGACAGTTCCTGTGAGAATGCATCGGCCATGGAACTCAGTGTCAAGCGCTGACCTCATGAGTTCATGACGTCGACACTTGTTATGCCCTGCAGTGACCTGATCCGACCAAATGATGTTAGCTCAGGTCACAGCACTGCTCTCCCAGCCAATGGGGAACATTCTGTTCTTCATTGACTGGGACAATGAGTATGATATGGATTGTCATGGGACCTCCTTATTGGATTAAGCTAAACTTGGATTTGTTTTTCTTTTAAATAAATTAGTGAAAGAGGGAATGTTTTGGGGAGTGTTTTTTCAAATAAAAATTTTTTTGTTGTCTATTTTTTTTATTACTGATTGGGTTAGGGATGTCAGGTATATGATAGATGCCGTGACATCACTAATGCCAGGCCTTGATGCCAGGTGACATGACACAGCTGGTATCAACCCCATATATTACCCCGTTTGCCACCACACCAGGGCAATGGGATGAGCTAGCATGAAGCACCAGGATTGGCGCATCTAATGGATGCGCCACTTCTGGGGCGGCTGCGGCCAGCTATTTTTAGGCTGGGGAGGGTCCAATAACCATGGACCTGTATAGTCTGAGAATACCAGACCACAGCTGTCGGCTTTACCTTGGCTGGTGATCCAATTTGGGGGGGACCCCACAATTTTTGTTTTTAATTATTTATTTACTTTAAAATAACAGCGTGGGGTGCCCTCTGTTTTTGATTACCAGGAAAGGTGAAGTTGCAAGCTATGGTCTGCAGGCTGCAGCCGTTTGCTTTACCCGAACTGGCTACAAAAAAGAGGGGGAACCCCACATTGTTTTTTTAATTATTTATTTATTTATTTTTTGGCTAAATACAAGGCTAAGCAGTAAGCACCCTTTAGTGCCAGATGAAAGGGTGCAAAATTACAAAATATAGGGGAGTGGGACATTATAGCTATCTATCCATCCAGCTATCTATCTTTCTAGCTTTTGACTGTATGTAACCCTCCCGTTTTGTTTTTGGGCAGTCCGCTAAAAAAAACCCGGAAGGCACACGGATGTAAAACGGACCGTAATACAGAATGGAAAGGATGCGGTTGTCACAAGGATGTGCCCTATGGCCAGAGTCATGGTTGAAGCAGGAAGTCCCTATGACAAGGGCCTCCAATGACAAATAGTAGTTAGGCTGGAGTAGGAGTACTCTCCTGGTTTGTCTACTACACAATGTGCATATGTGACGCCCTGACCTATCAGGTCGTCACAGGGTATGGCGCAATCTGCCCTCCTGTGCAATATCCACCTTCTCCTTGATTATGGGTCCCCAACTTATGGTGTTGCCAATACCAGCCAGTAAAAATCGTAGGAACGTTCTGCACCTCACCCACTAGACACACCAGTGAATGGCCTGAGTGGAATAGGGTCGCCCACTTGGGGGGTTGGTAAGGGGAGGTCAGGACTGTCAGGAGTAGGTCAGTGAAGCGTAGGAAGTGAAGGAGAGAGGAGGTCAGGAGCCAGGCTCCTTGGAAGTAACTAGGTGGCAGACAGTGGTCTGGGCCTAGTGGGAGCTGGACCCCCGGTCGCAGGGGATTGTGACAAGGGGCACGGAACTGTCGAGGAGGACAGCCGGTGGCCTTGTACCATCACTGAGCTGGGACCAGGGCACGATGGGTTATGTGGACCCTAGGTCAGAGAGTAGCTTCAGGCAACCTGAAAAATCACCCGATGAGAGTGGAGCCTTCAAGATCCGCTCTCCACCCACTCCAAAATTGGCATACTAGTGCAACGAGGGGGATAGGACTTTTCAATAAAACAGTCCAGGAAATCCAAAGCATGAACCCTGAGAGCAAGCCCCCCCCCCGCTCCTGGTTAGCACTCTGCCGCCACCAACTCTATCCTCGGCGGACGCCGAGCTGCCTACTTCAACCCCAGCAGCGGAACCTTCAGCTCCTATATACGAAGCTCCAGCTGCAGAAACCCCGGTTCCGTCCGGTCACGACAGCGGTCATCCCAACACCGGCTAGACCAGACCCGGCCGCATTACCGAGCCAGTCCTTAGAGGCGGAGCACCCGGACTCTGCAATCCCGGCTGCGGAGCAGTCGGTTCCTCTGATCACAATGGCGAAGGTGGAGTCTGAAGAACTGCCGGTTCCACCGCCGCACGGCATCCCAATAGCTCTTGGGGCTGCAAGAGTGCACCTAAAGCCAGAGCCAGTTAGGGAGCTGATACCGGACGCCAACACCCCCTACTGGGAATGACAACACCCAAAGCTGAAACCGAAGATGACAAATCCAGATCAGAGGCAGCGGGAAATAGTTGCCCGTGCACAGAGGGAGACGGACTACCTGAGGAAGGCCACCTTCTGCATCAGAGGGCCATGGCGCAGCGGCCTCGTAAGGCAGTTTAACCCCAAGAAAGGCTGGGGTTTCCTCTGGGAAGCGGATCTCTTTGTAGAAGTGTTCATTGCTCGGAGAGATATAAAGCAGAATCTCCCGAGAGACTACCCAGGCTGTCCCCTAGAGCCAGGAGAGGTGGTTAGCTACACTCGGCATTGGAGTGAGTAGGGCTGGTAAGCCCTAGACGTGAAGCGGCTCGCTATGGTTGACGAGCGGGTTGTGCCTGCCGCCACTGTTAATTACCAGCCTCCCAGTGAGAGGTTCCAGTAATGTATAATGTTGTAACAGAATTGCTAGCTATTGGTGTTTTGTTTGTTATATTCCTAAGTCTATTATTTTTAGAGTTGAGCGCGGTTCGTGGTTCGTGGTTCTCCAGTTCGCGGCTCGAGTGATTTTGGGGGCTGTGCTAGATCGAACTAGAACTCGAGCTTTTTTGCAAAAGCTCGATAGTTCTAGATACGTTCGAGAACGGTTCTAGCAGCAAAAAAAACAGCTAATTCCTAGCTGGCTTTCCGCTGTAATAGTGTAAGTCACTCTGTGACTCACACTATTATGACATTTCAGTGTATAGTGTGCGGAAACAGCGCATTCAGATCACTGCTGTATAGATAATGACGATCGCCATTTTTTTTTTTTTCCTTGTCTTCCTTCCCTAAGCGCGCGCGTGTAGTGGGGCGGGCCAGCATGTCAGCCAATCCCAGACACACACACAGCTAAATGGACTTTTAGCCAGAGAAGCAACGGCATGTGTAATAGGATGGCCATGTCACATGTCCCTGCATTATAAAACCGGACATTTCCTCCAGCACGCCATTATCTGCATTCTGCGTCCTTGGTGTCAGACATCACTGGCGCAGCTCCTATCGTCGATACAGCTGTATACGCTCCATACACAGCGCTGTACAGCTTAGGGATAGCACTTTCTATCAGTCCTTTTAAGGGCTCGTACCGGCAGGGTCAGAGCTATAGGTGACAGGTCCTGAAAACAGAGTTTAACAGCTACACAAGATGACAGCGTCTGTGTAGCTAAGGTCAGGGATTTCCTCGCTGCATTTCCCCATTAGGAGGGATAGAAAGCCAGGCTTCCTTTCCTCAACCCAGAGACCCACAACCCTGGCACTGTACCCTCCTGCCCTTTGCACACTCCAACTCATTGTTACTAAGCCATTATACTAGCAAACACTGAACTCAGTGGCATCCTAAACATGGCTGTTGGACTTCTGTATAGTCCCACAAGTGCAAAGATATTTGCAGCATGTCTGCCTGCATTGCACACTCAAACTCATAGTTACTAAGCCATTATACTAGCAAACACTGAGTGAACTTAGTGGCATCCTAAACGTGGCTATTGCACTTCTATATAGTCCCAGTAGTGCAAAGATATTTGCAGCATGTCTGCCTGCATTGCACACTCAAACTGATAGTTACTAAGCCATTATACTAGCAAACACTGAGTGAACTTAGTGGCATCCTAAACGTGGCTATTGGACTTCTGTATAGTCCCAGTAGTGCAAAGATATTTCCAGCATGTCTGCCTGCATTGCACACTCAAACTCATAGTTACTAAGCCATTATACTAGCATACACTGAGTGAACTTAGTGGCATCCTAAACGTGGCTATTGGACTTCTGTATAGTCCCACTAGTGCAAAGATATTTGCAGCACGTCTGCCTGCATTGCACACTCAAACTCATAAATACTAAGCCATTATACTAGCAAACACTGAGGAAACTTAGTGGCATCCTAAACGTGACTGTTGGACTTCTGTATAGTCCCACTAGTGCAAAGATATTTGCGGCACGTCTGCCTGCATTGAACACTCAAACTCATTGTTACTAAGCCATTATACTAGCAATCACTCAGTGAACCTAGTGGCATCCTAAACGTGGCTGTTGGACTTCTGTATAGTCCCACAAGTGCAAAGATATTTGCAGCACGTCTGCCTGCATTGCACACTCAAACTCATAGTTACTAAGCCATTATACTAGCAAACACTGAGGAAACTTAGTGGCATCCTAAACGTGGCTGTTGGACTTCTGTATAGTCCCACTAGTGCAAACATATTTGCAGCACGTCTGCCTGCAATGCACACTCAAACTCATAGTTACTAAGCCATTATACTAGCAAACACTGAGTGAACTTAGTGGCATCCTAAACGTGGCTATTGGACTTCTGTATAGTCCCACAAGTGCAAAGATATTTGCAGCATGTCTGCCTGCATTGCACACTCAAACTCATAGTTACTAAGCCATTATACTAGCAAACACTGAGTGAACTTAGTGGCATCCTAAACGTGGCTATTGGACTTCTGTATAGTCCCAGTAGTGCAAAGATATTTGCAGCATGTCTGCCTGCATTGCACACTCAAACTCATAGTTACTAAGCCATTATACTAGCAAACACTGAGTGAACTGAGTGGCATCCTAAACGTGGCTATTGGACTTCTGTATTGTCCCAGTAGTGCAAAGATATTTGCAGCACGTCTGCCTGCATTGCACACTCAAACTCATTGTTACTAAGCCATTATACTAGCAAACACTGAGTGAACTTAGTGGCATCCTAAACGTGGCTATTGGACTTCTGTATTGTCCCAGTAGTGCAAAGATATTTGCAGCACGTTTGCCTGCATTGCACACTCAAACTCATTGTTACTAAGCCATTATACTAGCAAACACTGAGTGAACTTAGTGGCATCCTAAACGTGGCTATCGGACTTCTGTATAGTCCCATTAGTGCAAAGATATTTGCAGCACGTCTGCCTGCATTGCACACTCAAACTCATAGTTACTAAGCCATTATACTAGCAAACACTGAGGAAACTTAGTGGCATCCTTAACGTGGCTGTTGGATTTCTGTATAGTCCCACTAGTGCAAAGATATTTGCAGCACGTCTGCCTGCATTGCACACTCAAACTCATTGTTACTAAGCCATTATACTAGCAAACACTCAGTGAACTTAGTGGCATCCTAAACGTGGCTATTGGACTTCTGTATAGTCCCAGTAGTGCAAAGATATTTGCAGCACGTCTGCCTGCATTGCACACTCAAACTCATAGTTACTAAGCCATTATACTAGCAAACACTGAGTAAACTTAGTGGCATCCTAAACGTGGCTGTTAGACTTCTGTATAGTCCCACTAGTGCAAAGATATTTGCAGCACGTCTGCCTGCATTGCACACTCAAACTCATTGTTACTAAGCCATTATACTAGCAAACACTCAGTGAACCTAGTGGCATCCTAAACGTGGCTGTTGGACTTCTGTATAGTCCCACAAGTGCAAAGATATTTGCAGCATGTCTGCCTGCATTGCACACTCAAACTCATAGTTACTAAGCCATTATACTAGCAAACACTGAGTGAACTTAGTGGCATCCTAAACGTGGCTATTGGACTTCTGTATAGTCCCACAAGTGCAAAGATATTTGCAGCATGTCTGCCTGCATTCCACACTCAAACTCATAGTTACTAAGCCATTATACTAGCAAACACTGAGTGAACTTAGTGGCATCCTAAACGTGGCTATTGGACTTCTGTATAGTCCCAGTAGTGCAAAGATATTTGCAGCATGTCTGCCTGCATTGCACACTCAAACTCATAGTTACTAAGCCATTATACTAGCAAACACTGAGTTAACTTAGTGGCATCCTAAACGTGGCTATTGGACTTCTGTATAGTCCCACTAGTGCAAAGATATTTGCAGCACGTCTGCCTGCATTGCACACTCAAACTCATTGTTACTAAGCCATTATACTAGCAAACACTGAGGAAACTTAGTGGCATCCTAAACATGGCTGTTGGACTTCTGTATAGTCCCACTAGTGCAAAGATATTTGCAGCACGTCTGCCTGCATTGCACACTCAAACTCATAGTTACTAAGCCATTATACTAGCAAACACTGAGGAAACTTAGTGGCATCCTAAACGTGGCTGTTGGACTTCTGTATAGTCCCACTAGTGCAAAGATATTTGCAGCACGTCTGCGTGCATTGCACACTCAAACTCATTGTTACTAAGCCATTATACTAGCAAACACTCAGTGAACCTAGTGGCATCCTAAACGTGGCTGTTGGACTTCTGTATAGTCCCACTAGTGCAAAGATATTTGCAGCACGTCTGCCTGCATTGCACACTCAAACTCATAGTTACTAAGCCATTATACTAGCAAACACTCAGTGAACCTAGTGGCATCCTAAACGTGGCTGTTGGACTTCTGTATAGTCCCACAAGTGCAAAGATATTTGCAGCACGTCTGCCTGCATTGCACACTCAAACTCAAAGTAACTAAGCTATTATACTAGCAAACACTGAGGAAACTTAGTGGCATCCTAAACGTGGCTATTGGACTTCTGTATAGTCCCACTAGTGCACAGATATTTGCAGCACCTCTGCCTGCATTGCACTTTCAAACTCATTGTTACTTACTAAGACATTATAATACCAAAAATTGAGTAAACTTAGTGGCATACAAGAAGTGGCTGTTGTACTCCATTAGTGCCCCACTGGTGCAAATCTATATGCAGCACCTCTGCAGGACACCCCCCTGCTCTGTTTTTAATAAGCTATAATGATAGCAAAAAATACTGCCATTTAGTGGCATCATAGAACTGGATGTTGTATTCCATTATTGTCCCACTGGTGCCAAGCTATTTCTAGCACCTGTGCAGGACACCCTCATGCACATTTTGCTACGCTAATGTTATAGCAAACTCAGGGAATTCATTGCTGCATTTGATAATTTGGAGGGATAGAAAGTGAGGCTTCCTTTTAGCTTTTCCTTCTGTTCATAGACAGCATCTCCAAGTCCACACCCGAAGAGCAATTTCTCCTCCACGTGTAAGTGTGGAGAGGCAGCTAGTGCGCATGCGTGTGCCGATTTACCCCAGCTGCAGCCTAACTACAGTGTTTCGCCTAGTGAGTATGCTCAGCCTGACTGTGCCATTCCTGACGCTAAGTCTTCATTTCGGGATACAGCGCATGCTCCCACACTTAGTGTGAAAAGCCTCTTTGCACAGGTACTTGCATTCCGTGCTGGGTCTAAGTCCTGTTTTGTGCCGAGACACCATGCTAAAGCTGATAGTCTTTTTTCAGAGACTCTATTTCATGCAACTGACCATGCTCAGGCACTTACTGCATCAGAAACTAGGTCCGGTAATGAACTCTTTGGCCCTGCCCCTGATGTGGGGGGCCCATATAGACCACAGGGCATCAGGTGTCCTGACAATGTGGCCAGGCCACTCCCAAATGGCTTGTAGAGGCCCGCCCCTATGACTTGTCACCTCATTATTGATGGTCAGACGATGACTGGTGAGGTATTTGTGTCGTGGCAGCCATGAGGTCATTATTGAAGTTGCGGTTCCAAATAGGACGCTAGTTATACCACTTATGATGTGTCACTCTGCTTTTGTCTCCAGGAGGTGCATTGTGGTCCACCCTGGTTTGGGACGGACCCAGGTTATAAAACGGGCTGGAGCCAACAAGGAGGTGCGCAGTCTTCTATTATGCTCCGAAAGAGCACACCTCCATGTGTTGAACCCATTGCGGCTTTAGGCCAGAGGTAGGCAGGGATAGGGCGTCGATGCAGGCCGCCACCACAGTTGGTAACGCAGAACGGTTAAGACCAGCTCCTGTCCTACAAGTCCTGCTTGTGCAGCCCAGTGGCATTAACAGGCCTGCTGCTGCTGATGCGCCTGCTGTCCACAGGTGTGGCCCCAATGCACACGGTCAGCGTACTCAATGGCCCCTGTGATGTTAACAGGGAGTTCCTGGGCTGGGTGGGCGTGTGGACCCTGTGACGCTAACAGGGCTCCCAGTCTCAAGATCCGAGTGGCGTCTAACTCGGTTCAGGAAACTATTAGTTTCATAGCCACACAGATCTGTATCCTCCACCTAACCTTCCATTTGCCAACCTCTCCTTTTCCATCTGGTAGCACGGTGGACATTGACTGCTGATGGGGATATATACCTTTCTCTTTCTTTTCTTATTAATTTTCGTTATATACCGGTAACATAGTATATACCACCTTATCCAAATCTGCCAGTCCCACCGTAACAGATGGTGTTTCTTCATCAAATGTTACTTTTGCTTTACCACCAAACCCACGGACAAAAACTTTTTTCCCCTTTCCAACACACCTGTTTCCCTTTCCACCAGCATTTGTCCTTTTTCAACTCATTTGGTATATGACCAAAAGTGCAACTCTGCAGGGACACCGTACTCAATGCCATCTCAGCCCAGCAGCCAGCCCTTGGTCCCTCAGATGTGGACAAGTAAAAGCCCATTTCCTCCTATCCATGACAAAGCGTTAAGATTCACTCTGTGCAGCACTGGTGTTTACTGATAAGAGCAGATCTAAGAATCCGTACCACCTTCTGCAGATACTCCTGTATACGTGCGTCCCTTTCTATGGCAGGAATTATTTAGCCAAATTTGGTCTTGTACCGAGGATCCAAAAGTGTGGCAACCCAGTAGTTAGCATTACTTCGAATTCGTACAATCCCAGGGTCATGTTGTAGGTAGTGCAGCAAGAAGGCGCTCATGTGTCTTGTGCATCCAGGAGGACCAAGTCCTTGGTTTGTTGGTGGCAGAGAGGTGAGAATCGTGCCTCCTTCCTCTGCCCTCTCCCCCCAACCTCGCACAACCGAAATGTGAGCAAGCTCTCACTCATCTGCTGAGTCTTCCATGCCCATCGCAAGTTCGTCCTCCATTTCTTCATGGGCTCCTGCACCTTCCTCAACAATTTTTGCTGATACTATGCGCCCTTGTTAATCCCTATCCCCCACCATGACTGCCGCCTAGGTGCCGCTCACCGTATGAACCTTGTGCATGTTATTATCCCTTCTGCATATGACTCCTCCTGTACTTCCTCCCCTTCACTTTGGACCAACACCTGACTCCGAATAATGCTTACAGTGTGCTCCATCTTGTAGATGACCAGAATTGTCACGCTGAGAATGGCATCGCTAGTGCTAAACATCTTCGTCGACATTTGTAAACTGTGTAGAAGGGTGCATAGGTCCTTGATCTGACACCACTCCAGCAGCGTGATCTGCACCACCTCTGGATCAAGTTAGCCCAGGGTATACGTCATACCGTATTTCAGCAGGGCTCTGCGGTGCTGCCACAGACGCTGCAACATGTGCAGATTCCAATTCCTGCGTGTCGGAACATCGCATTTCCGGCGTTTAACCGCCAGACCCTAAGACTTCAGGAGCGATGAAAGTTGGTGAGCTTCTGGGTGCGAAGGATGAAAGTAAGCACATAGCAGCGTGCCAGCTGCACAAGGCCATGTAGGCCGGGATGGTATTTTAAAAATTGCTGGAGAATCAGATTCAACACGTGAGCCATACAAGGCACGTGTGTCAGATTTCCCTGACGAAGGGCCGCAGACAGGTTTGCATCATTGCCGCACACGGCTGTTAAGTCACCAACGTAGTCCACTCAATCAATTTGTACCAGGTCGCCAGGTGACAACGTGTTCCTTTCGTGCATAGTGCTGATGATGGGAAAGCAGTCGATGCCTGCGGCGCAGGTGGACGCAGGTTATGGTCCCCCACTGGGTTGCGTTACCTTGACAGATACAGAACCACAGGCTGAATGTAGGTGGTGGGTATCTCCCAGATGAAGTACCATCATTCAGCTACAACCAATGGGAAGACACCACACCCTTTTTTAGGCCCCTCCTGTCTGCAGACCACTGCCAGACAAAGCTATGAACCTCTTGTTACTGTTTCCCCCAGTTCAGTTTTATGAGTTTGTGTGCTTGTTACCTGACTACTTTTCCTGCTTGCTGTTTATGTACCTCGTTGGCCGATCCGCATTTCACCTCTGCTTGTTTTCTGATTAAGTCCTGGCCATCCCATTCTGTTCCTCTTCCTCAATTAATGTTTTTGACCCTGCATGACTACTATTCTCTGGAACTGCAGCCTTCCACAGGTATTGATCAACTTGGGCCCTGTTCCAAATCACTGTATAGGGGTTAAAGGGTTTCAGGGTTCTGGGTGTCCAGCTTGGTGAGTGGCTTGCCTCTAGCCTATCCTTTACAGCCCATCTGAGTGTGTCGATCCAGGCAGGCGTTACACCATGCCCTCTGCAGAAGGCCATGTAGGCCGGGAAAGTGTTTTAAAAATTGCTGGACAACCATGTTCAACACGTGAGCCATACAAGGCTCGTGTGCCACATTGCCCTGAAGAAGGGTCGCAGACTGGTTTGCATCATTGTCGCACCCGACCTTCCCTGGCTGCTGGTTGAGTGGAGACAACCATTGATGAAACTCGGTCTCACTCTCCAGAGCTAACCGTCCACAATTCCTCAGCGGTGTCTCACATTTCCCCTACATTTCAAAGTAAACATTTGACCGCCTGATGGCCTTGAGCTCTGCTGCCAGCATAGTAAGGAGGTGTGTGGGATTCCTTGGGCGCAGTTACAAGGAAGGGTGGCCTGACAACACAGGGTTTGGGCCGAGGTAGAGGACCCACACGAGGTTGAGGAGGCAGAAGCAGTGGAGGAACTTGTACATACAGAGGAAGGATTGACACACAAGTCGTGGGGACGGCAAGACTTGTACAGCAAACCCTTCTCCATCTCTCACCATAGTTACCCAGTGCCCAGTCAGCGACATGTAACGCCACTATCCATGCTTACTGGTCCAAGAATCTGTGGTGAAATGCACCCTGTCACACAAATACTTTCTCAAGGTTGCGGTGATGATGTGTGCAATATGCTGGTGTAGCGCGGGCACAACTTTCTTGGAGAAGGAGTGGAGACTGGGCATCGGCTCTTGGGGCACTGTGATGGGCATAAGGTCTCGAAAATCCTCTTTAAAAATGGTTAGAAAGACAGCATTTCTGTACCCAACCGTTTGCAGATGCTGAAAGAAAACCTCTAAGTCATGTCATGCCCTTCGAAAATTATGTAAAACACAGGAGGGGACTCCAACCACAGTCTCCCTCGTTGCCACTAATTGGGCCACACACACCCCACTTGACTGGCATCGGTTGACCCCCCTTTTGAAAAAGAAAAAGATGCTTTGCATGAAGCACTCTCAAAAATACGCGTGCCTTTCCCGTCCCCTGGCTGACCCAGGGGAAGAAAAGTCCTCTGAGAGCCATGACTTGTTCATCTTGGTTCTTTTAGAAACACAGCGAGGGGACTCCAACCACAGTCTCCCTCGTTGCCACTAATTGTGCCACACACACCCCACTTGACTGGCATCGGTTGACCCCCCTTTTGAAAAAGAAAAAGATGCTTTGCATGGAGCACTCTCAAAAATACGCGTGCTTTTCCCGTCCCCTGGCTGACCCAGGGGAAGAAAAGTCCTCGGAGAGCCATGACTTGTTCATCTTGGTTCTTTTAGAAACACAGCGAGGGGACTCCAACCACAGTCTCCCTCGTTGCCACCAATTGGGCCACACACACCCCACTTGACTTGCATCGGTTGACCCCCCTTTTGAAAAAGAAAAAGATGCTTTGCATGAAGCACTCTCAAAAATACGCGTGCCTTTCCCGTCCCCTGGCTGACCCAGGGGAAGAAAAGTCCTCTAAGAGCCATAACTTGTTCATCTTGGTTCTTTTAGAAACACAGCGAGGGGACTCCAACCACAGTCTCCCTCGTATCCACTAATTGGGCCACACACACCCCACTTGACTGGCATCGGTTGACCCCCCTTTTAAAAAAGAAAAAGATGCTTTGCATGAAGCACTCTCAAAAATACGCGTGCCTTTCCCGTCCCCTGGCTGACCCAGGGGAAGAAAAGTCCTCTGAGAGCCATGACTTGTTAATCTTGGTTCTTTTAGAAACACAGCGAGGGGACTCCAACCACAGTCTCCCTCGTTGCCACTAATTGGGCCACACACACCACACTTGACTGGCATTGGTTAACCCCCCTTTTGAAAAAGAAAAAGATGCTTTGCATGAAGCACTCTCAAAAATACGCGTGCCTTTCCCGTCCCCTGGCTGACCCAGGGGAAAAAAAGTCCACTGAGAGCCATGACTTATTCATCTTGGTTCTTTTAGAAACACAGCGAGGGGACTCCAACCACAGTCTCCCTCATTGCCACTAATTGGGCCACACACACCCCACTTGACTGGCATCGGTTGACCCCCCTTTTGAAAAAGAAAAAGATGCTTTGCATGAAGCACTCTCAAAAATACGCGTGCCTTTCCCGTCCCCTGGCTGACCCAGGGGAAGAAAAGTCCTCTGAGAGCCATGACTTGTTAATCTTGGTTCTTTTAGAAACACAGCGAGGGGACTCCAACCACAGTCTCCCTCGTTGCCACTAATTGGGCCACACACACCACACTTGACTGGCATTGGTTAACCCCCCTTTTGAAAAAGAAAAAGATGCTTTGCATGAAGCACTCTCAAAAATACGCGTGCCTTTCCCGTCCCCTGGCTGACCCAGGGGAAAAAAAGTCCACTGAGAGCCATGACTTATTCATCTTGGTTCTTTTAGAAACACAGCGAGGGGACTCCAACCACAGTCTCCCTCGTTGCCACTAATTGGGCCACACACACCCCACTTGACTGGCATCGGTTGACCCCCCTTTTGAAAAAGAAAAAGATGCTTTGCATGAAGCACTCTCAAAAATACGCGTGCCTTTCCCATCCCCTGGCTGACCCAGGGGAAGAAAAGTCCTCTGAGAGCCATGACTTGTTCATCTTGGTTCTTTTAGAAACACAGCGAGGGGACTCCAACCACAGTCTCCCTCGTTGCCACTAATTGTGCCACACACACCACACTTGACTGGCATCGGTTGACCCCCCTTTTGAAAAAGAAAAAGATGCTTTGCATGAAGCACTCTCAAAAATACGTGTGCCTTTCCCGTCCCCTGGCTGACCCAGGGGAAGAAAATTCCTCTGAGAGCCATGACTTGTTCATGTTGGTTCTTTTAGAAACACAGCGAGGGGACTCCAACCACAGTCTCCCTCGTTGCCACTAATTGGGCCACACACACCCCACTTGACTGGCATCGGTTGACCCCCCTTTTGAAAAAGAAAAAGATGCTTTGCATGAAGCACTCTCAAAAATACGCGTGCCTTTCCCATCCTCTGGCTGACCCAGGGGAAGAAAAGTCCTCTGAGAGCCATGACTTGTTCATCTTGGTTCTTTTAGAAACACAGCGAGGGGACTCCAACCACAGTCTCCCTCGTTGCCACTAATTGGGCCACACACACCCCACTTGACTGGCATCGGTTGACCCCCCTTTTGAAAAAGAAAAAGATGCTTTGCATGGAGCACTCTCAAAAATACGCGTGCCTTTCCCGTCCCCTGGCTGACCCAGGGGAAGAAAAGTCCTCTGAGAGCCATGACTTGTTCATCTTGGTTCTTTTAGAAACACAGCGAGGGGACTCCAACCACAGTCTCCCTCGTTGCCACTAATTGTGCCACACACACCACACTTGATTGGCATCGGTTGACCCCCCTTTTGAAAAAGAAAAAGATGCTTTGCATGAAGCACTCTCAAAAATACATGTGCCTTTCCCGTCCCCTGGCTGACCCAGGGGAAGAAAAGTCCTCTGAGAGCCATGACTTGTTCATCTTGGTTCTTTTAGAAACACAGCGAGGGGACTCCAACCACAGTCTCCCTCGTTGCCACTAATTGGGCCACACACACCCCACTTGACTGGCATCGGTTGACCCCCCTTTTGAAAAAGAAAAAGATGCTTTGCATGAAGCACTCTCAAAAATACGCGTGCCTTTCCCATCCCCTGGCTGACCCAGGGGAAGAAAAGTCCTCTGAGAGCCATGACTTGTTCATCTTGGTTCTTTTAGAAACACAGCGAGGGGACTCCAACCACAGTCTCCCTCGTTGCCACTAATTGGGCCACACACACCCCACTTGACTGGCATCGGTTGACCCCCTTTTTGAAAAAGAAAAAGATGCTTTGCATGGAGCACTCTCAAAAATACGCGTGCCTTTCCCGTCCCCTGGCTGACCCAGGGGAAGAAAAGTCCTCTGAGAGCCATGACTTGTTCATCTTGGTTCTTTTAGAAACACAGCGAGGGGACTCCAACCACAGTCTCCCTCATTGCCACTAATTGGGCCACACACACCCCACTTGACTGGCATCGGTTGACCCCCCTTTTAAAAAAGAAAAAGATGCTTTGCATGAAGCACTCTCAAAAATACGCGTGCCTTTCCCGTCCCCTGGCTGACCCAGGGGAAGAAAAGTCCTCTGAGAGCCATGACTTGTTCATCTTGGTTCTTTTAGAAACACAGCGAGGGGACTCCAACTACAGTCTCCCTCGTTGCCACTAATTGGGCCACACACACCCCACTTGACTGGCATCGGTTGACCCCCCTTTTAAAAAAGAAAAAGATGCTTTGCATGAAGCACTCTCAAAAATACGCGTGCCTTTCCCGTCCCCTTGCTGACCCAGGGGAAGAAAAGTCCTCTGAGAGCCATGACTTGTTAATCTTGGTTCTTTTAGAAACACAGCGAGGGGACTCCAACCACAGTCTCCCTCGTTGCCACTAATTGGGCCACACACACCCCACTTGACTGGCATCGGTTGACCCCCCTTTTGAAAAAGAAAAGATGCTTTGCATGAAGCACTCTCAAAAATACGCGTGCCTTTCCCGTCCCCTGGCTGACCCAGGGGAAGAAAAGTCCTCTGAGAGCCATGACTTGTTCATCTTGGTTCTTTTAGAAACACAGCGAGGGGACTCCAACCACAGTCTCCCTCGTTGCCACTAATTGGGCCACACACACCCCACTTGACTGGCATCGGTTGACCCCCCTTTTTAAAAAGAAAAAGATGCTTTGCATGAAGCACTCTCAAAAATACGCAAGCCTTTCCCGTCCCCTGGCTGACACAGGGGAAGAAAAGTCCTCTGAGAGCCATGACTTGTTCATCTTGGTTCTTTTAGAAACACAGCGAGGGGACTCCAACCACAGTCTCCCTCGTTGCCACTAATTGGGCCACACACACCCCACTTGACTGGCATCGGTTGACCCCCCTTTTGAAAAAGAAAAAGATGCTTTGCATGAAGCACTCTCAAAAATACGCGTGCCTTTCCCGTCCCCTGGCTGACCCAGGGGAAGAAAAGTCCTCTGAGAGCCATGACTTGTTCATGTTGGTTCTTTTAGAAACACAGCGAGGGGACTCCAACCACAGTCTCCCTCGTTGCCACTAATTGGGCCACACACACCCCACTTGACTGGCATCGGTTGACCCCCCTTTTGAAAAAGAAAAAGATGCTTTGCATGAAGCACTCTCAAAAATACGCGTGCCTTTCCCATCCTCTGGCTGACCCAGGGGAAGAAAAGTCCTCTGAGAGCCATGACTTGTTCATCTTGGTTCTTTTAGAAACACAGCGAGGGGACTCCAACCACAGTCTCCCTCGTTGCCACTAATTGGGCCACACACACCCCACTTGACTGGCATCGGTTGACCCCCCTTTTGAAAAAGAAAAAGATGCTTTGCATGGAGCACTCTCAAAAATACGCGTGCCTTTCCCGTCCCCTGGCTGACCCAGGGGAAGAAAAGTCCTCTGAGAGCCATGACTTGTTCATCTTGGTTCTTTTAGAAACACAGCGAGGGGACTCCAACCACAGTCTCCCTCGTTGCCACTAATTGTGCCACACACACCACACTTGATTGGCATCGGTTGACCCCCCTTTTGAAAAAGAAAAAGATGCTTTGCATGAAGCACTCTCAAAAATACATGTGCCTTTCCCGTCCCCTGGCTGACCCAGGGGAAGAAAAGTCCTCTGAGAGCCATGACTTGTTCATCTTGGTTCTTTTAGAAACACAGCGAGGGGACTCCAACCACAGTCTCCCTCGTTGCCACTAATTGGGCCACACACACCCCACTTGACTGGCATCGGTTGACCCCCCTTTTGAAAAAGAAAAAGATGCTTTGCATGAAGCACTCTCAAAAATACGCGTGCCTTTCCCATCCCCTGGCTGACCCAGGGGAAGAAAAGTCCTCTGAGAGCCATGACTTGTTCATCTTGGTTCTTTTAGAAACACAGCGAGGGGACTCCAACCACAGTCTCCCTCGTTGCCACTAATTGGGCCACACACACCCCATTTGACTGGCATCGGTTGACCCCCTTTTTGAAAAAGAAAAAGATGCTTTGCATGGAGCACTCTCAAAAATACGCGTGCCTTTCCCGTCCCCTGGCTGACCCAGGGGAAGAAAAGTCCTCTGAGAGCCATGACTTGTTCATCTTGGTTCTTTTAGAAACACAGCGAGGGGACTCCAACCACAGTCTCCCTCATTGCCACTAATTGGGCCACACACACCCCACTTGACTGGCATCGGTTGACCCCCCTTTTAAAAAAGAAAAAGATGCTTTGCATGAAGCACTCTCAAAAATACGCGTGCCTTTCCCGTCCCCTGGCTGACCCAGGGGAAGAAAAGTCCTCTGAGAGCCATGACTTGTTCATCTTGGTTCTTTTAGAAACACAGCGAGGGGACTCCAACTACAGTCTCCCTCGTTGCCACTAATTGGGCCACACACACCCCACTTGACTGGCATCGGTTGACCCCCCTTTTGAAAAAGAAAAAGATGCTTTGCATGAAGCACTCTCAAAAATACGCGTGCCTTTCCCGTCCCCTTGCTGACCCAGGGGAAGAAAAGTCCTGAGAGCCATGACTTGTTAATCTTGGTTCTTTTAGAAACACAGCGAGGGGACTCCAACCACAGTCTCCCTCGTTGCCACTAATTGGGCCACACACACCCCACTTGACTGGCATCGGTTGACCCCCCTTTTGAAAAAGAAAAAGATGCTTTGCATGAAGCACTCTCAAAAATACGCGTGCCTTTCCCGTCCCCTGGCTGACCCAGGGGAAGAAAAGTCCTCTGAGAGCCATGACTAGTTCATCTTGGTTCTTTTAGAAACACAGCGAGGGGACTCCAACCACAGTCTCCCTCGTTGCCACTAATTGGGCCACACACACCCCACTTGACTGGCATCGGTTGACCCCCCTTTTGAAAAAGAAAAGATGCTTTGCATGAAGCACTCTCAAAAATACGCGTGCCTTTCCCGTCCCCTGGCTGACCCAGGGGAAGAAAAGTCCTCTGAGAGCCATGACTTGTTCATCTTGGTTCTTTTAGAAACACAGCGAGGGGACTCCAACCACAGTCTCCCTCGTTGCCACTAATTGGGCCACACCTACCCCACTTGACTGGCATCGGTTGACCCCCCTTTTTAAAAAGAAAAAGATGCTTTGCATGAAGCACTCTCAAAAATACGCAAGCCTTTCCCGTCCCCTGGCTGACACAGGGGAAGAAAAGTCCTCTGAGAGCCATGACTTGTTCATCTTGGTTCTTTTAGAAACACAGCGAGGGGACTCCAACCACAGTCTCCCTCGTTGCCACTAATTGGGCCACACACACCCCACTTGACTGGCATCGGTTGACCCCCCTTTTGAAAAAGAAAAAGATGCTTTGCATGAAGCACTCTCAAAAATACGCGTGCCTTTCCCGTCCCCTGGCTGACCCAGGGGAAGAAAAGTCCTCTGAGAGCCATGACTTGTTCATCTTGGTTCTTTTAGAAACACAGCGAGGGGACTCCAACCACAGTCTCCCTCGTTGCCACTAATTGGGCCACACACACCCCACTTGACTGGCATCGGTTGACCCCCCTTTTGAAAAATAAAAAGATGCTTTGCATGAAGCACTCTCAAAAATACGCGTGCCTTTCCCGTCCCCTGGCTGACACAGGGGAAGAAAAGTCCTCTGAGAGCCATGACTTGTTCATCTTGGTTCTATTAGAAACACAGCGAGGGGACTCCAACCACAGTCTCCCTCGTTGCCACTAATTGGGCCACACACACCCCACTTGACTGGCATCGGTTGACCCCCCTTTTGAAAAAGAAAAAGATGCTTTGCATGAAGCACTCTCAAAAATACGCGTGCCTTTCCTGTCCCCTGGCTGACCCAGGGGAAGAAAAGTCCTCTGAGAGCCATGACTTGTTCATCTTGGTTCTTTTAGAAACACAGCGAGGGGACTCCAACCACAGTCTCCCTCGTTGCCACTAATTGGGCCACACACACCCCACTTGACTGGCATCGGTTGACCCCCCTTTTGAAAAAGAAAAAGATGCTTTGCATGAAGCACTCTCAAAAATACGCGTGCCTTTCCCGTCCCCTGGCTGACCAAGGGGAAGAAAAGTCCTCTGAGAGCCATGACTTGTTCATCTTGGTTCTTTTAGAAACACAGCGAGGGGACTCCAACCACAGTCTCCCTCGTTGCCACTGATTGGGCCACACACACCCCACTTGACTGGCATCGGTTGACCCCCCTTTTGAAAAAGAAAAAGATGCTTTGCATGAAGCACTCTCAAAAATACGCGTGCCTTTCCCGTCCCCTGGCTGACCCAGGGGAAGAAAAGTCCTCTGAGAGCCATGACTTGTTCATCTTGGTTCTTTTAGAAACACAGTGAGGGGACTCCAACCACAGTCTCCCTCGTTGCCACAAATTGGGCCACACACACCCCACTTGACTGGCATCGGTTGACCCCCCTTTTGAAAAAGAAAAAGATGCTTTGCATGAAGCACTCTCAAAAATACGCGTGCCTTTCCTGTCCCCTGGCTGACCCAGGGGAAGAAAAGTCCTCTGAGAGCCATGACTTGTTCATCTTGGTTCTTTTAGAAACACAGCGAGGGGACTCCAACCACAGTCTCCCTCGTTGCCACTAATTGGGCCACACACACCCCACTTGACTGGCATCGGTTGACTCCCCGTTTTGAAAAAGAAAAAGATGCTTTGCATGAAGCACTCTCAAAAATACGCGTGCCTTTCCCGTCCCCTGGCTGACCCAGGGGAAGAAAAGTCCTCTGAGAGCCATGACTTGTTCATCTTGGTTCTTTTAGAAACACAGCGAGGGGACTCCAACCACAGTCTCCCTCGTTGCCACTAATTGGGCCACACACTCCCCACTTGACTGGCATCGGTTGACCCCCTTTTGAAAAAGAAAAAGATGCTTTGCATGAAGCACTCTCAAAAATACGCGTGCCTTTCCCGTCCCCTGGCTGACCAAGGGGAAGAAAAGTCCTCTGAGAGCCATGACTTGTTCATCTTGACTCTTTTAGAAACACAGCGAGGGGACTCCAACCACAGTCTCCCTCGTTGCCACTAATTGGGCCACACACACCCCACTTGACTGGCATCGGTTGACCCCCCTTTTGAAAAAGAAAAAGATGCTTTGCATGAAGCACTCTCAAAAATACGCGTGCCTTTCCCGTCCCCTGGCTGACCCAGGGGAAGAAAAGTCCTCTGAGAGCCATGACTTGTTCATCTTGGTTCTTTTAGAAACACAGCGAGGGGACTCCAACCACAGTCTCCCTCGTTGCCACTAATTGGGCCACACACACCCCACTTGACTGGCATCGGTTGACCCCCCTTTTGAAAAATAAAAAGATGCTTTGCATGAAGCACTCTCAAAAATACGCGTGCCTTTCCCGTCCCCTGGCTGACCCAGGGGAAGAAAAGTCCTCTGAGAGCCATGACTTGTTCATCTTGGTTCTATTAGAAACACAGCGAGGGGACTCCAACCACAGTCTCCCTCGTTGCCACTAATTGGGCCACACACACCCCACTTGACTGGCATCGGTTGACCCCCCTTTTGAAAAAGAAAAAGATGCTTTGCATGAAGCACTCTCAAAAATACGCGTGCCTTTCCCGTCCCCTGGCTGACCCAGGGGAAGAAAAGTCCTCTGAGAGCCATGACTTGTTCATCTTGGTTCTTTTAGAAACACAGCGAGGGGACTCCAACCACAGTCTCCCTCGTTGCCACTAATTGGGCCACACACACCCCACTTGACTGGCATCGGTTGACCCCCCTTTTGAAAAATAAAAAGATGCTTTGCATGAAGCACTCTCAAAAATACGCGTGCCTTTCCCGTCCCCTGGCTGACCCAGGGGAAGAAAAGTCCTCTGAGAGCCATGACTTGTTCATCTTGGTTCTATTAGAAACACAGCGAGGGGACTCCAACCACAGTCTCCCTCGTTGCCACTAATTGGGCCACACACTCCCCACTTGACTGGCATCGGTTGACCCCCCTTTTGAAAAAGAAAAAGATGCTTTGCATGAAGCACTCTCAAAAATACGCGTGCCTTTCCCGTCCCCTGGCTGACCCAGGGGAAGAAAAGTCCTCTAAGAGCCATGACTTGTTCATCTTGGTTCTTTTAGAAACACAGCGAGGGGACTCCAACCACAGTCTCCCTCGTTGCCACTAATTGGGCCACACACACCCCACTTGACTGGCATCGGTTGACCCCCCTTTTGAAAAATAAAAAGATGCTTTGCATGAAGCACTCTCAAAAATACGCGTGCCTTTCCCGTCCCCTGGCTGACCCAGGGGAAGAAAAGTCCTCTGAGAGCCATGACTTGTTCATCTTGGTTCTTTTAGAAACACAGCGAGGGGACTCCAACCACAGTCTCCCTCGTTGCCACTAATTGGGCCACACACACCCCACTTGACTGGCATCGGTTGACCCCCCTTTTGAAAAAGAAAAAGATGCTTTGCATGAAGCACTCTCAAAAATACGCGTGCCTTTCCCGTCCCCTGACTGACCAAGGGGAAGAAAAGTCCTCTGAGAGCCATGACTTGTTCATCTTGGTTCTTTTAGAAACACAGCGAGGGGACTCCAACCACAGTCTCCCTCGTTGCCACTAATTGAGCCACACACACCCCACTTGACTGGCATCGGTTGACTCCCCGTTTTGAAAAAGAAAAAGATGCTTTGCATGAAGCACTCTCAAAAATACGCGTGCCTTTCCCGTCCCCTGGCTGACCCAGGGGAAGAAAAGTCCTCTGAGAGCCATGACTTGTTCATCTTGGTTCTTTTAGAAACACAGCGAGGGGACTCCAACCACAGTCTCCCTCGTTGCCACTAATTGGGCCACACACTCCCCACTTGATTGGCATCGGTTGACCCCCCTTTTGAAAAAGAAAAAGATGCTTTGCATGAAGCACTCTCAAAAATGCGCGTGCCTTTCCCGTCCCCTGGCTGACCCAGGGGAAGAAAAGTCCTCTGAGAGCCATGACTTGTTCATCTTGGTTCTTTTAGAAACACAGCGAGGGGACTCCAACCACAGTCTCCCTCGTTGCCACTGATTGGGCCACACACACCCCACTTGACTGGCATCGGTTGACCCCCCTTTTGAAAAAGAAAAAGATGCTTTGCATGAAGCACTCTCAAAAATACGCGTGCCTTTCCCGTCCCCTGGCTGACCCAGGGGAAGAAAAGTCCTCTGAGAGCCATGACTTGTTCATCTTGGTTCTTTTAGAAACACAGCGAGGGGACTCCAACCACAGTCTCCCTCGTTGCCACTAATTGGGCCACACACTCCCCACTTGACTGGCATCGGTTGACCCCCCTTTTGAAAAAGAAAAAGATGCTTTGCATGAAGCACTCTCAAAAATACGCGTGCCTTTCCCGTCCCCTGGCTGACACAGGGGAAGAAAAGTCCTCTGAGAGCCATGACTTGTTCATCTTGGTTCTTTTAGATACACAGCGAGGGGACTCCAACCACAGTCTCCCTCGTTGCCACTAATTGGGCCACACACACCCCACTTGACTGGCATCGGTTGACCCCCCTTTTGAAAAAGAAAAAGATGCTTTGCATGAAGCACTCTCAAAAATACGCGTGCCTTTCCCGTCCCCTGGCTGACCCAGGGGAAGAAAAGTCCTCTGAGAGCCATGACTGGTTCATCTTGGTTCTTTTAGAAAACACAGCGAGGGGACTCCAACCACAGTCTCCCTCATTGCCACTAATTGGGCCACACACACCCCACTTGACTGGGTTTGGTTGACCCCCCTTTTGAAAAAGAAAAAGATGCTTTGCATGAAGCACTCTCAAAAATACGCGTGCCTTTCCCGTCCCCTGGCTGACCCAGGGGAAGAAAAGTCCTCTGAGAGCCATGACTTGTTCATCTTGGTTCTTTTAGAAAACACAGCGAGGGGACTCCAACCACAGTCTCCCTCGTTGCCACTAATTGGGCCACACACACCCCATTTGACTGGCATCGGTTGACCCTCCTTTTGAAAAAGAAAAAGATGCTTTGCATGAAGCACTCTCAAAAATACGCGTGCCTTTCCCGTCCCCTGGCTGACCCAGGGGAAGAAAAGTCCTCTGAGAGCCATGACTTGTTCATCTTGGTTCTTTTAGAAACACAGCGAGGGGACTCCAACCACAGTCTCCCTTGTTGCCACTAATTGGGCCAGACACACCCCACTTGACTGGCATCGGTTGACCCCCCTTTTGAAAAAGAAAAAGATGCTTTGCATGAAGCACTCTAAAAAATACGCGTGCCTTTCCCGTCCCCTGGCTGACCCAGGGGAAGAAAAGTCCTCTGAGAGCCATGACTTGTTCATCTTGGTTCTTTTAGAAACACAGCGAGGGGACTCCAACCACAGTCTCCCTCGTTGCCACTAATTGGGCCACACACTCCCCACTTGACTGGCATCGGTTGACCCCCCTTTTGAAAAAGAAAAAGATGCTTTGCATGAAGCACTCTCAAAAATACGCGTGCCTTTCCCGTCCCCTGGCTGACACAGGGGAAGAAAAGTCCTCTGAGAGCCATGACTTGTTCATCTTGGTTCTTTTAGATACACAGCGAGGGGACTCCAACCACAGTCTCCCTCGTTGCCACTAATTGGGCCACACACACCCCACTTGACTGGCATCGGTTGACCCCCCTTTTGAAAAAGAAAAAGATGCTTTGCATGAAGCACTTTCAAAAATACGCGTGCCTTTCCCGTCCCCTGGCTGACCCAGGGGAAGAAAAGTCCTCTGAGAGCCATGACTGGTTCATCTTGGTTCTTTTAGAAAACACAGCGAGGGGACTCCAACCACAGTCTCCCTCATTGCCACTAATTGGGCCACACACACCCCACTTGACTGGGATCGGTTGACCCCCCTTTTGAAAAAGAAAAAGATGCTTTGCATGAAGCACTCTCAAAAATACGCGTGCCTTTCCCGTCCCCTGGCTGACCCAGGGGAAGAAAAGTCCTCTGAGAGCCATGACTTGTTCATCTTGGTTCTTTTAGAAAACACAGCGAGGGGACTCCAACCACAGTCTCCCTCGTTGCCACTAATTGGGCCACACACACCCCACTTGACTGGCATCGGTTGACCCCCCTTTTGAAAAAGAAAAAGATGCTTTGCATGAAGCACTCTCAAAAATACGCGTGCCTTTCCTGTCCCCTGGCTGACCCATTGGAAGAAAAGTCCTCTGAGAGCCATGACTTGTTCATCTTGGTTCTTTTAGAAACACAGCGAGGGGACTCCAACCACAGTCTCCCTCGTTGCCACTAATTGGGCCACACACACCCCACTTGACTGGCATCGGTTGACCCCCCTTTTGAAAAAGAAAAAGATGCTTTGCATGAAGCACTCTCAAAAATACGCGTGCCTTTCCCGTCCCCTGGCTGACCAAGGGGAAGAAAAGTCCTCTGAGAGCCATGACTTGTTCATCTTGGTTCTTTTAGAAAGACAGCGAGGGGACTCCAACCACAGTCTCCCTCGTTGCCACTGATTGGGCCACACACACCCCACTTGACTGGCATCGGTTGACCCCCCTTTTGAAAAAGAAAAAGATGCTTTGCATGAAGCACTCTCAAAAATACGCGTGCCTTTCCCGTCCCCTGGCTGACCCAGGGGAAGAAAAGTCCTCTGAGAGCCATGACTTGTTCATCTTGGTTCTTTTAGAAACACAGTGAGGGGACTCCAACCACAGTCTCCCTCGTTGCCACAAATTGGGCCACACACACCCCACTTGACTGGCATCGGTTGACCCCCCTTTTGAAAAAGAAAAAGATGCTTTGCATGAAGCACTCTCAAAAATACGCGTGCCTTTCCTGTCCCCTGGCTGACCCAGGGGAAGAAAAGTCCTCTGAGAGCCATGACTTGTTCATCTTGGTTCTTTTAGAAACACAGCGAGGGGACTCCAACCACAGTCTCCCTCGTTGCCACTAATTGGGCCACACACACCCCACTTGACTGGCATCGGTTGACTCCCCGTTTTGAAAAAGAAAAAGATGCTTTGCATGAAGCACTCTCAAAAATACGCGTGCCTTTCCCGTCCCCTGGCTGACCCAGGGGAAGAAAAGTCCTCTGAGAGCCATGACTTGTTCATCTTGGTTCTTTTAGAAACACAGCGAGGGGACTCCAACCACAGTCTCCCTCGTTGCCACTAATTGGGCCACACACTCCCCACTTGACTGGCATCGGTTGACCCCCTTTTGAAAAAGAAAAAGATGCTTTGCATGAAGCACTCTCAAAAATACGCGTGCCTTTCCCGTCCCCTGGCTGACCAAGGGGAAGAAAAGTCCTCTGAGAGCCATGACTTGTTCATCTTGACTCTTTTAGAAACACAGCGAGGGGACTCCAACCACAGTCTCCCTCGTTGCCACTAATTGGGCCACACACACCCCACTTGACTGGCATCGGTTGACCCCCCTTTTGAAAAAGAAAAAGATGCTTTGCATGAAGCACTCTCAAAAATACGCGTGCCTTTCCCGTCCCCTGGCTGACCCAGGGGAAGAAAAGTCCTCTGAGAGCCATGACTTGTTCATCTTGGTTCTATTAGAAACACAGCGAGGGGACTCCAACCACAGTCTCCCTCGTTGCCACTAATTGGGCCACACACACCCCACTTGACTGGCATCGGTTGACCCCCCTTTTGAAAAAGAAAAAGATGCTTTGCATGAAGCACTCTCAAAAATACGCGTGCCTTTCCCGTCCCCTGGCTGACCCAGGGGAAGAAAAGTCCTCTGAGAGCCATGACTTGTTCATCTTGGTTCTTTTAGAAACACAGCGAGGGGACTCCAACCACAGTCTCCCTTGTTGCCACTAATTGGGCCACACACACCCCACTTGACTGGCATCGGTTGACCCCCCTTTTGAAAAATAAAAAGATGCTTTGCATGAAGCACTCTCAAAAATACGCGTGCCTTTCCCGTCCCCTGGCTGACCCAGGGGAAGAAAAGTCCTCTGAGAGCCATGACTTGTTCATCTTGGTTCTATTAGAAACACAGCGAGGGGACTCCAACCACAGTCTCCCTCGTTGCCACTAATTGGGCCACACACTCCCCACTTGACTGGCATCGGTTGACCCCCCTTTTGAAAAAGAAAAAGATGCTTTGCATGAAGCACTCTCAAAAATACGCGTGCCTTTCCCGTCCCCTGGCTGACCCAGGGGAAGAAAAGTCCTCTAAGAGCCATGACTTGTTCATCTTGGTTCTTTTAGAAACACAGCGAGGGGACTCCAACCACAGTCTCCCTCGTTGCCACTAATTGGGCCACACACACCCCACTTGACTGGCATCGGTTGACCCCCCTTTTGAAAAATAAAAAGATGCTTTGCATGAAGCACTCTCAAAAATACGCGTGCCTTTCCCGTCCCCTGGCTGACCCAGGGGAAGAAAAGTCCTCTGAGAGCCATGACTTGTTCATCTTGGTTCTTTTAGAAACACAGCGAGGGGACTCCAACCACAGTCTCCCTCGTTGCCACTAATTGGGCCACACACACCCCACTTGACTGGCATCGGTTGACCCCCCTTTTGAAAAAGAAAAAGATGCTTTGCATGAAGCACTCTCAAAAATACGCGTGCCTTTCCCGTCCCCTGGCTGACCAAGGGGAAGAAAAGTCCTCTGAGAGCCATGACTTGTTCATCTTGGTTCTTTTAGAAACACAGCGAGGGGACTCCAACCACAGTCTCCCTCGTTGCCACTAATTGGGCCACACACACCCCACTTGACTGGCATCGGTTGACTCCCCGTTTTGAAAAAGAAAAAGATGCTTTGCATGAAGCACTCTCAAAAATACGCGTGCCTTTCCCGTCCCCTGGCTGACCCAGGGGAAGAAAAGTCCTCTGAGAGCCATGACTTGTTCATCTTGGTTCTTTTAGAAACACAGCGAGGGGACTCCAACCACAGTCTCCCTCGTTGCCACTAATTGGGCCACACACTCCCCACTTGATTGGCATCGGTTGACCCCCCTTTTGAAAAAGAAAAAGATGCTTTGCATGAAGCACTCTCAAAAATGCGCGTGCCTTTCCCGTCCCCTGGCTGACCCAGGGGAAGAAAAGTCCTCTGAGAGCCATGACTTTTTCATCTTGGTTCTTTTAGAAACACAGCGAGGGGACTCCAACCACAGTCTCCCTCGTTGCCACTGATTGGGCCACACACACCCCACTTGACTGGCATCGGTTGACCCCCCTTTTGAAAAAGAAAAAGATGCTTTGCATGAAGCACTCTCAAAAATACGCGTGCCTTTCCCGTCCCCTGGCTGACCCAGGGGAAGAAAAGTCCTCTGAGAGCCATGACTTGTTCATCTTGGTTCTTTTAGAAACACAGCGAGGGGACTCCAACCACAGTCTCCCTCGTTGCCACTAATTGGGCCACACACTCCCCACTTGACTGGCATCGGTTGACCCCCCTTTTGAAAAAGAAAAAGATGCTTTGCATGAAGCACTCTCAAAAATACGCGTGCCTTTCCCGTCCCCTGGCTGACACAGGGGAAGAAAAGTCCTCTGAGAGCCATGACTTGTTCATCTTGGTTCTTTTAGATACACAGCGAGGGGACTCCAACCACAGTCTCCCTCGTTGCCACTAATTGGGCCACACACACCCCACTTGACTGGCATCGGTTGACCCCCCTTTTGAAAAAGAAAAAGATGCTTTGCATGAAGCACTCTCAAAAATACGCGTGCCTTTCCCGTCCCCTGGCTGACCCAGGGGAAGAAAAGTCCTCTGAGAGCCATGACTTGTTCATCTTGGTTCTTTTAGATACACAGCGAGGGGACTCCAACCACAGTCTCCCTCGTTGCCACTAATTGGGCCACACACACCCCACTTGACTGGCATCGGTTGACCCCCCTTTTGAAAAAGAAAAAGATGCTTTGCATGAAGCACTCTCAAAAATACGCGTGCCTTTCCCGTCCCCTGGCTGACCCAGGGGAAGAAAAGTCCTCTGAGAGCCATGACTTGTTCATCTTGGTTCTTTTAGAAACACAGCGAGGGGACTCCAACCACAGTCTCCCTCGTTGCCACTGATTGGGCCACACACACCCCACTTGACTGGCATCGGTTGACCCCCCTTTTGAAAAAGAAAAAGATGCTTTGCATGAAGCACTCTCAAAAATACGCGTGCCTTTCCCGTCCCCTGGCTGACCCAGGGGAAGAAAAGTCCTCTGAGAGCCATGACTTGTTCATCTTGGTTCTTTTAGAAACACAGCGAGGGGACTCCAACCACAGTCTCCCTCGTTGCCACTAATTGGGCCACACACTCCCCACTTGACTGGCATCGGTTGACCCCCCTTTTGAAAAAGAAAAAGATGCTTTGCATGAAGCACTCTCAAAAATACGCGTGCCTTTCCCGTCCCCTGGCTGACACAGGGGAAGAAAAGTCCTCTGAGAGCCATGACTTGTTCATCTTGGTTCTTTTAGATACACAGCGAGGGGACTCCAACCACAGTCTCCCTCGTTGCCACTAATTGGGCCACACACACCCCACTTGACTGGCATCGGTTGACCCCCCTTTTGAAAAAGAAAAAGATGCTTTGCATGAAGCACTCTCAAAAATACGCCTGCCTTTCCCGTCCCCTGGCTGACCCAGGGGAAGAAAAGTCCTCTGAGAGCCATGACTGGTTCATCTTGGTTCTTTTAGAAAACACAGCGAGGGGACTCCAACCACAGTCTCCCTCATTGCCACTAATTGGGCCACACACACCCCACTTGACTGGGTTTGGTTGACCCCCCTTTTGAAAAAGAAAAAGATGCTTTGCATGAAGCACTCTCAAAAATACGCGTGCCTTTCCCGTCCCCTGGCTGACCCAGGGGAAGAAAAGTCCTCTGAGAGCCATGACTTGTTCATCTTGGTTCTTTTAGAAAACACAGCGAGGGGACTCCAACCACAGTCTCCCTCGTTGCCACTAATTGGGCCACACACACCCCATTTGACTGGCATCGGTTGACCCTCCTTTTGAAAAAGAAAAAGATGCTTTGCATGAAGCACTCTCAAAAATACGCGTGCCTTTCCCGTCCCCTGGCTGACCCAGGGGAAGAAAAGTCCTCTGAGAGCCATGACTTGTTCATCTTGGTTCTTTTAGAAACACAGCGAGGGGACTCCAACCACAGTCTCCCTTGTTGCCACTAATTGGGCCAGACACACCCCACTTGACTGGCATCGGTTGACCCCCCTTTTGAAAAAGAAAAAGATGCTTTGCATGAAGCACTCTAAAAAATACGCGTGCCTTTCCCGTCCCCTGGCTGACCCAGGGGAAGAAAAGTCCTCTGAGAGCCATGACTTGTTCATCTTGGTTCTTTTAGAAACACAGCGAGGGGACTCCAACCACAGTCTCCCTCGTTGCCACTAATTGGGCCACACACTCCCCACTTGACTGGCATCGGTTGACCCCCCTTTTGAAAAAGAAAAAGATGCTTTGCATGAAGCACTCTCAAAAATACGCGTGCCTTTCCCGTCCCCTGGCTGACACAGGGGAAGAAAAGTCCTCTGAGAGCCATGACTTGTTCATCTTGGTTCTTTTAGATACACAGCGAGGGGACTCCAACCACAGTCTCCCTCGTTGCCACTAATTGGGCCACACACACCCCACTTGACTGGCATCGGTTGACCCCCCTTTTGAAAAAGAAAAAGATGCTTTGCATGAAGCACTCTCAAAAATACGCGTGCCTTTCCCGTCCCCTGGCTGACCCAGGGGAAGAAAAGTCCTCTGAGAGCCATGACTGGTTCATCTTGGTTCTTTTAGAAAACACAGCGAGGGGACTCCAACCACAGTCTCCCTCATTGCCACTAATTGGGCCACACACACCCCACTTGACTGGGATCGGTTGACCCCCCTTTTGAAAAAGAAAAAGATGCTTTGCATGAAGCACTCTCAAAAATACGCGTGCCTTTCCCGTCCCCTGGCTGACCCAGGGGAAGAAAAGTCCTCTGAGAGCCATGACTTGTTCATCTTGGTTCTTTTAGAAAACACAGCGAGGGGACTCCAACCACAGTCTCCCTCGTTGCCACTAATTGGGCCACACACACCCCATTTGACTGGCATCGGTTGACCCTCCTTTTGAAAAAGAAAAAGATGCTTTGCATGAAGCACTCTCAAAAATACGCGTGCCTTTCCCGTCCCCTGGCTGACCCAGGGGAAGAAAAGTCCTCTGAGAGCCATGACTTGTTCATCTTGGTTCTTTTAGAAACACAGCGAGGGGACTCCAACCACAGTCTCCCTTGTTGCCACTAATTGGGCCAGACACACCCCACTTGACTGGCATCGGTTGACCCCCCTTTTGAAAAAGAAAAAGATGCTTTGCATGAAGCACTCTAAAAAATACGCGTGCCTTTCCCGTCCCCTGGCTGACCCAGGGGAAGAAAAGTCCTCTGAGAGCCATGACTTGTTCATCTTGGTTCTTTTAGAAACACAGCGAGGGGACTCCAACCACAGTCTCCCTCATTGCCACTAATTGGGCCACACACACCCCACTTGACTGGCATCGGTTGACCCCTCTTTTGAAAAAGAAAAAGATGCTTTGCATGAAGCACTCTCAAAAATACATGTGCCTTTCCCGTCCCCTGGCTGACCCAGGGGTAGAAAAGTCCTGTGAGAGCCATGACTTGTTCATCTTGGTTCTTTTAGAAACACAGCGAGGGGACTCCAACCACAGTCTCCCTCGTTGCCACTAATTGTGCCACACACACCCCACTTGACTGGCATCGGTTAACCCCCTTTTGAAAAAGAAAAAGATGCTTTGCATGAAGCACTCTCAAAAATACGCGTGCCTTTCCTGTTCCCTGGCTGACCCAGGGGAAGAAAAGTCCTCTGAGAGCCATGACTTGTTCATCTTGGTTCTTTTAGAAACACAGCGAGGGGACTCCAACCACAGTCTCCCTCGTTGCCACTAATTGGGCCACACACACCCCACTTGACTGGCATCGGTTGACCCCTCTTTTGAAAAAGAAAAAGATGCTTTGCATGAAGCACTCTCAAAAATACATGTGCCTTTCCCGTCCCCTGGCTGACCCAGGGGAAGAAAAGTCCTCTGAGAGCCATGACTTGTTCATCTTGGTTCTTTTAGAAACACAGCGAGGGGACTCCAACCACAGTCTCCCTCGTTGCCACAAATTGGTCCACACACACCCCACTTGACTGGCATCGGTTGACCCCCCTTTTGAAAAAGAAAAAGATGCTTTGCATGAAGCACTCTCAAAAATACGCGTGCCTTTCCTGTCCCCTGGCTGACCCAGGGGAAGAAAAGTCCTCTGAGAGCCATGACTTGTTCATCTTGGTTCTTTTAGAAACACAGCGAGGGGACTCCAACCACAGTCTCCCTCTCTGCCACTAATTGGGCCACACACACCCCACTTGACTGGCATCGGTTGACCCCCTTTTTGAAAAAGAAAAAGATGCTTTGCATGAAGCACTCTCAAAAATACGCGTGCCTTTCCCGTCCCCTGGCTGACCCAGGGGAAGAAAAGTCCTCTGAGAGCCATGACTTGTTCATCTTGGTTCTTTTAGAAACACAGCGAGGGGACTCCAACCACAGTCTCCCTCGTTGCCACTAATTGGGCCACACACACCCCACTTGACTGGCATCGGTTGACCCCCTTTTGAAAAAGAAAAAGATGCTTTGCATGAAGCACTCTCAAAAATACGCGTGCCTTTCCCGTCCCCTGGCTGACCCAGGGGAAGAAAAGTCCTCTGAGAGCCATGACTTGTTCATCTTGGTTCTTTTAGAAACACAGCGAGGGGACTCCAACCACAGTCTCCCTCGTTGCCACTAATTGGGCCACACACACCCCACTTGACTGGCATCGGTTGACCCCCCTTTTGAAAAAGAAAAAGATGCTTTGCATGAAGCACTCTCAAAAATACGCGTGCCTTTCCCGTCCCCTGGCTGACCCAGGTGAAGAAAAGTCCTCTGAGAGCCATGTCCACATTGTCAGTGGAGAGACACGTGTGCTTATCTGCCAGCAGACCCCCAGCAGCACTGAAGACAGGTTCCGAGAGAACGCTGGCTGCAGGACACGACAAGATCCCCAAGGCGTACGTGGCGAGCTCAGGCAATTTATCCAGATTGGAAGCCTAAAATGAGCAGGGCTCAAGTTGCACAGTAATGGCATCGATGTTTCCTTGCATATACTCATATATCTGTGTCTCCTTCTCTTTTTCCTTGTCCAGCTGTTTTGTTTTCGCATGAGTATATGTCCTTGTCACTTTCCCATGTGTTTGTGTTGTGAGTTGTTTATCACCTTTTGGACACCTTTGAGGGTGTTTTCTAGGTGTTTTTATGTGTTTGTGATTGCCTGCCATTGTTTCCTATGCAGTTCGAGTTCGGTTCGTCGAACGTTCGACAAACCGAACTCGAACGGGACCTCCTTTCGGCGAACCGACCTCGAGCCGAACCGCGACCGGTTCGCTCATCTCTATTTATTTTCCATGTAGAGATTGTTAGAAAATGAGTGTCTAATCAACAGGGTCTGCATGAAAAGAGTAAAAGTTACCTGACTTGCGAGAAGATTTTCATAATGTGTACCCCGGTGCATGGACTTCGTTTAATTATGCATCAATGTTTTATAGTGTTAAATATGGACAATGGTCACAGGACTGGTTGTGACCAACAAAGACTTGTGTTTTTGTAAATAGTTTCACCTCCTGTGCCCACCAGAGTCGTCTGCTACAACAACTGTTCACGGACCCACAATAGGTTTGCAGGGAGTCAGGTTGTTTTGGTGGTGGGTTAATGGAATCCGGGACATTGGGACTGGACTGTTGCAGGAAGAGGCTGAAACGGAGCAGGTTTAGCCTCCGCTACTAACTAAACCCGTAGCGTTCCAACGTTGGGACGATGAACCCTAAATAGCTAAGCAACATTTAAGTGTTCAGCCTCTCTGATGTGGGAAGTATTTGTAAATAAAAATGTTTCTTTTTCTACTTTCCAGTTTGACAAAAAAATAATAAACCTCTGATATCCTGTAGCTCGAGGACAAGCTACGTTTAACCAAGGGGGAATGTGACGCCCTGGCCTATCAGGTCATCACAGGGTATTGTGCAATCTGCCCTCCTATGCAATATCCACCTCTTCCTTTGTTATATCTCCCCAACTTATGGTGTTGCCAATACCAGCCAGTCAAAATCCTAGGAACACTCTACACCACACCCACCAGACACACCAGTGGACGGCCTGAGTGGAATAGGGTCCGCCACTTGGGGGTTGGTAAGGGGAGGTCAGGAGTGTCAGGAGTAGGTCGGTGAAGCGTAGGAAGTGAAGAAGAAAGGAGGTTAGGAGCCAGGCTCCTTGGAAGTAACTAGGTGGGCCTAGTAGGAGCTGGAACCCCGGTCGTGACAAGGGGCACAGAACTGTCGAGGAAGACAACCGGCGGCCTTTTACCATCACCGGGCTGGGACTAGGGCACGACGGGGTACGTAGACCTTAGGTCAGGGAGTAGCTTCAGGCAACCTGAAAATTCACCCAACGAGAATGGAGCCTTCAAGATCCGCTCTCGACCCACTCCAAAATCGGGGTACTAGCGCAACGAGGGGGGATAGGACTTTCGACTAAAACGGTCCAGGAAATCCCAAGCGTGAACCCTGAGAGCAAGCTCCAACAGTTAGCCACACTGGGGAGCGGGACCCGACTAGTTTTATATTACAGGGGCCAACTAGCAAGAGAACTGAGTGCCAAGGGAAAGGTCACAGACCATCAGGCACCACCAGAGAGAACGGGACTCAAACTAGCTCCCCTTGGCAGCATCGGTGACCAGAACTTTGGTTTACCAAGTTGTCGGTGTCAGCTTTATGGACTGAGTGAGTACGCAATTGACCCTTTCACCCCCAACGGCACGTCCCAACTCCTTCACTGAGTCCCGGGGCATCCCCCCTGCCTGTGGAGGGTCGCAATACCTGGCTGTCCCTGTCATTTCCCCGGGTACTCCCCAACAGCAGCGGTGGTACTCCACCTTACCACACACCATGGGTGGTGTCACGAACTTTAACTATACAAACCCCCTGTAAATACCCCCTTTATTTGAGTGGCAGCCCGACCCCAGGGTCCGGACGCCCCTCGAGCCACCGCGGATCCAGATTCAAGAAGCATGGCTGCTGATGCGGGGGTGGCACACATAGTGTTTATAAAAATTAGCCCTATGGCCTGAGTCATGGTTGACACAGGAAAGAAACGGCTTTATATGGCAAGGGGTGGACACATTAACAGCAGTAGCCAAAATTAATAATTTGGGTGAATTTAGTTTGGTTTGCTCTCATCTGGAGGGATTGCAAACTGTGGAGAAATCCAGTCCTTGTTGAATTTAATCAGAGTAAGTCTGTCTGCATTTTCTGTGGAGAGGTGTTAATGCCTATCAGTGATGATTGCCCCTGTAGAACTGAAAACACGCTCTGACATCACACTAGCAGCCGGGCAGGTCAGCACCTACAACGCGTATAAGGAGAGGTCGGGCCTACTGTTCAGCTTGAACACCAAAAAATTAAAGAGAACTGAAGCATCATAAAGGACACAGGAATGGTCACTTAAGTACCCCTTGACTATGTTGTGCAACTTCTCCCTCCTTGGCATTGTTACAGGCACAGATAGCCTTTGCTAATGTCCTGGTTTATTGAAAATAGCACAGTTTGCGCACATTTTCCCCCCACTTCTGTTGGATCTTATGTTTGTGTCTCTCCCCATTAATTCTTGGTGTTGAAAAGAGCCTTTAATTCTGCCGCAAGTGTTGTCTGAGGGTGATTTTGTCAGCAACTGATCTACAACAACAGTATTGAAGGCTTCCATTGTGCAACCCTTTGGTGACTCCAAAAGTAGAGAAGGAAATTTCTCCTTGTATCGTGGGTTCAGAAAGGTGGCCAACCAGTACAGGTTGTTGGATAAAATGTGTATCATGCGAGTGTCTTGCCACAGACACTTACATATGAACTGTGCCATGTTGACCAAGCTGCAAGCAGGCAAAGGTTCTGTGTCCCCGCCAGGATTAAAAATACCCATCATTTCCTCACGCTGATTTGACTCCTCCTCCTCCACCTTCTCCTCTCCAGCCCATCCATGCTGAGCAGACATGCAGCTGTGGTTGAGAGTCCCCTGTGTAGCATTGGGAGTCCAATTGGTAGCGCAGAAAAACAAGTCCTCTCCCTCCTCATGATCACCCAATGTTGCTTCAGAATATTGGCTGGGCTGTGTGGTATCATCACCCATTGGGGAATCTGCCCAAAGTTTGCATGCGGTCCTAACACCTGTGGCTTGTGTCATGCGGTAATGTATTAATCTTGCATAGACTAGATAGAGTTAGAAAAGATTGATATACAATCTATAATTGTATTAATTTATTGCTTGCTGCTGGCAATGCCAGAATTTGAGCCTCGAGTGCATCATTCCACTGCTCCTATAACAATGCTGGTGTCAGGCTTTGTTACTTATTTCTAATAGCTGATGGAGTACAGGTAACTTTAGCATTCAACAGAAATATAAACAAGGCTGAGATTATTTCTGTATGACCTAGAGTTTTACATACATGAATTAAATAGAATCTGACAGCACGACTTTGTAATATAAAGTACTAGCTGTACTACCCGGCTTCGCCCGGGTTAATAACTGCTGTTAACAAAAGAGAATGTATTAACAAAAATGTATTCTGCACACAAAAAACACAAAACAGATAGATATAAATGTAATTATGTCTGTCTCCTTATCTGTATATATCTCTCTGTCTCTCTCTCTCTTTGTCTGTCTGTCTCTTTCCCTGTCTGTCTGTCTCTGACTGTCTCTGTGTCTTTCTCCGTCTGTCTATCTATCTCTTTCCCTGTCTATCTATCTCTGTCACTTTCCCTGTATGTCTCTTTCCCTCTCTTTCCCTGTCTGTCTCTTTCCCTCTCTTTCCCTGTCTGTCTCTTTCCCTCTGTCTCTTTCCCTCTGTCTGTCTCTTTGTCTGTCTCTTTACCTGTCTGTCTCTTTCCCTGTCTGTCTGTCTCCCTATGTCTGTCTTTGTCTCTTTGTCTGTGTCTGTCTCTTTACCTGTCTGTGTCTGTCTCTTAACCTGTCTCTCGCTTTCCCTCTCTTTCCCTGTCAGTCTGTCTCTTTGTCTGTGTCTGTCTTTGTGTCTGTCTCTTACCCTGTCTATGTCTGCTTCTTACCCTGTCTGTGTCTGCCTCTTTCACTTTCCCTGGCTGCATTGTGACACACCAACATTCCATTTAAGGGCGTAGCTGCGCATTCTTCTGAAGTTCTGGCTGCACTGTGACTCCCAGCTCCATTCGCTTTAATGGAGGCAGGTTTTTTGGTGAATAACTGTAAAGCGCGGGGATAAAATTTCCCCTCAAAACATAGCCTATGACGCTCTCGGGGTCCAGAAGGGTGAGTGTGCAAAATTTTGTGGCTGTAGCTGCGACGGTGTAGATGCCAATCCCGGACACACACACACACACACACACACACACACACATTCAGTTTTATATATTAGATAGATATGGCTGTAATGGCTCTGTAATACTGATTAAATTATGTTCAGGAAAGAAGTCAACTTTGTTGTTCTTCTGTAATCAGCAGTTTGAGTTTGCTAGTCATTAGTTTTTGATGCACAGTGGCTGGACAATACAATGTGCCATCTCCTCCCTGTCTGTGATTCACCAGCCCCTCTACCTGCCTCCAGTCTATGAATGACATGACTTAGGAACGTCTGACTGACGGCCCTAACTTGCCGTTCTGACCCAAACCAGTTATCCACCTTTCACCACTTTTCCACTAAAATAAGACACAGACTGCGTGACATTGGATGTAAAGGCCACAGCAGCCTCGTTTATTAACACCAAAATAACCAATAACATTTTATTCATAAATATAGTAAATAACTCCATAAGCATAACCACCAGCAAAGGAGGGGGGTAAGTGAAGAGTCCCTTTGTCCATGATTGCAACACCAGCTCCACCATGTGCCCTCAGCCGCACCACACCGACTCGAGGACACCCAGCCGAGTGTTGCTCCACCATGTGCCCTCAGCCGCACCACACCGGCTCGAGGACACCCAGCACATTAACATGCCCTGCTGTGACCCAGCACAGCAGGGTCCCACGTTAACATGTCCCGCTGTGACCGAGCACAGCAGGGACCCACCAACCATACCATTGCACACCAGGGGTAACCCGCTCCTGCACTGGGTTCCCCCCCGCTCTTTGTGCAATCCACCGACTTCAAATACCCCCCTCCTTTCCGCCGACTGCTGCGACAAGGTCGATCCTCCTCGTCTCTCCATGACGATCGCCAGGAATCCAAAATAGGGCGGGTGGGCGGGACAATTCAAGACGTCTTCCAGGTAGTGAATGACCTCCCACCTCCTAATCTAGCCCTGTATATACTCCCCTACACTAGCAACGCAACCCCCTGACCAATTACATGGCCCCACAGCCCTATAACTCCACCTCCCACTTTTCCCGCACAAAATACCCTGTACCTTAACCCCTTGCTAACCTTCAGGCCTAGCATCCCTCCTCAGTCATGTTGCCCTCCCTTGAGCCCTTTCAGGGCAGGCGTCCGGGCTTTTCTTGACTTAGGAACGTCTGACTGACGGCCCTAACTTGCCGTTCTGACCCAAACCAGTTATCCACCTTTCACCACTTTTCCACTAAAATAAGACAGAGACTGCGTGACATTGGATGTAAAGGCCACAGCAGCCTCGTTTATTAACACCAAAATAATCAATAACATTTTATTCATAAATATAGTAAATAACTCCATAAGCATAACCACCAGCAAAGGAGGGGGGGTAAGTGAAGAGTCCCTTTGTCCATGATTGCAACACCAGCTCCACCATGTGCCCTCAGCCGCACCACACCGACTCGAGGACACCCAGCCGAGTGTTGCTCCACCATGTGCCCTCAGCCGCACCACACCGGCTCGAGGACACCCAGCACATTAACATGCCCTGCTGTGACCCAGCACAGCAGGGTCCCACGTTAACATGTCCCGCTGTGACCGAGCACAGCAGGGACCCACCAATCATACCATTGCACACCAGGGGTAACCCGCTCCTGCACTGGGTTCCCCCCCGCTCTTTGTGCAATCCACCGACTTCAAATACCCCCCTCCTTTCCGCCACAGCGAGCACGTATGACACCTTGTACGTGCGAGCCCCACCACCAAAACCCGACCCGAGCCGACTCCTCGGGTCGAGCAACCAATACTGCGGGACCAATGTCAATCAAGCAAAATGACCCCCCAATAGACTTTACGATGTCAACCTGCACCAAACCACCAATACAACAAGGTCAGCCGACCCAAGACCTGCAACTAGCCGAACACATCGTCCGATCCTATGTACCGCCTGCGCGACCAGTCCCCAACGAGCCACCAGAGCCGCCGCCCCCATCTCCCCGGAATAGGGGGCAAGCTTGGCCTCGTTGAGACAGCTACCCTGCAGGCGCCGCTGAAATTTACACATCCACTGATAATCAAACAAAGCCAACCATTATTGGTGTACCAGTACAACAAGGGCAGCCGCCCCAAGACCAGCAACTAGCCAACCACGCTGTCCGATCCTATGCACCGCCTGCGCGACCAGTCCCCAACGAGCCACCAGAGCCGCCGCTCCCATCTCTACGGAATAGGGGGGGGCAAGCTTGGCCTCGTTGAGACAGCTACACTGCAGGCGCCGCTGAAATTTACACATCCACTGATAATGAAACAAAGCCAACCATTATTGGTGTACCAGTACAACAAGGGCAGCCGCCCCAAGAACAGAAACTAGCCAACCCCGCTGTCCGATCCTATGCACCGCCTGCGCGACCAGTCCCCAACGAGCCACCTGAGCCGCCGCCCCCATCTCCAAGGAATAAGGGAGCAAGCTCGGCCTCGTTGAGACAGCTACACTGCAGGCGCCTCCAGATTACATATCAGCTGGTAATTAAGCAAAGCCAACCTTTATAGTTGGAAACAAAACAACCTCCCCTGTTTCCCCAACCTCTGGTAGATCCTAAGACATACCAAATAATGAACCGCTAGACAGTCATGCCCCTGCGAACAACAACACGAGCACGCCACCCAGGCAGGAAGAAATGGCCCAGGGCAATCAAGCCCGATGTCACGGATCAAGCACCCCGGATGCCCCCCCAGCGACCACGTCTCCTCCACCCACGTGCGGTACCAAAACGCTGCTGTCCCCGTAAACTGTGTATTATCACACCGATCCTGGAATTACCACCCAGTCCAATAGCCAAAACCATTCCACCCCAAAGACACAACAACACGGGACCAAAGACAGTCAAGCCGACCACCGGCCTGAAGAAAAGACCTTAACTATATCCCACTGTGTAACCATACTCCCACCACCAGATGATTTCCCTAATTAAGTCAGCATACACCCTTCCGACCACCGCATAATGCTCAAAGCCCCGCAAAAGGGGGGGGCACATAAGCACAGTTAATCATTGGTATCTCCGTGTGCTTTGAACCTGGCAGCACAACCCTACCGTTGCAACCCTCTCACCAAAAGCCAACTGCACACCACACCCCATCCCCGCTAAACTGCAGACTCAATACAACTCACAAAATGAGAGAACAGAAACTCCCACTCGACCCGTAATCCAGAGAAACTCAAACACCATATTTCTCCGCAATTGCAGACACCATAAGCCAGGGCCAACCGTCAACGTTGCACCCACGAGTGTCTGGTGCCTCCCCGCCATTCAGCCCTAAAGCGCCGCAAAACAACCCCCCAAACGGGGCACCGCCCCAGACAATTACCACGTCCTTAAACCATAAGAGCCAGTGCATACCGCACTGGCTACCCCAGCCATCCAGCCCAACATTGCGGGAGGTAATGGCATAGTTGCAACCTACTCACACACTACTTCAAATACCTCACCCGCAGCTGCGCCGCACCACTGTGCACCCGTGATACCTGCCGATACCTGCCGGTCCCGACCAATACGTAAGACCAAAGGAACCGCCCGGCAATGTACTGCCGGGAGGGGCTGCACCACCGCGTGGCAGCCCGCGAAACCCACAACAGGCCCCACAGTCTGTCCACATAATCAACAAATGGAGCAACACCCGCCAGCAGCACTACCTGGCTGGAAACTACCGCAAGTCGCCAATAGGAGGCCCCCCCGACACCAATAAGCCACACACTAGATCACCCAATGCAAATGTCACTTATTCCTTGCACCGACACATTACCCGAGCCCCCTACCCGGGGGGCACCAGGAAGAAACACACCAAGACGAACCATATACCCATAAGGCAAAGCCAAGTCAGCTGTACCCAGAAGAAACACCCCAAACCCATCGTAAACGAGAACCACCTACTCTTATTATAAACTCCTGTGGAGCTACTATCAACCGCCATAACGAATGCCGCCCAATACGGACTGCCAACGTTAAGCCGGCAACCCTACTAAGAACCGCATACCAATCCGCGTGTATAAAACTTGTTAAAACTGCCCCCGTGCAGACACTGCCGGCAGACTCCCGTAATCTCCCCATGAACCCCCAAACGGCACGTGAACCCACGAATTCAAGAAGCCAAACTGGACCACAAAACAGTAGCATGATATACACGGGAACCTGATAATGGCCCGTAACTGTACCTCAAACATAGGGCCCCACCTATACGAACCACACACATCGATTTATCCCACACATTCTAACTCTGCAAATACACTCTGGGCATGAAGAAACAGCTTAGCAAGCCCAGGTTGTCCCAGAAACAGAAAATAAGCACTCAACCATCCCGAATATTGGAATAATACCCAACTATGGGAACGAACCTGAACCATAGACCCCAATAACCGGCATTGCGCAACCATAAAACATCCAGCTCCACACAATACATGTACGAAAGATATCGGAAACAAACACTGAAAAACGATTACAGGCAAAGGCAACAAAATCGTGACTTTTTTTTTTTTTTATTTATCGCCTCTTACTCCTGTCAATAGACGGCTAGCCTGGGCACCGCATACAGGTGACTGGTCCACTTCAAGACCCCCAGAAAGGTGTCGTCCACCGCCGCAAGGAAGGACAGATATCCAAAACTGCTGTCCCCATCATCTCGACCTTAACTAGCCCGATGCCCATAAAACTTAAAGCACCCCTCTTAAAACACAACCACCTTCCCCTTCACCTCTCAAATAGCACACACCCCATGCAACGCTCCAAAGTAAGACGCCGAATGCAAATGCGCCCCCGCACGCCGGGCCACCATGTCAGTGGACTACCATCAAACTCTTATCACATATTATGAACCGAGATAATCCTCTAGCTAAAAGACCCCCATGACCATTACAGAAACCATGGAATTGCCGTGACCATGGCTATCCACAACCCATTTGTAAGTATTCGTATCCCTGCCTCAATCACCGCCCCACCGCCGACTTCCACCTGAATCAGTCACAAACCACCTGGAAATCGCCCAATCATACAAAACACCCAGAGAATGCAAGCGCCATTACGCCATCCAGAATAAACAAAGTCGTCACCTATAAATAGACACCCTAGCATAGCAAGGCACCCGGGACCACGTAGCCACCACTCACACACAAAATTCAACGCCGTACTCAGGGTCCCCAACCTCCTGCCGAAACTCGCTGACAAACCAACTACCGCCCTAATGCACCCAAAATCATACCTAACGACACCCTCACCACCCACCATAATTCAAGCATTAATACAAGGTTTTAAGTGAGCCGTAACTTACTAGGCTGACTCCATGGGATCCCACGGAACAGCCGTCACATGTCCTCCGCGTCCAGCACCGCCATCTTCTCCACGGGTAAACGCAGGTTGCAGCCCTCCAGGGCCGCAACGCAACCGGCCGGACTGGCCGGCCAGCCGGGGACGCTTGTCAAGTAGTCACCGGCTCGGAGCCACAACTTAGGAGGGGGTGGTGCGCTCCAGCCGCACATCCGCCAGCTGGCATATGCAGACGATCGCATGACAAGCCCAGCTCTGGGTCAGCCCTGTCGTTTGCTGACCCCCCGAGCCAGCGCCAGACGTGCCGCCACTGCCTGCTGGACCCCGTTCAGGCTGTTCCACCTAGATCCCTGGCAGTAGTAGACGACCGAGATGCCAGGGGCATGTGACTGCGCCGCCAGACCCCGCACCGCGCCATGGGTCACGTGGCCGCGCCGCCCAGGTATTACGCTGACCCCCGCACCGTACTGATCTGAGGCTGTCAGGGCCAGTGATGTCACTTACCACTGCCCGCACCGCTGCTGGACGGTCGTCTGGGTCTGCGAAATCCTCCCCGCATCCTGCTCTGCAGCCGCCGCCGATCGCTGCAGAGGTCAGCTGACACCAGCGCCGAAGCACGTGACCGCATCGCCAGACCACGTGACCGCATCGGGTCATGTGGCCGCGACGCGCGCGTCACCAGTGCGCGCCGCAACCCGGAAGTGGAGGAGAGGCCGGTCACGTCACACCGCCCCGCTGCCGACATCTGATGCAGGTCACTGCGACGTCTTCCACTGGGACCGCAAGTGACCGCGCCGCCGGCCCACGTAACCGCGCCGCCCGCCCACGTGTCACGCCGACCCACGTGACACTGCCGACCCACGTGACACCGCCGACCCACGTGACCGCGGCGGGTCAGGCGAGCGCGGCGGGTCAGGCGAGCGCGGCGGGTCAGGCGAACTCGGCGAGCAAGTGAGCGCGGCGGGCCACGCAGCCGCGACGCGCGCATCATACTGCGCCCCGCGAACCGGAAGTGGAGGGGGGCCGGCCATGTCACTCACCGCCCCGCTGCCTTGATGCCCGTGGCCCGACTTCCGGCCCAGGCCCCGCTTTGTCCCGTTTCTTTAATCTGCCGCCGCTGCCGTGGGTCTTCCGCTGGGGCTCCTTCTCCGCCGTTGGGTCCTCGGCGGCGTCTCCGGGCTGAGGCGCTAAGGAAACCGCGGTCTTCACTGCCGCTTCGGAGGCAGGGGGGTCCCCATCTGCAGAGCCGCCGACTTCACCGGGCCATCGCTGCAGCTGCTCCTCCTCCTCTTCATCTGTACCCCGAAGCCCTCAATTTTCAGGATCCAAGCGAATCAGCAACAATTCAAGACGTCTTCCAGGTAGTGAATGACCTCCCACCTCCTAATCTAGCCCTGTATATACTCCCCTACACTAGCAACCCCCTGACCAATTACATGGCCCCACAGCCCTATAACTCCACCTCCCACTTTTCCCCGCACAAAATACCCTGTACCTTAACCCCTTGCTAACCCTCAGGCCTAGCATCCCTCCTCAGTCATGTTGCCCTCCCTTGAGCCCTTTCAGGGCAGGCGTCCGGGCTTTTCTATTCACTGGTGAGTAGAAGGCAGATAATTCAAAGACAGGAGGATGTACAGGGAATCACAGACTATGAGGAGAAATCCAAATTCAAATAGTGATTAGAGAAGAACAACAAAGCAAATTTATTTCTCTAAAGGTATCAATTTAATCAGTATTACAGCGATATTACAGCCATGTTTTTACTTTACATTACAAAATCGTGCTGACATGTTTTCTTTTAAGGTTTCTAGGATATCTGTTGTATGGGGAGAGGAATATCATATCTTCCCTGCTTTCGATGCAGTGAAATACCTCCTCAAAACTGTGGATAATCATTGTAATAACATTTTGTTTTGAGAATTAACAATCTTGTGGAATTTCAAAATGAGGATATGCAGAATTATCCCTTAGTTGAATTTACCCTATAATGCCCACTACATTTCTACTTACCTACCATAACTGTATGGCTAATTTGTGTATGTGGAATAGAATGATCAGGAGCCTAAATGTTTGCTCCAGAATAGCACAAAAGAGCTTCTCATAAAGAAGATGTTACAAATGGCCTTTTGCATTCCGCATACCCTCCTTCAACATACATGTCCTCAGGTATTTTAATTGTCTGGCCATATAGTACAGGAACAGATCAGGCAGAGCATACTCACCTTGAGATGATTACATTTATACATCTGCACTGAGCTCAGGTCTAGTGGAACCCCAAATAAACATGAGCAACAAACTGCATTTTCCAAAATAAAGTTTTGGTTACTGGAACTGATGAACATTCCAGCATATTTAAATATTTGTGTAGAATATCCAGTCTAAGGAGATCAATTATCTTGGCTTTAGATACAGGATGTGAGCACCAGATAAAGAACTTGAGTAAATCAAGTAGTTTAACCCCTTCACGACCATGGGCCATAATGTTACATCCTATTATTACATGACTTAACTACCAGGGACATAACATTACGGCCTAAAATTCATTTGGTTGCCATGGCAACGGCTTCCGAATTATGCGCCCTACTGTTTGTTACAGTAGGGAACCTTTACTTGACCCCAGGGGGGTGGCACCAGGGGGAGTGCTGATCAGTGATGCGCATCAGGCATTGACATTCGTGCTGAATTTCGGGCAGGACTTTTTTTTGGTCCGTATCCACCAGCGCTTTTTGCACCTCATCCGTGTGTGTGTCCTGCAGAGTCCCAGCGCTGATCAGTGATGCGCATCAAGCATCGGTGTCTGTGCTCAAGTTTGGGCAGGAGGTTTTTGTTGTCCATATCCCCTGTCACTTTTTGCATCTCATCCGTGTGTGCGTCCTGCAGTAGTTTGAAAAGTCAAATGGCGCTCTTTGCCTTCCGAGCCCTGCCGTGCGCCTGAACAGTTGATTTCTACCACATATGAGGATTCTGCGTACTCAGCTGAAATTGCACAATAAACTTTATGGTGCATTTTTTCTTGATATCCTTGTGAAAAAAGGCTACCTAGTTGAAGTAACAATTTTGTGGTAAAATGTTTTTTTTATTTTCGTGGCTCAGCGTTATCAACGTCTGTGAGGCCCCCAGGGGTTCAAGGTGCTCACTAAACAGCTAGATAAATTCTTTGAGGGGTCATGTTTCCAAAATAGGGTCACTTGTGGATGAGCTCCTCTGATTAGGCTCCTCAGGGGGTCTCCAAATGCAACATGGCGTCCGCTAATGATTCCAGCTAATTTTGCTTTCAAAAATTCAAATGACTCTCCTTCTCTTCTGAGCCCTGCCATGCGTCCAAACAATTGATTTTCACCACATATGAGTTATCTGTGTACTTAGGAGAAATTGCACAATAAATTTTGTGGTGCAATTTATCCTGATAGCCTTGTGAAAGAAAAGTTACTTGGTTGAAGCAACTATTTTGTGGTTAAAAAAAAAATATTTTAATGGCTCAACGTTATAAACTTTTGTGAAGCCCCTGGGGGTTCAAGGGAATCACCAAACATCTAGATAATTTCCTTGAGCGGTCTAGTTTCCAAAAGGGAGTCACTTGTGGGGGAGCTCCATTGTTTAGTCACCTGAGGGGGTCTCCAAACTCGACATGGCGTCCACTTATGAGTCCAGCTAATTTTGCTTTCAAAAATTCAAATAGCGCTCCTTCCCTTCTGAGCCCTGCCATGCACCCAAACCATTGATTTCCACCACATATGAGGTATTGGCTTAAGCGGGCTTTACACGCTACAACAAATCTAACGATGTGTCGGCAGGGTCACGTTGTAAGTGACGCACACTTGGCATCCTTAGTGTTGTTGTAGCGTGTGACAGCTACGTGCGATTGCGATTGAACGTAAAACCGTTCATCGCATACACGTCGTTCATTTCCTTAAAATTGCACGTCGGGTTGTTCAATGTTCCCAAGGTACCACACATCGCAGTGTGTGACACCCCGGGAACGATGAACAGATCTTACCTGCGTCCCGCGGCTCCCGCCAGTAATGCGGAAGGAAGGAGGTGGGCGGAATGTTTACGTCCCGCTCATCTCTGCCCCTCCGCTTCTAATGGCCGGCTGCCGCGTGACGTCGCTGTGATGCCAAATCTCCCTCCCACTCCAGGAAGTGGATGTTCGCCACCCACATCGAGGTCGTATGGAAGGGTAAGTACGTGTGACGGCAAATAATCGATTGTGCGACACTGTCAACAAATTGAACGTACCGCACATACGATGGGGGCAGGTACGATTGCATACGATATCGTATGTGATATCATAAGGTGTAAAGCAGGCTTTACTCAGGACAAAATGCCCAATACATTTTATGTGCATTTTTTCCTGATACCCTTGTGAAAACGCAAAATGTTATGGCTAAAGTAATATTTTTGTGTAAAAAGTAAAATTTTCAATTTTCACCTAGGTCTCTCAAAGTCACTTCAAATGTGATGTGGTCCCTAAAAAAATGGTTTTGCAAATTTTGTTGGAAAAATGAGAAATTGCTGATGAACTTTGAACCCTTTTAACTTCCTAACAAAAAACAAGTTTGTTTCAAAAATTGCACTTGTGTAAAGTAGAGATGTGGGAAATTTCATTTAGTAACTGTTTTGTGTGACATATTTCTCAGATTTATGGACATAAAATTTTCAGTTTGAAAATTGCAAAAATTTTCCTTAAATTTCCAAAATTTTCACAAATAAATGCAAAAAATATTGGCCTAAGTCTACTACTGTCATGAAGTACAATATTTCACAAAAAAAGAGTGTCAGGATTATCATGATCCATTGAAGCGTTCCAGAGTTACAACCTGTCAAAGTGACACTGGTCAGAATTGCAAAAAATGGCCCCGTAATAAGGGTGTTTTAGTGCCTGGGGGTGAAGGGGTTAAATAGTGGCAATGCATATTTATGATGACAGTTGTTGGCTAGTCATAAAATAATTGAGACGCCAAAGAGCAAAGCAGTTGACAACTGCTTTTGGAAGAGTGGCCATAGTATTACCGCTGTCTCTATTTGTTTTTATGGTTACATGGATGATTACTAGAGATGAGCTAAATTTGAGTGAAATTGAATTTTATTTGAATTTTGCAAAAATCCATGTAAAAAAACCCCAAAAAATACTTTATTCTCACATCTCTAGCCTCTCTGCGTCACCTGACCATTTTTCTCTGGATCTTGAGATTTAAATCCCTCATGTGCTAGGTTGGTACTTATAGATAATGTAAAGATCGCCATCCTAGGAGCCATCAAAACCAGAAGTCCTGGCCCAGTGTGAGTGGCCCGGGGACTTGATTTCAGTGTAAGCAGTGACAATCTGAAGAAGCGATGAAGACCGGACTGGTGCAGGGGAGGATTGGATGGGCCGGAGATGTGAAGTGGTAAGGCGAGTATAAAGATTTTTATTATTTGTTAAGCTTGGGTATCTTGAAAAAACGCAGAGCAAAAAAACACACAAACAAGTACATTTGAATTTTGATCCTCTCTTCTCTACTGATTACAGGGTCACTGGGATATTGGTCCTGCTGCATGTTCATACATCCACTGCAGCCAAAGTAGTGATAGTTGTCCTTATAATACGCCTGGATTTTTATGTAACTGAGTCTAAACCATTGTGTCTGGAAAGGGATTAAAAAATTATCACATATTCCACTGTCTGGAATATACCGTAATATACAAGTGGGAAAGATAAATACTTGCCTGGAGTAGGTGCAGAAGACAAGATTTTCTGATATTTCAGATACACAGTGTAAAGAAGATGTATAATAGTATTGAAAAAGAAAAGTGTCTTTATTGCTCAAAGCAACCAATCAGAGCAGATTTCTTGTTGTATCATGTTCTTAATAAACAGTGCCTTGATTACAGTAGTTTCTATGGTCAACAAAGACAGTATTTCTTTTAGGCCAGCTTCACACATCCGTGATTGCAGTACATATGATGTTCGTTTTCATATGTACCAGAGACACAAACATATGCAGACCCATTAAAATCTGTGCACACATCAGTGTTTTTTCACGGACGTGTGTTCGTTTGGCGCACATGTGTGCCCATGTGTTCCACACAGAAACAAGTTAGTTTTTCTCCAGCAGCACTGATGTCACACGGACCACACATTAATGTGATCCACGTGACATCAGTGTGACATGTACCGGGGAAAACAAGTGTCTTTGAAATAAAATGAATTTCTATACTCACCTGTCTCCAGTCCTGCTGTCTTTAGCGCTGCTGTCACTTGCTTCCAGGCCCTTTCATTATGCTCATGAATATTCACTGCACCGCGGACCTGGAAGCAGCAGTGCCAGAGACAGCAGCGCCGGGGACAGGTGAGTAAAAAGTTCCTGATCTTGGTGTGCTATCACGGATAGTATACTGAGAACACATTTGTGCAAAATGATGGCACATGGATGGCCATATGCACCTTCAACATGGACCATGAAAAACATGCAATTTTATCACAGACGGGTGAAGGGGGCCTTAGGCCCTGTGCGCCCTAGAAAATGGACTTTTCTTAAGAAAAATCTGCACCCTCTGGCAGAATACCGCACCCGCGATTTGATATGTTTTTGCCGCGGTTTTGCTGCCGTTTTTCCGTGGGTTGGTCCCTGCGGTTTTTTACCATTATCTATGGCAAATCCCGGCGGTACCTGCGGAAAAGAAGTGACATGCTCATTCTTTTTGCTGCAGAAATTCTGCAGCAAAAGATGTAGGGGAAAAAACGCAGTGTGCGCACACCATTTTTTTTTTTACCATAGATTTTGCTGGGAAAGGACTGCAGAAAGGTTCTGGACATTTTCTGCAGCAATTCATGCAGCAAACCCGCGGCAAATCCGCGGCAAAAAATGCAGTGTGCGCACAAGGGCCTTATACAGTTTTTCATAATTCTGCCATATTAGGTAAGTGGTATTGCAATTTCATGCGAGATTACAGTCAAACGTAAATGGTATGCTACTCGTGATATTAGTAGAAATGGTTGGCTATCTAATTAGTGTTTAATGCTTGCAAAAGATCCCATTTTTATATTTTATTTTACAATCTCATTCATTTATGCTGGGTTAAACATATAATTGAAATGTTGACTATTCTTAATGGCATCAGTTTCTCAGGAAAACAGTGTGACCATTTACCAACATGTAAGCAATTGATTTTGAACGACACAGCTGGACAAGAGCACCGAAGATTGTATCTTGCCGGCCGGCATCCAAGGCTCCTCTTTTGATTAGCTGTCTGCATCAAGCCACAACAATTACATTGCGCCATAACAACTAATCTAAATAGGAGCTGGGTATGTCAACAGGTGGTAGGACCACAGAATACAGATCTCGCTGCTAGCCAGGGTCTAGTGAATGTATTCTTTTGTCTCTAACCACTTGACTAGTGATAAAAAATGTATAAAACATTAGAGATAAGTGAACCTTTCGAAGTTTGGTTTGCTGATCTTTACCGAGCTTCCCGATGTTCACCAAACAGATAGGCGAACATACTGAGCCCACTGATTTCAATGGGAGGTCAAATGAATGTGTTGTAAAATGGGGTAGAGGGGATGTAAAACAAAGAAAATAAAGCACGACATAGTTACTGAGTCTCCCCGTTCTGTAACTGCTCCCAAGGTTGTAACTGCTCTCGCTTCTGTCACTGCTCCCGCGGATGTGCAACCGCGTCTCTGATTGGCTGAAGTCAGACCCCGCCCCCAGACAGCATCAGTGATTGGTTGGAATCACAGACCCTGTTTGCGGGTCTATCATGGTATAGAATAAATAAATAAAACAATTGACATAGGGTCTTCTCTATCCATAGACACCAGCACAGATAAAGCCCATGGCTACTGGCTTCAGCCCGCACCCATGTGCTTATATTGGCCATGTATCAAAATAGTTGTATGCGGCTTTTTTTTTTTTACTATTTAAATAAATAATTTAAAAAATCTGCGTACGGTCCCCCAATTTTGATACCCAGCCATGATAAAGCCCGACAGCTGTGGGCTGGTATTCTAAGGCTGGGGAGACCCTATGGTTATTGGGCTGTCCAGCCTACAAATAGCAGCCTGCAGCTGCCCAAGATTGCCGCATCCATTAGATGCGACAAGCTTGGAACTTTACCAGGCTATTTCCAATTGCCTTGGTGTGGTCGCATTCAGGGTAATAAGGGGTTAATAATGTCAGCTCACAGCTGCCACTAAGCCTAGATTAGTAATGGGAGACATCTATGAGACCCCCATTACTAATATATAAATGAAAGTAAATAAACACAAACATCAAAAAAATCCTTTATTTGTAATAAACTACAAAAAAAGTCTTTTACCACTTTATTAACCCCAAAAAGACCCATTTCGGATGTAATCCACACAAGGTCCCACAACGATTCTAGCTCTGCTACATCTGAAGATACTTCACGCAGGCATAGAAAATGACCGCCTGCTGTAACTGCAGGCAGAGACTAAAGGATGCTTTACACGCTGCGACAATGCTAACTGATATATCGTCGGGGTCACATCGTTAGTGACGCACATCCGTCGCCGTTAGCGACATCGCAGCATGTGACACCAAGGAGCGGCAATCAACGATCGCAAAAGCGTCAAAAATCGTTGATCGCTGACACGTCACTCCTTTTTATAACATCGTTGGTGGTGCATGCCGCTGGTGGCTCGTCGTTCCTGCAGCATCACACATCGCTATGTGTGACACTACAGGAACTACTGGTACCCTATGCTTAACCTGCTATGAAATGAAGTATGGAGTGATGTTATACATTTTTTTTCTTATAAATAAGTATTAAAGTGCACTGAGATTTTGAGTGGTTGGTTGTGTACAGTACATATTTTTTCTATGAGATCCAATTGACTATACCTGAGGAAAGAAAGTGAGGGTGAGGAAAAGGGGCGATGAATGGCGGCATCGGTTAAGTAAGATGTACTCCATTGGCATGTAGAAATATAATCCATCAGGGTGAGAAAAAGAAAGAAATGCCCCTTCCCTCTCTATTGTATTAACTGTGGAGACACGGGGCTCAGTGGGTGCTCTCGTCCGCTAAAACCCGCCGCCTTTAGAAAGACAGTGTGGCTCAGGGCTCATCCCAACTGAACGCTGGCCTCCTTAACCGTGGGCGTAACACTACTCAGACAACACAGGGTGAGGGAACCACAATAATTATACTTTATTGGATCCCCAAACAATTAACGGCACATAACACATAACCAGCAAAACACAAATGTAACAGGCAACAGAGTCTCACCCTTCCGCTGGCTCACCAGTGATTTAGAATGTCCATGCCTCAGAGGTTCCAGGGCTATTTACTCCAATCCAGCAGCACCCCGCGATTTCCACTGAGAAAGGAATAATGCCAGATTTAGGAAGCTGTCTGAGGTCTTCAAAGTCTGTAACAGGTGACTGAACTGTCCCAACCTGAGTCTCCTACTTAGGTAGTCCTGGTATGATGTTACAATCCTGGCAGCCGGAGTCGAAATCCCTAGGCTGTGGATATGGTCTCCAACCGGAACCGGAGTCCCTAGATTGAAGCCATAAGATATCCTGATCGTCTAGTCAGCTCCTAAGAGCTTAGACTGGATCCATCAGCATCCATCAACAACCTGGTGGCTTAAAGAAATCCCTTTTTATAGCCACAGCCTTCCACTTGGATACACTGCATCCTCATCGGATTGGTTGGACAAGATTGCTTCTCCCATTGGAGGAATTTCAAGCTGCATGGATAATGTTCATTTAAATGATGTGGGTAGAAAGACTGAGGATATCTACATGGAGCCTGCAAGTCTCCGACTAGGCAATGGCTACTAAGGTAATTACATTAGCAATACACAACTACAATACAATGATTACTGGAAGAGTCTGGAGAAACAATTCGTCTGGCTTTCAGTGGCCAACACAATTACATGAGTCAACAAGAGTCTTGTAAAAACAATGAGGGACTTATCCCCCGTCTATAAACAATCTATCATCCTGTCTGGATGAATGTTAAGAAACTTTAACCCATGAGAGTCCATGTCGTCACATTCCTCCCCCTTCTTAATATTAGCCAGACATGATAGGCTTCCGATCATCCTTCTCCTCTTGACGGCATTGACCTTTTTAATGGTGAGGTCAGCAACAGAGGCTCGCATCTATACACCTCCCCCTGATTACCTTCCCCAGGTTGAGCAGCCATATTGCCGGCAAGCACTAAGGTGGGGTCCATGAGTTGGGCCTGCATACATTTCTTACTATCAATCTTTCCCCAGTCAATAGCCACAGTGTGGTTAGGCTTACTCACGGTTCTTGGCTCAGAAGTGGATGCTGGAGACTGGGAATGTGAATTATCCTTGGGAAAGATGTTAGAAAGATCCACATCAGGGTCCTGCTTGGCTTGGAAGTGGGTGATGGCTGCTTCAAACTGACTAGATAGTCCCCAAGAGCAGGTAATCCCCAAGCCCCACTTTCACTTCCCTCTGAGTGGTATCCGAAACAACAGGCTTGGTGGGGCCATCTATGAACCCCACTTCAACTTCCTCCTGGCTAGTCCCTGAAACAACAGGTGTGGGGAGGCTGTCCATAAACTACATATGGACCTCTTCCTGGTCAGACCCCAAAGTAACTGGTGTGGGGACGGTGTCCATAAGCTCCACATCAGCCTTGCTCTGGTCAGTCTCCACAATGACAGGTATAGGGAGACTGTTCACAAGTCCCACATCGATCGCTTCCTGGTTAGTTCCCAAAATACCAGGTGTGGGGATGCTGTTCATAAGCTCCACATCAGCCTTGCTCTGGTCAGTCTCCACAATGACAGGTGTGGGGAGGCTGTTCACAGGTCTCACATCAACCTCTCCATGGTCATTTCCCAAAATATCTGGTGTGCGGACGGTGTCCACAAGCTCCACCTCGACCTCTCCCTGGTCGGTCCTTAGGTCCAACTGCACATATGCCAGAGGGACGTCTGAGCGCTGGCCCTCAGCCAGGGAGATGGATAATTGGGAGTCTGGTAAAGGGTCTTCTGGGGAAACAATAACTGGGCTTACCAGGGTAATGAAGGAACCAGTGTCTCGTAGTCCCTGGCTCTTGACCGGCTGGGCTGGCAGATGGGCTCCAAGCATGCGGCCTCGGTTTTGGAGACAATCTTTATCTATATGTCCATGGCACCCACATGTATAACAGCGCCATAGATTGGGCAAGTCACCGGCCCTGTTTGTAGTCCTTTGTTTTGGTGCAGCTTCTGCTGGGTAGCGGGACCATCCTTCTCGAGCGGCTGGTGCTAGCAGTACGGCAGCTGGAATCCCATAAACATATTCCAGAACCCAAGCCCTCTCTTCTCTTGAGGATCTAGGCCCCAATGCATTCAACAACGCTGTGGCTTGGGCCATTTTGGACAAAGTTGATTCCCAATTGTCACTAGATCCATGATGTGGCACATAGTTTAAATCCTCTGGGTCAATATCGGCGGGATCCTCATCGTCCTCTGCATCATTCTGGGCATCCCAACGGACTAATTTCTGGATCAAGTCCGACCGAGTCTCAGCATTCCAGTAGATAATCTTTCGCCTCTGGCACAGATCCTGTAGCATCCATTTACTGCTGCGGTCGTAACTCCTCTCTGGTCCTCGTCCCATGGCTGAGCTGGTGGGGTTGGACATGGCAGCGTCCGAAACCTGAATGCCTCCCCTATGGCCTGCTGGGTATGCTTATGTACCTCCCTGGTTGTTGAGCCCTGGACGGTGTCCGTGAACACCAGTCCTCTGCAGCTCTCCTGGGTAAACCAGGCTGAGTAGTATCCCACTGCTGCCACCAATTGTGGAGACACGGGGCTCAGTGGGTGCTCTCGTACACTAAAACCGGCCGCCTTTAGAAAGACAGCGTGGCTAAGGGCTCATCCCAACTGAACGCCGGCCTCCTTAACCGTGGGCGTAACACTACTCAGACAACACAGGGTGAGGGAACCACAATAATTAGACTTTATTGAATCCCCAAACAATTAACGGCACATAACACATAGCCAGCAAAACACAAATGTAAAAGGCCAGGTTCCAGGGCTACTTACTCCAATCCAGCAGCACCTCGCTTTTGGCGGGCACCCACCGAGAAAGGAATAATGCCAGATTTAGGAAGCTGTCTGAGGTCTGCAAAGTCTGTAACAGGTGACTGAACTGTCCCAACCTGAGTGTCCTACTTAGGTAGTCCTGGTATGATGTTACAATCCTGGCAGCCGGAGTCGAAATCCCTAGGCTGTGGATATGGTCTCCAACCGGAACCGGAGTCCCTAGATTGAAGCCATAAGATATCCTGATCCTCTAGTCAGCTCCTAAGAGCTTAGACTGGATCCATCAGCATCCATCAACAACCTGGTGGCTTAAAGAAATCCCTTTTTATAGCCACAGCCTTCCACTTGGATACACTGCGTCCTCATCGGATTGGTTGGACAAGATTGCTTCTCCCATTGGAGGAATTTCAAGCTGCATGGATAATGTTCATTTAAATGATGTGGGTAGAAAGACTGAGGATATCTACATGGAGCCTGCAAGTCTCCGACTAGACAATGGCTACTAAGGTAATTACATTAGGAATACACAACTACAATACAATGATTACTGGAAGAGTCTGGAGAAACAATTCGTCTGGCTTTCAGTGGCCATCACAATTACATGAGTCAACAAGAGTCTTGTAAAAGCAATGAGGGACTTATCCCCCATCAATAAACAATCTATCATCCTGTCTGGATGAATGTTAAGAAACTTTAACCCATGAGAGTCCATGTCGTCACATTAACTATCTAGAGTATTAACAAAGAAATCCTCATCTCACTTTCTCTAGAAGTATCATAGAATTTGGTTGGAGAATTTATAGCAACCTTCACTCTGTGAAGTAATTTTAGTTTTTCTTTAGTTTTTTTGTCTTGGTTTGATTTTTAATGTATACTAATAAAATGAAAATTTTATAAACGAAACATGAGGTATATGCTGTCACAAATTTGAATTTTGTATACCCGTCACACAAAATTTTTTTTCTTCTCAAACATATTCCTGCACCCAATCTACACTCCCTGGAAAAAAAATTGCATAAAAACCGCATTATAACGCATGCAGTAGTAATGCAATTTTTGTCAGGAGGTGTAGATTGGGTGCAGGAATATGGTGTAAAAGTTACAGCACTAAATCTGCATCTCTTGGCAAAAAAAACACAGTTTTCTGACAGCAGATGTATTCTAGGTCTGTGAACCTCCAGCTGTGGCCACAACTCACCTTGGTAATATCAGGGCTGATCTCTGAGGCTCAGTCTCTGGGTTCAGCCACATCTCCGTATAAAATCAGCAAGTGCAATGCACTCACATAACTGTTAAACAATAGAGCAGAGCACATCTGCTAGGTTTTCCTCTGAAATGTTCTGAGTGCGCAGCAAATCACAGCATGCCGCTAGTGGCTCTGTACCCTGGAGATAGAAGTCAAAAACGCGTGGCATATGGACGTCACATGGCCTGCACATGCGTTTTTACATATAGTCAAAAGCTAGAAAGATAGATAGCTGGATAGGTAGACATATAGGTAGATAGATCGATAATAGCTAGATTTGCAACACATATATAATGTTCCACCCCCCTGCATATTGTAAGCTTGCACCCTTTAGTGTCTTTCTTGTGGCACTAAAGGGTGTTTAGCCTTGTTTTTAGCCCCAAATGAAATATTTTCCCCAAAAAACCACTTTGGGTCTGCCCTATTTTTGGTAGCTAGCTAATGTGAAGCAGACAGCTGAAGCCAACAGGCTGCAGCTGGCAGGTTCCCCTAGGCTGGTAAGCCAAAATAATCCAAAACAGAAGGCACCCTACACTGTTATTTTAAGTTATTTATTTATTTTAAATAAATAAATAATTAAAAAAAAAAAATGTGGGGTCCCCTCCAAATTGGGTCCCCAGCCAAGGTAAAGCGGACAGCTGTGGTCTGGTATTCACAGACTGGGGGAGGCCATAATTATTGGGCCCTACTCAGCCTAAAAATACCAGGCCTCATTTTCCCCAGAAATGGCACATCCATTAGAAGCAACAATCCTGGTACTTCACATTGGCTCTTCCATTGCCCTGGTGCTGTGGCAAATGAGGTAATAAATGGGGTTGATGTCAGCTGTGAATTGCCCAATTGACATCAAACCCTGGTATTAGTAAAGTGTGGGTGTCTATCAGAGACCCCCATTATTAATCCAGTAGTTGAACAAAGAACCAACACCGCCTGACTACGGTCCTTATTCGCCAATTTATTACAGATTTAAAAAAAAAAAAATGTCTGACATAATCCACAGCGAGCCTTGTCGAACATACTCTGTTTGCTGAACTATTGCCTGAACCATTCATCTTACCTTTTTGAACACCTTTGGCTTCAATGGGAGGCCAAATCTAAGGTAGAGAAAACAGCTTTAGGGGGGTCAAAAAGCTTCCAAAACAGCAAGAATACATTTTACAGTGCAGTCCCACTGTTTTGCATAGCCATTAGCTTCGTAGACTATTGACATAAGAAATATTGAGGTGGATGATAGGCAGGTATAGGGCTGGTGCTCCCACACCCCTGCCAGTACAGACAAGACACAACTTAGAGACCCATCTTGGAGTTTTGATATGTAAAAACATTTCATGCAGACAACAGGACAATGGCATCAATTGCCACCTCCCCATTTCCCCATAATGTCTTTGCACAGCAGTGAGGTATGGCCCATGCAAAACAGAGGATGTGGCCTTGCATTTCCAGTTTTAAAAATCAAAAGGTGTATGAGTGACAGGATTAGATCTCTTGCTCCCACACCCCTGCCAGTACAGACAAGGAAATAGGTGGGCATGTGCTGTATGAGCTGCAGGTATCCAGGATAGTTGGGTGGTTTCAACCAGCTGCTGCCTACTCTTTCCCTAGAGAGAAATCAATTTGCTGGGCAACTCTTAGGAGTCCCAGGCCTTCACCCCTCGGTTGCCATCTGGGGGGGTTTGGGTGGAGAAGCCAGCAGAGGAGAAACCCATGACGGAGATGCTGAGGAGCTCCACTCAGACCAAGAAGTTGCAACACGTGCATTCCCCCCAGGAAGTTAAATCAGCAGGAGCAGCGGGTGGAAAATTAAGGGGTCCTCACTGGCCCAAGTAAAGACTCACGTTATGCTCGAGAAATGATGGGCGGTGATAGACTCCAAGTAGGATCTCACCACCTATGCAAAAGGAGTGTCATTAATGTTTTGGGAGTATGAGGAGTTGGGCCGCCGTATCTGCCACCTTGAAGAAAAACTCAAGGAGGCACGGTTCACTAGAGACCATGGGTCCTGGCACAACAGGGACGAGTAGTCCGAGTACATCAGGTCCCTAAAAGTGGAGATTGAGGCTGTGACAACTCTCCATGAGGGGATCCTGAAGACCTCCAGTCCCCTTATAGAAAAGTTCCAAAATGATAAGAGGTTTGCTACAATTCGAGAGGCTATTAAGGCATCAGGGGCTCAGGGAACAACTTAGGCCTGGATCAGTGTAGCCCCACCTCTGGAGCAGCAACGGATTCGGTCCTGCCCCCACAGGTGACCCGCAGCCCAGTGGAGCCCATGGGGATGATGTGTTCACCAATGAGAAGGAGAGTGGTGAATTGGGAAGCGGCGCAACCCCATCTGACCAAAGCAAAAGGGGCCAAGGAGGCAGGAGACGACCGTAGCCTGAAAGGGGCATGTAGCCCAGCCACAGAATTGCCACCGGGAATGCATTTATTTGCGGAGCCATCTGGCTCAGCGACACCCAGGCGTCCAATAGCGCTGCCGCAGGTGGCATTATATAAAAGGGGCAGGGCTTCCCTGGCGATCTGCAAGCAGCTGCAAAGCACGGGAAGAAAGGGGGCATGCCGCATAATGCAGTAGGCATCCCCGGGAGCAGTGAGGACATGCCCAACAGCGGTCAGTGCAGCAGGACCCCGCCCTCCAGCACAGCAAGCCACGGTGGTGCCAATGATGGGTGGGGCTTCCCCCGCCATCCCGAAGTCAACACAAGCCAAGGAGAAAGTATGGTCCTGCTACCTAGTCTGCTATTCTTGGGAATGCCCCCGGGGACAGTCAGGGCATGCTTAGCAGTGGCCAGTGTAGCAGAGCTCCACTCACCAGCACAACAGGTCTCAGTAGTCCCACGGGTGGGCAGAGTTTCTACTGTACAGAAGAGAACAGGGAGGAGGTGCGCGATCCGCCCCATGCAGCAAGCCACACCTGATGGGGTGGAAGAATAGAGCTGGGTGAAGAGCTGGGGTAGGACCAACACAGTGAGCCTCTGCCCACAAGCACCACAGGCAGTTGTGTTAATCAAATGGGCAGAGCCTCCCCAGCAACAGTTGGAAAGCAGCCTGCAGTAGTAACTCTGGAAGGGGGTGGGGCTGTGACATCACAGCCTCACGAGGAACTGCAATGGATGAATCAGTGGAGGTGGCAGAGAGCAGTGCTCCTGTGCTCCTGGGGCAGGAGTCCCAGCATGTCACTAGTGGGGAGCAGAGGGATGAAGAGGAAGAAGAAGGGGGACTCCTGAAGGAGATCAAGCACTTGCAGTCCCCGATTAACCTGAACTCTGTTTTCGGCTGAGATAACTACATGGATGAGGAGGAAGCCAAAGGAAAGGCTAAGAAAAAAAAGAAGATGAAGAAGGCACAGGAAGTGGTGAGTTACAGATTTTTGAGTATGCCTCCTGCAGAGGTGGCTGCCACCTCCTGTTTGAACTCCGGGGGCAGGGGCACCAGGATTCTGCTGTGAGCTTGGGACATCTGTCTGATGGGGAGAGTAAAAAGGGAGAGGTGTTAGATCCATGGTCCCTGTAGTAGGCAATAGGGGCAGTGGAGCTTCGGCACTGAAGGTAGCACTTTACATTGAATCCCTGGTGGATTTCCTATCTCTCTTCACCTGGCTAAACCGGTTGCCACTGGAGATAGGGGAGAGGGGACTGGGGGCACAAGGCTGCAACAAGGGAGCCTCGTGTCGGTAAGGAGGCACCAAGAGGCGCAAGGGTGTCCCAGGAGGGGTGGAGTTGTGTGCCCCCTGGGAAAAGTAGGGGGTAGCATGCAGCTCCTCAAGCATCAAACAGGACAACCCCTGGGGCTAGGGTAAAGGGGAGCACTAATGTAGCAGGGTACCAGCCCTGGCTCCCCATCAGTTGGTGGATTTTTGGTCCCAGGGGAAAAGAGGACATTAAATACAGTACATACTGTGAAGAATGCATCTGTGCCTGGCAGGTATGGATGAGGATAGTATGGAAGTGATTGTGGCTGCAGGTGAGGATGGCAAAGTTACTGGTGAGCGGTTGAGAGGGGTGGCTGGTGGAGTGCCTGGTGCAAGTTCTACTGTCCCACAGTGGCAGCCTCTGGGCCTAAGCAAGTCAGTACCTATGCCCTGGTGGCTGCTGCCGGGGATGGTAGGAAGAGAGTGGCTGAGGTTTTGTCTGATAACTTCGGAGCTGGTCACTTGCAATGGCGTCTCTTGAGCACCCTAAGGAGAGGAGACCATGACAGTAGGGGATGGGGTGGTATACCTGTCTTTTTTAATAAAAAGTTATGGTTTAGCTGCCTTACAAGATGAAAGAGCAGGTCCCCCCGTGTAGTCTTGTCAACAACAGGATAGGGTAGTGTGTGAAAAAATGTGGTCCATTTTCAGTGGTCTAGTCATGAGGCATGTCCCTGGGATTGCAGGGACAAATTAGCTAAGCTCCTATGGGAAATTAGTTTCAAGGCCCACGATGTGGCGTATTCATCCAACTTGTCGACACTAGAGATGAGCAAACCTCTAGAGGTTCGCGTTCGAGTTTGGTTCGGTGAGCCGTTCGACGAACCTCTTGAACCCCATTGAAACCAATGGGAGGCAAACAGAAACCCATAAAAACACATTATAAATGTTCACATACAGTTAATAAACATTGCCATAACACTTACCTGTCCCCGCGATGTGTCCTGCACTCTGTCTCCCGCCGCTGTTCCTTTCGATAATCGCTACGTCCTCCCGGTAACCAGCACCAGCATAGGACCTATTGTGACGTCAAAATAACCATGTGACCAGTCACGTGTCTATCTCATTGGCTACAGACTGGTCACATGGCTTTGACGTCATTCTAGGACCTGTCAGTGCATCTCTCCAGTACGCAGTGATCGTTTGTGCATCCCTGTGTACCGGCGACATGCTCTGGCACACGGTCGACTCCCCGTTCTGCTTCCCCATTCCGTTATTCACCGGCTGCCATAGCTGGTCAATAACGGAGATCACCGTTGCTATAGCAACGCCCCTGTCAGCGGTGACATCACCGCTTACAGGCAGCAGCTTCCGGTCACTCACGGAGTGAAAAGCCTGCACGGGGAACAGCAGCATCTTCCTACCATGCAGCGCTGCTGATGTAGCAGAGCTGCATGGGTTGAAGGAGAAAGAAGACAGAAGAGCAGGATCGTGGAGGGATAAGAGGGAGTAATAAACATGGAGTCTCTAAGTGTGTCTGTGTATTTATTTCTATTAAAGTATTTTTTCTCTGCGTGGTGTCTTTTTTTTTTAACCCTTTATTGGAGATTCTTAATGGCTGGGTCAAACTTGCCTGACATTAAGAATCTCTGACTTAATACTAGCTAGTAAAACAAAGCTAGTATTAACTCATAATTACCCAGCAAGCCACCCGGCTCCAGGGCTGTTGGAAGAGTTGGATACAGCGCCAGATGATGGTGCTTCTATGAAAGCGCCATTTTCTGGGGCGGCTGTGGATTGCAATTCGCAGCAGAGGTGCCCAGAGAGCTCGGGCTAACCTGTGCTGTGGATTCCAATCCCCAGCTGCCTAGTTGTACCTGGCTGGACACAAAAATGGGGCGAAGCTTATGTCGATTTTTTTTTTTTTAATTATTTCATGAAATTTATGAAATAATTAAAAAAGGGCTTCCCTATTTTTTTTATTCCCAGACGGGTACAAATAGGCAGCTGGGGGTTGGGAGCAGCCGTACCTGCCTGCTGTACCTGACTAGCATACAAAAAAATGGCGAAGCTCATGTAATTTTTTTGGTGGGCAAAAAACTCCGGCATACAGTCCTGGATGGAGTATGCTGAGTCTTGTAGTTCTGCAGCTGCTATCTGCTCTCCTGCATACACTAGTGAATGGAGCATGCTAGGCCTTGTCGTTCTGCAGCTGCTGTCTGCTCTCCTCCATACAGATAGACAGCAGCTGCAGAACTACAAGGCTCAGCATACTCCATCCAGGACTGTATGCAGGAGTTTTTTTCCCCCCAAAAAAATTATGTGGGTTTCGCCATGTTTTTGTATGCTAGCCAGGTACAGCAGGCAGCTACGGGCTGCCCTCAACCCCCAGCTGCCTATTTGTACCCGGCTGGGAACCAAAAATATAAGGAAGCCGTTTTTTTTTAATTATTTCACTTATTACATTAAATAATTAAAAAGCAAATGACGTGGGCTTCGCCATATTTTTGTATGCTAGCCAGGTACAGCAGGCACCTACGGGTTGCCCCCAACCCCCAGCTGCCTATTTGTACCCGGCTGGGAACCAAAAATATAGGGAAGCCCGTTTTTTTTTTTAATTATTTCAGTTATTACATGAAATAATTAAAAAACAAATGACATGGGCTTCGCCATATTTTTGTATGCTAGCCAGGTACAGCAGGCACCTACGGGCTGCCCCCAACCCCCAGCTGCCTATTTGTACCCAGCTGGGAACCAAAAATATAGGTGTTCTGCCTCCTTTCACGTAACGCTGTGAATCTACGGCATACAGCTAAACCCTCGTTCACATTTCAAATAAACAGACTGAATTCAGTAGCCTTGATTTATTGGCTGGTAACGTGAACTTGATTGCAATATACGTGGAATATATAGTCAATATAGGAATATCCAAGATACAGTTGAATACGGTATATGGAATACGGTAAACACTATAACAAGAAAATGATTACAGTCAGTACAGTGTTAATACAGAGTTAACATAGCATAACAGTACATGAGATACACTTCTTATGAGAATGTAGGTGAAAGGTCACTGCATCTGCCATACATTGAAATTCTTATCTATACAAACAAGGCAAGGACTAAAATGTAGGATTACAATGTACAATGCATTTACTACAGTCTTCATCTAAGATTCTATCACTAACACATGTAATTTGTTTTGCTCACCGGATTACACTAGGCAGGGGTGAATTTAAAGAGAGGTAATTCAGCAGGTCCTTTCCTAACAAATCCAAGGAGAAAATGGCTGTAGGCTTCTTCTCAGCTCAGGGAGGCGTTCCTTACTCAGAATACATTGAGCTTAAAGGGAAACTCAGCAATTCAAAGGAATAACAACGACCTCTAGGGGTTGTAACAGAAATTGCAATGAATGACTATTAGCAGGCTGCCATATATGGCAGAACACTCCCCGCTTGGCGTCAATGGATGCCACTATTTGGTTCTTTTTGGGAAATTAGTAACACGAGTTCGGTTACAGGCCTGAGGAACAGTTTGTTCTCCCCAAGCTTGCACACTCTGACCTCTACCTTAAGTACTTTCCCATCCTTGCTGGGAAAAGGTTTGGTGACTAGGCTGAGTGGCCACCCATTCCGATGTCCTTGACTGTCTTTCACAAGTACAACATCGCCAGTTTTGAGGTTTGGGTGGTTTTTCTGCCACTTTGTCTTGGTTTGCAGAGAGGAGAAGTACTGCCTTTTCCATCTGTCCCAAAAGACATTGGCTACATTTTGTATAACGCAGAGTATTGTGATCTTAGCTCTTTCGAGATTAGAAGCGGTGAATGCATGCTTGCAGTGATGCCATCCTCTACAAGGTCTCTGACTTGTAGGTAGTGTTATCTTATAGGACTGAACTACATGAAGTAGAAAAGCAATAGCTCGAACGAGTGACTTCCAAGTCAAGAACCTGCTGAATCGATGAGATTTGAGGTGATTACTTGAGGTCACTGTATGTAGCACAGACACTTGAGGACGAAGCTCTATATTGTCATCTGGGTCCACTAGCTCAAATGTATCAGACTCTCTGATGTCAGGCATCGAACGGTGCAAGAAGGCAGGACCTGTGAACCATGTAGTGTCTCTCAGATGACTTGGTGCAACGGATCTAGTTGTGTGGTCTGCAGGATTGTGATGGCTAGACACGTGGTGCCATTGACTAGAGCAAGTGGATCTTCTTATCCTTAGTACTCGATTGCTGACGTAGACATAGAAGCGTCGCATTTCATTGCAGATATACCCAAGTACCACTTTGCTGTCTGTATAAAATTTGACGTCTTTGATCTCCAGACTCATCCCATCTGAGATAAGTTCGGCCATTCATCCGCGAGAACGGCAGCGCAGAGCTCAAGTCTGGGTATCGTGTGTTCAGAGTGGCACCAGTTTTGTCCGGCTCATAACGAACCCGATGTGGCTCTGTTCATTCGCATCTGTGGTTTTGAGGTACGCTACTGCTGCGATCGCTTTGACTGATGTGTCACAGAAGACACAAAATTTTTGTGTTTTGACTTCCGTGGATGGCACAGGAGCATACGGTCATTTTACACGAAGGTCGGTCAAGGCTTCGAGAGACTTCCTCCACATGGTCCACAGACCTGTTTTTTCTGCTGGAAGTGGGTCATCCCAATCAGATGTCTCTTGGGTGAAGTCTCTTAGCATCATCTTGCCTTGGATGGTTACTGGAGCCACAAACCCCAATGAGTCGTACAAGCTATTCACAAAAGAAAGAACTCCTCTGCGCGTGAAGGGTTGCTCATCTTTGTTGATCTGAAAGGTGAAGGCATCCGTCTTCAAATCCCAAAGCAATACTAGGCTCCGCTGCATGGGAAGGGAGTCAATGCTTAGGTCTAAGTCCTTTAGATCATTGGAATAGTCTTGAGAGGGAAAGGCTTCCATCAATTCTTGGCTGTTGGAGGCAATTTTATGCAACCTCAGGTTAGACAGAGCAAGCATTTCTTGAATCATTTTTAGGAGACTGATTGCAGCCTCAGTTGTTGGTGTGGACTTCAGGCAGTCGTCTACATAGAAGTCTTTTTCTACGAAGGATCTGACATCTGACCCATACTTTTCTTCACCCTCTTTGGCGGAATTTCTGAGGCCGTAGATAACGACTGCTGGGGAAGGACTGTTCCCAAAGAGGTATACTCTCATCCGGTACTCTGCAATGTTTTTATCGGGGTCGTTGTCGCGATACCAGAAGAACCTCAGATAGTTTCTATGTTCCTCTTTGACGAGAAAACAGTGGAACATCTGTTGTATGTCAGCCATGAATGCCACTGAATCCTTGCAGAAACAGATTAGTACTTCTAGGAGTCTGTTGTTGAGGTCTGGGCCAGACAATAGGACATCATTCAATGAGACGTCTTCACATTTGGCGCTCAGGTTGAATACCACTCTTATCTGGCCTGGCTTTTTGGGATGGTACACACCGAAGATAGGTAAGTACCAACACTCCTCGGAGTCTTGAAGTGCGGGTGCGACCTCCGCGTGGTTGTTCTGTAAGATCTTCTCCATGAAGTTAAAGAAGTGTTCTTTTGTCTCAGGTGACCTCTGAAGTTTGTGCTTGAGGGAGATGAAGCAATTGTAGACCATTTCCCTGTTGTTTGGTAGGCGTCGTCTCCGAGGTCGAAATGGTAGTGGTGTGACCCAACTGTTTGATTTGTCTTTGACTATTTCCCGATCCATGGTGTCCAAGAACATCCTGTCTTCTATGGACATCGCTGTCTTGTTGTCTTCCTTTGTCCTGTGGAAGACTGCACACCCTATGTGGTTTTGTTCACCTTCACAAGCGTGGTCTTCGTTGGAAGAAACTGAGAAAGGGCAAGGCAGAGGGGTGATGCATGGTAACTCCTTTACCAGCAGGCTATTCTGACATGGCTGGAAGAGAGACGGGCGTCCATTTTCTAATGTATTGGTAAGCATACTGTTGACTGAGGTCGGCTTGTGTGCTCCTCCTAGACAGACGTCTCCTATAATGACCCATCCAAGATCAAGCTTCTGTGCGTATGGAGCGTTTTGGAAGCCGCTGATGTATTCTCTAGTCTTGTGAACTCGTAGTATATCTCTTCCCAAGAATAAATCTATTGGGGGCTTCTGGGTCCAACTCAGGTATCAGGTGAGCTATACGCTTCAGATGGGGGTGATGAACAGCTACCTCTGGTGAAGGTATCTCAGACCTGTTATCGGGAATCTGATTGCACTCCAGTATAGTCGGTAATGATGGACAGATCTGGCCATCTACAGACTCCACTTTGCATCCAGTTGCTTTCCTCCCCGCCGTCTCGACAGTATCTGCGCATGTCTTCAAGGAGTAGGGAGAACTGGGGCCTACAATGCTGAAGTTGTTGAAGAAGATGGACTTGCCTAGAGATCCGTTGCTCTGGTCATCCAGGATTACATATATCTTGATCGTTTTGTCCCTATGGCCTGTTGGGTAGACTCGGACAAGGCAGATTTTTGAACAGGATCTTCCTCCTACGGGTCCTCCGCAGATCTCGTCACATTGAGAAGTGACCTCAGGGGAGTCCACATCAGTATCCTTCTGCTTGGCATTATGCTCCTCTGCTTGTGACAACACTCGTGGGGGTTTTCCAGGGTGTAAGGCTGTATTGTGATCCGTGCTGCTGCATTCTGCACATTTCACGCTAGCTTCACAATTCCTGGCGAGGTGTGATGTTGTAGCACAGCATTTGAAGCAGATGTTGTTTTCCTTGAGGAAACTTTTGCGATCCTCTAAAGACTTCTCCCTGAAGGCTCTGCATTTTAGTAGAGGATGTGGTTTCTTGTGTAGGGGACACTGCTTATTGATGTCTTGAGGTCTGTTCTCTTCTGGAGGTGGCTTACTAGCATGTTGAGAAAGTCCTGTGGAAACAATGTTAGTTTTATGCACTGCCACGGGTGTCCTACTGAGTTTGACACCGGGGGTAGTGGGACACGACAGGGTGAAGTCAAAACTGGGGTTATTTCTGACTTTAGCTTGTTGAACAACAAAATTTACAAGTACAGTGAAAGGAGGAAAAGGCACATAATGAATTTGCTTGTACCGTGAACCACGTGACCCACTTTTCTTGTAGGTTGTAAGGAAGTTTTTGCACGATCGGATTAACTCCCCTGGCAGTGTCCAGGAAAGCCAATCCAGGCAAATTTCCTTCCTCCTGGGCAACCTGTAACTCTATCAACAAATCACTCAGTTCTCTAAGTTTTTGATAACCTTTAGGCCCTATCTTAGGAAAACCATCAATTCTTTGATATAAAGAATTTTCAATGGCTTCTATGGACCCATAGCATTCATCAAGTCTTTCCCAAATCTTACGTAGGCCTGTGGCTGGATGCTTTATATTAATGTCTCTTAGTCGTTTGGCGTGCTCAGCCTACTCATTCCCAAGCCACTTTACTAGGAGATCTAACTCCTCACTACAAGAAAGGTCCAGACCCTGACTGGTGTTCTGGAACGAGGCTCGCCATGACCTATAGTTCTCAGCTTTGTCAGTGAACTTTACAAGTCCCTTAGTAACCAGTTCTCGGCAAGCAAAGAACTTTGCAAACTCCATGGTAGCTTGTCCGGTGCTGGTACGAGCTGGAGTGTTATAGTCATGTCTAATGTGTGGTGTATCACCATACCTTTTAGGAGCTTCAGTCTCAGGGTAGTCTGTATAATACCGTTCTTAAGCAAAGGGTGTCCCTCTAATTCGGGATGGAGGTGGTACCTTCTCTTCTGTAGAACTGTAGTTGTAGTCGACGTCGACCTGCTGCTTACTTTCTTGCTTACAGTACTGCAGTTCGGGATGGAGTCTCTGGTAGTCGATATAGGCTGATCGATGTCGTGGATCAGGGTTGTCGTCCGTTCCGGGATGCTGGTGGACATACTCTGAGACGCGTTGGGTTGGATCCTTTTGCTCTACGTCTGGTCCAAGTACGTTGCTGCGTTCCTTGGATTCAGAATACTCCGCGGCCTCCAGGAACTCTGCTTTGGCTATTGCCGCTGCTACCTCCTTTTCTGCAATAAGTATGTCCAGAGAGGCCTGCAGGCGTGCTTTTTCAGCTTCTTGTTCAGCTAGCAAGCGTGTTCTTTCTGCTTGCAGGCGTGCACTTTCTGCTTCTTGCTCAGCTAGTAAGCGTGCTCTTTCTGCTTGCAGGCGTGCACTTTCTGCTTGCAGGCGTGCACTTTCTGCATCTCGGTCTGCTTGTCTTAGCTTTAGTTGCATCTCTTGTGCAGCAAAGGTGGATTTTGCCAATGTATGTAAAGTGCTATGGAATTAATAGCGCTATATAAATGAATAAAATTATTATTATTATTATTAAATTATTACTTTTGCAGCCTCAGCTTCTGCACGAGCGAGAGCAGCGCACTCTTTCACTGAAGACTTGTTAGAGCAGCTTGCTCGGGACCTTGTCTTGACTAAGGGTGCTCGGGACGCAGACATTGTGCACTCAGCTGTGGATTGATGATAACTTGGGCCGGAAAGCTGAGTCTATACGTGAATGGGTTTCCGCGTGGCGGGAAAGGTGTTGTGTTTGCTGGGGAGGGCTGCGATCTTGATCCCTGTGGCTGTATGGCGGCTGCTTTAGTACCCGTATGCGGTGCACTGTGGGTGATAGCGGTCCCATGCAGTTTATTCAACTACTGCCTGCGGTCAGTGTCCGTTTTTACTGTTCTGCCTTCTTTCACGTAACGCTGTGAATCTCCGGCATAAAGCTAAACCCTCGTTCACATTTCAAATAAACAGACTGAATTCAGTAGCCTTGATTTATTGACTGGTAACGTGAACTTGATTGCAGTATACGTGGAATATATAGTGAACATAGGAATATCCAAGATACAGCTGAATACGGTATATCCAAGATGCAGTTGAATACGGTATACGGAATATGGAATACGGTAGAAACTATAACAAGAAAATGATTACAGTCAGTACAGTGTTAATACAGAGTTAACATAGCATAACAGTATATGAGATACAGTTCTTATGAGAATGTAGGTGAAAGGTCACTGCATCTGCAATACATAGAAATTCTTATCTATACAAATAAGGCAGGGACTAAAATGTAGGATTACAATGTACAATGCATTTGCTACAGTCTTCATCTAAGATTCTATCACTAACACATGTAATTTGCTTTGCTCACCGGATTACACTAGGCAGGGGTGAATTTACAGAGAGGTAAGTCAGCAGGTCCTTTCCTAACAAATCCAAGGAGAAAATGGCTGCAGGCTTCTTCTCAGCTCAGGAAGGCATTCCTTACCCAGAATACATTTAGCTTAAAGGGAAACTCAGCAATTCAAAAGAATAACAACAACCTCTAGGGGTTGTAACAGAAATTGCAATGAATGACTATTAACAGGCTGCCATATATGGCAGAACAATAGGGAAGCCCTTTTTTTATTAATTATTTTATGAATTTCATGAAATAATTAAAAAACAAATGATGTGGGCTTCGCCATATTCTTGTATGCTAGCCAGGTACAGCAGACAACTACGGGCTGCCGCCAACCCCCAGCTGCCTATTTGTACCCGGCTGGGAACCAAAAATATAGGGAAGCCCGTTTTTTTTAATTATTTCACTTATTACATGAAATAATTAAAAAACAAATGACGTGAGCTTCGCCATATTTTTGTATGCTAGCCAGGTACAGCAGGCACCTACGGGCTGCCCCCAACCCCTTAGCTGCCTATTTCTACCCGGCTGGGAACCAAAAATATAGGGAAGCCCGTTTTTTTTTAATTATTTCAGTTATTACATGAAATAATTAAAAAACAAATGACATGGGCTTCGCCATATTTTTGTATGCTAGCCAGGTACAGCAGGCACCTACGGGCTGCCCCCAACCCCCAGCTGCCTATTTGTACCCGGCTGGGAACCAAAAATATAGGGAAGCCCAATTTTTTTAATTATTTCACTTATTACATGAAATAATTAAAAAACAAATGATGTGGGCTTCGCCATATTTTTGTGTCCAGCCAGGTACAACTAGGCAGCTGGGAATTAGAAGCCCCTCTGCTGTGAATTGCAGTCCGCAGCCGCCACAGAAAAGGGCGCTTTCATACAAGATTTTTTTCATTTGGCTTGGCACAGAGGAAGAATGTGAGGCCTTCATCTCATCACTGAATAGTAACGCTTTTAATATCTGTTTGACTTATAACAGTTCCCGCATCAGTGTGTCGTATCTGGACCTTCAGGTCTCTGTCATGGATAATGGTCTATCTACCACCCTGTTCCGGAAGAAGACAGCAACCAACAGCCTCCTGGAATATGGCAGTTTCCATCCGCCACACATCAAAAACAGGGTGCCTGTAGGTCAGTATCTGCGTCTCAGACGCAACTGCACGGGGGATGCGGATTTCCGACATGAGGCTAATTTGCTCACAAATACATTTTGTGCCCGGGGATACCCTAAGAGGGTTCTATCTAAAGCTTACCAACGAGCGGCTTCAGAATCTCAGGCGTCCCTGACCGTGGCTACTCCTAGGTGGACGGATGATAAGGTTAGGTTTATTACAACCTATAATGACCAGTGGGACAGAATTAAACACATCTTAAACAATCGATGGACAGTTCTGACCACAGATATACAGACTTCAGATGTCATCTGTCCATTTCCCCAGATTACGGCACGCAGGGCACCGAATCTCAAAGATCTTATCTCCAAGAGTCACTTTGTTAGACCTGTGACCAGACTCCATCGGGGGATCATCCTCAAAGGATCATTTCCCTGTGGGGATTGCAATGTGTGCAGCTTCATGCACTCCACCTCCAATGTCTTCGTAAATCCTCAGGATTCCAAAGAACACGCCCTCACCAAATACATTAACTGTAAGACCAAAAATTTGATTTACTGCTTCTTATGTCCCTGTAACAAGGTCTACGTGGGACAAACCACCCAGGAATGCAGAAAAAGGATTCAGAAGCACTTTTCCAACATCAACTTGGCAGCCTCTGACCTTAAAAAAGGCAAGTTCATTACCTCTGTTGCAAACCATTTTTTGACCCACCATCAGGGGAGTACACAAGGCATTCGGGTGGTGGGTTTACAGAGGTATGTTGGTAATGGGCAGGGAGGCTCATGTAAAAAGTGGCTTCTACAACAAGAATCCAAGTGGATCTTTCATCTTCACACGGTTACTCCTGCTGGCCTTAACGAGGAACTCCTATTTACGGGCTATTTGGGATGATACCTCTGGTGATATACGTTCGCTCTTGTTGCCATCTAATAGTCTGTACTTTACTACCTTTAGGTCCTGTGCCATTCTCTAGCCGTTGATAACCTGTCTACACTGGTCCGGTCTTCTATGGAAACAATTGGACTCTGCCTTGGACATCCGTCTTCTTCATATAAGTACAACATCGTGGGATCCTCGACTTATTTGATTAACTATCGATGGCTTCCTTTCATCTCCCACTTCGTAGTATGCGTCCGGATTGACTAGTATCCCGCACCTTGGGGATCCTTCGTTGGCTCTCCTCATGCCAGACTGACTTCCCCTGGATCTAAACCACTCTGGCTATACACATGTTTATATGTGCAATATTGTAATTATTATAATCCATAACACAATTATATATTTTTTTCATAATTTTTTTTTTTTTCTTCCCTCGTCAGTTCTCACCTGAACCGACTGTGATGTTTCTTGACCATTGTTCCAGTTGGTAGCATACGGCCACAATGTATGCATTCCACTCAGGGTGATTGGTTCCTCGACCTATGGTGGTGGCCTTCAACCATCTGCGGTTTCTGATGTGTACTTTTGCATACCATGCATTTTTTTTTTTTGTGTTACAGGTTTTTCATGTGTGTACATGTGCTCATCTGTGGGTGCATGAGCACGCACATGTACGATCATTTGGTCTTATTTTTGCTGTCCTTCGGAATGCTCATATATTTCAGCTGTGTCTTTAGTTCATTACTACCATTCCTTTTGTTGGGCACCTTTCTGGCACCTATATTAATGCACCTCCTCAGTTTCAGCTTCTGGTAGCACAGGCTCCCTTTGTTTCTCAATGTCATTAGGCTCACACTTACTCAGCCATCCTTCCTTATATCATGTTCTGGCCCCGGGGCGCCCCATGTGCGTGCAGCGGCACATACGGACAACACTTGTCTGCATGTGCGGTTTCATGCTCACACCACTCCCAATTTTTTTTTTTTCTTTTTTTCCCTCGCATGTGTTTGCCATTTGGTTGGACTGCAATTTCATGCTGTTTCAGTATGGGCCTTCATGCTGCCTCTATTTTTGCTTAGTTTGGTCCCCTTATTAAGTCATTACTTCTATTGTGTCTATTTTGCCACCAGGGTTCCCTGCTACAATTGTCAAATTGTGGGTTTAAAATAAACAAGATATGTGCTCTGCTTTATCCCAGCACTCCTTGTTCTACCCGGTTTAACCTGTCATTTTGCCCATGTTCTTTTTACCTTGCGCGATTGGCGCCCCCTGGGTGCAGTTCATCCTTGCACAAATCCATGTTATCACACTGTTTTTTGGCCTGCCCTGCTACCTGTCCGTCCCCTCGTTAGTGCGCACACTTCCTGGATCCTGAAGCCGGTGACGCCGTCACATCCTCACAGGTGATCGCTATATTATTAGCGTTTAGTATGTATTTAACCTGTCTGAACTCCTTTACTTACACACTTTCCCTGATGAAGCCGCCTGCGTGCGGCGATACACGTGGGGCAGCTGCACACCCTGTGACCGCCCCTGTACCCACCATTACAGCCTCCTTTTTCCCACAGGCCCCCTGCCTTCAGCATGGAGTACACGTCCTAGCCTTGCCTTGCCATCCATCCATGTTGAGCCTCTGGACCACGGCTCCTCCTCAGGTGCTACGTCTTGCCAGGGTCCTTGCTTTTACATCTGGCCTTTCCAGCCTTACAAGTGCTAATAGTGCTGGCTTGCATGCTATTGTATATCTATCCTATATTTCTAGGATTGCATTTTAGAGTGCCTGTATATATCTCTTATATAGTGGTCAGGATAAGGCATTTCTACTGGTGAGTGTCTCCCTTGCTTTTGCTACTCTTGTAGAAATGACTATTGTGTTTTTTTTTTCCTGCACATATATATATTTGTGCAGGGGACCTCGTTATTGTAAGTGTAAGTGTTGGCTGTATCTAACTAATCATGTACTATAACAATATGGGGTTACTGGATATTTCTGGTCACTGGTTGTGCAGCCTTGTTTTTTAATTGTTTTTAATTTTTGTTCAATAAAGGTTTTGCTATTTTCTCATATTGGGTTGTGCTCAATTATGTGCAAAGTCTTTCTCTCTGTTCTACATTGTTCTTCTGTTGCACTTGTAGCACCCCTGCTGGTGATACTTTTCCATTGTGGTGCGCTCCTCATTTATATTATATCAGAAGCGCCATCTTCTGGCGCTGTATCCATCTCTTCCAGCTGCCCTGGTGACGGGTGCCTCGCTGGGTAATAATGGGGTTGGGGCTAGCTGTATATTATCAACTGGCTCTAAGCCCGAAATTCATGGTGTCACGCCAATATTAGGCCATGGCCACCATGAATTTCTAGTACCGATAAAAAGAAACACAACACACAGAAAAATATTTTTATTATAAATAAAACACAACACAATTAGTGACTCCATCTTTATTGAAATAAAGAACCCCCCTCCGCAGTAATCCTGGGTCAAGGGTCTCGCGTCGTCCAATCTGGATCCAATATTATCTGATCAGTTTGCTGGAAGGCAAAGCGATCAGATGATGTGTCAGGTTCAAGGGCCTGAATCCCATGACACAGCAGCTGATTGTATAAACGGCTTTTATACAATCAGCTGAAGCATCAGTGCAAAAAACCCCCAAAAAACTACACACTTCAGTGCAGACTCCTGTCCGAAAGCATCAGCTGATAATTTAGCCGACCGGGCGGTAAAAAGCCGGCCACACCGCTCGACTTAGAGTGTCAGCTGATTTCATCAGGTGACCGCATCAGCTGATCATCGCCAGGTCTGAGAAAGAGAGAGAGATAAAGTAGAGACAGAGAAGATAGAGAAAAGAGAGAAAAGAGAGAAAGGAGAAAGAGAAAAGAGAGAGGAGAGAGAAAGAAGAGAGAGAGAAAGAAGAGAGAGAAAGAGAGAAAGAAGAGAGAGAGAAAGAAGAGAGAGAGAAAGAGAGAAAGAAGAGAGAGAAAGAAGAGAGGGAGAAAGAGAGAGAGAAAGAGAGAAAGAAGAGAAAGAAACGAGAGAGAGAGAAAGAGGAGAAGGAAGAGAGAGAAAGAGAGAAATAAGAGAAAGAAAGGAGAGAGAGAAAGGAGAGAGAGAGAAAGGAGAGAAAGAGAGAGAGAGAAAGAAAAGAGAGAGAGAGAGCTCACAGCTGATGTCCGGCTCCTACCCTCAGTGCATAATTAAATTATAATTGTAAATATATTATAAATGTATTATAAATATAATTAATAAAAAAAAGAAATTCTTTACCGGGACTATAACTCACGCCCTCATGCTTCAAAGGCGAGCACTCTATCCACTCAGCTACTACTTCTTATGATAACGAAAAGCAGTAATTTGGTAATCTTGAAGTCTGGATTGCTGAAGTCTCAGTTGACCACGCGATTCACTTGATTGCTACGTGGAGCTGATAGAGCACTCGTGTTCTATAGCAGAGCTGACAGTGTCGTGTGGATTACGTCGCACCTGGAGGGGTATTTGTGGGTTAATAAAGGGGTGAAAGAGTGTGATTTTTGTCTTTTATTCCAAATAAAGGATTTTTCGCGGTGTGTGTGTGTGTTTATTTACTTTCACTTTATAAATAGATAATAATTATAATTTAAAAAAAAAAAATTCTTTACCGGGTCTAGAAGTCGCGACCTCATGCGAGCGCACTATCCACTAGTCTACTGCTTCTAATGTTAAAGATAGGCAGATTTGGTAATCTTGACTTCTGCATTGCTGAAGTCTCTGCTGAACGCGCGATTGGTGCATGGAGCTGATCAGAGCACTCGTGTTCTGTAGCAGAGCTGACAGTGTCGTGTGGATTACGTCGGACCTGGAGGGGTATTTGTGGGTTAATAAAGGGGTGAAAGAGGGTGATATTTTGTCTTTTTTTCCAAATAAAGGATTTTTCGGTGTGTTTGTTTCTTTACTTTCACTTTAAGTTTAATCATGGATGGTATCTCGGGGAGACGCCTGGTATGATTAAACTCATTATCCCAATTGCCACTGCACCAGGGCAATTCGGGATGAGCTGGGTAGAGTCTCCCGGGACAGTCACTTCTAATGGATGCGGCTATTCCGGCTGGCTGCTGGATGATATTGTTAGGCTGGAGGGCTCCCCATACCATGGCGCTCTCCATCCTGACAATACCAGCCTTCAGCCATGTGGCTTTATCCTGGCTGGTATCAAATATGGGGGAAACCGCATTTTTTTTTTTTTATTATTATTTATTTATTTTACTGCACGATATAGACCTGCTCGCCGGCGGCTGTGATTGGTTGCAGTGAGACAGCTGTCACTCAGCTTGGGGACGTGTCTGACTGCAACCAATCATAGGCGTCGGTGGGTGGGGAAAGCACGGAATAACTAATTGACTAATGAAGCGGCAGCCATTTTCTAAAGAGGAAAAGACACCGCAGATTTGTGACAGACGTGGAGCGAGACGCCCATGATCGGTGAGTAGGAAAGGGAGAGGGATTGTGCTGGGGACGCAGGACGCATGCATATAGCAAAATATGCACAAAGCCTTACTGTGAAAAGCAACGTTTATGGTGATCGAACCTTTCTCAAACGTAACTGTCGAGCTTTTAGCAAAAAGCTCGAGTTCGATCTCGAGCACCCCCCAAAATCAATCGAACATGAAATTGGTGAACCTCGAACATCGCTCATCTCTAGTCGACACTACCTATTTTAAGGCCAGTTTCAGAAAACTAGAGGGAATGAAACTCTTCTGTTCTAATTACGAACTGACTCAAAAGACTAAAGTACTAAAGGGTGCTTTACACGCTGCGACATCGCTAACAATATATCGTCGGGGTCGCATCGTTAGTGACGCACGTCCGGCATCGTTAGCGACATCGCAGCGTTGGACACCTAGGAGCAACGATCAACGATCGCAAAAATGTCAAAAATCGTTGATCGATGACACGTCGCTCCTTTTCATAATATCGTTGGTGGTGGATGCCACTGGTTGTTCGTCATTCCTGCGGCATCACACATCACTATGTGTGACACTACAGGAACGACGAATATCTCCTTACCTGCGTTCACCGGCAATGAGGAAGGAAGGAGGTGGGCGGCATGTTCTGGCCGCTCATCTCCGCCCCTCCTCTGCTATTGGGCGGCCGCTTAGTGACACCGCTGTGACGCCGAACGAACCTCCCCCTTAAAGGAGAGATTGTTCGGTGTCTCCAGCGACGTCGCTAAGCAGGTATGTGCATGTCACGCTGCCGTAGCGACATTGTTCGCTACAGCAGCGATTACCCCATGACGAAACAGCGACGTGGGCAGGTGCTATCGCGCACAACATCGCTAGCTATCGCTAGCCATGTCGCACCGTGTAAAGCACCCTTAAAGGTACTAATAAGTAGCAATACCTAGAAATGTGGTTCACGGCGTAATTTTGAGCAGACACTCCAAGTGCCAAGACCTATTTAGCTAGTTTATTTGCAAATTTACAGCAGGCACTAATAAGTAGCAGTCACTAGAAATGTGGTTCTCTGGGTAATTTGGAGCAGACAGTAATAAGTAGCAATACCTAGAAATGTAATTTACTGGGTAATGTAATTTGGAGCAGCCACTGAAAGTGCCAATACCTATTTCGGTAGTTCAATATCAAGTTTACAGCAGGCACTAATAAGTAACAACACCTAGAAATGTGGCTCATTGGGTAGTTTGGAATGGGCACTAATAAGTAGCAATACATATCGGTCACTGGCAACTCTTTAGCAGGCATTAACAAGTAGCAATACTTATTTATATCATGAAATGCAGATTTGTGGAACATACCTTTCTCTACACTGCATGTTCCTATTCTACACTATCACTCTCCTATTTATCTGAATTACCTATCAGTAAACATTTAACTAAGCTGTCTCGCAGCACCGGTGGCAGCAGCGGCGGCAGCACCTTCCCTAATCTTTAACATTCACAAAATAGTGTTGATGCCACATGTCTGCATTTTATACGCAGAGAGACTTCAGCAGCTAATGACCCAAACCCTTGTGTCTTAATCTTGAAGATGTTTTCTGCACCGTGATTGGCTGCAGGAACATCCACAAATTAGGTTAAGAAAAAAACAAAACAAAGAAACGGCACCGCTCCTTTGGCTTCTCCCGAGTTCCCACCCCCTCCACTCATTAAACACATCCCTCTGTTCATCAGACAGCATCACAATCCTATCCAAAAGCATAACATGTTATTAGAAAAGCATTTTTGGAAAATGGAATCAGTTAACGAACTAAACCAAACATTGACGACTTTTGGGGAAAGCGTTCGGGTTACTGAGCCCAAACCCAAATGGCTAAGGCTCATACCAAATTTGAAATTGGCAAACCTTTATTGAACAGGTTCACTCATCTCTAGACAGCAGTGTATCACTTATTTTTTATACCCTATTGTTTTCTATTTTAATGTGAAGAAATAAACCTGTTGAATTTTTTCCTTTTGGACTTGATGCTGGATTTTTCTGAACTCTACATTACTGTAAAGTATTTGGAAATTAACAATAAGTCATAAGTGCTTTATTAGACTTGTTTTGAGTGTAACAGTTCAGTGCATTATTTACCTAAAGTGTTAATCAAAGTCAATTATTTGTCCTACAAGTGAAAATGGAAGCTGTTTCTCATTATTTCTGATTTCCTAATGAATCCCATGAGTCGTGACCTCTGGGACACAGTCCTATATATATGTATATATACATATGATTAACTCCCAGTTCGCACACCAGGGAAAATTGAGAGGTAAGAGCTCTATTTCAGTTGTAATTCTTATTACATAGAAATACTTAGGTTTCTTTTTTTAGTGCTTTCGGGGCATTTTTTTGGAGGGTTTCAGAGAGGACCCTCCTAAAAAAAAAAGACATAGTGTGCACATACCCTATTTCTCCCCATGATATCTTCATTGGGTGAAATCAAGACCTAACTTTTTCTTTTCTTTCCACTCTTGCTTTCTCATTTTTTAATTTTTCATCCTTACATGCCTTATCTCTTCTTTTTCTGTGAATTACTTTCCTCCCATTTGTCACTTTTCTTTGCAATCTGCTGTAATTCACTCTAATGAGCCCCTGTTGTCACCCTATTTGGGCGTAAACTTACTATATTGTCCATAATGCTAATCGATCTATAACTCTTTGGTGTTGATTGTCAATTATACATCGTAATGATTAGAAATAAAAAATATTTTAATCTTTTTATTTTTAGCACTTATAATAATTCAGATCTGTGTTATTATAGTGAAATGAGATCATGAACCTTTAATCCACACAGTTATGGGCTTTTAATTTATTCCTCATAGTATAATCAAATGAAAAGCAATGCTCGGAATGCTTAATCTTTGTGGATTTTCATTGCAGGCGACAGCAATGGAAATTCGTCTTCTCCTTAAAGCACTTGGTTTTATACTATTACTTGTCTTAGGAATTCCTGGGAATATCTTTATCTTGCTGAAATTTGCTTGCATCAAGATAGTAGAGAAGAAACTTCTACCCGCCAATATCATCCTGCTTGCCATCATTTTCTCAAATATTGTTGTCATTTTCTCCAGAGTGCTTCCTCAAGCTATGGCGGGAGTTGGGGTGGAACATTTACTGAACGACTTACAATGTAAATTTGTCCTCGTGTCTTACAGAGTCAGCAGAGCCATGTCTATCTGTGGCACAAGTTTTCTGAGCCTTTACCAATGTACACTTATTGCCACCATGAACACGTTTTGGAGCAAACTCAAAGTAATCATAACTCAATATGTCAAGGTCATCATTGCTCTTCTTTTTGGCATAAATTTATCAATTTATTGTGTAACATTTTATTTCACAAATGTTAAGACAAACACAACGACATCAGCATACACACTGCAATTAGTTTATTGCACCTTAGATTTTAAAGCCTATGAGTCTTTTATTACATATGGGGCCATCGTAACGATCCGGGAGATAATATCCTTAGCACTGTTGGCTTTATCTAGCAGTTATATAGTATATGTGCTAATACAACACGCCAAGTCTATTCGTGGTATAAGAAGCTCAGACAGAGGACAGAATCAAACAGTTGAACACAAGGCTTCCCGATCTGTCATTTTACTAGTGGCAATGTATGTGTTGCTTTACGGTATGGACAACACCATTTGGGTTTACTCCTTGACTATGACTAAAATAGACCCTGAAATCCACGAACTTCGGGTTTTCCTTTCCACCTCCTATTCTGCCTTGAGTCCATTCCTCCTTATAGCTACCAATCCAAAGTTACATAAAAAAACAAGTATTTGTAAAAATAAAGCAGAAAATGAAGAGTCACAAGTGAGAAGTATTGCTAAGAGTTTCACTCAAGTTACATCCTTTTAGATATCATTAAACTCTTTTATTTAACACCTGCATGTATGTGATGTATTTCTATGTATTCAAATCACGTTACCAACATTTTGAAGGAGTTATTACTGACTCTTCTTAAAGGAAATGAACACTTTCATCTGAAACTTCATTTTTTAGGTTGATGCATACATTTGTTTCATCATACCATATGTATCACTGTACACAGAAACCTGCAGATGTTGAGGGATGGGCACTCCTGATTGATTGACAGTTTGTGCCAGTGGTATTGTAGTGCTGGTGAGCTCAATTGTGCACTTCTGATAAGGCTACACTGTTATAATGGCCAACAACACTTTAAGTGTAGTGGAACTGAAGCTGACCAGGATCAGGAGCTAACTCCAGACATCCCGGCCAACCTGTGTGCAATGCATTGTTGTTGTTTTACTAGTCATCTTGTAAATTTACCCATCTTAGAGCATGGAAATAACCTTTTAACAGCCAATCTATCAATAAAGGTAGGCATAATAACTATACATTTTGTCGTTTTGTTCCTTTCTAAGCTGATTTATGAAAACATCTAACTTCAGGTTTGATCTGGTAAATCTTTGAAAGGCAGGGTTTGTACCGGTTATCTGTCATCTCCTTAACAATCGTCAAAGCTGAATTCTGACCAAATGAATGTTGCATTTTAAGATTGTGTAGCGTAAAAAATAGACTTAAGTTTTTAGATGAATTTTCTGAAAAGATTTATCACAGAGCGACATTCTGTAGCTAAATTTGTAGTGTGATAAATATAAGCTGCTGAAAAAAAAGATTTGGAAAAATGCCTTTCATCAAAATACATCTAGAACCTGCCACCATGATGCCAGGGACTTCTTATAAACAGCATAAACAGTGTGTTGACCTGTGTGGTAAAAGAGGTTTTTATATATATATATATATATATATATATATATATATATATATATATATATATATAAAAAAAAATATATATATATATATATATATATATATATATATATATATATATATATATAGCTTCTCTAAAGGCCCCGTCACACACAGAGATAAATCTTTGGTAGATCTGCGGTTGCAGTGAAATCATGGATATATTGTTCCATTTGTACACAGCCAGAAACCTGGCACTGATTGTCCACAATTTCACTGCAACCACAGATCTGCCGCAGATTTATCTCTGTGTGTGACAGGGCCTTAACACTGTTAAGGAGAGCTGAGTGGATTGATCTACAGAGGAATGATTTTGAGTAACGTTTCATGAAAATCGCGGTTTCCAGTGATTTCAAACATTTTGAGGTTCTATTCAAGTCTGGCAAAACAAATAAACAAACAAAACTTGCCCAGCATCATTTCCCACACTACTGAAGCATCAGAGAGCAGACTAATATAATTTCGTGTTGCTGCGCTGGCTTCTCCATAATGCCTTGCCTATAACTTCAAACGGATTATCATAGCTTGTACAGTGGTGCTCTGTAGTACTAGGGAGATCTGAGATCACAAATTCCTAGTCGAGCAATTTGTACAGCAGAGTCATTTTCCATCTCCAAAGTCACTAGCTAAGTCTCCCTTTCCTCTATAGCGTAAGGTCTTATGGTCAGCGTGGACATCTCTCTCTCGTAGAGTTTAAGCTCCTATGATCAGCGCAGTTCTCGCTCTCTCCTGTAGAGTGTAGAGTGTAAACTCTTATGGTCAGCAGGGTCCTCTCTCTCTCCTGTAAAGTGTAATCTCTTATGGTCAGCGGGTACTCTCTCTTCTATAGAGTGTAAGCTCTTATGATCAGCGAGGTCCTCTCTTTCCTGTAGAGTGTAAGCTCTTATGGTCAGCAGGGTCCTCTCTCTTTCCTGTAGAGTGTTAGCTCTCATGCTAAGCACTGCCCTCTCTTTCCTGTAGAGTGTAAGCTCTTATGGTCAATGGTGTACTCTATTTCCTGTAGAGTGTAAGCTCTTATGGTTCACAGGGTCCTCTCTCTCTCTCCTGTAGAGTGTAAGCTCTTATGCTCAGTGGTGCTCTCTCTCCTGTAGAGTGTAAGCTCTTATGGTCAGCGGGGTCCTCTCTCTCTTCTGTAGAGTTTAAGTTCTTATGGTCAGCGGGGTCCTCTCTCCTGTAGAGTGTAAGCTCTTATGGACAGCAAGGTGCTCTCTCTCCTGTAGTGTATAAGCTTTTATGATCTGTGGGGCTCTTTTTTTCCTGTAGAGTTTAAGCTCTTATGGTCAGCGAGGTCTTCTTTCTCCTGTAGAGTATAAGTTCTTATGGCCAGCGGGGTCCTCTCTCTCTCCTGTATAGGGTAAGCTCTTATGTCAGTGGAGTCCTCTCTTTTGCTTTTGTAAAATGTACGCTGTTATGATTAGTGGGGTCCTTTCTCTCTCTTCTTTATAGTGTAAATGCTTACGGTCAATGGGCTCTTCTCTCTCCTGTAGAGGGTAAGCTTTTATGTCAGAGGAGTCCTCTCTATCTCTTCTGCATATTGTCAGCTCTTATAGTCAGTGGAGTCCTTTCTCTCCAGCAGAGTGTAAGCTCTTTTGGTCAGCAGTGTCCTCTTTCTCTCTCTCTCTCTCTCTCTCTCTCTCTCCTGTAGAGTGTAAGCTCTTATGCTCAGTGGTGGCCTCTCTCCTGCAGAGTGTAAGCTCTTGTGGACAGCAAGGTCCTCTCTCTCCTGTAGTGTGTAAGCTTCTATTGTCAGTGGGGTTCTTTCTTTCCTGTAGAGTGAAAGCTCTTATAGTCAGCGGTGTCCTCTCTTATCTCTAGAGTGTAAACTCTTATGTTCAGCGGGGTTCTCTCTCTCCTGTAGAGTGTAAGCTCTTATGGTCAGCGGTGTCCTCTCTCTCTTCTGTAGAATTTAAGTTCTTATGGTCAGCGGGGTCCTCTCTCTCCTGTAGAGTGTAAGCTCTTATGGACAGCAAGGTGCTCTCTCTCCTGTAGTGTGTCAGCTTTTATGATCTGTGGGGTTCTTTTTTTCTTGTAGAGTTTAAGCTCTTATGGTCAGCAAGGTCTTCTTTCTCCTGTAGAGTATAAGTTCTTATGGCCAGCGGGGTCCTCTCTCTCTCCTGTATAGTGTAAGCTCTTATGTCAGTGGAGTCCTCTCTTTTGCTTTTGTAAAATGTACTTTGTTATGATTAGTGGGGTCCTTTCGCTCTCTTCTTTATAGTGTAAGTGCTTATGGTCAATGGGTTCTCCTCTCTCCTGTAGAGGGTAAGCTTTAATGTCAGAGGAGTACTCTCTATCTCTTCTGTATATTGTAAGCTCTTATAGTCAGTGGAGTCCTTTCTCTCCAGCAGAGTGTAAGCTCTTTTGGTCAGCAGTGTCCTCTCTCTCTCTCTTCTGTAGAGTGTAAACTCTTATGGTCAGTGGGGTTCTCTCTCTCCTGTAGAGTGTAAACTCTTTGTTACGTCACCACCGGAGTCCGCTCCAGCGACTTCTGCTCCGATCGCCAGGCGACGCTGTGTTCCTGCCATGGATGGTGCTGGTGGTGAGAGAGGAGTCGATGCCAGTGGCACCGGTGGGCGCAGGCTCCGATCATTCACTGGGCTGGGTTATCTTGGGATCTGCAGTATCACTGGCTGACTGTGGGTGGCATGTGTCTTCCAGCTGAAGTTGCCAGCGTTCAGCTACAGCCAATGGGAAGACACCACACCCTTCTTAGTTCCCCTCCTGTCTGCTGACCTCTCCCAGAGATAGTTCTCTTTTCCTGGCTCCTGGTCTGCCCTATTCTGTTTTGTGATTACTGTGTGCTGACTTCTGCGTGTTTTCTGACTACCCTTCTGCCTGCTGTTTTTGTACCTCGCTGCCCGATCCGGATTTGACCTCCACTACGTTTTCTGATTACGTCCTTGCCAGCCGATTCTGTCCCTGTTCTTCTATTCCCAGTTTAACCCTGCCTGACAACTACTCTCATCAAACTGAAGCCTTCCACAGGTAGTGATCTCCAGGGCCCTGTGTAATTTCAAATTCCTGTATAGGGGTTAAAGGGTTTCAGGGTTCTGAGGGTCCTGCTTGGTGAGTGGCTTCCCTCTAGCCTGTCCATTACATCCCATCTGAGTCTGTTGATCCAGGCAGGCATTACACTCTTATGGTCAGCGGTGCCCTCTCTCTACTGTAGAGTGTAAACTCTTATGGTCAGTGGGGTCCTCTATCTACTGTAGAGTGTAAACTCTTCTGGTCAGTGGGGTCCTCTCTCTACTGTAGAGTGTAAACTCTTATGGTCAGCGGGGTCCTCTCTCTACTGTAGAGTGTAAATTCTTATGGTCAGCGGGGTTCTCTCTCTCCTGTACAGTGTAAACTCTTATGGTCAGCAGTGTCCTCTCTCTCTCTCTCTCTCTCTCTCTCTCTCTCTCCTGCAGAGTGAAGCTCTTATAGTCAGTGGGGTCCTCTCTTCTGTAGAGTGTAAACTCTTATGGTCAGTGGGGTCCTCTCTCTCCTGTAGAGGGTAAGCTTTTATGTCAGAGGAGTCCTCTCTATCTCTTCTGTATATTATAAGCTCTTATAGTCAGTGGAGTCCTTTCTCTCCAGCAGAGTGTAAGCTCTTATGGTCAGCGGTGTCCTCTCTCTCTCTCTCTTTTCTGTAGATTGTAAGCTCTTATGGTCAGCAGTGTCCTCTCTCTTCTCTAGAGTGTAAACTCTTATGTTCAGCGGGGTTCTCTCTCACCTGTAGAGTGTAAGCTCTTATGGACAAGATGGTCCTATCTCTCCTGTAGTGTGTAAGCTTTTATGGTCAGTGGGGTTCTTTCTTTCCTGTAGAGTTTAAGCTCTTATGGTCAGTGGGGTCTTCTTTCTCCTGTAGAGTGTAAGTTCTTATGGCCAGCGGGGTCCTCTCTCTCTCCTGTGTAGTGTAAGCTCTTATGTCAGTGGAGTCCTCTCTTTTGCTTTTGTAAAATATACGCTGTTATGATTAGTGGGGTCCTTTCGCTCTCTTCTTTATAGTGTAAGTACTTATGGTCAATGGGTTCTTCTCTCTCCTGTAGAGGGTAAGCTTTAATGTCAGAGGAGTCCTCTATATCTCTTCTGTATATTATAAGCTCTTATAGTCAGTGGAGTCCTTTCTCTCCAGCAGAGTGTAAGCTCTTATGGTCAGCAGTGTCCTCTCTCTCTCTCTCTCTCTTCTGCAGAGTGTAAGCTCTTATGGTCAGCAGTGTCCTCTCTCTTCTCTAGAGTGTAAACTCTTATGGTCAGCGGGGTTCTCTCTCTCCTGTAGAGTGTAAGCTCTTATGGACAGCAAGGTCCTCTCTCTCCTGTAGTGTGTAAGCTTTTATGGTCAGTGGGGCTCTTTCTTTCCTGTAGAGTTTAAGCTCTTATGGTCAGTGGGGTCTTCTTTCTCCTGTAGAGTGTAAGTTCTTATGGCCAGCGGGGTCCTCTCTCTCTCCTGTGTAGTGTAAGCTCTTATGTCAGTGAAGTCCTCTCTTTTGCTTTTGTAAAATGTACGCTGTTATGATTAGTGGGGTCCTTTCGCTCTCTTCTTTATAGTGTAAGTGCTTATGGTCAATGGGTTCTTCTCTCTCCTGTAGAGGGTAAGCTTCAATGTCAGAGGAGTCCTCTATATCTCTTCTGTATATTGTAAGCTCTTATAGTCAGTGGAGTCCTTTCTCTCCAGCAGAGTGTAAGTTCTTATGGTCAGCAGTGTTCTCTCTCTCTCTTCTGTAGAGCGTAAACTCTTATGGTCAGCGGGGTTCTCTCTCTCCTGTAGAGTGTAAGCTCTTATGGTCAGCGGAGTCCTCTCTCTCTTCTGTAGAGTGTAAGCTTTTATGTCAGCATAGTTCTTACCCTGTCTTATGTAGAGTGTAAGCTCTTGTGGTTAGCGGGGTCCTCTCTCTTCTGTAAAGAGTAAGCTCTTTTGCTGAGTGCGGTTCTCTCTCTCTTTTCTGTAGAGTGTAAGCTCTTATGGTCAGTGGGGTCTTTGCGCTCTCTCTTCCGTAGAGTATAAACTTTTTTTGCTGAGCAGGGTCTTCTCTTTCTCTCCTATAGAGTTTAAGCTCTCAAGGGTAGTTTGTGCTCTCTCTCCTCTCCCTCACATGTGTTTTATGAGCAATTGCAAGCTTTCCAGTATTGGGAAAGGCGCAAATTTATTTGTCGCAAATCAAATTTTGGGAGAAAATTCACTGAAGACAAAAGATCTGTTCATCCCTACTATTAGGCATTTTTTTTTTAATGATTTTAATGTGACCATGGTTTTTATCTTATGTTTAGTATTCAGTATGACAATGGAGTTAGGATTAGAGGAGTTAAGGAGTTCCTTGTATGTATCTGTTAGTTTTCTCTCTCTGAGGCTTAATAAAGGCAATTTGTCGCTAAAAAGTTGCTTTTTTTAATTTTTGCATGTTGTAATTAATAAATAAATCATTTTAGAATGACGTCTGGTGCCTTTGTTGCTTATGTCTTATTCACCTCTGTGATGAAAACAAGATCTTTATATCTGCAGATTACACCTGTTAGAATTATTTTTGTTACATTAAATTGACAACTACAATGAACACATATGCTGGACACAGAATAAGATGGTTTATATCTGATTTATTCAAGTGGATGAGGTGGAACATGACGGTTCAGAAAACCCTGAGAAATAATAAAGATTACCATAATTCATATGTCCAGAAGGTGTCACCTTTGCTCTATGAAAGATGTTCATATAACTAAATTTGCCATAATCTTGCAATTTGTAGACTATATGTTCGCTTCAAAAGAGAAAATTTGGATATGACAGTATTATATACACTTTAAAGTGTTTTAAGCAACTTATTTTTATGAGCACACATACACATGTAGCATAGTGAAAAATCCTGACTTCTGTGGGTGTTATCTTTCATTAACCCCACTTGAGAATAGAACTTCTGTTCTCCAAGTCTCCAGTTAAACCAGCATACTAAGCTGTGGCTTATCCAAAAAATTTAAGAAACGAGGCACTTACCGGTTTGTAGATAATTTCAGAAGACGGGTTTATTCAGGCATTGGAGGAGGGTGCAGGGATGACATGCACATGGAAAACGGCCATTTCACACCGATTACCAATGCTTCCACGGGTCCTTGGATCCGTGGAAGCATCGGCAATCGGTGCGAAACAGCCGTTGTCCGTGTGCACATCATGTGTCCGAGTGCCTCGTTTGCTAATTTTTTTGGATTTTAAAGGCCCTGCAGCTTTGGAGTGCACCCCGGCGAATAGATCCATACTCTAGAACACGCTGAAAGACCTGAACAGGTGCAACAAGGCAAAGTCTTAGCCTGACGTTACTATTAGTGGATATTGGAGTTTGATTGGTCGTTTATGAAAAAATAGTGCCCAGTGTTCCTTCTATTTTTGGTTTAAGCCTTGGCTTATGGCTATTCCTGGACTTTCCAGCCTATAAAAAAAATGAAGAATGCGGCTCCTTACAAACATTTGGTTAAATCTCCACTGACTGCACAGTAGATGATCTGAACATCTACCACATACATTTTCTTAAATTTCAGTTCCTTTCGACAACTGCCTTTCAAAACAAATCAAATTTGTGCTGAATTTTTTAAATTTTTAATTTGCTTGAAACTCCAAAAATGCCCACTGCCATTCTAGACAATGTAGAAGATTTCCTCAGATAGAGAAACATCACATGACATCAGCCATGCTGGTTTGGGCATCACCAAAATGCTCCTCATGTATCACATATCATGATTTAACACAGCCAGTTGCAAGGTATTATCACAGCCTGGCCGAAAGTCGAGGAAGGGAATGCAGTAGCCATTTAGGGGTGAATCTGATTAGTAAGAAAATGTTACAGCTATTTTTTCAGCAGCAAAAGTAAGACAGAGTGGTATTAAATTGGCCTCTTGTTTATTGTGCCTGAAGAATAAGTGTTTGTGAGGTGCTTATACTGCAGTATATCACAAATCAATCAATCAATTCACAGTCACACAGACTGTGCAGGTTCAGCACCTCCCTATTATTTGAATTTGTTTATTATTATTATTTACAGATCCAAAAAGCCAAGACTCCCATACCATAAATAAAATTTGATTTCTCTTTATTTAGTAACAATCATAAAAAAACATTAAACCAATAGGAGATTTGGAAATTGACACAAAAACACACCAGGGCAGTAGATATAAAAAAATCACAGGCTGGAAAAATGTACAAAAATAAATAAATTAATAGATCTCTCAATTGTATAAAAACAACACAGGTGACCCCCTAATGTCCATTTTGTATTACCTACTTCCTCAGAGGAAGTAGGTAATACAAAACGGACGTTAGGGGGTCACCTGTGGCAGGAATACACAGCAGTAATGTATTGGTGTTTCTATGTGTGGCTGTGAGGCTGTTAATTTGAGTGCTCACAGACATGGTAGGGTGGAATACAGAAATCTATATATATAATTGCCTTATTCTGTCTGTCTGTCTGTCTTGCTCCAAAATTGTGTCACGGTGACAGTGTCATTAGAGTGACAACTGTCGGATTGGCTGCTGGGCTCGGCCTGGCCCCGCCCCCCGCATGGATTAGCCGCTTGCCCCGGCCCTCTGCACGCATCTCCCGCTCCAGCGTGCACCGGCTCCTGGTACACATGTGCAGGGAGCCGGCATACGCTGACGCCTCGCCCGCCCAGCTCCGCCCCCGGCACACGTTGCCACGCTTGGACCCGCCCCCGGCGGCCCCAGCATGGGGGATGGAGAACGATGGGGGGTGTGCAGCATGGAGGATGGAGCACGATGGGGGGTGTGCAGCATGGAGGATGGAGCACGATGGGGGGTGCGCAGCATGGGAGATGTAGCATGATGGGGGTGTGCAGCATGGAGGATGGAGCACGATGGGGGGGGTGCAGCATGGGGGATGGAACACGATGGAAGGTGCACAGCATGGGGGATGGAGCACGATGGGGGGCGCGCAGCATGGGGGATGAAGCACGATGGGGGGTGCGCAGCATGGGGGATGGAGCACGATGGGGGGGTGCGCAGCATGGGGGATGGAGCACAATGGGGGGTGCGCAGCATGGGGGATGGAGCACGATGAGGGGTGCGCAGCATGGGGGATGGAGCACGATGAGGGGTGCGCAGCATGGGGGATGGAGCACGATGAGGGGTGCGCAGCATGGGGGATGGAGCACAATGGGGGGTGCACAGCATGGGGGATGGAGCACAATGGGGATGCGCAGCATGGTGGAAGGAGCACGATGGGGGGTGCACAGCAGGGGGGAAGGAGCACGATGGGGGTGCACACCTCTCTCCAAAACACACACACACCGCCACACGCGCACCGCACAACACATCACACACACACTGGGAACCACAAACACCACCCTACACAGACACCCACACACTCACAGACAATGCCGCACACACACACAACACCCAACACACAAACACCACGGCATACATAAATATACGCACATACCGCGCAACACACACACTGCACAAAACATACCTCCCCCCAAAAGACACACACGCACCCCACAGCCACACAAACCGCGCAACACACACAACACCACACACACAGAACGCTGCAGACACACAGCGCTCCACAAACAACGCAACACACACAACGCAACACACATACAGCACCGCTCTCACACCCCCCCCACCCAGACAACACCCAGAACATTTACAGCGCCCTACACAAACACTGGCAACTACACACAACAACATATATATGTATATATATATATATATATATATATATAACAAAAATCATACATTAACTACACAATACGTAAATTCTAGAATACCCGATGCGTTAGAATTGGGCCACCTTCTAGTTATATCAAAATTGGATTATCTTTAACCCTTGTATACTAATTGTCCTTGCTGTGTTCCTCTCTGTTCATTATCTCAGAGACTCCTGATTACACATGTAGATATGGTGGTTGATAACCATCAGTGGACTGGAATGAACTGATAATTTGTACTGGTAGGTACTAGTTTGGTGCCACTTTGGAAATTTCTGGAACACAACAATCGTTTCACATTTATAAAATTTGAGTTAACTTATTTATTTTTCTATTTATTTATATATTTATATATACTTACTTGGTGGACTTTGATATGTTTATATACATACTGTTATGGTTACTGTGGCACTGGAGACTATGTTCGGATTTCTTGCTACTGCACATGTGCGAGCACTGGAGACTATGTTTGGATTTCTTGCTACTGCACATGTGCAAGCGCTGGAGTCCTATCTTGGAGCCATTGCACATGTGCGGGTGACATCATCGCTGACACGAGGTCACATGTCTCTGACACCTTCTAAGCTGATTGGCCGCTGGTCATGTGCTTGTGACACGTGGTCACATGTCTCTGACACCTTCTATGCCGATTGGTCACTGGTCATGTGCTTGTGACGCTTTGCTCGGTGATAGGCCAGCGTGACGTCATTGCTGTCATTCTGGCAGCGGATTGGCTCTGGTGTCCTCCATCTTGGATGAGGTACAGAGTCTATATAAGACCCTGACGCACGCCGCCCGGCGCTCAGTCCTCTTGGTTCATGCATGAGAGTAGACGCTCTGTGCACGTCCCTCTAGGCATCTCTCTGTCTATGTTAGGTGAGGGTAGCGTTCTTATACCGGCAGGGTAGCGTTCTTATACCTTACAGCTTCGGCTGCGGTCCGTATCCTTACATCTTAGTGGAGTGGACATAGGCAGGTGCCTGAGGCACATGGTCCGGCTGGGCCTTGTGATTCTACTCGTAGGTGGACATTGCCGCTAGGGTAACGTTCCTCACACTGCGTCTGGCAGTTGTTCGTATCCTCGCACACTAGGGGAGCGAACATAGGTAGGAGCTTTGTGCGGCTTATGCTGCTGTCCGTCTTTTTTGCACCACTAGTGGAGCGGACCTAGGCAGGTTCCATATCTAGTGGTTCGTGTCCTCGCACACTAGTGGAGTGAACGCAGGTAGGAGCTTTGTGCGGCTTACGCTGCTGTCCGTCTCCTGGCACCGCTAGAGGAACTTACCTAGGTTGGTGCCATTTCACACTCACTGCTTTTGTCTCTGTGACTATTAACAGAGACCATACCACACACCCTCCAAGTAGGGGAAGAATTGCTTTATTTTCTAATTATACTCCTCTGTGAGTTGAACAGAGGTATTGCACTCTGCACTTGTGCTATTACTATTTACAGTGGCCCACTTATATACCACTTATCCTCTGCCATAGTCTGCAGCAGAGTCTTTGCATGGTGGACCCTGACTGTCTGATATTCCTTTGGGTTTTATTATCAGACAGCCCCCCGTAACATTAGAGCAAGGATGGTTGACCTTAGGGAGATCAACATCCACCACTGCGGAGACACCATCACGTGTTTCTCAACGCAGTGATTCTAGAGCAATGCCCCCTGGGAAATATTTAAAGCAAGAAGGCCTGCGGAGACACCATCACATGTTTCTCAACGCTGGCAGGTTACTAGCCAGGTCTTTCACCGGGAAGGAACAACCACGGGAAGGGCAGTCTCCAGTCAAGGAGACCACCTATGCCAAACATGGTATCCATCCACAGACAGCCGTTTCGGGGTATTTGCCCCTCATCAGTGTGGAGTAGGAATCTGGCTAGTGGGAGCATTGCCTAGTAAAAGACTATGTGAGCAAGGATGGTTGACCTTAGGGAGATCAACATCCACCACTGCGGAGACACCATCACGTGTTTCTCAACGCAGTGATTCTAGAGCAATGCCCCCTGGGAAATATTTAAAGCAAGAAGGCCTGCGGAGACACCATCACATGTTTCTCAACGCTGGCAGGTTACTAGCCAGGTCTTTCACCGGGAAGGAACAACCACGGGAAGGGCAGTCTCCAGTCAAGGAGACCACCTATGCCAAACATGGTATCCATCCACAGACAGCCGTTTCGGGGTATTTGCCCCTCATCAGTGTGGAGTAGGAATCTGGCTAGTGGGAGCATTGCCTAGTAAAAGACTATGTGAGCAAGGATGGTTGACCTTAGGGAGATCAACATCCACCACTGCGGAGACACCATCACGTGTTTCTCAACGCAGTGATTCTAGAGCAATGCCCCCTGGGAAATATTTAAAGCAAGAAGGCCTGCGGAGACACCATCACATGTTTCTCAACGCTGGCAGGTTACTAGCCAGGTCTTTCACCGGGAAGGAACAACCCGAAACGGCTGTCTGTGGATGGATACCATGTTTGGCATAGGTGGTCTCCTTGACTGGAGACTGCCCTTCCCGTGGTTGTTCCTTCCCGGTATCAGCAGTTACACCGTTACATACAAGTACTTGAGTCGCGGCTCAAGACTATTGAGGATAAACCTCAGACCATGGTGACATCTGCACATGATCCTCGACTTGCTCTGCCAAACAGATATTCTGGCGATGCCAGATCATGTCGTGGTTTCATTAGTCAGTGTCAGATACACCTAGAGGTCAACTCTTCTCGCTTCTCTACGGAGAGGTCCAGAGTAGGCTTTATCATATCCTTACTTCAGGACAAAGCTTTAGTATGGGCGTCTCCCCTATGGGAGCGCTCTGATGTGGTTACTCTGAGACATCAAGACTTTCTTGAAGCTCTTAAAGCGGTATTCATGGGTCTGCAGGTTACCCATGATGCGGCCCTGAGACTCTTAGATCTATCTCAGGGTTCGTTATCCACTAGTTCTTATGCCATTGCTTTTAGAACTCTGGTGGCAAAACTAGATTGGCCAGAAAAGGTGTTGATTCCTATCTTCTGGAGAGGGTTGGCAGGCTATGTCAAGGATGCCCTTGCTACTCGTGAGGTCCCTGCTTCTCTGGAGGACTTAATCACTGTAGCAACAAGGATCGACGTACGCCATAAGGAACGCAGACTCGAGGTATCATCCTCACGCCCTAAGCATCGGGCTATTCCAGTTGTTAAGGGTCCACTACCATCTTCCTCATCATCTGAGACATCTCCCACTCCTATGGAGTTAGGTCATACGTCCTCCAGACTACGCAGGTCTGGTCCTCCTATATGTTACGTATGTCGTCAGACTGGGCACTATGCCAACAAATGTCCTAGCCGTCAGGGAAACTCCCAGGCCTAGTAACCATTAGAGGGGGGTTACTAGAGACGTCTTCTGCACCCTCTAAGTGTAGTATCCCAGGTCAGCTCTCATTCTCTGAGAATATATGGCCTATTATGACTTTTCTGGATTCCGGAGCTGACGGGACTTTTGTGTCCTCAGGATTTGTAAAGAGACACAATATTCCCTCTATCATTTTAGAGGCACCTATTCCTGTCCGTGTTGTTAATGGGACTATGTTGTCTGACTCCATTACATTGAGGACAGTTCCCTTGCGCCTTTCCCTGTCTCAGGGTCACATAGAGGAGATTTCTTTTCTTGTTTTGCCTGAGGGTATGGACGACGTTCTTCTGGGTCTCCCATGGCTTCGGACCCATGCTCCTCTAATTGACTGGGAGTCCGACAGCATTATTAGTTGGGGTTCGAAATGTCAGTCCCGATGTCTTCCCTTACCACCTAAGGTCGTTGCGGTTGCATCAACTGATCTCTCTCCCATACCTACACCCTATTTGGATTTCGCTGACGTGTTCTCCAAACAGGGTGCTGAGGTTCTTCCACCCCATAGGCCGTATGACTGCGCCACAGACCTTATCCCAGGTTCGATTCCACCTAAGGGCAGGGTTTACCCCCTGTCAATACCTGAATCGGAGGCCATGTCGACCTATATAAGAGAGAGTTTAGAGAAGGGGTTCATTCGTAAGTCTGTCTCTCCCGCGGGAGCTGGGTTTTTCTTTGTTCGTAAGAAATAGGGTAATTTGCGTCCCTGCATAGATTACAGGGGTCTCAACGCAATCACAATAAAGAACAAATACCCGTTACCTTTAATTTCGGAGCTCTTTGACAGACTGAGGGGAGCTCAGGTTTTTACGAAGTTGGATCTGCGGGGTGCGTATAACTTGGTACAAATTCGAGAGGGTGACGAATGGAAGACCGCTTTTAACACCCGAGACGGTCACTATGAATACCTCGTCATGCCTTTTGGTTTATGTAATGCACCCGCAGTATTTCAGGACTTCGTAAACGATGTGTTCAGGGATTTACTGTTATCCTCCGTCGTGGTGTATCTGGACGACATCCTGATTTTTTCTCCTGATCTGGAGACTCATCGTCAGGATGTTGTTCGTGTCCTTTCCCGTTTAAGGGAGCACTCGTTGTTTGCTAAACTCGAAAAGTGTGTATTCGAACAGTCATCCTTGCCTTTTTTGGGTTACATTATCTCACAAGAGGGTCTGGCTATGGATCCTGCGAAGCTCTCTGCTGTCCTGGAATGGTCCGAACCTCATTCCTTGAAGGCGGTGCAACGCTTCTTAGGATTCATAAATTATTACCGGCAGTTCATACCCCATTTCTCCACTTTGGTGGCCCCTTTGGTGGCCTTGACTAAGAAAGGTGCTAATCCAAAAGTCTGGTCTACTGAGACATCCCAGGCTTTTGAGGCAGTAAAAAGACACTTTTCAACTGCTCCCGTTCTTCAAAGACCCGATGAGAATAAGCCCTTCCTCTTGGAGGTTGATGCCTCTTCAGTGGGTGCTGGTGCGGTCTTGTATCAAAAGAACGCTGTAGGTAGAAAAAGGCCATGTTTCTTCTTTGCTAAAACCTTTTCACCGGCAGAGAGAAACTATACCATTGGGGATAGGGAACTGCTCGCTCTGAGATTAGCCTTGGAGGAGTGGCGTCACTTGCAAGAAGGAGCGAAACATCCTTTCCAGGTCTATACAGACCATAAGAATCTGACGTACTTACAAACCGCTCAGCGTCTGAATCCTCGCCAAGCCCGCTGGTCCTTGTTTTTCTCCCGCTTTCACTTCTCTATCAACTATCTATCTGTCTGGGAGTAAGAATAACAAGGCAGACGTCCTGTCTTGCTCTATGGTTTCTACCCAGGAAGAGATTGACGAACCTCGTCTTATCCTTCCCTCCAGGGTTTTTCATACGCTCTCCCCTGTGACGTTAGACCAAATCCCACCGGGCAAGACCTTTGTTCCGCCTGATCGACAGAATGATATACTGTCGTGGGCCCACACCTCAAAGGTGGGTGGGCATTTTGGTATTAGACGGACACGAGAGTTACTCGAGAGGTGGTATTGGTGGCCACACTTAGCCAGCCACGTCAAGAGATATGTCGGTTCCTGCTACTCTTGTGCTCGCAACCGTCTGTTACGGCAGAGACCGGCTGGGCTCTTGCATCCTTTACCAGTGCCAGATAGACCATGGGAGGTGGTAGGCATGGACTTTGTGGGTGATCTTCCATGTTCACAGGGACATAGATTTGTGTGGGTCATTACAGACCATTTCTCCTGAATGGTTCATCTCGTACCGTTATCGAGAATCCCATCTTCCAGGGTACTAGCCAAACTATTCCTCAAGCATGTCTTTAGGCTTCACGGGATGCCAGATCATATCATTTGTGATAGAGGCCCGCAATTTGCTTCCCGTTTCTGGCGAGATCTTTGTAGCCTTCTGCAAATTGAGTTGAATCTCTCTTCGGCATACCATCCAGAGACCAATGGTTTGGTTGAGCGTACCAATCAATCCATGATTATATACCTTGGACACTTTGTTGCTGAGAAGCACGATAACTGGTCCTCCCTCCTACCCTGGGCAGAATTTGCCCTTAACAATTCGCTGGCTGAGGCCACTGGGCAGACACCGTTCGTACTCAATCATGGGCAACACCCTAGGGTACCGGTACCGTTTCCTGCTGCTGCACCTTCTCCTCTTGTGGCCGACAGGGCAACTAATGCCAGAGAGGTTTGGGATCGGACTCAAGAGTCGATCCAAGCAGCTAAGGACCGTATGAAGACGGTGTCCGATCGGTTTCATCGCCCGGCTCCTGTCTTTTCTCCAGGGGACTTTGTGTGGCTCTCTGCAAAACACGTGAGACTTAGAGTGAGCTCTGTCAAATTTGCTCCTCGCTTCCTGGGTCCTTATGAGGTTCTTCGACAGGTAAATCCTGTAGTCTACCAATTGAAGTTACCTGTCCATCTTAGAATCCATGACAAATTCCATGTTTCACTGCTAAAGCCGGCTATTTTGCCTCACGCTCGTGAAGTGCACTCTCCTGCCTCTGATTCCTCTCGCTCTAGCTATGAGGTACGAGCCATAGTTGGTTCTAAGATGGTTAGAGGGCGCAGGTTCTTCTTGATAGATTGGGAGGGCTACAGCCCAGAACATCGCTCTTGGGAGCCTGAGGAGGCTGTCCATGCTCCCAACTTAGTTGCCGAGTAGATTACCTGCGTCGACGGGAGGGGGGCCTTTGAGGGGGAGGTACTGTTATGGTTGCTGTGGCACTGGAGACTATGTTAGGATTTCTTGCTACTGCACATGTGCGAGCACTGGAGACTATGTTTGGATTTCTTGCTACTGCACATGTGCAAGCACTAAGTCCTATCTTGGAGACATTGCACATGTGCGTGTGACATCATTGCTGACACGAGGTCACATGTCTCTGACACCTTCTAAGCTGATTGGCCGCTGGTCATGTGCTTGTGACACGTGGTCACATGTCTCTGACACCTTCTATGCCGATTGGTCGCTGGTCATGTGCTTGTGACGCTTTGCTTGGTGATAGGCCAGCGTGACGTCATTGCTGTCATTCTGGCAGCGGATTGGCTCTGGTGTCCTCCATCTTGGATGAGGCACAGAGTCTATATAAGACCCTGACGCACGCCGCCCGGCGCTCAGTCCTCTTGGTTCATGCATGAGAGTAGACGCTCTGTGCACGTCCCTCTAGGCATCTCTCTATCTATGTTAGGTGAGCGCTACCGGCAGGGTAGCGTTCTTATACCTTACAGCTTCGGCTGCGGTCCGTATCCTTACCTCTTAGTGGAGCGGACATAGGCAGGTGCCTGAGGCACATGGTCCGGCTGGGCCTTGTGATTCTACTCATAGGTGGACATTGCCGCTAGGGTAACGTTCCTTATACTGCGTCTGGCAGTTGTTCGTATCCTCGCACACTAGGGGAGCGAACATAGGTAGGAGCTTTGTGCGGCTTATGCTGCTGTCCGTCTCTTTTGCACCACTAGTGGAGCGGACCTAGGCAGGTGCCATATCTAGTGGTTCGTGTCCTCGCACACTAGTGGAGCGAACGCAGGTAGGAGCTTTGTGCGGCTTACGCTGCTGTCCGTCTCCTGGCACCGCTAGAGGAACGGACCTAGGTAGGTGCCATTTCACATTCCCTGCTTTTGTCTCTGTGACCATTAACAGAGACCATACCACACACCCTCCAAGTAAGGGAGGAATTGTTTTATTTTCTAATTATACTCCTCTGTGAGTTTAACAGAGGTTTTGCACTCTGCACTTGTGCTATTACTATTTACAGTGGCACACTTATATACCACTTATCCTCTGCCATAGTCTGCAGCAGAGTCTTTGCACGGTGGACCCTGACTGTCTGATATTCCTTTGGGTTTTATTATCAGACAGCCCCCCGTAACACATACACACATATAAATATATATATATATATATATATATATATATATATATATATATATATATATATATATATATATATATATATACATATATATATAAATAAATATATATATATATATATATATATATATATATATATATATATATATATATGTACTTCATATATGGATATTTATGTTCAATTTTTGATTGTGTTCTGGGGAATTTTTTGACAGTAAATAATTTGATTCTCATTTGTCTCATTTTTATGTTTATTTATGATCTTTTACTCCTCTAGTTTACATTGGGTTTTAGGTTCTTCCTTTTTGTGCATTACGGTATTAAATGAGTGTACATATTTTTTATATAAATTAATATATTTATTTACATTTGCACTTTCCTACATTGATATTATGCTATTTATAACAGGCTTATACGATGTGCAATTACTATGAACTTATATTTGTGTATTTATATGTACATTCCATTGTATTTTGAATGGCAGGAGACCAACACATTAAAAATCTTTGTTTTGTTTTTGTACAATTGAGAGATCTAATAATTTATTTATTTTTGTACATTTATCCAGCTTGTGAATTTTTATATCTACTGCCCTGGTGTTTTTTGTGTCAATTTAAAAATCTCCTATTGTTTTTAATATTTTTTATGATTGTTGCTAAATAAAGAGAAATCAAATTATATTTATAGTATGGAAGTCTTGGTTTTTTGAATCTGTGTTAATGTGACTCCTAATCAATCTTGAGCTAGATTGGATTTATTATTATTCACAGACTGAGACTACAATTCCCATTTTCAATGTTTACCAGTCCTACAGTTTTGTTCCATAATCAGATTTAAGCTTTTATGTCCCCTATCTGTAATGTTGTGCTGTATGTTCTGCCCTCCTATCTTTAGCTGTAAAGTCATAAAATGCGCTGCTTTCCCTGCATAAGCTTTTATAGACCTTATGATAGTCCTTTCTGATTGGCTGTGCTGAACCATGTGATGTGATAACTTTTGGGGAAACCTGTGTAACCATGTCTGACATCATGAGCCCATTGTCTGGATAATGGCATCTACAAAGTGGTGTGAAATAGTTGGTTACTATTGACTGCAATCAATTTAGATCTTCTTCACACATCTGTAGAAAACATGTTCAGTGGAACCTTGGTTTACGAGTAACCTTGTTTGGAAGCATTTCGCTTTATGAGCAAAGCTTGCTGTAAATTTGTAACTCAGTTTACGAGCAAGCTTTGCCATACGAGCAAATACTCACCGCACACACTTCCGGTTCCGTACTTTAACCATGCTCTGAAACACTTTTGCAGTCCGCACAAACACACACACAAACACACACAAACACGCACGAACACACACATATTATGCTCACCTTACCTTCCGTTCCATCACTGGCCTCATGGTTGTATTAGTTCGCCGGTACAGGATGTGTATCGGGTGACCATCGCATCGATGGAGGAACTTCTGCTGTCAGCTGCTACTCAAAGGCAGCGCACTGGCCAATCAGAGGCAAGCGGCTCCTGCCTTTGACATCAGCACTCTGGCAGCGGTAGCTCCAGCATCGGTCGCAATGGTTACCCGATACACATCCTGTACCGGTGAACAACAAGAACCATGAAGCCGGCAATGGAACGGAAGGTAAGGTAAGCATAATATGTGCATGTTTGTGCATGTTTGTGCATGTTTGTGCGTGTTTGTGTGTGTGTGTGTGTGTGTGTGTTTGTGCATGTGTGGAATGGCACAATAGGGGACCAGGATGGAACATTGAACAAGTTGTGGAATGAATTGTCTGAGCTTGCATCATTTCCTTTGGGAAATTTTGCTTTGCTAGACGAGTAACTTGGTTTACATGCACACTCCCAGAATGGATTGTTCTCGTAAACCAAGGTTCCACTTTATGTGCAAAATATGGTACTGGTGTCATCAGTGTTTTGAATCAGTATGTCATCAGTGAGTCCATTTTTACCAACAGTACATCATCAGTGTTTTTCCAATATGGATAAAGGAAGAATGAAATTACAAAGCTTCTCCTATACTTTGCAATGTTAAACATGTGCAGCACACAGATGGCACACGGATGGCATATGGATGCCATTAGTGTGCTGTACACATTTTTCACAGACTCATAGACTTGTATTGCCCCTTGTCATATATGTGGCAAGTAAAAAATGATATGTGAGCTGCCCCATAGATTATAATGGGTACATGTGATATTCGCACTCAAAGAGGATACCGCACATAACAGTGTAACACCCCGGGGTCGAGGGGTTTTCACCCGACACGTCACCGGGCCGAAGGTGCAGATGCTCTGTTTCGTCATGGGCTGGGCTGGCCCGATTTCGTGACCCCAAGACATACAGGAGGAAGAGAAGGCGGTGTACGGGAGTTTGAACGGAGAATGGGGGTGGTAGTGGCGGTTAGGAAAGTCTTTTATGATTGTGACGGATTACCCCGGGCAGGTTGATGGAGGACGGACGGGGGTGGTAGTCCCCGTTGTTTGCGCCACAGCGCCGCGCGACGGTGCCAGTAAGGGAGAGGCAGAGACAGGAGCTGCGGTTCCAGGTCTTTTTACTCACAAGTAGTTCAGACGCTGCCCCAGAGTACCGATCTCCGCCACGATGGGCTCTAGCCAATCCCTGATCCGTGAAAGGTCAAGTCCGATGTGTGTCAGCCTAAGGGGCCCTTCCTCCTCGCTAAGTATCAAACCCCCCGTGGCATGAAGCACTTGGGGATCCCGGAGTCAGTAAAGTGTCCTGTTCTGTATGCTGATAGTGTGGTTCCGATGTGGGGTCGGTCGAAGACCTTAGCCCTGGATCCTATATGCTATTTTGCTGCAGACTCGGTGGGACGGGTTCGGTGACTGTTCTAGCCATTCCCTGCGACCCTTGCAGAGTTGGTAGACAACGTGAAGTATGCCTGCCTTAGGGTTCTGTACCCCGACAGCGCCGGTCCTGTGGAAGCAGCCGCCTGCTTCTCCCCAGCGACCATGTTCAACGCTCTAGCCCACAGAGCTGCTCGTGACACGTCCACTCTGCTCTGTGTCTCTAGCTGTTTTCTTCTCTGTAGTAGTTGTGTTGTGTGTTCCAAGATGTTTCCCCCAGCCGCTGCCCCTGGCTGGTTTACTGGTTTTACTAGATCAACCTGCTCTTCCCACTGTGTGCTCCTGACTCCTCCTGGAAGTTGCTTCTCACTGACCCTGAGTCTCCGGTTCCAGTGGATCAGGGAGCCCCTGGTGCGGTGGCGTCCTGTAAACCAAACCGCTGTAGTGACCCCCTACTGTGACCCGACCCTGGCCTGGTCCCTATTGGGGAGAGCTACCCACTGTGACTGTATGTTTGTGTGAGTGGAAACTAGTACCGACCTTTCTTGAAACCAGGATAAGTACTACACCCTAATAATGGAGGTAACACAATCAGAAACAAAGTTTAAAAAATGAGTATAAAAGCTCTTAATTTATTGTATATTAATTAAAATACAAAACAATATAATACAATACAATATTATATAAAAAGCAAGATTGCCAATCCATCAAGTCTGTAAACCGTAATATAACAGCATGCCAGTGGTGAGGAGTAGTGATGAGTGAGCATGCTTGTAACTACTCGGTACTCGCACGAGTATCGCTGTACTCGGGCTGCTCGGCGGGGACCGAGTAATCTCGCGATACTCGTGCTGTACTCGTGGTCTTCATTTCTGCATGTTGGCGCTCTTTTGAGAGCCAGCCCTCATGCAGGGATTGGCTGGCAGACCACTGCAATGCCACAGCCCTGTTAGTTGTGGAATTGCAGTGATTGGCCGGCCTGCACAGCGTGACCGAGCCTTTATACCGGCCGGCGCGCTGTGCTCTGCTCACAGCTATCCAGACAGTCAGTGCAGGGAGAGTGTCGCTGATTCAGGGAAAGCTTTGCGGCCCTTTATAGCTTTTTCAGTTGCAGGGCTGCAAACAGTGTGACCAAAAGTCCTTCTCAGGACTATTCTAGTTGTATACAGGCAGGCAGGGTATAGCCAGGTCGGAGTACAGTAGCAGAGTCCTTCTCAGGACTATTGTTGCTATATACAGGCAGGGTATAGCCAGGTCTGAATACAGGCTAGTGACCAGAAGAGTCCTTGTCAGGACTATTGTACCAGTATACAGGCAGGCAGGCAGGCAGGGTAGTGGTGACCGTATACCAGCCTTCATCATATCTGGGGCTGGTGTACACAGTGTAAAACAGTTCAGATAGTGTCTGACTTGTCTGTAATTGTCGCTCCCCAAAAAAACCTGTTAGGTTCTTATTGCGTCCGTGCTTGGTTTTTAAAACCGCACGTGTGTGCCTGTTGGTGGCAGCGTACAGGTGCACTTGTGTGCAATTTCCACAAACTTTGATATAACGCACAAGTAGTGAATATACACGTCAGCAGTGCACAGCATTGCAAAATGCGCAAGGGCATTGGCAAGGAACAAGGAAGTGGATGTGATGGTGGTGCAGGCAGAGGCCGAGGTCGTGGGCAAGCTCTAATTTTGCCACAACAAAGGGCCACATCTAGTCGCTCGCACGTCCTGTCCCAAATTCTTGGGGACCGCAGCAGTACACCGCTCTTGAACCAAGACCAGTGTCAACAGGTTGTTAGTTGGATAGCAGATAATGCTTCCAGTCAGATTGGCACCACCACAAACACTCTGTCTTCCACACGGTCAAGTGTCAGTAGCCGTGATACTGCACCGCACATTTCTGAACCTGATCCTCCTTCCTACCACCAGGCTGAGTACACGTCCTCCTCGGACATTAATGATCCCACACTTGGACACTCGGAAGAGCTGTTCACGTTTCCATTCACACATTCTGGCCTCTCGCCAGCTCATATTGAAGTGGGTCATGAGGAGATCGTCTGTACAGATGGCCAAATATTTGAGCAGCCACGTTCTCACGAAGTTGGTAACGTGTCTCAACAAGTGGTGGACGATGATGAGACACAATTGTCAGGAAGTCAGGAGGAGGAGCAGGGTGCGGAAGAGGAAGACGACGTGGTGGATGATCCAGTAACTGACCCAACCTGGCAGGAGGATATGCAGAGCGAGGACAGCAGTGCACAGGGGGAGGGAGGCGTAGCATCACAACAGGCAGTAAGAAGCAGGGTGGTGGCCCCAGGAAGAAGTCAGGCAACCGTTCCCCGGAACAACACGACGACACAAGGTGCCTGTACAAATGTTAGGTCTTCCCGAGTCTGGCAGTTTTTTAAGTTGGATCCAGATGATTCAAAAAAGGCCATTTGCAACACCTGCCGTGCCAGCATCAGCAGGGGTACCAAAACTAGCAGCCTGACCACCACCAGCATGATCAGGCACATGTCAGCCAAGCACCCGACTTTGTGGGAAGTACAACAGAGTCGAGGAGCAGTGCTTGCTGATGTCACTGCTACGTCTTCGCTGGTTGTGCATGCGAGCCAATCCCCTGTCCATGCTGCCTGCGAACAAACCTCCTCCACTCCTGCACCTGCAGTTGCCTACGCAGAAAGAACACCATCATCAAGCACGTCCTTGTCCCAGCGCAGCGTTCAGTTATCCATTCAGCAAACCTTTGAACGCAGGCGCAAATACACTGCCAACACCCCACATGCCACAGTTCTAAATGCTAACATTTCGCGACTGCTTGCGCTGGAAATGTTGCCTTTTAGGCTGGTGGAGACAGAAGCATTTCGTGACCTGATGGCGGCAGCTGTCCCACGTTACTCGGTCCCCAGCCGCCACTATTTCTCCCGGTGTGCCGTCCCCGCGTTGCATAACCACGTGTCACAAAACATCACACGTGCCCTGAACAACGCTGTTTCACCCAAGGTCCCAAGGTCCACCTAACCACAGACACGTGGACAAGTGCTTGTGGGCAAGGCCGCTACATCTCGTTGACGGCACACTGGGTTAATATTGTGGAAGCTGGGACCCAGTCTGAGCGAGGGACGGAACACGTCCTTCCCACACCAAGGTTTGCAGGCCCTACCTCAGTCAGTGTTTCACCCACACTCTACAGCTCTGGAATGTCATGCTCTTCAGCCTCCTCCTCCTCCTGCGCATCCTCATCCACTGTACCCTCCACACCAGTCACAAGCTGGAAGCACTGCAGCACTGCCTCGGCGAAGCGGCAACAGGCTGTGCTGAAGCTAATCTGCATAGGTGACAAACCCCACAATGCAGAAGAGCTGTGGACAGCTCTGAAACAGCAGGCAGATCACTGGCTCACACCTCTGAACCTAAAGCCAGGAAAGGTCGTGTGTGACAATGGCCGGAACCTGGTGGCGGCTTTGAGGCGAGGCCAGCTGACACATGTTCCATGCGTGGCCCATGTGCTCAACCTCGTGGTTCAGCGGTTTCTAAAGTCATACCCAGAGCTGTCTGATCTGCTGGTAAAAGTTCGCCGCCTGGTGTGTGATGTCCCCACGCGTTGGAATTCAACTCTGCACATGTTGGTCAGGATATGTGAGCAGAAGAGGGCAGTTGTTGAGTACCTGCATCACCTAAGCCGTCGGGAAATGGGTCAAACTCCACACATAACACCTGAGGAGTGGAGATGGATGTCAGACCTATGTACCATCCTCCAAAACTTTGAGGACTCCACCAAGATGGTGAGTGGTGATGACGCCATTATTAGCGTCACCATACCGCTACTCTGCCTTCTAAAACGGTCTCTGCTGAAAAACAAACATGATGCATTGCAGGCGGAGCGCGATGAGTTGCAGCAAGAAACAGTAGTGGGTGTGGGTGATAACACACAGCCCAGCCTCGTCTCATCACAACGTGCAGTGGAGGACTATGACGAGGAGGAGGATGAAGACATGGAGCAACTCTCCGGCCAAATTGAGGATATGACATGCACACCAGTCATATCCTCGGTTCAGCGTGGCTGGCCAGAGGACAGGGTAGATGAGGAGGAGGAGGAGGAGGAGGAGGACAGCATGTTCAGTCATCTTGTTGGTCAGGCTACTGAAGTCCTGGCTGTTAAGAGTCTGGCGCACATGGCTGACTTTATGGTAAGCTGCCTGTCTCGTGACCCTCGCGTTAAGAACATCTTGGCCGACAATCATTACTGGTTGGTAACACTGTTAGACCCACGCTACAAGGAGAACTTTTTGTCTCTTATTCCCGTGGAGGAGAGGTCAACCAAAATGCAGCAGTTCCGGAAGGCCATAGTCACGGAAGTAGGCAAAGCATTCCCCTCACAAAACGCTAGAAGCATAGGTCATGAATCAGTGGACAACCGAGGCGTACAGCCGAGAGAGGCACAAGTCCAATCCGCCAGAGGTAGGGGAACAGTCTTTAAGATGTGGGACAGTTTTCTCAGCCCCTCACGTACCACAGCCCCTGAGGTGCGGGGTAGTGCCACAAGAAATCCTAAGTTTGCCCAGATGCTGAAGGAGTACCTTGCAGATCGAACAACTGTACTCCGACATTCCTCTGTGCCTTACAATTATTGGGTATCCAAGCTGGACACGTGGCATGAATTGGCTCTCTACGCCTTGGAAGTCCTGGCCTGCCCTGCTGCTAGCGTTTTGTCAGAGCGTGTTTTTAGTGCCGCAGGTGGAATCATTACAGATAAACGCACCCGCCTGTCAACTGAAAATGCTGACAGGCTGACTCTGATCAAGATGAACAATGGTTGGATTGGGCCAGACTTCACCACACCATCAGCAAATGAGAGCGGAATTTAAAGTTTGCCATGTACCTCCACTCACCCATGGGTACACACTTCTGGACTTTGGATAATCGCTGGACTGCTCCTCCTTCTCCTCATGCGCCACCATGATGATGACCGTTACAAATTGCAATACTTAGGCCTTTGTTTCAGGTATACCCCCAGTGGTAAATTTTTTCGCCCATTCTTTGCAGAATGGACATTACAACGACAGGAGACCCGCTCCTTTGCAATGGGAACAATGTTTTGAGGCCCTCATGCACGTCTCTACCCAGGGACAACGTGGAGCCTCCCAATTTTTGGCTGCCCTGCCTAAGGGCTATACTATAATACACCCACTTCCTGACAATGGACACTTAATGTTTTGAGGCCCTCATGCACGTCTCTACCCAGGGACAACGTGGAGCCTCCCAATTTTTGGCTGCCCTGCCTAAGGGCTATACTACAATAGACCCACTTCCTTCCAATGGGCACTTCAGGTTTACAGGCCCTCATGCACGTCTCTATCCAGGGACAACGTGGAGCCTCCCAATTTTTGGCTGCCCTGCCTAAGGGCTATACTACAATAGACCCACTTCCTTAGAATGGGCACTTCAGGTTTACAGGCCATCATGCACGTCTCTATCCAGGGACAATGTGGAGCCTCCCAATTTTTGGCTGCCCTGCCTAAGGGCTATACTATAATACACCCACTTCCTGACAATGGACACTTAATGTTTTGAGGCCCTCATGCACGTCTCTACCCAGGGACAACGTGGAGCCTCCCAATTTTTGGCTGCCCTGCCTAAGGGCTATACTATAATACACCCACTTCCTGACAATGGACACTTAATGTTTTGAGGCCCTCATGCACGTCTCTACCCAGGGACAACGTGGAGCCTCCCAATTTTTGGCTGCCCTGCCTAAGGGCTATACTACAATAGACCCAGTTCCTTCCAATGGGCACTTCAGGTTTACAGACCCTCATGCACGTCTCTATCCAGGGACAACGTGGAGCCTCCCAATTTTTGGCTGCCCTGCCTAAGGGCTATACTACAATAGACCCACTTCCTTACAATGGGCACTTCAGGTTTACAGGCCATCATGCACGTCTCTATCCAGGGACAATGTGGAGCCTCCCAATTTTTGGCTGCCCTGCCTAAGGGCTATACTACAATAGACCCACTTCCTTACAATGGGCACTTCAGGTTTACAGGCCCTCATGCACGTCTGTATGCAGGGGCATTGGTGAACCTCACAATTTTGGACTGCCCTGGCAAAGGAAAATACTGCAAAGACTCACTTCCTCAAAATGGGCACATTAGACTCAGAGGCCTTTATGTACGTCTCTTCTCAAGGACATCGGAGTGCCACACAATGTTTTCACGTAAAATCTTTCATGTATTAATCTCAAAAAGTAACATACACCAGCTCTATCTCACTATTGGGTATGTGCCCTTAACATTTCCGCCATGAAAAATCATTTTGGGGTCATTTTGGAAGGTTTTCTGGTGAGTCCGTAAAAATGGCGTAAAACGCGGACAAAATTGTTCACAGCTGTGACTTTTCAGTGATAAATGCTTCAAGGGGTCTTCCCCATGCTGTTGCCATGTCATTTGAGCACTCTTCTGAGACTTTTGTGACATTTTTAGGGTTTCTCCATGCTGCCGGGGGGTCATTTCACAAAAATACTCGGGTCTCCCATAGGATAACATTGGGCTCGTTGCTCGGGCCGAGTACACGAGTATCTTGGGAGGCTCGGCCCGAGCTTCGAGCACCCGAGCTTTTTAGTACTCGCTCATCACTAGTGAGGAGACTTTATGCCAGCCACACTGCTCCTATGGGAAATATACAAATTGTCTCTTCAGTGAAGAGACAATTTACACATAACAGAAATATGGATGTGTAAAGGAGGCCTTATATGATAAGGCCCCTTTGAGATCAACTTATGTTTGCATTAACCCCTTCACCTTCCAGTCTCTTTTAACTTGCCTGACCAGGCCATTTTTTTCAATTCTGATCTGAGTCTCTTTGTGTGCTAATAACTCTGGAACAATTCAATGGATTAGTGGTAAATTTAGAATATTTTTTGTGTTTTTTATTTTGCAAAAATATTGGCAAAAATATTAATTTTTTTTATAATTTTCAAATTTTGAAATTTTATGCCCTTAAACAAGAGAGTTATGTCACACAAAATCGAATATATAACGCTGAGTGTATGTACTGTATGTGTGTGTGTGTGTGTGTGTCTGTATGTACAGTCAGTATATATGTATGTATGTATGTATGTATGTCCGCTACAGGAATACGCACTGCCACATTTACAACCACAACATTTTGCACAGTCACCTCATTTGTCTCAGGCAACATCATAGACTATGTTTGGAGGGAAAAATGTAACCCTGCGCTTTACAGTTTTCGCTAAAGAACTTCCTTACATTAAAGTCAATGGAGCTGGGCACAGATCTGTTATTATAGACACCTATTATGGACAAAAAAAGAGACCCACAGCGAGACCCACACACACAGAAAGACACACACACACGCACACATAGAGACACACACATAAATAGACACACATAGAAAGAGACACACACAGGAAGCGACACACAGAGAGAAAGAGACATACACAGTAAGAGAAACACACAGAAAGACACACAACAAGAGACACACACACACAAACACACACACACACAGAAAGAGTCACACACAGAAACTGTTTGGATATTTGAGGTAATATATTGGCTGTTTTGACAGTTACCCTGGATATTTATCAGGTGGCCTATAGCAACCAATCACAGATATGCTTCCATTTTGTTACAGATCAAGGAGCTCCGATTGGTTGCTATAGGCAATGAAGGACATTCTTAGTATAAGATAGCTTATATGTGAGTTAATATGATTTCGGTGGTGACACTAGGCCAACACTGTTAAAAAGGTTGATGAAAGTCACATGACCTTTCCTGTATACTAATTGTGTGGGGTTTTATGAAGCAATATATTGGTTGTTTTTACAGTTAGCCTGGATATTTATCAAGTGGCCTATAGCAACCAATCACAGGTCTGCTTCTATTTTGTTACAGCTGAAGGAGCTCTGATTGGTTGTTATAGGCAATGAAGGACAGTGTGATAGCTTATGTGTCAGTTAATATGATTTCAGTGCAGAGAGGGAGAGAGAGAAACTTAGTTACTATCCCAGGCAATGACAGGTTCTACAGCTAGTAATTAATAAATAACACCTACCACATATCTACTTTACATCAGTACAATTTGTTGAGAAGTTAGAAGGGTTTAAAGTTCATCAGCAATTTCTCATTTTCCCAACTAAATTTACAAAAATACCCCAAATTGACATTATTCTAAAAAATACATCTCTCAATTGGCTCAAAACCACATCCAAGAAGTTTAACCGCTCAGGTGCTTCACAGGAACTAAAGCAACATGGAAGGAAAAAATGGAACTTTTACTTTTTCCCACAAAAATTTAAATTTAGCCCCAAATTTTGCATTTTCACAAGGGAAACAAAAGAAAATGCACCATACAATTTGTTATGCAATTTCTCCTGAGTACGCTGATACTTACCATATGGTGGAAATCCACTGTTTTGGTACATGACAGGACTTGGAAGGGAGCGCCATTTAAATTTTAGAGCACAAATTTGTTGAGAATAGATAGCGGACACTATGTTGTATTTTGTGAACCCTTGATCTGCCCAAACAGTTGAAAACCTCAGAAGTGACCCATTTTTTGAAACTAGACCCCTCAATGAATTTATCTAGATGTTTGGTGAGCACTTTGATCCCCAAGGTGCTTCACAGATTTTTACAATGTTGAGTCTTAAAAATGAAAAAAATACAATTTTAATCACAAAAATGTTGCTTAAACCCCTCATTTTTCATTTTCACAGTGGTAACAGGAGAAAATGTACCACACAGTTCATTTTGCAATTTCTCCTGAGTATGCCAATACCCCATATGTGGAGGAAATCTACTATTAGGCAGCACGGCAGGGCTCGGAAGGGAAGGAATTCGGTTTGACTTTTTTTAACACAAAATTAGCTGGAATCATTAGTGAACACCATCTCGCGTTTGCTTAGTTGCTGATGTCCCTAATCAGTGGAAGTCCCCCACATAAGACTCCATTTTGGAAACTAGAGCCCTCCAGGAATATATCTAGATGTGTGGTGAGCGCCTTGAATCCCCATATGCTTCACCGATCTTTATAAAGTTGAGCAGTGAAAAGGAAAAAATACATTTACCACAAAAATGTTGCTTAACCCTTTCATGCCAGACCCTGTTTTTGCCTTTGTGACCGGGCCAATTTTTTCATTTCGGACCAGTTTCACTTTAATAGGTTATAACTCTGGAATGCTTCAACGGATCTCGATGATTCTGAAAATGTTTTTTCTTGACATGTTGTACTTCATGATAGGGGTAAAATTAAGACGATATATTTTGCATTTATTTATGAAAATATCATACATTTGTCGAAATGTTTGACAATTTGCAATTTTGAAACTTTTTAATTTTTATGCCTTTAAACCAGAAAGTTATGTTACATAACATAGTTAATAAATAACATTTCCCACTTGTCTACGTTACATAAGTTGAAACATATTCATTTTTTTGTTAAGAATTTAGAAGGGTTAAAAGTTCATCTGCAATTTTTTATTTTTCCAACAAAATTTACAAAACCAGTTTTTTAGGGACCACATCACATTTGAAAGGATTTTTGAGATACCTAGGTGACAGAAAATACCCAAAATTGACACCATTCTAAAATCTTCACCCCTAGCACCGCTCAAAACCACATTCAAGAAGTTTATTAACCCTTTAGGTTCTTCACAGGAACAAAAGCAATGTGGAAGAAAAAAATGAAAATTGTACTTTTTTCCACAAAAATGTTACTATAGCCTCAAATTTTGCATTTTCACTAGGTAACAGGAGAAAATACACCATAAAAATTTATTACGCTATTTCTCCTGAGTATGTCGATACCTTATATGTGGTGGAAATCAAATGTTTGGGCACAGAACAGGGCTCGGAAGAGAGGGAGTGCCATTTGAATTTTTGAAAACAAAACTGGTTAGAATCGTTAGCAGATGCCACGTTGCGTTTGGAGACCTCACTGAGGTGCCTAAAAAATGGAGCTCCCCTACATGTGACCCCATTTTGGAAACTAGACCCCTCAAGGAATTTAATATGATGTCTGTTGAGCCTCTTGAACCTCCAGGGACTTCACAGAAGTTTATAACGTGGAGCCATGAACATATTAAAATACATTTTTACCACAAAATTGTTACTTCAATCAGGTAGCTTTTTTTTCCACAAGGGTTTCAGGAAAAAAAAGGCACCATAAAATTTATTCTGCAATTTCTTCTGAGTACGCAGATTCCTCATTTGTATTTAAATGATACTATTTGGGCGCACGTCAGGGCTCGGAAGGGAAGGAGCGCCATTTGAATTTTAGAGTGCACAATTGTCTGTAAGGCTAGTTTCACACTTGCGTTGAACGGCATCCATTGCATTGCGTTGTGTGACAGATGCAACGGATGCATTGCATATAATGGCACAACGGATGCAACGGATCGTACAATACAACGGAAAGCTTTTTATTTTTTTTTTTTATTTTTTTTTTCTTCTTTACAGTTTTACCGGCAGCAGACTATTGTGAACGATCAGCTGATCACCCGGTGGCCGGGCGCTCAGCTGATCGCTCTCAAAAGCCGGCTGCCGGGTGCTCAGCTGAGCGCTCTCACATGCCACCGGCCGCTCAGCTGAGCGCTCTCACATGCCGGCTGCCCGAGCGCTCAGCTGAGCACTCTCACATGCCAGCTGCCGGGCGCTCAGCTGAGCGCTCTCACATCACATGCCGGCGGCCGGGCGCTCAGTTGAACGTTCGGCCACCGAGAGACAAAATAAAGTTTATGCGATTTAAAAAAAAAAAAAAAAAGAGCATGCGCAGTGAAATCCTACGGATTGCGCTGCTCAAAAAAAGTCACATGCTGCGTTCCTTCCGCCCGATGCAGCGTCAAATTAACGACGCTGCGTCGTCCAGCGGATGCAACGCTGACACTTGCGTTACAGTGCGTCGTCCATACAAGTCTATGGAGAATAGCGCAATGTGTTAACGGACTGCGCTATTCTCCATAGTGATGGACTGCGCTGAATGCAAGTGTGAAAGTACCCTAATAGATATTGGACGCTATTGATCACAGCACATAGAAACGTCTATTGATCACAGCACATAGACGATCGCAAAGGGTTAACATCACCAGGACCTGATCTAATCAGATCCTGGTGATGTCCCCGGGCAGAACTACCATTCTACACTAGAAACCCAGCGATGGCAGCATGCAGGTGCTCGCGATCCCCTCCTGACTGCAGACTGCTGATAAACGTTGCCTTTATACAAAGCCGAGCAGAAGCCGACTTTTATATACTGTTGGTGGTCATTTTCACAAGAGTAAATAGGCAGTACAATATGTTGTGCAATTTCTCCTGAGTTTGCCAATACCCCATATGTGGTCAAAACTACTTTTGAGGCATAGCACAAACCAGTGATACGTCCCAGTGAATACAAGGCCCGGGACTGAGTACCACAAATCCCTGGGGTGCGTCATAAACTCCAGTATGATGCTCTTTCCCTTCTTTACTTTGGGTGGCCGTTGCCCGGTTCCGTAACCCTGGGGGTCACTTGAAAAGGGATTTTGTACAAGGGAAAAATAAAGTGTTTTTTTCTTGACGCCACTTGCGGTATGCGGCTATGTGGGGAAAGCCGCCGTTGCAAAGTTTCTCACTGCTGGGGCTGGTGGTATTAGGCAGCTTAGATGTGATGGCTCTCCGCAAGTAGAGCTAGGCCCCAGGGGAGAATGATGGTGGTTGTGGTATATTGATGCAGAGGTGTAGGAAGAATTCAGACAACACAGGAACTGCGGTTTAACTTGTGCTTTACTCACTGGTTTGGAGTAGCTGCAACCCGGCTGGTGCTGGTCTCTACCAATTCGGTATTCCCTTTGTTCCAGTGCCAGTGTAGTGAACTGGTGAGCTTTTTACTTCCATGCACCCGTCTGTAGTTGGTGGGTCCCCGTGGCCTGGAGCATTTTGGGGTCCCCTCCTGTGGTCCTGGCCCATATGGCAGGCAGCTTGAACCTCTCTTGGGTTGGAGCTCTGTCCTAGTTCCCAGGTTCCCTCTTTGCTGCTGTGCCCTGGACACTAACGTCGGTAAGGTCCTTGATGGTCCCCTCACCGGGCAGATTCTTATCAGGTGAGCCTGAAGCGTCTTCCTGAACTAGGGTTCTGTACCCCGCCGGTCCTCGATCCAGTGAGTACTCACGCCGTGCTCTCCCTTTTACTCAATCAGTCACTTTACACTTTCCGTCTGTGTACTGACTTCTGACTGAACGTCTTACTGACTTTATGTCTGACTGACTTCATGTCTAACTGACGTCTGTCTGGCAAGATGTCCATCTCCCATCCCACTGACTAGCCCCTCCTCCACCCAGGTTTCTGACTAGTGGATTGGATGAGTCCCCACCAATAGGTGGCCATTCATCAGTTCCATCTCTAGCCTGGTACCCAGTCTGGGAAAAAGGATTGTGATTGTGTTGGGGTGTTTACCGGCATTGGTCTTCCAGGAATCCGGGGTTAGATGTAGTACCCTGTGGCACCTGACACTCAGGGGTGACACATTTAGATTTTGCTGGAATGGTTTGTTAGTGCCATGTCCCATTGGCAGAGCCGCTGAGGTGCTAGAACTGCAGAAAAAAATGTGACCTTATTTTACAAACTGCATCCCTCAATGAATTCATATAGGGGTGCAGTCAACATACTGACACTACAGGTGTGTGGTAAAATGTTATACTATTGGGCGGTGAAGAAAAAATAATTACCGTATTTTTCGCTTTATAAGACGCACTTTTCCTCCCTAAAATTTGGGAGGAAAATGGGGGGTGCGTCTTACAAAGCGGTACCAGGGGGGGGTCCTGTCTGAGGCGATCGGGCGGCCGGGTGCCTGTGCTTGCGTGCGGCGGCAGCCGGGTACCCGTGGCTGTGTGCGGGCGGCAGCGGGTGCTGTGTGGGGTCGGCAGCCGGGTACCTGTGCTTGCATGTGGTGGCAGCCGGGTACTCATGGCTGTGTGCGGGCGGCAGCCGGGTGCTGTGTGCGAGCGGCAGTCGGGTGCCCTCACACAGGCACCCGGCTGCCGCCCTCACACAGTCACCCAGCTGCCGCCCGCACACAGCCATGGGTACCCGGCTGCCACCGCACGCAAGCACAGGTACCCGGCGGCTTGTACGCAGGGTGGGCGGGCAGCCTGCTGGCTGCCACTCTGTGCATGCGGGGCGGGCGGCTGTGCAGCATGTTACCAGTTGTCCGTGGTCCCACTTTCAAATGATGGCGCCGCTGGAGCTCTTGGATGAGAGCTCCATCTGCGCACGCGCTGCTCCGGGAGTCAGCGCGTGCGCAGATGGAGCCCTTGGATGAGAGCTCCATCTGCGCATGCGTCGCTCCGGGCGCCATTACTTGAATCGGGACCGCGGACACACTCCACCACTGAGCAGTCCCTGCCGCTGCCACCACTGAGCAGTCGCCACCGCTCCCACCACTGAGCCGTCGCCGCCGCTGCCACCACTGAACCGGGACCGCGGACACACTCCACCACTGAGCATTCCCTGCCGCTGCCACCACTGAGCAGTCGCCGCCGCTCCCACCACTGAGCCGTCGCCGCCGCTGCCACCACTGAACCGGGACCGCGGACACACACCACCACTGAGCAGTCCCTGCCACTGCCACTACTGAGCAGTCGCCACCGCTCCCACCACTGAGCCGTCGCCGCCGCCGCTGCCACCACTGAACCGGGACCGCGGACACTCACTGCACCGGCCTGCTGCACGGCTCACCCGCCACGCTGCTGCCACCACCACGGACCCCACGGCTCCTGCCACCGCGGACGCCACCGCGCCTACAACCACGGACACCACGGCACCTGCAACCACGGACCCCGCTGCCACTGACCTGCCGCGCCTGCCAGCACAACCTGTGCCTCCTGTGACCCCGCTTCACCACCACTGCTGCCCCCCCTCCGGTAAGAGAACACCGGAGTATAAGACGGACCCCATTTTTCTTTTTTTTACCTTTTTTTATGTCTAAGTTTGGGGTGCATCTTATATTCCGGTGCGTCTTATAAAGCGAAAAATACGGTACATTTTTACCACTAAAATGTGATTTAAATCCCAGATTTCCAATTTTCACAACAAGAATAGTTGAAAAAGAACCTATAGTATGCTACATAATACCCCACATGAGACTTAAGGCCACTTTACATACAGAGATAAATCTTTGGCAGATCTGTGGTTGCAGTGAAATCATGGACATATTGTTCCATTTGTAAACAGCCACAAACCTGGCACTGATTGTCCACAATTTCACTGCAACCACAGATCTGTCGCAGATTTATCTGTGTGTGTAAAGTGGCCTTTACAGTACTGTTTGAAAACACGGCAGGACTCAGGAGGGAAGGAGCGCCATTTGACTTTTGGAGCACTGATTTTCCTTGAATAGTTTACAGGTTCCATATGCGGAGGATTATTATATTATTATCATTATTATAGGACTTCAATCATTAGTAACTAATGTGGTACTTGAACCATACAGTTTCATGTGTTTTACATTTTTCATTAATGAGTTTGTTCCATGAGTAACAGTAATTGTTTTTATACATTTTTCCATGCCATAGCATTGTTATCCAGTGATCAAGCCTGAAACATGTTTGTATATGGTTTTCTGCTATAAGGCCTCTGTCACACATACGTGAAAATCACGCACGTGCCGCGAGACACGTATTTTCCCTGCGTGTTGCGTTTGGTAAGTACGTGTCTCCGGTATGTGCGGGCCACGTGTGTTCTACGTGTGCTATCCGCGATAACACACGGAGAACCGGTAATTTGAATACTCACGTGGTCCTTGCTGCTGTCCAGGGTACTGATCTTCGGCTCCAGCCTCGCCCACCCCCCGCTGATGCTGCTTCCGGCTGAGAGGAGGGGCGGAGATTAGCACCCATGACATCACGCCCACCTCTCCCCTTAACACGCTCATAATGAGCGGCGGTCGGCAGCAACTGTTTGCAGTGGAAGATTCTGCAGGGCTTATGGAGGTGAGTATGTATTTTTTTTTTTTTTCAAATAATGACATGTGTTTTTCCAGCGCGTGTCACACAGGACCGGATACACACTACATCCGTGTGGTACGGGTGCGGGCCCTGTGACACCCGTGATGCCAGAGAAAAACGGACATGTCGGCGTGAGAAACACACGAACACACGTAAGTACGGAATGGACACACTTTCCGTTCCGAAATACTTACGTGTGTCCAAACCATTAGGAATACATAGGTCCATGTGTGTACGTGTCTCCGGTACGTGAGAAAACTGTCAAACACGTACCGGAGGCACGAACGTGTGACAGAGGCCTAACATGGATTTTAATGCACATCAATAAAAGATACGGAATTTCCTTTTTTCTTTTTGGTGCAGAAAACTGTTGTTGACCTCACTTTTGCGCAAGCCTAAAAAGATGCGTAAAAAGATGGGCACTGCCGGATCACAGACGAGACAGAAATTCAAAATGACTCTCTCTGCCTCATTACAGTGAATTTTCTGTATCACAATTATCATAGATTTTCACGTAATCACAGATGGAACTACTCAGTGTAGAGTGCAGGATAAATATGAGCCGTGCCTTACTGCGATCTTTGGGATGCTTTATAAACAAATCAACAGCAGCTGAATAATTGGCTGTATTAATATTTTTTATACGGTTAACCTAGCGGTATAAGTGACTAGGCGGCTTTATTCCTCAGGTCAGCATGATTACAGAGATAATAGAATTAGATTTTTTTATGGGCTGGCTACTATCACACAAACACCGCTTTATTATAAAATAAAGGTTTTACCTTTTTTAAATTTTCTGCTGACAGAACCATGTGAGGCCTTATTTTTTTGAGATGAGTTGGAGTTTTGATTTGTACCATTCTGGGCCATTTCATATTTCTTTTTCACTTTCTGTTCCACTTTTTGTGATGCAGAATCAAGAAGAAATAGCAATTCAGTATTTGTTTTTAATTTTTTATTTTAGCCATTCACCGTGTCGTAGTAGTGGCAGGACAGCTTTATTCTTAAGGTCAGATCAGTTCAATGAAAGCGATACTAAGTTAATATTAGTGTTTTATGTTTTGACGCTTTTCCATAATGGAAACAATTTTATAAAAAAAAACTTAGAATTTGAACCCCTGCATTCTGAGAGCTATATCTTTTTGTATTATTTTGCTGATGGAGCCGTATGGTGAAGAGTATAACAGTTTTATTAATACTATTTTTATAATATATATATATATATATATATATATATATATATATATACTGTATATATACTGTATGTGCCTTTTTGATCTCGTTTTATTACATTTTTATCTTTTTGTCAGTTGTATAATAAAAAGACAGTTTTTGCTACTTTTTTTTTTTAAAGTGTGCACCGAAGGGGGTTAACAAGTGTAAATGTTTATAGATGGGGTTGTTCCAGATGCAGCAATACCAAATATGTGTACTTTTTTTTTATATATATAAATATACATACTTATTGGTATTATTTTTTTTTGTTTCTTTGTTCTCTATTTACTGATTTTTTTTAAATTTTTTTGTGATTTTAAACTTATTTACTGAGTCCTTATATGAGACATTAACTTTTAATGCTCTGATCGCTGATATAATGTACTGTCCTGCCCCTTTTCCCCAGCAGAGACGCTGGCACTCTCACTTTCCTGGCTTCCCAGAAGTGATTCCCCGTCCACTGCTCCTGCCGTCGACTCTCGGGGCCTGCGCATGCCGCACAGGTTTCCTTGGAGTGTCCTTAGAGTGTGCAGGTGGACACGTTTCCTTTCTTAAAAGGACCAGTACATCCTTCACCTGGAAGTACTTCTCGACCTATGGCCGAGAGGCATCAGATATTTAACTCACCTTCCCCTTAAGAAAGGTACCTGGGCAACGTGTTCCTAAAATTGCTAGTTCTCAGGTCTCTTTGTGCTGTTATACCACCCCCGTGTCAGTGGCCGAGCTGCTCGGATCCGGAACCACGGTGGCTCGAGGGGTCTCCGGACCCTGGGGTTCGTGCGGAAACTCGAGTTTGAAAAAGGTAGTATGTACAGGGGAGTTAGAAGTTCATGACGCTACCCCCGGTGCATGGTAAGGTGGAGTACCACCATTGCTGTTGGGGAGCCCGGTGGTGGTGGTATGGCAGCAAGGTGTTTAACCCCTCCGTGGGTAGGGGGTTTTGTGCCCTGGGGCCCGGTGATGGCAGTGAAGGGGTGCCGTTGGGAAGGGAAAGGGTTTTCTGCATACTCACTCAGTCCAAGAATACTGACACTGACAGCTTGTAAACCAGAATTCTTAGCACCGCTGCAGCCAGGAGGGAGCACGCTTGGATCCGTGCCCTTGGTGTTGCTTGTTAGCTTGTGACCTTTTCCGTGGCACCTTTTCACTGTTGGACCCTATTGTATGGAACTATTCGGGTCCCGCTCACCCGTATGGCTAACGGAGTGAGCTTGCTCTCAGGGTTCACGCTTGAGATTTGATCGACTGTGTTTGTAGGAAAAGTCCTATCCCATCAGTGCGCTAGTACCCCGATTTTGGAGCGGGTGAGGGATAAATCTTGAAGACTTCACCCCCGTCGGGTAAATTACCAGGACGCTTGAAGCTACTTCCTGGCCTAGGGTTCACGTACCCCATCGTGCCCTGGCCCCTGCCCGGAGATGGCTCAAGGCCGCCGGCTGCCCTCCTCGGAAATACATGCCCCATGACACGATCCCCTGCGACCGGGGTTCCAGCTCCTACCAGGCCAGACCAACGTCTGCCACATAGGAGACTTCAGGAGCCCGGCTCCTCACCAGTGACCTCTCCCTCCCAGAGAGTCACGCTCTACCTCCTACTCCTTCCACTCCTTTTCACTACTCTTTACTTCTCCTTTCACTTTTTCACTTTCCCCTACCAACCCCCCAAGTGGGCGGCCCTATTCCCTTCAGGCCTCCCAATGGTGTGTCTGGTGGGTATGGTGTAAAGTGTTCCTAGGGTTTTGACTTTCTCTGATCTTAGCAACACCAAAGAACAGGGATCCGTAACCAAGGAGGATTGGATACTGTGCTGAAGGGCAGGTTGCACAATACCCTGTGGTGACCTGATAGGCCAGGGCGTCACACTGTCACTGCTGTTATTGAGCTCTGTGCTGTACTACTGATGCTCTTCTGTGTTCCAGTGTATGACAACTCCACCTCTGCAACTATCCATACTGTGACAAGGCGACCAGTTATATTGTGAATGACAGGTATGTACCACAGAAGTGGTGTGATCCTGGGAGTTCTTTCTGGTACATGTAGTACCACATCTTCCTATCGTATTGAATGGGCCAGGATTACGGATGGCTAAGAGATGGGTGGGACTGGCCATCCACATACCCCTGCCTATGGGTGTGTCTGACAAAGGTCTTAATTAGCTTGTTTGGCACATGGAGTCAGTGTATTTTGGAGCAGTGTATGAAAAGCACTGCATGAGGAGCCGCCTCTGAGGGAAAAGAGGCTGTTTATCTCAGAGAGGTCTGAAACCTCTGGAAGGAACCCCACCTGAAGGAGCAGTGGGTTGGCTTCACATGTGAGTGAGTGAGTGGAGGCTGAGAGAGCTCCATTCAGATACACTTTATCTGAACTGTGCGGGTCTACCGTGACTATAATGGAGCTGAAATCCACTGTATTTATGTTATGTTTTGAGGAGCGGTTTATGGTGTTCTTTTTTAATAAACTGCTGGATTTTTAAAGAGATTTGTGTTCCTATGTTACCTCTGAGATGCAGCCAATGGCATGACCCCATTACGTGAGCAGGCGAATGCTTACAATACTTACATCTGCTGTTGCAATTGTCCACACTGGCCACTCCTATATTAACAGCCACTGTTGATGCAACTACCCATCTTGGCCGAACCTACGACACCAGCTGCTGCTACTGCTCCTACTATCAGAGACTACTGCTGTAAATACCCTTAACGCCAGATGCTGGGGCACCGGAATCCCCTGGGACTGCCCTTGTCTGCTACCTATCTGTATGTTAGGCTAGCTCAATCTCCAGTGGCTTTAATGATGACTCGATAGCCATGGAGGTATGCTTCTCCAGGTAAGTGATTGGTGTCTTTTGTCCAGTGAATCCACATACCCCTTGCTCAACCTGCGAGTATTACATGAATTTTCCTGCATCCTTGTTTCATTCACTAAGTCCAAAGTTTCCATGTTTCCCATGGCCCACTTTGGCATTCAAGTCTCCCATGATAATGATTACATCTTGTTTTGGTGTTTTGTTGAGTTATTCTTGAACTTGATAGTAGATCAGTTCAACATCCTCCTCCTCAGCCTTTTTTGGTGATGATCAGACTTGTATAACTGTGACATGGATTGCCGCTCCTTGTAGTCGTATCAAGTTGACTCTATCTCTGACGGCATCGTTTCTCAGGACTAGAGATGAGCGATGTTCGAGGTTCGCCAATTTCATGTTCGAGTGATTTTGGGGGGTGTTCGAGTCGTTCGACAAACTCGAACAATTTGGTAAAAGTTCGGTAGTTTGAGTTACGTTCGAGAACGGTTCGATCAACAAAAAGCGTAGCTAGTTACTAGCTGGCTTCTCACTGTAATAGTGTGATTCACTGTGAATCATGATATTATCAAAATTCAGCGTATAGTGTGCGGGGGGGACGGGGTATAGATCAGTGCTGCTGCTGAGTGCTGAAAGAATGCCGATTGCAATTTTTTTTTTTCTAACCGTACGTACAGTGGGGCGGGCCAGGCTGTCAGCAAATCACAGACACACACACAGCAAAGTGGATTTTTGCCAGACAAGCAAGGGCATGTGTCATAGGCTGTGCATGTCACATGTCCTTGCCCTATAAGACCAGCCATTTTCCCGGTCGCCGCCATTATCTCTCTGCTGTGGGTGGGTGACAGTCACCTCTCCCGCTCCCGCTGCCGCTGCTGCTGTGTGCAATCTACACGGCGCTTTAGTGATTAGGGACTACATGTAATTTCAGCCCTTTTCGAGGCTACATTACAGCCATTCATAGGCATTGTTGCTAGGCAGGTCCGTGCCAACGCTGTGCAGGGCTTTAGATAACAGTGTCTGGCTACATCACCTCAGGCAATTCCTTGCTGATTTTTTTCATTCGCAGGAATATAAACTGAGGCTTCCTTTGCTGTCCTGCTACCTACAGCACCTCTGCATTCTACACACCTGCCCATTTTTGTTACGCAATTTTTATAGCAAACAGTGCTGACTAGTGACATACTAAAAGTGTCTGGGATACTAACTTAGTGTTCCTCTGGTGCCAAGCAAGGTACACCACCTCTGCATTCTACACACCTGCCCATTTTTGCCACGCAATTTTTATAGCAAACAATGCTGACACTTAGTGGCATACTAAAAGTGTCTGGGATACTAACTTAGTGTTCCTCTGGTGCAAAAAAGTAGGATGTCTACTACTTTCTGTGGACAATCCGATGTGCTCCCTTTTTTAAGTAACCAAACTACTGTAACAAAGGTAGATGATGCACAAAAAAAGAACATGCTTGAATAGATCTCAAGTGCTCCAACAAATGGCCTCTCTTCCACCTCAACTTCAACATCCAAAAAACAACAGTCCTCTGAGTTGTCACTCCAATCGCACTTGCTTTCTCCCAGCTCTCAAGTCTCCACCCGCCCTGCAGAGTATGGTGTAACAGAGATGGGTGACTCTGCAGAGCTGTTCAGTCACACTATAGGCTGGGAATCAAAGGTCTGCTCCCAAGCTACAGTGAGTAAAGACCAGGAAATGGTCTGCAGTGATGCCCAGAAGCTTTGTGACTCTGATTCAGGCCCTGATGAACAAGTTTCTGAGCATAATGTAGACCCTGATTCACAAACTGTAACACCTCTTGGTGGAGACAATGAGGAACATACTGATGATGATGAGACTCAGATACCAGATTGGAATGACAACTTAACTATTCAGTCAGGGCAGGAAGAGGTTAGGTCTGAGGGCGAGGGGAGTGCAAACACAACGGTTGATGATGAAGTTCTAGATCCCACTTACTGTCAACCCACAGTCAGGCACTCAAGGAGGTCAGCAGAGGCGGTGGAGGAGGATGAGACTGACGATGAGGTTAGCTTGTGCCTTCCTGGACAAAGACGGAGTACTGGAAGCACGTCAACAACTGCATCGTCAGCCACAACTCTGCCTCTGAGCACAAGTCGGGGTGGCTTTGCAGGTCGCATGGGCTCTAACAGTTGCAGTGCCTGGTCCTTTTTTGACATCGCAAAGGATCACCCAACTCATGTGATCTGTAGGCTTTGTCGGCAATCTGTAAGTAGAGGCCAAAAACTCACTAGTTTGACCACTTCTTCCATGAGCCGTCACATGAATAACAAGCATAAGTCCCAGTGGGACGCTCACTGTGCTACAATGCGGCCTAGCGGAGCGGGCCAACCACCGTCTACCCCTTCAAGTGCATCCGCATGCTCTTCATCCTCTATGACTGTGGGGACAGCTGTCACACATGTTTTTCTACGCAGGCCTTCAACCTCTTTAACCGCAACAGGCAGTTCGCTTGGCAGGTCATCATCAGTTGTTTTGGGAGGGGAAACAGGTGCTGTTGTAGAGCTCTCTCAGACATCGAGAGCATCAACTTTGGATGAAGGCAATATCATGTCTCCGCCTGCACTTTCCTCACAGACCAGCAGTTTTGCAGGGCCACCCTACTCCACACCGTCTCCGCACAGCAGCCAGATCTCGGTCCCTCAGATGTGGACAATTAAAAAGCCATTTCCTCCGAGCCATGACAAAGCTGGGAGACTCACTCTGTGCACCACTGGTGTTTGTTGGAAAAACCGAGCTAAGATTGCGTAACAGCTTCTGCTGATACTCCTGCATACGTGCGTCCCATTCTATGGCTAGAATTATTTCGCCAAATTTGGACTTGTACCGGGGATCTAAAAGTGTGGCAACCCAGTAGTCATCATTACTTCTATTTCAGACAATCCGAGGGTCATGTTGTAGATAGTGCAGCAAGAAGGCGCTCATGTGTCTTGCGCATCCCTGCGGACCAAGTCATTGCTGTGTTTGTGGCGGGGAGGCGATAACCGTACTTCCTTCCTCTAACATCTCCCCCCAACCTCGAACAACCGAAATTTGACCAAGGTCTCCCTCATCTGCTGAGTCTTCCATGCCCATCGCCAGTTCGTCCTCCATTTCTTCCTGGGCTCCTGCGCCTTCCTCAACAGTTTGGCTGCTATCATGCACCCTTGTTAATCCCTCTCCCCCACCGTCCCATGCCTGCCGCCTTGGTGACACAGAATGTCTGGACCTTGCAGATCTTGGTAACCCTACCGCATATGAATCCTCCTGTACTTCCTCCCCTTCCTCTTGTCCCACCCCTGACTCCGAATAGTGTTTAGAGTGTGCTCCAGCATGTAAATGACTGGAATTGTTATGCTGATAATGGCATTGTCAGTGCTAAACATATTCGTCGCCATGTCGAAACAGTGCCGAAGGGTGCATAGGTCCTTAATTTGAGACCACTCCAGTAGCTTGATCTGCCCCACCTCTGCATCTCGTTGGCCCAGGCTATACGTCATAACGTATTGTACCAGGGCTCGGTGGTGCTGCCACAGTCGCTGCAACATGTGGAGAGTCGAATTCCAGCATGTCGGCACATCGCATTTCAGGCGATGAACTGGCAGGCCGGAGGACTTCTGGAGTGATGCAAGTCGGTTAGCTGCGCCGGTTGAACGGCGGAAGTGAGCAGAGAGTGACCGTGCCCTGTGCATAAGCCCATCTAGGCCGGGATAGTGGGTTAAAAATTGCTGGACAACAAGGTTCAACACGGAGCCATACAAGGCACATGTGTCACCTTGCCCCGGCGTAGTGCCGCACCCAGGTTTGTCGCACACGGCCTTCCCTGGCTGCAGTTTGAGTGGAGACAACCATTTATTAAACTTGCTCTCCAGAGCTGACCACAACTCCTCAGCTGTGTGACTCTTATTTCCCAGACCTTTCAACGTAAACACCGCCTGATGCCGTTGAGCTCTGCTGCCAGCATAGTAAAGAAGTGTGCGGGATTCCTTGTGCGCAGGTAAAACGTGGGTGGCCTGACCAGGCAGGCTTGGAGCGGAGGTGGAGGACCCAGACAAGGTTGAGGAGGCAGAAGCAGTGGAGGAACTTCCACATACATAGGATTGACGCACAAGTCGTGGGGACGGCAAGACTTGTACAGCAGACCCTTCTCCATCTCGCACGATAATTACCCAGTGCCCAGTCAGCGACATGTAATGCCCCTGTCCATGCTTACTGATCCAAGTATCGGTGGTGAAATGCACCCTATCACACACAGAGTTTCTCAAGGAAGCGGTGATGTTGTGTGCAACATGCTGGTTTAGCGCAGGCCCACCTTTCTTGGAAAAGCAATGGCGAGTGGGCATCTGGTACTGGGGCACTGCGACAGACATAAGGTCTCGAAAATCCTCTGTTTCCACCAGGTGGAAATGTAGCATTTCTGTAGCCAACAGCTTGCAGAGGATGAAAGTCAACCTCTTAGAAGTATCTCCAAATGAACATCGATGCCATGACTTTGCAACTGGAGCCTTCCTCATTTTGGGCTTCAAATCTTGAAAAATGGCCTGAGCTCGCCACTTACGCCTTGGAGATCTTGTCATGTCCCACAGCCAGCGTTGTCTCTGAACGTTTCTTTAGTGCTGCGGGGTGTGTGCTGACAGATAAGCGCACGCGTCTGTCCAGTGACAATGTGGACAGACTAACGTTCATTAAGATGAACAAGTCATGGATCTGCAAGGACTTAACTTCCCCCGTGTCATCCTGGGGAGAGTAAGGGTATGTGCGCACGTTGCTTTTTACCTGCTTTTTACCTGCTTTTTTGCTGCTTTTTCTTCTGCGCTGTTTAATGCCAAAATGGATGTGTTCTTCTATTCAAGCAAAGTCTATGGGAATTTGGGTTTCTTGTTCACACTATTGTTGTTCAAAATGCTGCCTTTTTGTGGCAGAACTTTGGTCAAAAACTCAGCTTTGCAGTGCAAAACCCAAATGGCAAAAACAATTGACATGTTGCTTCTTTGAAAAGCTGAGTTTTTGACCAAAGTTCTGCCACAAAAAGGCAGCATTTTGAACAACATAGTGTGAACAAGAAACCCAAATTCCCATAGACTTTGCTTGAATAGAAGAACACATCCATTTTGGCATTAAACAGCGCAGAAGAAAAAGCAGCAAAAAAGCAGCAAAAAAGCAGGTAAAAAGCAGGTAAAAAGCAACGTGCGCACATACCCTAAAGGCTGGAGTATTTTGCAATGTGCTTGATGCAAATAAACCTGTCAAGTTTGCAACTGGGGGACAACTGATGCCACTGAAGTGGTGTGTGTGGCCCAATTTTTGGAAAATTGGAGACTCTGCTTGGAGTCCCCTTGCTGTGTTTTTAACAATTAGCCAAAATGAACAAGTCATGATTCAGCAAGGACTTTGCTACCTACCCCGGTGTCATCCTGAGGGGGGGGGGGGGGGTAAATGCTTGTGGATTTTTGAATGTGCTTGATGCAAATCAACACATCCAGTTTGCAACTGGGGCACAAGTGATGCCACTGAAGTGGTATGTGTGGCCCAATTTTTGCAAAAAAGGGAGACTCTGGTTGGAGTCCCCTTGCTGTGTTTTTAACAATGAGCCAAGATGAACAAGTCATGGTTCAGCAAGAACTTTGCTCCCTTACCCGGTGTCATCCTGGGGACAGCTAAGACTGGCATATTTTTTAATGTGCTTGATTCAAGTCAACACATCCAGTTTGCAACTGGGGCAAAAGTGATGCCACTGAAGTGGTGTGTGTGGCACAATTTTTGGAAAAAAGGGAGACTCTGATTGGAGTCTCCTTGCTGGGTTTTACATGATTTTAGAAGGGCATAACATGCCTATATCTGTGTCTCCTCTTCTTTTTACTCGTCAAGCTTTTTTGTTTTCGCATGAGTATATGTCCTTGTCACTTTCCCATGTGTTTGTGAGTTGTTTGTCACCTTTTGGACACCTTTGAAGGTGTTTTCTATTTTTTTTTTGTGTTTGTGTTTGCCTGCCATTGTTTTCAATGGGGTTCAAGTGGTTCGTCGAACGGTTCGTCAAACGTTCGTCGAACGGGGCCTCCGTTCGATGAACCGAACTGAACTCGAACGCCAGAGGGGTGGCTCATCTCTACTCAGGACAGTTCTGGCCAGTTTTCAGTTGAGAATAAAAGTGACACACTAATAGAGTAATAGACCCAATGTTCGTTTGACTGGAAATATCAGGATTGAGTGTACGCTAATTCAGGGTAAGTCGAGTCTTGCTCTGACCATCATGGTAGGACATTTTAAATGAATGTAATAATACTGTACCGATATTCTTCACCAGTCAAACTAGATTTCAAAGTGTATAAAATTAATCCAACACAATTAAAGAAGAAAACGTGTTCTAACAGTACAAAGTAACCTTCAAAATTGATTTTTTTTTTGGAAGCAGTTGTGCTTCTTATTTAAGCCTCACTTCCCACCAGTAAAAATGATTTGGACTGTCTGTGTTTTTGTAGATACAAATAAACATTGATAAAGTAGAAAAAAAATCAATGTGCCTAGCTGTGAATTGCAAATGTATTGTACACTGTAGCTGACAGATTGTGTGATGAATTTTCTGATCTTCAAAGCTGTACACAGAGATCTGCTATAAGACACCCAGTGGTTTTTATATGGAATTAAATGGACACTTGCTGTGCTGGAATATAACTCATTATAGCAAATTTCCCTTCTGCCCTTTACATTATGTTATAGTTATTAAGGATTTTTGAATATAAAAGTATAAAGCCTCATGTTATAGGTTAATATACTGCACAATAGTAATGCTATAAAGAAACAACATTTTAAAAGAATTATATAAACTAACAGTAACAATAGGTTTTATTATTAGTTATTTGTTGTCTGATTTATGTTACTTCATTTCTTGCTCATCTTTTAAAGTGAGAGCAATATTTTCTTAAGTGAATCTGTCACCACTTTTGAGCTATGTAACCTATTAAAATGGGGATTCGGGCAATAGAATGCCTCAAATAAGAAGCATGGTTGTTAAAAAAAAAATATATCTTTTATCCATTTATGTAAATGACCTCTTCCAGGCTATGGGGAGGAAAATACTGGAAAACAAAAGGCGCAATAGTGTCTTATCCTTCAACAAAACCACAATAGAAATTAGCTAAGCACACTCACCTGTTAAGGTTGTGAGAGAGTCACAATGCCCAAAGCAAACTCAATGAAACAGGCTGCAGCAGTCCTCTGAGATATCAAATGTAGACTTATATATGCCTCATGGTAGCTATGCTTTTTTGATGTGCATCAGAGTGATTCCATTCCTGAAGAAGGGGACTCAGACTCCTGGAATACATAGAAATGAAATCACTCCTTTTATTAAAAAAAATTTTTTTGTATTTTTCCTGTCACGGGTAAAACCTACTTCTGTTCATCCAGTCTACATTTGATAGGCTATGGGGAGGACATTGCCTAGGAAATAGCACTGCCTTCGTACTTCATTATCCTATCTATCGCCTCCCACAGCCTCACTGTGACCCAGTGACTTCGGGTTCTCATCTTGTAATGCCAGTGCTGTCATTCCTCTGCAGTGTTCCGCCCTTCTTTCGGCAATATCTTCATGTTGCATCTGCGCAGATGCCTGCGAATAACTGGTACTTCTGCTCAAAGTATTCTCCAGTGCGCAGAAAAGGTGTACCCTTGTGAAATAACAGGCTTACTCTGTAGGTAGGAGCACATTTTCTGCACACTGGGAGCAAAAGTTCCAGTGACTCACCAGCGCCTGCGCAGAAGCAAAATTAAGCCAATGCCCAGAGGAGGGCGGAATACTGAATGGGAAACTGGACAGACAATGCACAGGCGCAAAATTACAAGATGAAAACCCGACAAGTACACAGGGAACCTGTGGGAGGTGATAGATAAGATAATGAAGTGCAGAGGCAAAGTTATGTACTGCTTAGCATTCTCCCCATGCTGCAGTTATCTTCTGGTTAGCATTCTCCCCATATCCTGGAAGAGCTAATTTACGTAAATCGTTAAAAAAAGACTTATCCATAACAAAACATCTGATTTGAGTAATACAGATATGACTTTTTTACCCAACATTCTATAACCTGTATGCCTACATTAGTAGGTTAGATAGCTCAAAAGTGGTGACAGATTCCTTTTAAAGGGACTATACAGGATGTTGTGTGCTATTGCGTTATGCATGACTCAATGTAGAATAACAACATACAGTAAGTGCCCAGATACTTGATATGCTACCGGCTTATTTTAATTTTTTGTTCTGCCTGCTTAGTCCTGTGCAATGCCACATCACAATTGTACATTACAAAATGGGGAACTTCATGTACATGAGCAAACTAAATGAAGGGAGATGATCAAGATTTTTTTTCTTTTGAATTTGCCAGGTTTCAACAAATCTTTTGCTAAAATTTGATTTGCAGCATTTTAATTAAAATTACCACAAATTATAATACTGCAAATTTGCCAGGACCTGCGAAATGAATGGAATTCTACATGAATTCAATTTGCATTTAACCAATTAACTCATATGAATAAAATACCAAATAGGATGTATTAAAGGGAGGGCAAAGCATGTGTTGCGGACGGGGGCCGGGCCGCTGCAGGGGCTGCTCAGATCAGAGTTCGTTACTGCGGCTCAAGTGGTGACCAGACCCGGGCTCGTACGGCTGTCCGTCCTCACAACCGCAGGAAGGGAGTATTTACAGGGGATTGATTTGTCAGTGATGCCACCCGTGGGTTGCGGTGAGGTTTGGTAGCACCGCCGCTGCCTGGTGATGTGGGTGCCCGGGGCTGATGGAGCGGGGCAACAAGGTAGGATCCCCTCCACGGGTAGGGGAGGTGTAGTCCCGGGGCCAGGGTACATGGGAGTAATGGCTGCTGGAGGTGACATGCTGGGTTGGACCGGGGGTAAATGGTGTACTCACCGTTCAGAGGAATCACACACAAAGTCCAGTGGTAAACCAAATTTCCAGTGACCGGTCGCCTCCGGCGGGTGTATTCGGGTCCCACACCCGGGTGTAGCAAACAGGGGTCCCTTCCTCTGGCACCCAGTGTCTGTGTCTTTTCTGGGACAACTCCACTTGGAACGGGGAAGCCCACTCCCGGTACTGTGTATGTTTGGGAGCTGTGGCCCGCGAAATCTGACCCTTGGGATTTCTGTGGGTTCTGACGGACACCCTATCCCCCGCTTTGGGCTTCCGTTTCACTATATGGGCGTCTGTAGAACAAGGCCTGAAACCTTGTCCCCGGCTGGTCAATTAACAAGGGGGCTTGCAACCTTCCTCGTCCTAGGGTCCAGGTATGCCGATTGTGCACGGCCTCCAGACCGGATTCCCGCTGTTGGCACCAATGGGCTACAACCCTGCAGTGGTCCACTTAAGGTCTCCCGTTACCGGATCTCTGTCGCCTATGGTCCTGCTTGCCATCTGTCACCTAGTCCGGTATTCCAATGGCCCCAACCCCTGACTCCACTGCACTTCCACACTCCTCCACAGGCAATTGTCAGTACTGTTCTCTCGACTCAACTGTTGTGTTCCCGCCCCTGACACCTCAGGACCCCTAGGTGGGCGTTCCCATCCGCCTAGTCCTGCCCACTGGTGTGTCTCTATTGTCATGAGGGGGTGGCTAGGCTTTAATGGCTGTGTGTTGAACCTGGGTGTGGGTTTTGTGTTGGACTGCCAAGGAGGATGGAGTACGGTACCACTTCTGTGACTACCTGGTTTTGCCAGGGCGTCACACATGTATGTAAAACCATCTATACTACATGTGTAGCAGAGGCATTTACACAGGGCTCGTGCACACGTTGCGTATTTGCATGTATTTACGCTGCGTATTGCACTGCAGCGTAAATGCATGCGTCCTGCGTCCTCAGCACAATTTATGAAGATTGTGCATGGTACGTGCGCACGATGCTTTTATGAACCAGTGATTTGGTTGCTAAAATTTTGACCCAAATCCGTGCGTTCATAAAATGAGCATGTCAATTATTCCGTGCGCTATGGATGCAGCTCCCACTCTGACTATGGTGGGGGCAGCAGCCATAGCGCATGAAATCGGCTTTTTTTTTCTACAAAAAAACAGCATCCATTATGCAGTGTTTCTGCAGAGATTTAAAGGGCACATGTGCTGTCAAATCACTGCAGAATATTCAGCAGTTACGTGCGCATGAGCCCTTAAGGCACTGGGGCCCCTAGGGGATAGTACTAATAAATTCTTTGACTTACTGATAAAGTAAAATCTGGCTAGTGAGGGTACTGTTAGGGAGCCAATATAAAAATGGTTTATTAAAAATTTCTACAAAATTAACTGATGGTGCCAAAGAGCCCATATACTTTAGATATTTTCAGCTGTCCACATCCAATATAAACATGCATATTCAGGTTATGGAGGCCAATATTTGTCGCTAAGCAATGAGGATTCAGTGGCTAGGTTGGCGAGTTATGAGATGCGGTGCCTGAAGAAAAGTACTGTATTTTTCGGATTATAAGATGCACTTTTCCTCCCAAATATTTGGGAGGAAAAGGAGTGATGCATCTTAAAATCCGAATGTAGCCTACTGGGGGGCTGTGGAGAGGGGTCGGCGGCGAGTGGCCCTGCTCTGTGCAGTGGCAGGCGACCCTGCTCTGCAAGGTTCTGTGCGGTGGCGGGCAGCCATGCTCTGCGAGGCTCTGTATGGTGGCAGGCGGCCTGGTCTTCTCTGCGAAGCTCTGTGCTGTAGCGGCAAGCGGCCCTGCTTTGCAAGGCTCTGGGTGGAAAGGCACGGGACAATCTGAAGATGTCGGCGGTAAGGACTTTCAAATAATGGCGCCCAGAGAAGGCACATGCGCAGATGGCTCAAGCTGTCATCTACGCACGTGCAGACTGTAGCTGCCATTTCTTTGAAGCTCTCACCGCCAACATCTTCAGAATGGTAGTGCCTCACCACCCGCAGCTCTTTCTTGGTTCTTGGTTGTTTTGGCCAAGATTTTCTTAGGTAGCACGCAAACCTATTTTGGAGTTGACGCCTATATATATATATATTACCTGCTATTGGCCTTGTGACCTCCCCTGTGTGTAATTTGGGCTAATTGTGGGACCCATGGATTGGGATGCAAGAGAAGCCACCTGGCAGGCACAAACTGGCACTCTGTTTTTTTCAGAAAAACACGGTATTAGAAACATCGGATGAGTTATCATTGCTTATGTCTGATCTTACAACGGCCCATAAAACCGGTATCCACCTATGGTGGAATATACGCAGCCTCGAGGAGTACCTTAAGGCGGGTATTGCTCCTCGAGGACTGCGTGTTTCCATTTTCCCTGCTTGGGAGCCTTCCTTAGATTTCCAAGAAACGTGGGAACAGGGGCTCCTAAAATGCTCAGGCATATTAATCAACATGCTTCTTGAGCATGATAGAACACTTTTGGCAACTACAAGAACCAACAATAAAGATCTCGAGGCCAAATTGGCGAGAAATGGGGACACTATACAGGTCACCTCTTTTCAGCAAAAGCTTAAGGAGTCTATGGATAAATATGAGCAGGAAATAATTGAAAAAAAGCGGAAAAAGTTCAAAAGAGATCAGGTGGACTTTGAGAATAGGACCGCTTTTAGATGGAGACACAAGGGAAACACCCGCAGGCCTTATAACTTCAAATACCGTGCAGAAAATTATGACAGACAAAATATAGAGAGATCCAGTTCAAGTGATTTTTTATCAACTACCGGCAGCGAGGCAGATATCGGACCCGCAGAGGTGGGCGCTGTCGGCGCAATAAATCGAAGAACGACCAGACCAAGAAAACAAACGGGGCCATACAAGACCGGTGTCCGAGTCAGACGATAGATGAGTCCACAGAGAATATCCAACCCAGTCATATCCAGCAGGTGAGAGATGATGCCTTACAGATCATTAATTTGTCTACCCATATACTTTCGGAACAAGAGACCAAGATACTAAAAAGGGGACTAACTTTTTCTCCTACAAAAGGGTTAGACAAATTTGTGTTGATTAAAGACTTATATCTCTTCTGCCGTAATCTTGTATTCCAGGTGATGCATCACAAACCAGAAATGCTGAATGACCTTTCAATTGATGACCAACAAGTCTTTCGTGACCTTTTGGACCTATTGGAAGAAAACGAAGTTACCCCAGGTAGAAAAAGATTTCCCTATAGAAACAAGTCCACAGTATTACCATGCTTCTCCCTAGTTCCATCGGTTCGTATTTTCTTTGAACTGGCTAAAAAAGACATACTCCATCTAAAAAATGCACCCTTAACATCTAATCTAACATATCATGAAAAAGCAGCCATTAGAAGCCTCAAACAGAACAACACTTTTGTAATAAAGGAGGCTGATAAAGGGGGCAACATTGTATTGTGGCCCATAGAGATGTATTTGGAGGAAGCCAGGCGGCAGCTTGGCAACCCTAGGTTTTACAACCGGTTGCCTTCTGACCCGACCTCGGTGTTTACAACTAAACTTCACAGGATCTTGGATACTGCTTATCATCATGGGATCATCAACAACACGGAGAAAAAATATATGTGGGTGGAACATCCTGTGATACCCACATTTTATATGCTCCCTAAAGTGCATAAGTCTGTGGAAAACCCTCCGGGGAGACCAATTATTGCCAGTATTGGTAGTCTATGTGAGAGGGCAAGTAATTATGTGGATTTCTTTTTACAACCCATGGTCACATTCATCCCTTCATATGTTTGTGACACCTCCAACTTTATAAAGATCTGCCAAGACGTACAACTCACATCGCAGTCACTTTTGGTGACCTGCGATGTTGAGTCACTTTATACCAACATTGGACACAATCACGGGATGTGTGCAGTTACGCACTTTTTGGATAAACAAACACACTCAGACCGGATGCATGATTCTTTTTTGTTGGACCTATTAGATTTTGTGTTACAACATAATTATTTTTTGTTTGATCACAATTTCTACAAACAAATCTCTGGAGTGGCCATGGGAGTGAAATGTGCACCTGCGTTCGCCAACCTATTTTTAGGATGGTGGGAAGCATTATGGGTATACAGATTGGACCAGTTTAAAACCCGAATAACACATTGGTCCAGATATATAGATGATGTCTTTTTTATCTGGAATGGGACGGAGGAAGAGTGTCAGGAATTCATAACAAAATTGAATGACAACGATCTTAATATATATTTAACCTGCACTATATCATCTTTCAAGGTCAACTTTCTGGATTTGGAGATCATAAGAAATAACGATAAAATCATAACCAATCTGTACCGGAAGACGACGGCGACGAATAGCCTGCTTGAATTTAACAGCTTTCATCCAATGCATACAAAGACTGGTGTACCAACAGGTCAGTTTCTTAGAATAAGACGGAACTGTACCAATGATGATGAATTCCGCTCACAAGCTCAAAATTTAACCTACAGGTTTCGGGCACGCGGATACCCCAAAAATGTGATCTCGAGGGCATTTCAGAGGGCGAATCAGGAGTCTCAAGCGTCATTGATTGTGACAAATTCAAAGAAACAAGAACGGCAGGTGAGACTTATTACCACATACAATAATCAGTGGGATAAAATAAGAAACATCTTACAAGATCACTGGCCCATCCTGACCACAGATCTTCAGATGTGCAATGTGGTCAGCGCACGCCCCCTTCTAACTGCACGGAGGGCACCGAACCTGCGAGACACTCTGATGAGCAGCCATTTTGTGAAACCACAAATCAAACTCAACAGAGGGTACAATCCCATAGGTTCTTATCCCTGTGGAGATTGTACCATCTGCCAATTTATGCAGATCACTCGAAACAAATTTTGTAACCCCCGGGACAACAAGAAACATATATTAACAACATATATTAACTGTAAATCGAAGAATGTCATCTATGCCATAATCTGTCCCTGTAATTTGATATATGTGGGTCAAACTTCACAAGAGTTGAGGAAAAGAGTCCAAAAACATGTTTCCGCTATCAACTTGGCAGTTTCGGACCAAAGGAAGGGTAAGTCGCTTACCCCTATAGCTACCCACTTTCTTCAACACCATAAGTCCAATCCTAGAGGGACACGCATATTGTGGTTACAAAAGTTTAAGGGCAATGGTAGAGGGGGATCTTGCCATAAATGGCTATTGCAGACGGAATCTAGATGGATTTTTGAATTAAACTCTATCACACCATGTGGACTAAATGAAGAACTTCTTTTCACAGGCTTTTTGGGATAAAATAACGTATATGCCAACCTGGACGATGGATATCATCGGAATATATCTGGATATGACTGTTGGTAATGTTGTATGGATCACATGTCTCATCTGAAGAAATTGGAGAAGAAAGACATTCTTTGGTCAAATACAATGGACTATATTTATTTGTCTACTTGATTCTGGATATAGAACAGGAAAAGAAGATAACAGACGATACTCATATAGAACATCAAGCTTGGAATTTGAAGGGGAAATGTGCACTACTGGATCACACATGCACAATATGTTATATGCTGGACATTATAACTCTGTCCTGTAGATTTGGGATGAGTACGTTTACAGCATCTCACCTAATGTACCTAATGGAGTTACTGGCAGGCATGGAATGATGTAGACAATTGCCTATATTATATGGTAATTATGTAAAATGATAGTCTAAGACTGCATATATATATATATATATATAATTTTCTTTGTGCAGCAGGTAAAATCAATCTATCGATATATAGGAAAGAAATATGATATGTGTCGGTTCCATAGTTTATTTTCTTTGAACATATGAGCATGAGCATTTAGAGGTTATTTACCTACAATGCCGTGCTGGTGATCCCTTATATTTCTTTCCTCTTCAGTTTGCCATAGTCTTTTGAGATCCTTTTCTGAAATTTCCTATGTTATGACTCCGGCGATACTGCGCATGCGCGCGCTATGGCTTTCCTCCCCTCCGTGTACTCACCTTGTCTCCATAACGACTGTAGATGCTGATTTTGTGACGGGTAGGAAAGCGCATGCGCGATATTCAAGCTTTCTCACACGAGCCGGAACTTGATTTTATGTAACAGATACCTGCGCAGCGTCTGCCATAGACTGGAGTCATCATGGCCGGTGGTTTGCACACGTGGGGCACTATTTGCTCCGAACTGGTCCGGACCAGAGCACACAGGTGACATTTGGCCCCATGTAATTATGCTTGCACATTATATAAGAGGATTGGGGTTTGAATTGTTACCACTGTCTGTCCCTGATGAAGCCTAGCGGCGATACGCGTGGGGCGTATCCCAGGGTCTCCATGAAGTGAGGTTGCTCTATCCAGCTGGGTCCACCATTGGTCTGTAAAAAAACTGACTAGGGTCGCTTTATCAGCTCTCTCCCATAATGGGAATATGTATTGATTCTCTATTTTAGGGATTATATTATGGTCTGATGTATCGGATGCTTTGGTGACCCCAACCTCACTAACCATACTGAGTATTGGTGTGATGTGATTTACACTGTTTTGTATTATTGATTTATTGCAAGTGTATATTCCACGTAGATATTTGTGGCTTATGGAGACGCCCAGGTGTGGGCTATATGTTTTTAACTGTTTTTAATCTCCTTTTGCAATTCAATAAAATCCTATTTATTTAATGATTGTTAGGTGTGCTTCCCGTTATAAGCAGTACTTTTTCTCCTTCCTTGTGAATTATGCATATACTGCTTGTGGCAGCACCCTGTTACGTTACTCATGTCAATATTGCTGTGCACCTCTTTTCTTAAAATAATTCACCACCCGCAGCAAGCACCTGTATCGTACAGCACCAGCTGCTCCAGGATCGTCCCCGCAGTAAGTATATGGGCCCCCCCTCTGCACCGCCGACAGCATCGCTGCCGAACTCTTATACCGACCCTGCCTCCTGTGACTCCCGCTGCTGTCCCACCTCCCCGGTACGACACCACCGGATTATAAAAAGGACCCCATATTTTATTTTTACCCTTTTTTATCTCTAAATTTGGGGTGCCTCTTTTAATTTGGTGCGCTTTATAAAACGACAAATATGGTAAATTTAATCTCCATATAGTGTGTGGCGCCCTGGACAAGCCAGGTCGTCACAGGTACTGCAACAACACACCCCACACCCCGGTTAGGCACATCAGTCACACACAAATCCTTGTTGCCTCCCTCCAGGGGCTGATGTCCACACCAGGTGGGGTGGAGCGAGGCGGTTGGCCCCACCCACTGAGGAGTTCACAGTCCTGGAGGCGGGAAAAGGAAGGGAGAGTAGAGAGTAGTTTTGGAGTAGAAAGAGAGAGGAGCAGACCGACCGTGTCCGGGTACGTGGCCCGGGCACATACAGCAAGGTTGGCAGACGGTGGTGACCGTCTGCAGGAGGGGCTGATCGACGCGGAACCGTAGGACCGGGGACGGGTGGTGGCCCGCCGGTACCGAACCGGAGAGCGAAGAGAAGCTAGCACCATTCGGCAGGGCCTACGGACCCCGACCAGGCTTGGAGTCGCCGTTAAACCGGTCAAATTCATTAGCGACGGGAACCTTCGGGGTTTCCCAGCAGCAAAGACCCGATTGAAGGCAACCGTCCAAACCGTGAAGGGAAATACAGTCACCGCCAAGGCTACAGTTCCCAGGGCCAGAGCCTGCGGGCAAAAGGGGCTCCCTCGACATCTATCCACGCTGGGGAGCGGGTTACCGGTGGGAAGCCATCGGGGCCAAAAACACACTACATGTGCAGGGAAAGGCTGTCACCGCCAACCTACCAGGAGTGACCACCGCAGCCATCTGCGGAACCCATCTATCCAGCCATTTGTTTTACCAGAGACTCCGTGTACGTTACTGGCAGAGTGAGTACCACAGTGCCGCCTTGAACCGCGCTGCCCCCGTGACCCTGCACCTCACCAAACCCTGCCATCCGCTCTCCAGTTACCCTCACCGGGCCCCGGGACCACCCAAAAACCCCCCTACCCACAGAGGGGAGAGAAACATCTCGGCTGCTCCCTGTCATCGTTCCCGGTATCCCCATCCAGAGCAGCGGTGGTGTCCCAACCTCACCACAAACCGTGGGTGGCGTCACGAACTGACTTCCCCAATCCTAAAAACTACCCCCTTTCACTCACGGGCGAGGAGCGCCGCTCGAGTCCCCGGATCCGGCCCACCGCTCGAGCCACCGAGCAGCGAGCAGCAGGCTGCAGCAGCGCCAGACCCGAGCACCAGCGAGAGCGCAGCAGCGGCGGCGGCTCCCTCCCCGCCCGCGACAACTTGGCGTCTCGAACAGGATCTTACCGTTCTACCGCCTGGTAGAGGTGCGCCTTGTGTCCCGCCGGAGGTGTCCGGCCAAAAAATTCCAGAATCCACCATATTTGGCACAAAAAGCTCCCCGCTCGAGCATCTTCCCGAGCAGTGGAGGCGCAAAAACCGAAGCTCCGCCCCTGAAGAGGAGGTGCTGAGAAGAAACCAAGGGGGGCGGATGGCGTCCGACCGCATGTAGACCGCGGCTATAAAAGCAGGGACACCAGGACTCTGCGTCCCTCTTTGGTTCCTGGAAGAGGCCGCTGCAATGATGTATAGTCCGTCCGGCAACACCGTTGTCCCCGCACCCGCGCCTGGTACCGCGGCGTGGGTGGAAGTCCGGACCGTCCAGCTAAGCAGTCATCTGCAGGTCCGTGTGCAGCTCCTCCTGGAGGAGTGGGAGGCCGACATGGCGGACGTGATGGCGGCTATGTGGAGATGCGAGGTGGAGGAAGAGTTGGAGAGGCGGGTAAGCGACCCACACCCCTGTAGTCAGGAGGGGATCGGCCGCTGTGGCTGAGGGGCCCGGCCTGCGCCTGCTCACCCTGCTGCCTCCCCCGCTACCCGTATTAGTTGCTACCACCCCGCCACTAGGCCCGCTACCTGCCCAACCGGTAGCGGTACCCTGCCCTTCCGCCCAAGCGGACCGACCTGCAGTCGAAACCCATAACCGACTTGAACCGCTTCCCTGGAAGGTGCCGAAGACCGAGCCCGTCAGCGGAGATGTACCGGAGGCACATGCAGTGACCGTGCCTGGTCACGTACCGACTCCGGCAGCCCATCCCGTGCAGGAGAAGGCAGAGGTCAAGCGGGAGAAGAACCCTGTACCCATCCCCCACGCCTCGACTGAGGCTGCGCCGGGTCGTTGCTGTAAGGCAGCACCCCTGGCCATGACACCGCGGGATCTTCCACAGAGGGCGCCAGTGGTGGGCAGCGTGGTGGAAGTCTCGCGGGGCCCGACCCGCGCGCAGGGGCAAGCAGTAGCCCCTTACTGGGACAGAGAACCGACCACGCTGGGCCGAGAAATTGCGGAGAGGGAAAAGCTGAAGGCTGAACTGATCGCCCGCACCATCAGAGAAAAAGAGAGCCTCCGCAGAGCCACCTTCCGAGTACGGGGCCCGATCCACGAGGGGCAAGTAAGGAAATTTGATGTCCGTCGGGGATACGGGTTCATCTATGAGCCGGGCCTGGAGGCCGAAGTTTTTGTAGCCCGCCGGGACGTTAATGCCCACTTACCAGAGGACCACCCGGCCCGTAACCTGCTCCCAGGAGATTTGGTCCAGTACACGCGGCATTGCAAAGAGAGGGGCTGGTTTGCCCTGGACGCCAAACTGAGGGGCAGTCAGGAGGCCCCTCCGCTGTGCAAGTTGTCCCCGTTGGGACCATCAGAACCGTTATGTGAGTAAATGGAAAATAATCAGCCGAACAGTTACCAGATTTGCAACCATGATTGAACTGGCTAATGCTGGCAAGTTGTCCATGAAGGGACCCTTTGCACCCTTGGCATAAGGAACTACTTACGGACTCGCCCGAGAACTTGCAGGGCAACCACAAACTGGTGGAAATGTAAATAATTTTTGGCATAAATCCGTTACCGCCTCTGGAGAGGCAGATTGGAGGAAGGGCCCGCAGCAGAGTAGGCTGGGGCCCGGTCACCACCTGGACCGGTGGCCACCCTCTGGGGGTCAGGGGTTCCCCATGGACGTGGGTCCCCTGAAAGAGACCGTACCCGCTCGGGCAGCTTGATGATGGACTGGGGCAAGGGGTGCTGCCCACTTCTTAAGGGCAGCATCAGGGCCAGGTTGTTTGGGCGGGAGAGAGCGGAAGCCGTTACCGTTAATAAAAATGTACCGTTAAGTAACGTTAAAAGTACAGTGCCTCCTGTTAAGGGAAGTTTCATAAAAATATGCGTATGTTTACTGTTTAATGTGTGTTTTTTACCTTTTTACAGTTTTGCAAAATAAAACCGGTGATGGACGGGCAGCCCGCGGACGGTCTGCATTTAACCAAGGGGGAATGTGGCGCCCTGGACAAGCCAGGTCATCACAGGTACTGCAACAACACACCCCACACCCCGGTTAGGCACATCAGTCTTACACAAATCCTTGTTGCCTCCCTCCAGGGGCTGATGTCCACACCAGGTGGGGTGGAGCCAGGCAGTTGGCCCCACCCACTGAGGAGTTCACAGTCCTGAAGGCGGGAAAAGGAAGGGAGAGTAGAGAGTAGTTTTGGAGTAGAAAGAGAGAGGAGCAGACTGACCGTGTCCGGGTACGTGGCCCGGGCACATACAGCAAGGTTGGCAGACGGTGGTGACCGTCTGCAGGAGGGGCCGATCAACGTGGGACCATAGGACCGGGGACGGGCGGTGGCCCGCCGGTACCGAACCGGGGAGCAAAGAGAAGCCAGCACCATTCGGCAGGGCCTACGGATCCCGACCAGGCTTGGAGTCGCCGTTAAACCGGTCAAATCCGTTAGCGACGGGAAACTCCGGTGCTTCCCAGCAGCAAAAACCCGATTGAAGGCAACCGTCCAAACCGTGAAGGGGAATACAGTCACCGCCAAGGCTACAATTCCCAGGGCCACGCTGGGGAGCGGGTTACCGGTGGGAAGCCATCAGGGCCGAAAACACACTACAGGTGCAGGGAAAGGCAGTCACCGCCAACCTACCGGGAGTGACCACCGCAGCCGTCTGCGGAACCCGTCTATACAGCCGTTTGTTTTACCAGAGACTCTGTGTACGTTACTGGCTGAGTGAGTACCACAGTGCCGTCTGGCACCGCGCTGCCCCCGTGACCCTGCACCTCACCAAACCCTGCCATCCGCTCTCCAGTTACCCTCACCGGGCCCCGGGACCACCCAAAAACCCCCCTACCCACAGAGGGGAGAGAAACATCTCGGCTGCTCCCTGTCATCGTTCCCTCCCCGCCCGCGACAAGTGCATAAAGCATGATGATATGAGGGCAATATTCTATAGGTGATAGGTACAGTATGGAAGCCATATACCATAACAGGAACAGTGTGTTGGATAATTTTATTCAAAGGGAATAATAATGAGTATTATAATGACATTGTTATTTTTAATGGCACTGAGTCAGGATGTTCTGCAGAAAAAAACAGAAGATGAAAATCAAAGAGATGAGCTATAGCTATGAAAAGTCACCCTGGCGTCAGGACCCGATGAAGAAATTTGGGTGAGAACAATTCCAACCAAAGATGATGTTATTATTACACGGTACTTGGATCTAAAGGTGCATTTACACTGGATAATTAAACATCCAGCTATATGAAGGCAAATGACAGTCTTTTTTAGCTTGTTTAGATAGGTTGACTATATTTTTATTGGCACACCACAATCAATAACATAAATGTTCTGTGCACATAAATAGCATAGTATTGTTCTCGGCAGCACATATTTGTCACAGGACTATGCACTGCCAAGAATGATGATACTTAAACAAGATTAAAAATGATTTAATCCAACAAACAAATGTTTTCTTTTGTGCATTGGTTGTTTGGCAGCCTGGTTTGATAGGCCAATAATCGGGAATGAGGTCATATATGTCAGCTGAACAAGTGTTTCTCCCATATGCTATAGATAGCTGTCAGCTGATTTGGCCAGCATTCAGTATATCTCGCCAGACTCTCCCATACACAGGAGCACTTTCTCTGCTGGATGTTTCTGTGTTCTCTATGACAGACGAGAGCCACTGATACCTCTATCAGCAACTTATCACTTAGAGAACAAAATGATCTGCTGTCCCAAAGCAGACATTACAGATCCTTATGTACCCCAATAATTATCTGTCAGGGGCACACATTGACATAAGACTGTTGGGCGATTCCGTCAATATTGGCTAAAAAGCAGGGGCAGTTTTAAGGGTGCTTTACACACTGCGATCTGCGTACCGCCCCCGTCTGTTGTGTATCACGGGCAAATCGCTACCTGTGGCGCACAACATCACTTACATCTGTCAAATGGACTTACCTTCCCTGCGACGTCGCTGTGGCCTTTCTAAGGGGGCAGTTCGCGCGACGTCACAACAACGTCACATGGCAGCCGTCCAATGGAAGCGGAGGGGCGGAGATGAGCGGAACGGACATCCCGCCCACCTCCTTCCTTCCTCATTGCGGGCGGCCACAGGTACAAGTTTGTTCCTCGTTCCTGCGGTGTCACACATAGCGATTTTTGCTGCCGCAGGAACGACAAACAACCTCGCTACTGACCAGACAACGATTTTTGGTAAATGAACGACGTATCACAGACCGACGATTTTTGCCTCTTTTGCGATCGCTAAGGTCGCTCATAGGTGTTAGACGCTGCGATGTCGCTAACGACGCCGGATGTGCGTCACAAACCTTGTGACCCCGACGATATATCGTTAGCGATGTCGCAGCATGTAAATGGCCCCTTAGTCTTACTCATTAGTTTGAGCATGACCATTTAAAGTGCCTAAGGTGACACGAACACCAAATTTTACCCCGTAGATAAGTGTGCATGCATTTCTAAAGGGAAAAGTTAAGTGGTTTCCTTAAGGCTATATGCGCACGCTGCAGTTTTTATTTCCGCATTTTTGACGCATTTTTTGGTGCATTTTTGTTGTCAGAAAGTTCTCACTTTTGACTTCCCAGCAAAGCCTATGAGAATTCAGATTTCCTGTGTGCACATTGCAGTTTTTTTTGTCTGCACTTTATTTGTCACAAACTTCTGACAAAAAATGCAGCATGTTCTAGCGTTGTTGTCACACTTTCTACTGATAAACGCATGAAATCAGAATTCACAAAAATGCACCAAAAATGCACCAAAGGCGCATCAAAAATGCAGCAAAAACACACCATCATTACAAGCATTTTTTTTTTCAAGCACTCTGGGACAAGTTGTAGTTTTGGTTGCAGTTTGGGTGCAGTTTTTGTGACAACAAAACTGCAGCATGCGCATATAGTTTTAGTGTTGACTTATCTTCCAGAAAAGCAAACAGATCAGGTTTTGTAATTCAATATACCAAATCATTCTCTTCCCCAATTCATTCCTTACCAAGGTATAACACAAGAAACATCTCATGATGGGTAAAACCAGTAAGCTGTCTCAAGACCTTCGCAAACTTAATGTTGCAAAACATAATTATATAATTGGTTACAGAAGAATTTCTAAACTACTGAAGGTTATATTGAGCACTGTTAGGAGTCATAAAATGGAACTGGAAAGTACATAATTTCATCATAAACTGGTCATGTTGATAATCCGTCCAAATACAATCAGTGAAATCTGAAATCAATGAAAAACAAGGCAATCGTTTCCATAGGAATGAATGTAAATCCAATTAATTTGTTTTAGACACTCCAAAATACATACCAAAAACACATTTTATAGGGAATAAAGATAATGTTTACTACTAAAAACAATACAAAATTAATATAAAAGGAATATTAAATGAATATAAAATACTAATGTAAAGAATAAATACATTTTATCTTACATTTTTTGCATACATTTTGAAACTGATGAGCAGGGTGATACTCAAACAATGCCACACGGAGCAGGAGAATGCATGGATCACTCTTTATTGATGCAAAATTAGCAGCGTAGTCTCATGGGCATGCTGATAAAAAAAACAATGAAAACCGAGGCAACCAATAAAAATTGAGTCAAATTTTCAGTGAAAAAAGTCAACGAAAAACAAAACCAACAATAACTGACGTCAATGAATATCAAAGTACCACTGTAATTGAAGGATGGATAAATGGACAAATGTACTGAGATATTCTTGATAAATATCTGCTTCCTTCTACCACAATGCTAAAGATGAAATGAGGGTAGACATTTCAGCAAAACAATGATCCTAAACACACTGCCAAGCAAACTTTAAGAAAATGAAAATAAAGCTGCTGGAATAACTCAGCCAATCACCTGACCTAAATCCAATAAAAAATTTGTTGAAGGAACTAAAGCGCAGAGCTCATAGAAGGAGTTCACAGAACCTTTAGGATTTGAAGAGTGTTTGTGTGAAAGGATGGAACAAAATCATACCTGAGCAATGCAAGCAACTAGTTCCTTTATACAGGAGGCAATTTGAAGCTGTCATCCCCAACAAAGGCTTTTGTATGAAGTATTAAATACATTTCAGTAAAGGCCACTTTACACACAGCGACATCGCTAGCGATGTCGCTGGTGAAAGCACCCACCCCCGTCGGTTGTGCGTCACGGGCAAATTGCTGCCCGTGGCGCACAATATTGCTAGTCCCCGTCACACATACCTGCCTAGCGACATCGCTGTGGCCGGCAAACTTCCTCCTTTCTAAAGGCCCCGTCACACACAGAGATAAATCTTTGGCAGATCTGTGGTTGCAGTGAAATCATGGACATGTTGTTCCATTTGTACACAGCCACAAACCTGGAACTGATTGTCCACAATTTCACTGCAACCACAGATCTACCGCAGATTTATCTGTGTGTGACAGGGCCTTAGGGCACAGGGCCTTAAGGGGGCGGTTCATGCGGTTTCACAGCGATGTCACACGGCAGCCGTCCAATAGAAGCGGAGGGGCAGAGAGCAGCCGAACGAAAGACACGCCCACCTCGTTGCCGGAGGACGCAGGTACGGTGTTGTTCCTCGTTCCTGGGGTGTCACACGTAGCGATGTGTGCTGCCTCAGGAATGACGAACAACTGTGTCCTGCAACAGCAAAGATATTTGGGATTTGAACGACGTGTCAACGATCAACGATTAGGTGAGTAATTTTGATCGTTAGCGGTCGTTCGTACATTTCACACGCAACGACGTCACTAACGGGGCCGGAAGTGCGTCACGAATTCCGTGACCCCAACAACATCTCGTTAGCGATGACGTTGCTTGTAAAGCCCCCTTTAATGTGTTCAATTTTTTTTCCCCATGCCATTTCTCATTATTACACATCACTACATTTACGGACATCTATGGTTTGACTTCTCTGCATGTGTACATAACATGGGTTGTTACTGTCATCTTGTGAAAAATTCATTTCAACAGCACCTTTAGAAATGAAATTCCTTAGAAAATTAGTAACATGCTCAATATTTATTTCAACTGTGGTAGATAGATTAACAAAAAACTGACTAGCTGCTCCAAACAGAATATACAAGTGTGAGCAGGGTCAAGCTTCTATGATTACATAGTATACAGTACAATCAAAAGAATATGGCAGCACTCTGCATGTACTAACGTGTCTGCAAATAGTGGATACAGGACACTTGGACTGCATTACTGCTATAAAGAATATATTTATAAAATGAAGGTTTGGAAGTTGGAATGATGTTTGCAAGTTATCTGCTATTGTTAGTTTAGGTTATTAGTAGTGTTGAGCGAGTGCTTGTCACTACTCGGTACTCGCACGAGTATCACTGTACTCGGGCTACTCGGCGGGTACCGAGTAATTTCGCGATACTCGTGCTGTACTCGTGGTCTTCATGTTGGCGCTCTTTTGAGAGCCAGCCCTCTTGCAGGGATTGGCTGGCAGACCGCAATGCCACAGCCCTGTTACTTGTGGAATTGCAGTGATTGGCCGGCCCTCACAGAATGACCGTGCCTTTAGCCCGACACTTCCCCGCTCGGCTACGGCCCCTCCCGCACTCCACTCCGCGTGTATATATATATGCACGCTTACACACACACGCACGTTTTTTTTTTTTAATTTACAGTTTTATGGTTTCTACATGCTGCCGGTGGTCATTTCACAAAAATACTCGGGTCTCCCATAGGATAACATTGGGCTCGGTGCTCGGGCCGAGTACACGAGTATCTTGGGATGCTCGGCCCGAGCCTCAAGCACCCGAGCTTTTTAGTACTCGCTCATCACTAGTTATTAGTTCCTGATAACTGGGACCCCCACCAATCCTGAGATAGCAGAGTACAATACAAGAGTGTCCTCTTAGCAACCGAATAATACCCTATTCACATTATAGTTTATGTTTAACATATAAGCTGAGAAATGTATTACTAGGCTTCATTCAGACGTGTACACATACCCAATAACGTCTACGGGGCTGTTCACAGGTCCATGTATTTTTGCGGACTGAATGATTCACAAAAAAATCAAGGGACATTTCCATTTTTACTGGAGTTATGGATCAAAATTACCAATACAAGTCTATGAGTCTGTGAAAATCACAGACAGCACATGGATGACATTAGTGTACAACCTATGTGATATTCTTGATTACCATTGTAGTGGATAGGAGAAGCTTGTAATTTAGTTATGCATTTTTTCATATATGAAAAAAACTGATGAAAGAGTGCTTGAAAAATCTGATGAAATGACCAAACCCAGAAGAATATCAGTAAAACACTGATGACACTCGGTCCGTCTTTTGAGTATGGTGAAAAATCACTAACATCTGAATGAGGCCTTAGTCACACGGATGACAAAGTGTCCTTGTCATCTCCACTTGTCTCATATGTGTCGCCCGGGGACAAGGGGTACTCAGATCCAGGCCACGGGATCACTTCTGTGGGTATCACGGTGGCGTGACCCGGTCTGTGATCCCAGGCTCCACAGTAAGAAGGGGATTAGATAAGGGAGATTGTCCGTGACGCCACCCGTGGTGTGCGGTGAGGTAACGGAGCACCGCCGCTGCCGGTTAATGGATCCCGGGGATGGTGGTGGGCAGCAAGGTGGTGATTTCCCTCCACGGGTAGGGTGTTGGTGTCCCGGGACCCCGGTGAGGTGGTGCAGGGAGGAGATGAAGACGGTCTGAGAGCTGTGCGTCCGGTTGGACCGGGGAATGTTGTTACTCACAGTTCGCTTTGCAAGAAAATTCACACAGAGTCAGGAATTAACCAGAAACTGCCGGAGTCCGCAGCCTTCGGTGCGGAGGGTGTTAGTGTCCCACACACGGTGCAGCAGCCCCTGTTCTTTTCCTGCAGTCAGGTGCCTCTTTCTCCCCTCGTTCTCTTTCTCCTCACCCGGGAACGGGTAGTCCAATTCCCTGCAGTGATCCGGGTCACCCTTGGTACCAGCGGGCCGCTACCCTGCCCTGGCTACCTCTGGCCCCTTCCTCACTAACAGCCTGTCTCGGCTCTTTTGGAGCACGCTTCTGTAGCAGCCCGGGAGCTACAACTCCGGGCTCCTCGCCTGTCTCTCTCTCCACACACTCTGCACCAGCCCCTCCCCTCCTGCTCTGTTTTGCTCTTACCCTGGGGGAGGTGGTTTGTCCTGCTGCACTGGTGTGGGATCAGGTTACCAAGGAGGATTAACTCTTTCTGTGACAACCTGGCTTTGCCAGGGCATCACAAATACACTTCAGTAAACCACAAAATAATTATGGAATCCACCAATGCAGCATCACAACACTCTCTCCACACATGGTACAGCTTTTTAACACCTTCAGTGCCTCAAAACGCATGTAACACTTAAAGGGCTTGTAGGGCCTTAGGCTACACGTTTGAAGTGACTATGGGACTGCAGACTTGTGAACCTTCATCTTGTGCACCGTACGTGCTGTACGGATTCTCCATCGTCCAGAGCGTTGGGCGTGTGACCACAAGAATGTGATTTGCATACATGCAGTCACGTGCCAACTAGATGGGAATGCCCTCACTCACTGCCAGTGAATTGAGTGAGGCCAGACTCAGTCTAGTTGGAATGTGGTGGGAATTATGGAAATCACATGACTAACCGCTCCCAGCAGCTGTACTGCACAGTGCACATAGAGTGACTGCTGACTTGTAGCCTAAGGATTTAACTTATAATTTAGTAATTTGAGGAGGAGATTGTCAATGATCTTACAAAGTGGAAGCGAGAGATAAAGGGTATCAAGTATAAAAAATACCAGAATGAACAGGAGGTTGGGAATCAAGCGTCTTCAGGATTTTATGGATATGGAATAAATGAAGCCTTGATACACACAAAGAATAACAAATCCATAAAAGAAATTATACACTGAAAATGGGACTTTTTAAAGTGAATTAAATGCTTGTGTATAAATAAATATATATATATACATATATATATATATATATATATATATATATATATACAGTTAGGTCAAGAAATATTTGGACAGTGACACAATTTTCGCGAGTTGGGCTCTGCATGCCACCACATTGGATTTGAAATGAAACCTCTACAACAGAATTCAAGTGCAGATTGTAACGTTTAATTTGAAGGTTTGAACAAAAATATCTGATAGAAATTGTAGGAATTGTACACATTTCTTTACAAACACTCCACATTTTAGGAGGTCAAAAGTAATTGGACAAATAAACCAAACCCAAACAAAATATTTTTATTTTCAATATTTTGTTGCGAATCCTTTGGAAGCAATCACTGCCTTAAGTCTGGAACCCTTGGACATCACCAAACGCTGGGTTTCCTCCTTCTTAATGCTTTGCCAGGCCTTTACAGCCGCAGCCTTCAGGTCTTGCTTGTTTGTGGGTCTTTCCGTCTTAAGTCTAGATTTGAGCAAGTGAAATGCATGCTCAATTGGGTTAAGATCTGGTGATTGACTTGGCCATTGCAGAATGTTCCACTTTTTTGCACTCATGAACTCCTGGGTAGCTTTGGCTGTATGCTTGGGGTCATTGTCCATCTGTACTATGAAGCGCCGTCCGATCAACTTTGCGGCATTTGGCTGAATCTGGGCTGAAAGTATATCCCTGTACACTTCAGAATTCATCCGGCTACTCTTGTCTGCTGTTATGTCATCAATAAACACAAGTGACCCAGTGCCATTGAAAGCCATGCATGCCCATGCCATCACGTTGCCTCCACCATGTTTTACAGAGGATGTGGTGTGCCTTGGATCATGTGCCGTTTCCTTTCTTCTCCAAACTTTTTTCTTCCCATCATTCTGGTACAGGTTGATCTTTGTCTCATCTGTCCATAGAATACTTTTCCAGAACTGAGCCGGCTTCATGAGGTGTTTTTCAGCAAATTTAACTCTGGCCTGTCTATTTTTGGAATTGATGAATGGTTTGCATCTAGATGTGAACCCTTTGTATTTACTTTCATGGAGTCTTCTCTTTACTGTTGACTTAGAGACAGATACACCTACTTCACTGAGAGTGTTCTGGACTTCAGTTGATGTTATGAACGGGTTCTTCTTCACCAAAGAAAGTATGCGGCGATCATCCACCACTGTTGTCATCCGTGGACGCCCAGGCCTTTTTGAGTTCCCAAGCTCACCAGTCAATTCCTTTTTTCTCAGAATGTACCCGACTGTTGATTTTGCTACTCCAAGCATGTCTGCTATCTCTCTGATGGATTTTTTCTTTTTTTTCAGCCTCAGGATGTTCTGCTTCACCTCAATTGAGAGTTCCTTAGACCGCATGTTGTCTGGTCACAGCAACAGCTTCCAAATGCAAAACCACACACCGTAATCAACCCCAGACCTTTTAACTACTTCATTGATTACAGGTTAACGGGGGAGACGCCTTCAGAGTTAATTGCAGCCCTTAGAGTCCCTTGTCCAATTACTTTTGGTCTCTTGAAAAAGAGGAGGCTATGCATTACAGAGCTATGATTCCTAAACCCTTTCTCCGATTTGGATGTGAAAACTCTCATATTGCAGCTGGGAGTGTGCACTTTCAGCCCATATTATATATATATATATATATATATATATATATATATATATAATTGTATTTCTGAACATGTTTTTGTAAACAGCTAAAATAACAAAACTTGTGTCACTGTCCAAATATTTCTGGACCTAACTGTATACGTAATAATTAGAGATGAGCGAACTGGTCGCAGTTCGGCTCGAGGTCGGTTCGCAGAACGGAGGTCCCGTTCGAGTTCGGTTCGTCGAACGTTCGACGAACCGAACTCGAACTGCATAGGAAACAATGGCAGGCAATCACAAACACATAAAAACACCTAGAAAACACCCTCAAAGGTGTCCGAAAGGTGACAAACAACTCACAACACAACACAAACACATGGGAAAGGGACAAGGACATATATTCATGCAAAAACAAAAGAGCTGGACAAGGAAAAAGAGGAGGACACACAGATATATGAGTATATGCAAGGAAACATCAATGCCTTTACTGTGCAATTTGAGCCCTGCTCATTTTAGGCTTCCAATCTGGATAAATTGCCTGAGCTTGCCACGTACGCCGTGGGGATCTTGTCGTGTCCTGCAGCCAGCCTTCTCTCGGAACCTGTTTCCAGTGCTGCTGGGGGTCTGCTGGCAGATAAGCACACGTGTCTGTCCACTGACAATGTGGACATGGCTCTCAAAAGACTTTTCTTCCCCTGGGTCATCCAGGGGACGGGAAAGGCACGCGTATTTTTGAGAGTGCTTCATGCAAAGCATCTTTTTCATTTTGAAAAGGGGGGTCAAGTGATGCCAGTCAAGTGGGGTGTGTGTGGCCCAATTAGTGGCAACGAGGAAGACTGTGGTTGGAGTCCCCTCGCTGTGTTTCTAAAAGAACCAAGATGAACAAGTCATGGCTCTCAGAGGACTTTTCTTCCCCTGGGTCATCCAGGGGACGGGAAAGGCACGCGTATTTTTGAGAGTGCTTCATGCAAAGCATCTTTTTCATTTTGAAAAGGGGGGTCAAGTGATGCCAGTCAAGTGGGGTGTGTGTGGCCCAATTAGTGGCAACGAGGAAGACTGTGGTTGGAGTCCCCTCGCTGTGTTTCTAAAAGAACCAAGATGAACAAGTCATGGCTCTCAGAGGACTTTTCTTCCCCTGGGTCATCCAGGGGAGGCGAAAGGCACACGTATTTTTGAGAGTGCTTCATGCAAAGCATCTTTTTCATTTTGAAAAGGGGGGTCAAGTGATGCCAGTCAAGAGGGGTGTGTGTGGCCCAATTAGTGGCAACGAGGAAGACTGTGGTTGGAGTCCCCTTGCTGTGTTTCTAAAAGAACCAAGATGAACAAGTCATGGCTCTCAGAGGACTTTTCTTCCCCTGGGTCATCCAGGGGACGGGAAAGGCACACGTATTTTTGAGAGTGCTTCATGCAAAGCATCTTTTTCATTTTGAAAAGGGGGGTCAAGTGATGCCAGTCAAGTGGGGTGTGTGTGGCCCAATTAGTGGCAACGAGGAAGACTGTGGTTGGAGTCCCCTTGCTGTGTTTCTAAAAGAACCAAGATGAACAAGTCATGGCTCTCAGAGGACTTTTCTTCCCCTGGGTCATCCAGGGGACGGGAAAGGCACGCGTATTTTTGAGAGTGCTTCATGCAAAGCATCTTTTTCATTTTGAAAAGGGGGGGTCAAGTGATGCCAGTCAAGTGGGTTGTGTGTGGCCCAATTAGTGGCAACGAGGAAGACTGTGGTTGGAGTCCCCTCGCTGTGTTTCTAAAAGAACCAAGATGAACAAGTCATGGCTCTCAGAGGACTTTTCTTCCCCTGGGTCATCCAGGGGACGGGAAAGGCACGCGTATTTTTGAGAGTGCTTCATGCAAAGCATCTTTTTCATTTTGAAAAGGGGGGGTCAAGTGATGCCAGTCAAGTGGGTTGTGTGTGGCCCAATTAGTGGCAACGAGGAAGACTGTGGTTGGAGTCCCCTCGCTGTGTTTCTAAAAGAACCAAGATGAACAAGTCATGGCTCTCAGAGGACTTTTCTTCCCCTGGGTCATCCAGGGGAGGCGAAAGGCACACGTATTTTTGAGAGTGCTTCATGCAAAGCATCTTTTTCATTTTGAAAAGGGTGGTCAAGTGATGCCAGTCAAGTGGGGTGTGTGTGGCCCAATTAGTGGCAACGAGGAATACTATGGTTGGAGTCCCCTCGCTGTGTTTCTAAAAGAACCAAGATGAACAAGTCATGGCTCTCAGAGGACTTTTCTTCCCCTGGGTCATCCAGGGGACGGGAAAGGCACGCGTATTTTTGAGAGTGCTTCATGCAAAGCATCTTTTTCATTTTGAAAAGGGGGGTCAAGTGATGCCAGTCAAGTGGGGTGTGTGTGGCCCAATTAGTGGCAACGAGGAAGACTGTGGTTGGAGTCCCCTCGCTGTGTTTCTAAAAGAACCAAGATGAACAAGTCATGGCTCTCAGAGGACTTTTCTTCCCCTGGGTCATCCAGGGGACGGGAAAGGCACGCGTATTTTTGAGAGTGCTTCATGCAAAGCATCTTTTTCATTTTGAAAAGGGGGGGTCAAGTGATGCCAGTCAAGTGGGGTGTGTGTGGCCCAATTAGTGGCAACGAGGAAGACTGTGGTTGGAGTCCCCTCGCTGTGTTTCTAAAAGAACCAAGATGAACAAGTCATGGCTCTCAGAGGACTTTTCTTCCCCTGGGTCATCCAGGGGACGGGAAAGGCACGCGTATTTTTGAGAGTGCTTCATGCAAAGCATCTTTTTCATTTTGAAAAGGGGGGTCAAGTGATGCCAGTCAAGTGGGGTGTGTGTGGCCCAATTAGTGGCAACGAGGAAGACTGTGGTTGGAGTCCCCTCGCTGTGTTTCTAATAGAACCAAGATAAACAAATCATGGCTCTCAGAGGACTTTTCTTCCCCTGGGTCATCCAGGAGAGGCGAAAGGCACACGTATTTTTGAGAGTGCTTCATGCAAAGCATCTTTTTCATTTTGAAAAGGGGGGTCAAGTGATGCCAGTCAAGTGGGGTGTGTGTGGCCCAATTAGTGGCAACGAGGAAGACTGTGGTTGGAGTCCCCTCGCTGTGTTTCTAAAAGAACCAAGATGAACAAGTCATGGCTCTCAGAGGACTTTTCTTCCCCTGGGTCATCCAGGGCATGGGAAAGGCACGCGTATTTTTGAGAGTGCTTCATGCAAAGCATCTTTAATTTTGAAAAGGGCGGTCAAGTGATGCCAGTCAAGTGGGGTGTGTGTGGCCCAATTAGTGGCAACGAGGAAGACTGTGGTTGGAGTCCCCTCGCTGTGTTTCTAAAAGAACCAAGATGAACAAGTCATGGCTCTCAGAGGACTTTTCTTCCCCTGGGTCATCCAGGAGACAGGAAAGGCACGCGTATTTTTGAGAGTGCTTCATGCAAAGCATCTTTTTCATTTTGAAAAGGGGGGTCAAGTGATGCCAGTCAAGTGGGGTGTGTGTGGCCCAATTAGTGGCAACGAGGAAGACTGTGGTTGGAGTCCCCTCGCTGTGTTTCTAAAAGAACCAAGATGAACAAGTCATGGCTCTCAGAGGACTTTTCTTCCCCTGGGTCATCCAGGGGAGGCGAAAGGCACACGTATTTTTGAGAGTGCTTCATGCAAAGCATCTTTTTCATTTTGAAAAGGGGGTTCAAGTGATGCCAGTCAAGTGGGTTGTGTGTGGCCCAATTAGTGGCAACGAGGAAGACTGTGGTTGGAGTCCCCTCGCTGTGTTTCTAAAAGAACCAAGATGAACAAGTCATGGCTCTCAGAGGACTTTTCTTCCCCTGGGTCATCCAGGGGAGGCAAAAGGCACACGTATTTTTGAGAGTGCTTCATGCAAAGCATCTTTTTCATTTTGAAAAGGGGGGTCAAGTGATGCCAGTCAAGTGGGGTGTGTGTGGCCCAATTAGTGGAAACGAGGGAGACTGTGGTTGGAGTCCCCTCGCTGTGTTTTACATGATTTTCGAAGTGTATGACATGCCTAAGAGGTTGAGTTTCATCATCTGCAACTTGTTGGCAACAGAAAGGCTGCCTTTACACCCTTTTGAGACCGAGGATTTTCGAGACCTTATGCCCATTACAGTGCCCCAAGAGCCGATGGCCAGTCGTCACTCCTTCTCCAAGAAAAGCGTGCCCGCGCTACCACAGTAGGTCGCACACAACCTCACCGATTCCTTGAGAAACTCTGTGTGTGACAGGGTGCATTTCACCACAGATACTTGGACCAGTAAGCATGGACAGGAGAGTTACATGTTGCTGACTGGGCACTGGGTAAGTATGGTGAGAGATGGAGAAGGGTTTGCTGTACAAGTCTTGCCGTCCCCACGACTTGTGTGTCAATCCTTCCTCTGTATGTACAAGTTCCTCCACTGCTTCTGCATCCTTAACCTCGTGTGAGTCCTCCACCTTGGCCCAAACCCTGTGTGGTCAGGCCACCCTTCCTTGTAACTGCGCCCAAGGAATCGCACACACCTCCTTACTATGCTGGCAGCAGAGCTCAAGGCCATCAGGCGGTCAAATGTTTACTTTGAAATGTAGGGGAAATGTGAGACACCGCTGAGGAATTGTGGACGGTTAGCTCTGGAGAGTGAGACCGAGTTTCATCAATGGTTGTCTACACTCAACCAGCAGTCAGGGAAGGTCGGGTGCGACAATGATGCAAACCAGTCTGCGACCCTTCTTCAGGGCATGGTGACACACATGCCTTGTATGGCTCCCGTGTTGAACCTGGTTGTCCAGCAATTTTTAAAACACTATCCCGGCCTACATGGCCTTCTGCAGAGGGCACGGTGTAACGCCTGCCTGGATCGACACACTCAGATGGGCTGTAAAGTATAGGCTAGAGGCAAGCCACTCACCAAGCTGAACACCCAGAACCCTGAAACCCTTTAACCCCTATACAGTGATTTGGAATTACACAGGGTCCAAGTTCATCAATACCTGTGGAAGGCTGCAGTTCCAGAGAATAGTAGTCATGCAGGGTCAAAAACATTAATTGAGGAAGAGGAACAGAATGGGATGGCAAGGACCTAATCAGAAAACAAGCAGAGGTGAAATGCGGATCGGCCAACGAGGTACATAAACAGCAAGCAGGAAAAGTAGTCAGGTAACAAGCACACAAACTCATAAAACTGAACTCGGGGTAACAGTAACAAGAGATTCATAGCTTTGTCTGGCAGTGGTCTGCAGACAGGAGGGGCCTAAAAAAGGGTGTGGTGTCTTCCCATTGGTTGTAGCTGAATGATGGTACTTCATCTGTGAGATACCCACCACCTACATTCAGCCTGTGGTTCTGTATCTGTCAAGGTAACGCAACCCAGTGGGTGACCATAACCTGCGTCCACCTGCGCCGCAGGCATCGACTCCTTTCCCATCATCAGCACTATGCACGAAAGGAACACGTTGTCACCTGGCGACCGGAGTACAAATTGATTGAGTGGACTACGTTGGTGACTTAACAGCCGTGTGCGGCAATGATGCAAACCTGTCTGCGGCCCTTCGTCAGGGCAATGTGACACACATGCCTTGTATGGCTCCCGTGTTGAACCTGGTTGTCCAGCAATTTTTAAAACACTATCCCGGCCTACATGGCCTTCTGCAGAGGGCACGGTGTAATGCCTGCCTGGATCGACACACTCAGATGGGCTGTAAAGTATAGGCTAGAGGCAAGCCACTCACCAAGCTGAACACCCAGAACCCTGAAACCCTTTAACCCCTATACAGTGATTTGGAATTACACAGGGCCCAAGTTCATCAATACCTGTGGAAGGCTGCAGTTCCAGAGAATAGTAGTCATGCAGGGTCAAAAACATTAATTGAGGAAGAGGAACAGAATGGGATGGCAAAGACTTAATCAGAAAACAAGCAGAGGTGAAATGCGGATCGGCCAACGAGGTACATAAACAGCAAGCAGGAAAACTAGTTAGGTAACAAGCACACAAACTCATAAAACTGAACTCGGGGTAACAGTAACAAGAGGTTCATAGCTTTGTCTGGCAGTTGTCTGCAGACAGGAGGGGCCTAAAAAAGGGTGTGGTGTCTTCCCATTGGTTGTAGCTGAATGATGGTACTTCATCTGTGAGATACCCACCACCTACATTCAGCCTGTGGTTCTGTATCTGTCAAGGTAACGCAACCCAGTGGGTGACCATAACCTGCGTCCACCTGCGCCGCAGGCATCGACTCCTTTCCCATCATCAGCACTATGCACGAAAGGAACACGTTGTCACCTGGCGACCGGAGTACAAATTGATTGAGTGGACTACGTTGGTGACTTAACAGCCGTGCGCGGCAATGATGCAAACCTGTCTGCGGCCCTTCGTCAGGGCAATGTGACACACGTGCCTTGTATGGCTCACGTGTTGAATCTGATTCTCCAGCAATTATTAAAATACCATCCCGGCCTACATGGCCTTGTGCAGCGGGCACGCTGCTATGTGCTCACTTTCATCCTTCGCACCCAGCAGCTCAACAACTTTCATCGCTCTTAGGGTCTGGCGGTTAAACGCCTGAAATGCGATGTTCCGACACGCAGGAATTTGAATCTGCACATGTTTCAGCGTCTGTGGCAGCACCGCAGAGCCCTGCTGAAATATGGTATGACGTATACCCTGGGCTAACTTGATCCAGAGGTGGTGCAGATCACGCTGCTGGAGTGGTGTCAGATCAAGGACCTATGCACCCTTCTACACAGTTTACAAATATCGACGAAGATCTTTAGCACTGGCGATGCCATTCTCAGCGTGACAATTCTGGTCATCTACAAGATGGAGCACACTGTATGCATTATTCGGAGTCAGGTGTTGGTCCAAGAGGAAGGGAAGAAAGTACAGGAGGAGTCATATGCAGAAGGGATAATAAGATCTACAAGGTCCAGACGGTGAGCGGCACCTAGGCGGAAGTCAAGGGACGGTGGGGGAGAGGGATTAACAAGGGCGCATAGTATCAGCAAAAATTGTTGAGGAAGGTGCAGGAGCCCATGAAGAAATGGAGGACGAACTGGCGATGGGCATGGAAGACTCAGCAGATGAGTGAGAGCTTGCTCACATTTCGGTTGTGCGAGGTTGGGGGGAGAGGGCAGAGGAAGGAGGCACGATTTTCACCTCTCTGCCACCAACACACCAAGGACTTGGTCCTCCTGGATGCACAAGACACATGAGTGCCTTCTTGCTGAACTACCTACAACATGACCCTCGGATTGTACGAATTCGAAGTAATGCTAACTACTGGGTTGCCACACTGTTAGATCCTCGGTACAAGACAAAATTTGGCGAAATAATTCCTGCCATAGAAAGGGACGCACGTATACAGGAGTATCTGCAGAAGGTGGTACGCAATCTTAGATCTGCTTTTCCACTAAACACCAGTGCTGCACAGAGTGAATCTCAACGCTTTGTCATGGATAGGAGGAAATGGTCTTTTACTTGTCCACATCTGAGGGACCGAGGGCTGGCTGCTGTGCTGAGATGGCATTGAGTACGGTGTCCCTGCACAGATGTACTTTTGGTCATATACAAAATGAGTCGAAAAAGGACAGATGCTGGTGGAAAGGGGAACAGGTGTGTTGGAAAGGGGAAAAAAGTTTTTGTCCGTGGGTTTGGTGGTTAAGCAAAAGTAACATTTGCTGAAGAAACACCATCTGTTACGGTGGGACTGGCAGATTTGGATAAGGTGGTATATACTATGTTACCGCTATATAACGAAAATTAATAAGAAAAGAAAGAGAAAGGTATATATCCACATCAGCAGTCAATGTCCACCGTGCTCCCAGACGTAAAAGAAGAGGTTGGCAACTGGAAGGTTAGGTGGAGGATACAGATCTGTGTGGCTATGAAACTAATAGTTGCCTGAACCGAGTTAGACGCCACTCGGATCTTGAGACTGGGAGCCCTGTTAGCGTCACAGGGTCCACACGCCCACCCAGCCCAGGAACTCCCTGTTAACATCACAGGGGCCATTCAGTACGCTGACCGTGTGTATTGGGGCCACACCTGTGGACAGCAGGCACATCAGCAGCAGCAGGCCTGTTAATGCCACTGGGCTGCACAAGCAGGACTTGTAGGACAGGAGCTGGTCTTAACCGTTCTGCGTTACCAACTGTGGTGGCGGCCTGCATCGACGCCCTATCCCTGCCTACCTCTGGCCTAAAGCCGTAATGGGTTCAACACATGGAGGTGTGCTCTTTCGGAGCATAATAGAAGACTGCGCACCTCCTTGTTGGCTCCAGCCCGTTTTATAACCTGGGTCCGCCCCAAACCAGGGTGGACCACAATGCACCTCCTGGAGACAAAAGCAGAGTGACACGTCATGAGTGGCATAACTAGCGTCCTATTTGGAACCACAACTTCAATAATGACTTCATGGCTGCCACGACACAAACACCTCACCAGTCATCGTCTGACCATCAATAATGAGGTGACAAGTCATAGGGGCGGGCCTCTGCAAGCCATTTGGGAGTGGCCTGGCCACATTGTCAGGACACCTGATGCCCTGTGGTCTATATGGGCCCCCCACATCAGGGGCAGGGCCAAAGAGTTCATTACCGGACCTAGTCTCTGATGCAGTAAGTGCCTGAGCATGCTCAGTAGCATGAAATACAGTCTCTGAAAAAAGACTATCAGCTTTAGCATGGTGTCTAGGCACAAAACAGGACTTAGACCCGGCACGGAATGCAAGTACCTGTGCAAAGAGGCTTTTCGCACTAAGTGTGGGAGCATGCGCTGTATCCTGAAATGAAGACTTAGCCTCAGGAATGGCACAGTCAGGCTGAGCATACTCACTAGGTGAAACACTGTAGTTAGGCTGCAGCTGGGGTAAATCGGCACACGCATGCGCACTAGCTGCCTCTCCACACTTATACGTGGAGGAGAAATTGCTCTTCGGGTGTGGACTTGGAGATGCTGTCTATGAACAGAAGGAAAAGCTAAAGGAAGCCTCACTTTCTATCCCTCCGAATTATCAAATGCAGCAATGAATTCCCTGAGTTTGCTATAACATTAGCGTAGCAAAATGTGCATGAGGGTGTCATGCAGAGGTGCTTGAAATAGCTTGGCACCAGTGGGACAATAATGAAATACAACATCCAGTTCTATGATGCCACTAAATGGCAGTATTTTTTGCTATCATTATAGCTTATTAAAAACAGAGCAGGAGGGTGTCCTGCACAGGTGCTAGAAATAGCTTGGCACCAGTGGGACAATAATGAAATACAACATCCAGTTCTATGATGCCACTAAATGGCAGTATTTTTTGCTATCATTATAGCTTATTAAAAACAGAGCAGGAGGGTGTCCTGCACAGGTGCTAGAAATAGCTTGGCACCAGTGGGACAATAATGAAATACAACATCCAGTTCTATGATGCCACTAAATGGCAGTATTTTTTGCTATCATTATAGCTTATTAAAAACAGAGCAGGAGGGTGTCCTGCACAGATGCTAGAAATAGCTTTGCACCAGTGGGACAATAATGAAATACAACATCCAGTTCTATGATGCCACTAAATGGCAGTATTTTTTGCTATCATTATAGCTTATTAAAAACAGGGCAGGTGGGTGTCATGCAGAGGTGCTGCACATAGATTTGCACCAGTGGGGCACTAATGGAGTACAACAGCCACTTCTTGTATGCCACTAAGTTTACTCAATTTTTGGTATTATAATGTCTTAGTAAGTAACAATGAGTTTGAGTGTGCAATGCAGGCAGAGGTGCTGCAAATATCTTTGCACTAGTGGGACGATACAGAAGTCCAACAGCCACGTTTAGGATGCCACTCAGTTCACTCAGTGTTTGCTAGTATAATGGCTTAGTAACAATGAGTTTGAGTGTGCAATGCAGGCAGAGGTGCTGCAAATATCTTTGCACTAGTGGGACGATACAGAAGTCCAACAGCCACTTTTATGATGCCACTAAGTTCACTCAGTGTTTGCTAGTATAATGGCTTAGTTACAATGAGTTTGAGTGTGCAATGCAGGCAGATGTGCTGCAAATATCTTTGCACTAGTGGGACGATACAGAAGTCCAACAGCCACGTTTAGGATGCCACTAAGTTCACTCAGTGTTTGCTAGTATAATGGCTTAGTAACAATGAGTTTGCGTGTGCAATACAGGCAGAGGTGCTGCAAATATCTTTGCACTTGTGGGACGATACAGAAGTCCAACAGCCACGTTTAGGATGCCACTAAGTTCACTCAGTGTTTGCTAGTATAATGGCTTAGTAACAATGAGTTTGAGTGTGCAATGCAGGCAGAGGTGCTGCAAATATCTTTGCACTTTTGGGACGATACAGAAGTCCAACAGCCACGTTTAGGATGCCACTAAGTTCACTCAGTGTTTGCTAGTATAATGGCTTAGTAACAATGAGTTTGAGTGTGCAATGCAGGCAGAGGTGCTGCAAATATCTATGCACTTGTGGGACGATACAGAAGTCCAACAGCCACGTTTAGGATGCCACTAAGTTCACTCAGTGTTTGCTAGTATAATGGCTTAGTAACAATGAGTTGGAGTGTGCAATGCAGGCAGAGGTGCTGCAAATATCTTTGCACTTGTAGGACGATACCGAAGTCCAACAGCCACGTTTAGGATGCCACTAAGTTCACTCAGTGTTTGCTAGTATAATGGCTTAGTAACAATGAGTTTGAGTGTGCAATGCAGGCAGAGGTGCTGCAAATATCTTTGCACTTGTGCGACGATACAGAAGTCCAACAGCCACGTTTAGGATGCCACTAAGTTCACTCAGTGTTTGCTAGTATAATGGCTTAGTAACAATGAGTTTGAGTGTGCAATGCAGGCAGAGGTGCTGCAAATATCTTTGCACTTGTGGGACGATACAGAAGTCCAACAGCCACGTTTAGGATGCCACTAAGTTCACTCAGTGTTTGCTAGTATAATGGCTTAGTAACAATGAGTTGGAGTGTGCAATGCAGGCAGAGGTGCTGCAAATATCTTTGCACTTGTGGGACGATACAGAAGTCCAACAGCCACGTTTAGGATGCCACTAAGTTCACTCAGTGTTTGCTAGTATAATGGCTTAGTAACAATGAGTTGGAGTGTGCAATACAGGCAGAGGTGCTGCAAATATCTTTGCACTTGTGGGACGATACAGAAGTCCAACAGCCACGTTTAGGATGCCACTAAGTTCACTCAGTGTTTGCTAGTATAATGTAATATTCGCCTCAATAGATGTAGAGGCCCTATACAGTTCCATCCCGCACGAATTGGGTTTGAAAGCCTTAAAGTATTTCCTGGACAGTAGAGGTACCCATTACGAGAAACATAGCAGGTTCACATTGAAGTTGATGGAATATATATTGACCCATAATTTTTTCACCTTTAACGGGAAGTATTACCACCAGCTCAGGGGTACATCGATGGGGTGTTCCTGTGCCCCATTTTATGCAAACCTGTACCTGGGCTGGTGGGAAGATACAATGGTGTTCCAAGAACCTCGCTCGAAATGGGTCCAATACATCACCTACTGGGGTCGTTATATCGATGACGTCCTGGTTCTTTGGACCGGGATGGTCGGTTCCTTCCAGGAATTTGTAAAAGATCTCAATATGAACAATATTGGTCTGTCATTTACGTATGACATAGGTATCAATAAACTGGCTTTCTTGGATGTCCTACTGATGAGGGGAACCGAGGGGCAAATAGAAACACAGGTTTTCAGGAAGGAGACAGCGACAAATAGTTTTCTACACTGGACGAGCCATCACCCGGAACCCCTAAAGAGAGGGATACCAAGAGGCCAGTATTTAAGACTAAAACGGAACTGCTCCACAAGTGAAGCTTTTCACAAACAGGCAGGAGATCTTTGCCAGAGGTTGTCAAAGAGGGGTTACCCGGTTAGCACTTTAAAAAAAGCCTATCAGAATGCGGTAATAAGAGATAGGGAGGAACTACTGATGGCGAAACAAAAAGAGGAGAGGGAGAAAACCACTAGGGTCATTGGTACCTTTGACAATCACAATCGGGAGATCTATACCATCCTTGAAAAACATTGGGGAATTTTGAGGGCGGACCCCAATTTGAGGGAATTTATTGGGGTACGGCCCACAATCACCTTCCGTAAGGGGAGGTCCCTCAAGGACAGGCTGGTGCATAGTTTCTATCAGGCCCCCCAGAAAGAAGGGACATGGTTAGAGAGGAAGATTAATGGAATCTATAGATGTGGACACTGCAAGTTCTGTAGGTGGATCTCTCCTAGGAAGCAGGTGCTTTCCGCCTGTACGGACCGTGAGTATTCAATTCGAGATTTTGCCAATTGTGGTACCGAGGGGGTTATCTATGTGGCCAGTTGTACCTGCCCCCTGGATTACATTGGAAAGACAAAAAGGGAATTGAGAAAGCGGATAGGGGAACACCTGGGTGATATGCGGAACGAGTGAGATACCTCGATCTCACGACATATTAGACAGGTCCATGGTGGAGATCTAAATTCCATTAGCTTTAAGATCATTGAAGTTGTCCCGGAGCCGATTAGAAAGGGTAATTGGAATAAAATCCTCTTGCAAAGGGAAAGTAGGTGGATATACCGTTTTGATTGTGTATATCCTAAGGGCTTGAATGAACAGCTGACATTTGGATGTTTTCTATAGGAGGCGTCTGTCCGAAAATGGAGACATTTTGTTCTGCATCAAAATAAATCTTGATCTATACCCGTCTGGCCAATATAATTCCGTAAAGGAATAGGCCATATTTGGAATAGAGTAATCATCTTCACCTCCATAAGATACCTTAAAATTAGATCTTCCTTCATCCCTAATTTACCCCATATTTGAATATTTGAATCCATGTAATGTCCTTTGCTGATGTATGCAGAATTAATCTAATAGGAGATTGTTGCTTTGATTTGGCTGCCCCTACTTATCTATGCATGCATTAAAATCCCTCCATCTAGAGGGGATTTTGGATTGGATGGGATTGACCATCCTTATGACAAAAGGAGTGGGTTCCCCTGTGGCTGGGTTATAATCCCTCCCCCCCCTCCCGTTTTCTTAGTATATTTGAATTTTTTATTTATGGCCAAGGTGATGACTGTGGTGAATGATACTGCGCGTGGACCATATGTACTATTGGTGTGAATCATGCGGTCCCGTGAAGACGTGCTTAAAGGCGTCGCTGGGGGAGTGTTTTGCTTCCCAGGCGATTGCTTCCTTTTCCTGCCGGTCCCTGTTTCCCTGCTCAAAATAAATGACGCGGAGGGGGGCGGAGGTTTACTCCGTACCCGGAGGGTACAAACTAGGCGGTCATGTGACTTTAGAGGTAACGCCCATGTGGGCGGTACCAGCTGGGATGTTCGAGCAATGAAATGCGCGTCATATCCTGGCCTCTCACGCTGTGTTAATCCATGGTAACCCAGTGACGTAGCCTGTGCGGTCATGTGACCCGGATTGGTCACATGGTATTATTTACATCCGGCGCGGGCTGTGAGTTCCCTGAATGATGATTGGTTTTATGACAAACGTCCAGGGTTCCTATGGATACGTGGGCGTGCTGGGGCCAATCACCTGACCAATTATTCTTACATGGGGGGTATTTAACTATGATTAGTTGCAGGGCAAGTCGTCCATGTTATACATCTGCATGGAGAGGTGTGTGCTGCAGAACGAGTAGCCCCCTGACAACCTTCTGGTATGTAACCAATGTGACCTAATACTTTAAGGACATTTTGTATGGTTTGGATTTGGTTTTTTTTGATATCTATTTATTCCACAGGCGATTGGGCCAATTATTTAACATCGTCTCCTGATGAACCCCAATCAATTAAATGGGGAGAAATGCGTCGAGACTGAGATTTTGTGATTTTATATTATTGGGTTGAGGACCATGAAAGCCGAGACACCTTCACCTTAAAGGAAAAAAACTGCTAAGGGACTTTTGACCCGAATGTATCTCAGATAAGTGCAAATTGTTTATTTTCTATTTTCCCTCACTATTTGATGGTATAACCCTTTAGATTTTACCCGATAAGAAGGGAGCTCAGGGAGATCATAGGAGGGAAAGCCGCCGAGGAATGGGGGCACCTCTTTACCTTTAGGGTGCGTGTAACCTAGGTTATATCTCCATTGGCAGGCAGAGGAAAGAGAGAACGAGGGTTATCTAGAGATTTTTCCCATTGGCAGTATTATTAAGGTGACATAATAGTGGAATAACTGGTTTGCTCCTTTGGTGAATAATATTGGGGCTATCCCATGGTCCTGGGATTTTTTGTGTGTCACATTTTCACAGGTGGAATTTTGATTGGTTTTAAAATATTTCAATAAAAAATATTTTTAGATATACTAATTGAGGTAGCTTCTGTGTGCAAATAATTGATATACTACCTTTTGAATCGGTTTCCAAGTGTTAAATTCACTTGTGGGACCATACAGAAGTCCAACAGCCACGTTTAGGATGCCACTAAGTTCACTCAGTGTTTGCTAGTATAATGGCTTAGTAACAATAAGTTTGAGTGTGCAATGCAGGCAGAGGTGCTGCAAATATCTTTGCACTTGTGGGACAATACAGAAGTCCAACAGCCACGTTTAGGATGCCACTAAGTTCACTCAGTGTTTGCTAGTATAATGGCTTAGTAACAATGAGTTGGAGTGTGCAAAGGGCAGGAGGGTACAGTGGCAGGGTTGTGGGTCTCTGGGTAGAGGAAAGGAAGCCTGCCTTTCTATCCCTCCTAATGGGGAAATGCAGCGAGGAAATCCCTGACCTTAGCTACACAGACGCTGTCATCTTGTGTAGCTGTTAAACTCTGTTTTAAACTCTGTCACCTATGGCTCTGACCATGCCGGTATGAGCCCTTAAAAGGACTGATAGAAAGTGCTATCCCTAAGCTGTCCAGCGCTGTGTATGGAGTGTACACAGCAGTATCGGAGATAGGCGCTGCGCCAGTGATGTCTGACACCAAGGACGCAGAAGGCAGATAATGGCGTGCTGGAGGAAAATGTCCGGTTTTATAATGCAGGGACATGTGACATGGACATCCTATCACACATGCCGTTGCTTCTCTGGCTAAAAGTCCACTTAGCTGTGTGTGTGTCTGGGATTGGCTGACATGCTGGCCCGCCCCACTACACGCGCGCGCTTAGGGAAGGAAGACAAGGAAAAAAAAAAAAAATGGCGATCGCCATTATCCATACAGCAGTGATCTGAAGGCGCTGTTCCCGCACACTATACACTGAAATGTCATAATAGTGTGAGTCACAGAGTGACTTACACTATTACAGCGGAAAGCCAGCTAGGAATTAGCTGGTTTTTTTTGCTGCTAGAACCATTCTCGAACGTATCTAGAACTATCGAGCTTTAGCAAAAAAGCTCGAGTTCTAGTTCGATCTAGAACAGCCCCAAAATCACTCGAGCCGCGAACTGGAGAACCTCGAACCGCGAACCGCGCTCAACTCTAGTAATAATTATTCAGTAATACTTCATTATGCAAGCCTTTTTATATGCTAGGAGTCCATACAAATCACTTCAAAAGACCATATTGTAAGCGCAAAAATAAATATTAACATGATTAAAAAACATATACACAATGGACATAAGAGACACGATTAAAAACTTAATAAGGTGTAAAATGAAGGGTCTATCAAAAAAACATTCATGATATCATAATCTCCATTTGTAAAGCACATATAATTTATTCTAACCATCAAATATCATCTCCTGTGTTAGATTAATAAGTCCATTTACTCTTACGTATGGAGGATATATGTATATCTCATTGCATATTAATCATAGGAAGACAATGTTTATAAGTCTTTGCAGGAGAGATAACCTTTATATAGTAGACAGGAGAAATATATATTGAGAGAGTGACTTCCTGACGAAGCTACGTGAAACGATCGTTGGAGTGGTGTGGGGGAGGATCTATCTACATCAGGTAAAGCAATTCTATCCACCTGCATGTCTGTCCTATATGGACCTTGCTATTTTATTGTGAGAAACGTCCCTCTGGCTTTTTCTCATACATTAAGAGACTTCACATCTCTCAATATATATTTCTCCTGTCTACTATATAAAGGTTATCTCTCCTGCAAAGACTTATAAACATTGTCTTCCTATGATTAATATGCAATGAGATATACATATATCCTCCATACGTAAGAGTAAATGGACTTATTAATCTAACACAGGAGATGATATTTGATGGTTAGAATAAATTATATGTGCTTTACAAATGGAGATTATGATATCATGAATGTTTTTTTGATAGACCCTTCATTTTACACCTTATTAAGTTTTTAATCATGTCTCTTATGTCCATTGTGTATATGTTTTTTAATCATGTTAATAAAGATTTATTTTTGCGCTTACAATATGGTCTTTTGAAGTGATTTTTATGGACTCCTGTTTAGAAACACTTTGAGACCACTTTAGAGTTTTTTTTTATTACTGATAACTTCCTTGTGAGTAAATACTTTTTATATGCTATTCTTACATATGATAGTAAATTTGGAGCATTTTAATGTTTTGCTCTTTATATCTGTCCCCGCAATGCGGAAGGTGTGTACTTGCTCTCTGTACCATGGGCCTCCTCACTCCTCTTACGGCACCTTTTGAGTCTGTAGCGTGTGCTGGTATCTACAGTAATAGCTGAGTTCCCATGTGCACATGCGAGCTTCGACGCCGACGGGGGGCAGCGTTGATGGATGACGTAGATACACATGCGATGTAACTAACTACCCATATTGGCTGGATATGTGGTCATGTAGCCGCTGCTGTGGAAACTTAAGGTCCTGTCAGATACATTCACTACTTCCCCATGATAAAGCAATGATCTAACACGCAAAACGCGCATCGGGGTTCTCCATTCGGAACTTTCCAGTGGCACTTCTCAGCACAGAGCACTTTATATTGGTATGTACAGCAAATTCATTCATGCTTCATTAATTTATTTTGACCATTGTGTCTTTCCTACTATAAGAATATCAAATATCAGGGGAGATATATTCAGAAGGATTTATCATTTATACTCTGTCATGCAGATTAGTGCTTATACCCATCACATTTTCCTATATTTTGCATGTATGTTCATTGTATGTACTTGATTATGAAGCTCCACACAGTTCTTCTTTAAAATAACATTGTTTCAATAAAGTTTTGTACAATTTATCTGACCATATCTCCTTATCCTCTGGTTTGCATAAATTATGAAGGGGTCTTATTTATAGCTGTTATTGGGTGACAGTCACCGTACAGTTCATCTTTCAGGATGCGCCTTTTGGATTTTGTTTGTTTAATCTATTCAGATTGTAGTGCCTCTGGCAGTTGCTGCTTGGTACTGCAGCATGGCTTCCATGCAACAGAACAGGAGTTGTGCTGAAGTTCCAGCAGTGGCTGCTCAGTAGTACTGCTGTAGCAAATAGATGATCGTTGGGGGCATAAGGCATCGGACCCCACTGGTTTGTTATTGATGACCTAACCTGTAGGTAGGTCATCAATACCACATGCCCTTACAAACCCTTTACTCTCTTATAAAGGTTTTTTGGTTACAAAAGTCTGTAGTTACTTTCTGTGACTGCAGACTGCTGAATTATGATGCATACTGTATGCCCAGATATCCCCTTTACATATATATATGATATATCTTCCACCACTTCACTGTGGCTAAATGATGTGTATTTTGTAGATATATTTTTATATTCCCATTCAAATGCTGCTGCAATCCAGAGTCTGAAAGCTTGTACGTTTTGCGTATGGGTATGTGAGTATGACAGTCTTGGGGGTTACTCGTCACTGGGTCGGTGTAGATTTGGGATGTCACAGCGTCCAGGCCCGGTTCCATGACCCCGGCGGTGTCAATAATAAGGGGGATGGAGTGTGGAGTTTGTATTCATGACGCCACCTGTGGTGTGCGGCTAGTATTAGCAGCCACTGCGGGAGGTCTCCTCTGGGGCAGATGATAACACAGCTCAGATAATACAGCTCTCCACAGGCAGAGCTCAGGCCCCAGGGAGGATGTTGGGAGTAGTAGTCGCCTATGGTGCAGGGGCGCGACAAAAGGCGAGCGCCGGCAGTGACGGGATAACACAGAGGTTGCAGTCAAAGTTCTATACTCACTGTGGTTACACCGCCTTTGAAGTTCTATGCTCCGCTGTTATGGGCTCCAGCCGATCCCAGATAGTTCGGAGGTCAAGGACGGTGTTTCCTTCTGTGCGTCTCCTTTCGACGGTTTCCCTCCATCCCAGCTCCTGGACTGTGGAACAGGTCATGGGTGCCTGCTGCACTCCCCACGTACCCTGTGATCCCCCTTCTTCCTAAGAACCGAGGTCAAGCCTCCAGCTCCGGACCACGGGCCCCTTTCTATTCTGTGTCTTCTTACTGACATCTGTTCCTGAGTCTGTCCTGGCATGGACCCCTCCTGGTGCTAACAGAATTCTGTGTGTGATGGCTCCTAACTTCCCCTGAAGGTGCCCCGCATCCCGGGTTGCTGGACTGGTGGGCAGGAGGTCCCATACCTCGTGATGGCCACCCCCGGCACCTACCCTTGCCCAGTCCCAGTGAAGATCTCCTGTGTTATGGGGTTGGATGTGTGATGGTGGTTTACCGGGGATGACCTCCTCCGTATCCGAGATGAATACTTCACCCCTGGTGAGGTGCAGTACCCTGTGGTGCCTGAAGCTGCAGGGGCGCCACAAGTACATTAAGTATTTGCTGCATTTTAGTCACTTTTTTTCTGTAAAGTTTTGGAGCAAAAACTGTAGCATTTCCTAGTGCCAACAAAGTGAATAATAAATCTCACACACAAACCGCTTAATTTTTCTGCAGATTTGAACCAGTTTCATATCTGCAACATATCAATTCTTTCAGCGTTTCTTACCCTATCCAATGCATGGTAAAAAAAAGCAAATAAAAAACATAAAAAATGCAAGTAAAAACATCCATAATTTTTTTGTTTTTTTCCTTCCATGAGACAAGTTTTTGGTGCAGAAGTGTCTGAAAGAAGCACTTCAAGGGGAACTTAAAATATGCTATTAACCTGCAGATGTGGGGTTAATCTCCAAGATAATAGTGTTTTGAACCTGTCCATCACCTGCATATAGAACCCTCCTGTCAGAAGGAAATGAAGTTTATTCCTCCCAGCAGCATTTGGCTTACAGTCTTGGGTTCACTCATTGCTCTGTGTATAGTGAGAGGCGGCTGTAACCATGTCACCCGCACAGACTGTCAGTATTCTTTAATGCTAGGTGGCTGTCAGTGAGAGTAGGTACGCGGTTACAGCCACCGATCACTATGCACAGAGCGGTGATTGACATAATACTGGCACCAGCCCTATGACTAAAAGCCAAACACTACCGGGAGCAATAATGTTAATTTTCTCTGGGATCTGTGGCTCTTGGTGTGGGTACTGGGCAGGTTCAGAACACTATTCACCTGCAGATTAACCCCTTATCTGAAGGTTAATAGAGTTTAACTTGCCTTTAATGTGTTCACATACCCATACACACAAAAATTAAGAAATTTGTCTTATATATACAAAAATGCACACATATAGGAATTACAGTGCACAAATAACAGACGCAAACATGAATTACACACATGGTACATTTATTAGACATTACATGTACTGTACACATATTACACACATGTACAGTATGTGTAGAGAATTGTCATCAAGCATGTTCAGTCTCATATCATGAAACCTGTAAAGCCATAGGAGGTGCACTGGACCCTCACTAAATTCTCCATGTGCTCTCTACCCTCCTCCTTCTACTTGCTGACTACCAGCTGTGCTGGAAATGCAGGAGGGGTGAGTATAAAAGTTTCTGTATGGTTGGTGAGAAACAATAGTGGCAATAGATGGCTGGTGGACTAGTATCCACATCCTTTTGTAAGAATAAATCTCTGGCCCGACAGAGAGGAGGCTTCACCCCTAGAGGAAGCAGTCTGCTCTGCTGGAGACTTTGCATTGTGGGTGGAGACTTCGCTGTCCTGAGAAAGCAGCAGCAAGAGCAGAAATCTGACTGCAGCAGTGCCACTGCTCATGGCGCTTGTGTAGTGCCTCTGTTGTGGAGTGCAAACACATGCAGGAGTGGTCACTTCTATCTACTCCCAGGCACAGGAGAAGAGTTAGAAAAGGCAGCGCTGCTGTGTCAGACTGTCTTCTGGAAGTTCAGGGTTTCATGGTTTTGATCCAGGACTCAGGCCCCTGACCTAACTGCCTAGGGACACCCCTGATTCTGATGCAGCATCTTTTATCATGGCTAACCAAGAAATGCTTAAATCCTTAATGGAAAAGACATAGAAGCAATTCATTGTTGGGATGTAGTTCCCACGTAAATGTATTTTGTTTCTGAAAGTTATGAATATTGTAAGAATAATTATAATAAACTTTATACAGTAACTTTATATGCATATATAATGTGATAACACAGTCATTTATCATCTAAAGACTCTTGTAAGGATATTATGGGAATTATTCATAAAGAAGTATGAGCGCTGTGATTGCATTTATAGTCACTAGATCTATCCTTTACACTAATACTATGCAGGTTTATTCGATCTTTTAAAATAAAGGTGTCTTTGGTTTCTAGAATCTCTTCTTAGCTACACAGTTAGATATCGTTTTCACAGCATGAATTTCTCTTCTCTTCCTCGAGCATTGGAGACCCATTTGGATTTTCTTGTTGGTTGAAATGATTACAATGGGACTTATAGCAGAGTAACAGGAATCAAAAAATATTCGTGCATCGGTAAACCGGGGAGAAAGAGTAACAGTGCAGAGAGTCAGAATCCAAAACAGGTTGTCTAATCCAAAACTAACAATATACATCATGACTAAAGTAAAGACGGCTTTGGCAGCTCGGATCTCTGCATGCTTAGTGTTCAGAGTTGGAATATATTTCACTTTTTTTCCGTGCTGGTAGAAGACGTAGAGAAGATAACCACTGGAGAACATCATTAGAATCAAGAAGAACAAGTCTCGGACTACGTAGATGATCCCATTTCCTATGTAAAGCAGATAATTTGGGAACATTACAAAGCAGAAGTTGTAACTCATAATATACCTGGAGGTACTGTTCTTGATAGAAGCTGTGGAGTATGCCAACCGGGTACTACTTATGATTAGATTGAAAGTCCAGAGAAACAGCATTATTGTAAAAAGGTGATTTGGCAGCTTCCTCTTTACTCCCAACCATCGTCGGTGAGAGGGAGCAATGGATATACACTGAAAACAACCAAGTAAAGAAGTAATACTGACAGACATGGCTCTTCCCACACAGTAAAAGTAAAGGCTAATTTGACAAGATAAGTCACCAAAAGCTATAAACGTTCCAGTAGCTTGCAGTGTAATTGGAAGGCCCCATGTCAGAATGACCAGCAGATTGGACAATGCCAGTTTGCTGAGGATAATTTCACCAGTGGTTACTTTACCTTGACTATGGAAAGTGTGAAGAAAAGCATATAAAATAATGAGATTACCAGGAATTCCTATCAAGTCCAGTGAAAAATAACTAATGATATCAAGGATGAGCCAAGTTCCCATTGCAATATTTGGAGATAGACGTCTATATTTAGAGGGGAGGTCTGTAACACAAATAGAAGATTATGCAATATAGCATTGTTTACTTAATACATCACAAGTGAATGCTCAGCATCTATCTAAGAGCAAAAGAGCTCAGTGTGGCACACACAGACACACAATGCAAAGATTGAGTCAACTTATCCCCTTTTTATCTGGTTTAAGGTGTGATTTTCATATTGCCCACACCTGTTTCTTGCCATAGTTAAATTTGGATGAGTATGACAAGCTTGAAACAAAGCTGTTTATCCACAACTTTGAAAAAGGTGCCAACAATTTTGTCTGGCCCATTTTTGGGGTTTTGTGTGAAATTATATCCAAATTGCCTTTTTTTTAGTTATTTTTTGGTTGTTGCGACACACACAAGGGAATAAACGTGTGTAAATGCAACAATTTTCTGGGAGAAATATTTCATTTTCAGGAACATTTTCAAAGGTGGCAGCAGCACGTTTAGCTATGACAAAATATATATATATATATATATATATATATAAAAAATATATGTATATATATATATACATATATACTTAAACAACAAAATGGTATTTTAGTATTCCTTTTATTTTATTTTTTTGAGCAGTATATGTATATATATATATATATATATATATATATATATATATATATATATATATATATATATATAAATATATTTATATATATATTTATATACAGCATCTCACAAAAGTGACAATACCTTTCACATTATTATAAATATTTATACTTAGGACAACACTGAAGATATGACACTTGGATACAATGTAAAGTAGTCAGTGTCCCACTTGTATAACAGGGTAAGTTTGGTGTGCCCTCTAAAGAACTCTACACACAGCGATTCATGTCTAAAATGCTGGCAACAAAAGTGTGTATGCCCCTAAGTGAAAATGTCCAAACTGTGTCCAATTAGACATTTTCCCTCCCGGTGGGATGTCACTCATTACTGATTCAAGGTCTACAGTGCGAATGGGGAGCAGGTGTGTTAAATTTGGTGTTATTGCTCACGCACTGTCATACTGGACAAGTTCAATATGTGACCTCATGGGAAAGATTTCTCTAAGGATCTGAAGTAAAGAATTGTTGCTCTACATAGAAATGTCCAGGCTATAAGAAGATTGCTAAGACACTGTGACTGAGCTGCAGCACGGTGGCAAAAAACATACAGTGAATTAAAAGAACAGGTTCCACTCAGAACATGCCTCACTATGGTTGACCAAAGAAGTTGAGTGCACGTTATCAATGTCATACCCAGAGGTTGTCGGTTCAAAATAGACTTATGAGTGCTGAGGTTCAAGAGGTGGAGGGGGGGGTCAATCTGTCAGTGCTCAGACTATATGCAGCACACTGCATCAAATTGGTCTGCAAGGACTTCCTCACAAAGGGACATAGATTAATAGAACCATGTTTTGTTGCCAAAAAAAACTTTTTTGGTTCAGATGGTGTCAAGCGTGTGGCAGCAAACAAGGGAGGAGTACAAAGCTAAGTGTGTCTTGCCTACAGTCAAGCATTGTGGTGGAAGTGTCATGGTTTGGGACTAAATGAGTGCTGCCAGCTGTAGGGAGCTACAGTTCATTGAGGCAAGCATGAATATCAACATGTTCTGGGATATATTGAAGCAGAGCATGATCCTCTCCCTTTGGAAATGTGGTCACAGGACAGTATTTCAACATGATAATGACCCCAAACAACCTCCAAGATGACCACTCATTGGTTAAAGAAACTGAGGTAATGGTGCTGGCCTGGCCAAGCATGTTTCCAGACCTAAATCCTATTGAACATCTGTGGGGTATCATCAAATGGAAGGTGGAGGAGCGCAGGTCTCTAACATCCACCAACTTAATGATGTCGTGGAGGAGTGAAAGGGGATTCCAGTGGCAATCTGTGAATTGCTAGTGAACTACATGCCCAAGAGTGTAATGGTAGTACTTGAAAATAATGGTGGCCACACAAAATATTGACACTTTGGGCACAATTTGGTCATTTTCACTTAGGGGTTCACTCACTTTTGTTTCCAGCAATTTATAAATGAATGGCTATGTGTTGAGTTATTTAGCGAGCACACCAAATTTTTACTGTTGTTATATGAAAGCTATGAGCTCAACTCATAGTGGGAATAATATAAGGAACAACATAAATGCAAATAGAGAGAAGGATGAGCTGAAAACTGGTATGCCTAATATGAAGTCCTATAGTGCTCAGTAGATCAATTTATTAACCTATAATATAGCATATGCATATATAAAGCCAATCTGTCCTGTATATAGCAATGGTAGGCAAATTGTAAATTAATTTATAACACACACAATAAAGAGTGTTGCATCTCTAGGCTACTGTCATACAACTATATCTGTGACTTAGAATAATACAAGATTTTAACCACTTCTTACATCTTTAAGTAAGTGGACATAAAATGCAACTAAAATAGGATAGAATACAATAATATGAATTATTTACGAAGCATACTAAGTAGGAATATTTTTAAAATTGTTGCTATACTCAGTAGTATCTATCACTGAAGGCACTTACCTCTATAGTTGTGATTGCTGCCTGTGGACTGAATACCAAACTCACTGGTTTATAAAGTATTGGCTTCATCCACTTGGGATATGACGTAGGGGATCAAAACAGTGTCAAGAATAAGGATGTGCAACAGTAGCCTAAGTATTGCAACAGACTAATTTCACTGAACCTACAAAGATCTAATACTTACAGAAGCTCCATGTTTTATTGTTAATTGTCTTTCTTCAATATATTATACTTACAGAAATATTTGAATTTTAGGTTGACATTTTTCTTCTATTTAATCACTATACAGCTATTATTGGTTTGTATATATTCCATGTATCAGTCTTAAATGCTGTAATTTATTTTATAGTTTTCTAAGATGTATACAACAAAATGTTTATAACCAATGTAAACTTTTGGATTGATGCTTAGGATGCCATTGGGATAAGAATAGATTGAATTGTACATGATGATATTCCCATTATTTATTGTAACTCTTGCACATTTTAGATATTGCATGGAACTATAGATGAGAGAATTTATTCTCAAAACTCCAGTCCAAGGACCAGGTCAATAAACTTTGACCACTCGATGGGAGGCTTATGAATCTCCTCACCTTCTGGCATTCCGGGCTCTTGTCTTGATTAGTCTGGTTGGCAGGATGTTGTGTATATGTCCCAACGTAGTGATAATTTACCAGAAAAAAAATTATCAGCTCACCACACTTGTTTGAAGTTATGTCCATTCCAAGTTTTTATTTTTTTTATGAATTAAAGGATATTTTTTACAAGAACCTTTGCTTGATTTTCTCCCTTCTCACTGCAGTGATAATGTAGTGCTAGGCTGACTATTCAAAAGAGGAGCCAGGGATACCGGAAGATGAGGAGATTCGAATGCCTCCAGCTAGAGGTCACAGATTACTGACTTGGCTGATAGAACAGAGTCCTCCAAATTGATTTTTCCATTCTCTATTTTCACCTCTATTTTGCACAATGGCAGGAGCCTTGTTATGCTAGACAGTTAACTAAATAACAAAGTTGTATGAAAAGTTTAAGGTAGCGCTCATAATTAGTGATGATCGAATAGTAAGATATTTGTGTTTGGATTATTCCTAGCAAATACCTAAAACTATTTCAGGATTTCTCATGAATAATGAACCCTAGCAAGTCAATGGGGAACCCAAGTATTTTTCTTGAAGATTTCCCAGAAAAATGTTTGAATTCCCATTTGACTTTCATTAGGTTCAATAATGAATACTGGACCAGTACTAGGTATTTGGTATGAATAGTCCAAACACGAATATCTTACTATTCAGCCATCTACTCATAACATATGTTGTGAGATATGATTGGAAGAAAAATTAGAAGAATTAGCACTTTCTCCTTCTTACTCAGTCTAACCTCTACAAGACATAAACTATAATCCCTACTCTACTGAGCTGACATAAATCCTAAGTCACATGACAAGGCTTGTTAAATAAAAAGACTGATGGCACATTCTATCTATCTAATGTGAACAGGTGCAAACTGAATATGAAACATAGTAACAAAAAGAAGACAGTTGCACTCTGTAGAGCTAAGATATGTGGAACAATGAATATGGGAATATACAGTAGACATTTCTACTATGAAAAAACATGTAAAAATTGAAATACTTAGCACACAAAGTTGTCCAGATTTTATGTGAGCCCAACAGCCAGTGGCAAGGTGACCTCATTTTTGTTGGGTCCCTATCAAACTAATGCCTCTCTTTGGGTGAAAAAAACTACAATTTATGGGTGGACAGGAACCTGCAAATGGAGAATTAAAATCACCTGAGGCTGAAGTGCAGGAGGGCTCAAGAGCAGGAGTGCTCGTTAAAGGGTCATTTTTGACTTTTAGGATTGCTACTTCCAATAGGTGGCACTAGAGTTTGTCTGCTTCTTCACTGAAGAGACATTTTGCATACTCTACCTCTAGCATCTGGTTTTTGTAAATTCCATCATACATGTCTTATAATGCACTCTTTCTTTCTCCATTAGCATTGCTTCCATGTAAGAATATCACCATAAAGCAGCCTGTAGATAGACACCATACAGCAGAACACGGAGCACCTAATGTGAGGGCACCACCTGAACTATGTGTCTATCTGGGCCACCTAATTTACAACAAACAAAATGCAGTAAGTAACAGCTATTTTAATAACTGTTATAAAACAATTGGATATTTATTGTATAAAATTACTTCCATTTGCATCAGTTTTCAATCAGTTTAAAAAGAGAACTAACAAGTCCCTTTGTCATTATATATGCTTGTAATGTGGATTTGATGTAATTGATGTTGTATTGGAAAAAATCTAAAAAACAAAACCAATACTGCTAACGAAACTGGTGCAAATGGTCACCTTGTGGATTAGGTATTCAATATGTTGCCTATTCATCTTCATGATAGAATCCGTGCTTATTTCAGATTTATAAACATGGATTCTGGTTGAGTCGATACAAAGTGATCCCCTATCAGTAGTTTCATCTTATTCCTTAAACATTAAGTATTAAAGCAATGTAATGTTTTGATCTCATCTTTATGGTTTTTATGTGTCCATCTGTTATTTTACTTTTATTTATTTTTTTGCTTTAGCAATTTAAACTAATACCTATTTATCTAATATAGGTAATTATTACTTATTGGTCATTTCTTAATGAGAGAAAATTGCAAAATACATAGTGTTTGTCTTTGACGTAAACATTTTTACTGTTTAGTAATCATGTAATTGTCTCTTTACTATTTTAATGGCCACTATGCCATTGTATGCCAAGAATAATAGTAACTGGAAACCGCGACGGTGATATAGATCGCCTCGCACCTGCCACTAACTCATTGTGAGCTGAAAACCGCATTAACTTAATTTATCTGCAGGTGTCTTGTGAAATAATTTTTGCCTTTAATTATTTCTACGCACATAATGGCCTAAGGAGCGCTCATTTAAATCAGCATTTATGTTAACGCAAGAAATGCTATTTTCAGCTTAATGCATCCTATTACGAGATTTAGTTTCAAAATTACTGTAGGATTTTTTATTTTTTTACCGTAACGATTCAAAACACAATCTATCGGTCTACATGAGCATTATGCTGCGTGCAAGGCATTATTAGAAATTATAATCAAGAGATGATGAATAAATATTATGACTAAGAATAAAATGAAATGGGAAAGATAGTGTTGTAAAAAATAGCATTAATAGACACATACTGAAATATATAGCACATAGAAACCTGTTATCCAAAAAAATCATATTTATAAATTTAATTAACGATTAAATAAAGAAATTAATAATAGAAAATATGAGTGTGTACACCTCGTGTTTGAAGTATAGGGAATTTGTAACCATTTTTATTTATCCATTCAGATAATTTTGTTAGGCAGGACAAAACCCTTAAAAACCAGGTGATGTTGAACGCAACCATTTCGGATACCATAGATAGGAAAATATTAGGTTACAAGCCATAATGATGTTGGAGACTTTTCTTTAGATTTCTCTTACATCCCTTCTTTACAGAAAATCTCTGACGGAGAAGCAGATAAAGATTCCACAGTGCGTATTTATATATTTCTAACAGGAGGATGGGTGTGTAAAGACGCTACACCTCCTTTTTAACCCTATGGTGGTAACATTATTTATGTACTAGGAAACTATTGTATTCTCTAAAGTTGTATTTGTTTTATACTTTTGAAGAATTTTTCTCTATCTAAAAATGAATAGGCTGCAGAATGATACATTGTAGATAACGATCATGAACTCTTTGTGCAGCAGATGATGTATTTAGCTCGCAAAATGTTGTTTACCCTGGATAGAACTGTATCCACATTTCAGGAATTGCTAAAGCATCTACCATCTGAATAAAGATGAAAGTTTTCTTAAATTCTAACAGTAAACATATTTTTATAATAGCAAGGTTGAAAAGATTGTCATGCCTTGGGGTACAAGTCTGCAGTCACTATATGTAAATGCAAAAAGCAACCATCGTAACCTAAAAAAAATCAATGTTGGGGTTGCCTTTTTTTAAGTTCTCACTCAAGAAAAATCTGCAATAGGTTTATCAATACACCAAAATGGTTCAATTAAGAAAAGAAATGTTCCACAAAAAGTAAAAATGTGTTTAAATGTTATGTCATTTGGAACACAGTGCACAGTGTTGTAACAGCCCAGATTAATTGATATTTCAAGTGTTTTTTTCCCCTCAGACTCTCCCTAGTCATTTGGTTGACCACCACAGGTTAACCAACCTGCTGTAGGTGGACCAGAGTAGAGATGAGCAAACCTTGCAGGTTCGGTTTGCTGGCAGCAAATGAGCCTAGCCTCCCCAAGCTCGATCTGGACTCGAACCCCTGATCTAGTCACTGATTGGCAGTTTGAGTCTCCACCCACATACAGCCAATCATAAGCAGATCACTTCCGGGCGAGGGTGGGCAGGCTTTTTCAAAATTGTTTTTTTCGTTGCACACTACATCAGATCATGCTATTGTGACTCCCAGTGTGAACTGTTCAAACCCTGCACGTGGCTCGCATAGGGCTGAGCACCAAGCGTACCTGAGCATAGCAATGCTGGCATGAGTTTTGCTCGCATGTACAGCATTTGATCCACGAACCTTGTTTTTTGAATGTGGTGTTCGGTTTGAAAACCTTAGTTTCACTCATCTCTAGATCAGAGATGTTGACATTTTGGTGCTGCATTCGGGGCTAGTGAAGAGGCCAAAGACAATACCAGGACACATTTTTTATATGCCTCTACAACTGAGCCAAAAGTGATCCTTCCTATCAGTACTGTATGCATTAAAGAGCGTGATCCAAAAAGTTAGAAACATAGCAAAATATCTAAAAGAGGACTAAATATCCTCCACAATTTAGAATACTAACAGCAAGATAAAGCAGTGATGAACTGCTCAGGCCAAGAAAAGCTAATGCACTAACAGGGTGCAACCAAACCCTCAATAGATGGAAATATCACAGGTGCAAGAGGAGCAAATCACTCACACAACTCCAGAATACAGAGGGGGTTTTTGCTGGATGGTAAAATTGCACACTTGTGGCTTGCATAGGACTCCGTTCACACTTACAGGCGCATAGTAACCCAGTCAGCAGCCTATTACACGCCCATACTATTCGATCAGGCGGGCTGCCCAGTACTGGTGTGCACCATATAGAGATGGAGTCTCCAATATGCAAGTCCAAACATTAAGGGGCCAGGCTGCGCCCCGTATAAAATGTCATGTGCAGAAAAATAGATACACAATATCTGAGGTATTAGTCTGGTTACATCCTGTTAGTGCAGTTGTTTTTCTTGGCCTGAGCAGTTCATCACTGCTTTATCTTGCTGTGAGTGATCCAAAAAGTTAAGATCATTGCCTTGCACAAACAAAAAAAGAAAAGCTAGAAAGGCATTGACTATTCCTAGATATACAATTGAAATGATAGTTTGGAAATTCGAAGTGAAAGGAACACAGTCTACACTATTAGCACATCGAAAATGGAGAAAGGTGTCACTGGTTGCCACCAAATTCCTGAGGAAGAAGATTATAAAAAATCCTCAGGTGACTTCAAAAGTCCTGCAGAAAGATTTGGTGACAAAAGTCACTGAGGTTTTAGCTTGCATAGTTAGGCACATACTAAATACTAAAGGTTGTCATGTCTGATCCTGTAGATATACACCCAAAAACATCTTTAAAATGGTCAAAATGATATAAAAAAAAGCCACAGTAGTCTGGGAATTTTAATCCGTAGAATAAGGAAACAATACTGGAGCTTTTGTGCAGGAGGATAAAGGAAGCATCAAGAACATCACTACAGTGAAACACCGTGATCGGTTTGTGATCTGGGGCTTTGCTTCATCTGGCACTGAAAACGTGTAGCATCTGGAGGACAAAATAGATTCAATCAAATATCAGGATTCAGGAAACCTCGCAGAAAACAACATGCCTTCTGTGAGGAAAGCTGAAGCTTAAGACCATGTGCGCACTAGAAAGTGACTTTTTCTCAAGGAAAAGCGTGACCCTCTTAAAGAATCCCGCACCTGCGGTAAAGAAAACGCACCAAAACCACAATGAAATCCGAATACGGTTTTGCCTCGGTTTGGTGCGGATTTGCTGCGGATTTGCCGCGGGTTTTCTGCAGATTGGTCCCTGTGGATTTTTACCATTATCTATAGCAAAAACCGCAGGTACCTACAGAAAAGAAGTGACATGCACATTAGTTCCGTAGTGGAAAATCTGCGGGTAAATCCGCAGATATAAAAAAGCGCAGTGTGCGCACAGCATTTTTTTTTATACCCATAGGTTTTACTGGGGATTGACGGCAGAATTGTTAGACACATTTTCTGCAGCAAATCCGCGGTAAAATCCTAAGCATCATTGGACATTCCAAAAGGACAATGAATGCAAGCATTCCCCAAATTCTACCAAGGCTTGGTTCAGAAGAAGTTCTTTAGTGGCCATCATATTTACCTGACCATGTGGAAAATCATTGGTGGGTTTTGAAGAAGGTAGTTTTGACATATTAATCCACAAATATTAGTGATTTGGAGGCCAATCTCATGAAGCTAAGGGGTACTTTACGCGCTGTGACATCGCTGCCGATATATCGTCGGGATCATGTTGTTAGTGACACACATCCGGTGCCGGTAGCGACATTGCAGCGTGTGACACAAATGAGCGACGATCAACGAGCGCAAAAACGTGCAAAATCCTTGCTCGTTCACACGTCGTTTATTTCCATAATATCGTTGCTTCTGCAGGAACGATGTTGTTTGTCATTCCTGCGGCAGCACACATCGCTATGTGTGATGCCTCTGGAACAACCATCATCTCCTTACCTGCGTCCACCGGAAAAGGAGGAAGAAAGGAGGTGGGCGGGATGTTCCGGCCGCTCAGCTCCTCCCCTCTTTTTCTATTGGGCGGCGGTTCAGTAACGCTGCTGTGACATCACTGTGACACTGAGCGAACCGCCCCCTTAGAAAGCAGGCGGATCGCCGGTCACAGCAACGTCGCAGAGCAGGTATGTGCGTGTGACGCTGCCGTAACGATAATCTTCACTACGGCAGCGATCACCACATATCGGCCGTACGACGGAGGCGGGTGCAATCATGCTCGACATCGCCAGCAAATGCTAGCGATGTCGCAGCGTGTAAAGTACCCCTAAGAGTCCTTGTGAACACTATCCGAAGTGTGGACACATTTTCTACAGGTCATAATAGCCAAAAGCTGCTGTACTGAGTACTAGAGACACTTGTCATGAAGGCTGAATAACTATGAGACTTACAGCCTATTAATGATGCCCATAGTATTCGATCAATAGTATGTGATTCATTAATAGGCTGTAAGCCAGACACTGTGCACCTACATGTGTGAACAGCGCCCTATACAAGCCATTTGTGTGCAATTTTAATACTAAGCAATCACCGCCTCCATGGAGTGGCAGTGTGTGAGTGGTTGCTCCATCAGTGTTTTGCACCTGTTGCCTCCATCTTTATTAAGGGGTTTTACTGTATCCTGTTTGTGCATTTGATTCTTTGGCCTGGGCAAGTAAACACTGTTCCCCCTTTTTTGCTGTGAACTGTCTCAGGTGCCTGCCATTAAATATAGACGACACTTGACAGTGCCTGATGTGATCGGGTCAGTTTAATATTTTAATTAGTGGCAATTAACAGGCTTTACAATGTCGGCTGTATTTTTCTGCTTGCCATTGGCATCACGAGTGATGCAATCGTTGGGTATTGATCAGTTGCCATGGCTAGAGGACTTTTAAAGCTTGCAATTCCATAAAAAATACAATAAAAATTGATTGAAATGTACCCAAAATTATACCAATAACAATGTAAGCCCCCACTCATCGATGGTAGGATAAGAAGCTACAATTTAGGGGCATAAAGATTGCAGTCTCAGAATTCGCCATCGAGACTGGGCCCGGCAAGTAAGGGGCCCGGCGCCTGCCCTGCAGATCAGCAGCTGGCTCCTGAGAGAGGAGCTGCGCTGTTCTGTGTCAGACCACCTAATCGCTATATGGCCCGTGAGTAAGGGGGGCCTTGTGGCTCTCCTCGCCCGTCATCTCACACAGCAATGATGACGCATCGAGCAGAGCGCTCTGCTCTATGCTTAATCATTCTCCCCCTGTGCCTGCTCTCGACGTTGCGGTGATGTCACTCCTGTGTGACTGCTGTGCTGAGACTGCAGAGCACGGAGTACAGAGAGCAGGATGGGAGGATGCTCTGACCGGAGCAGTGGGGGAACAAGGAGAGGTGAGTACTTGTTGTTTGTTTTTTTTTTTAATCAGTGAGTACACAGTGACCAGAGGCCTATGGTGCTGCATTATACATGGAGGTCTATGGGGCTGCATTATACATGGAGGTCTATGAATTTGCATAAGTACACCTTATACATGACTATAGGGGTGCATTATACATGGACCATAGGGGTCCGTAATACATGGCTGTCTATGGGGCTGCACAATGTAATATGAAAGACACCTTATACATGCACTATAGCAGTGCATTATACATGGAGGTCTATGAGGCTGCATAATGCAATATGAAGAACACCTTATACATGGACTGTAGAGGTGCATTATACATTGAGGACTATGGGGCTGCATAATACAATATGAAGGACACCTTATACATGGACTATAGAGGTGCATTATACATGGAGGACTATGGGGCTGCATAACACAATATGAAGGTCTATGGGGCTGTATTATAATACATATAGGACTATGGGAGCTACCTTATATATTGACTTTGGGGGTGCATTATAAAACATGGAGGACTATGGGGTGCATTAAAAAACATGGAGTACTATGGGGCGCATTATAATATATGGAGGACTATGTGGTGCAGATATAATATATGGAGTACTATGGGTGCATTATAATATATGGAGAGCTAATGGGTGAATTATAACACATGGAGGACTATGGGAGTTGCATTATAATAATTGAAGGGCAATGAGGGCTACTTTAACATGGAGGATGTATGGGGGTGCATTCTAATATATGGAAGATTATGTGGGACCCTTTATACCAGGGGTGGGGAACATCCGGCCCGCGGGCCGCATGTGGCCCGCCATGACCTTTTATGCGGGCCCCTGGGCAGATTCCCGTGGGTGGCAGTGCTCGGCCACTGCCGTGGTCTTACCGGGCGCCGGCCCTTTAAGGCTTCACATGCGCTGCTTGCGCGCACCAATGAGCTCTTTCCCTGGCAGGTGCCAGCGTGCTCAGAACTGACTTTGTGGGCCGGTTTAACGCTCTGCGCTTCCGTCCCACAGCAGCTTCACCGTTTCCTGCATTGTGCCGCCCGCTCTCACCCCTTCTCCCGTGCCTCAATCAGTGCTGTGTGCTGCCGCTCCCCGGCGCTGTGTGCCACCCGCTCTCTGCCCCTTCTCCGGTGCAGCGTGCAGCTCCACGTGCTGTGTGCTGCCGCTCCCTGGCACTGTGTGCCACTCCCTGGCGCTGTGTGCCGCCCGCTCTCTGCCCCTTCTCTGGTGCAGCGTGCCCCCTGCAGTGCTGTGTGCAGACTCCCTAGTGATGTGGATCACCCCCACTGTTGAGTTCTCACCAGTGCTCCTTACCACCCCAAGTGCAGTGTACCCCCTAGTGAAGTCTATGCTCTGCAAATGCTGTCTGTGCCCCCCAGTCTCCTCCTAGTGATGTCTGTGTGCCCCCCCTTAGTGATGTCTGTGTGCCCCCCCTTAGTGATGTCTGTGTGCCCCCCCTTAGTGATGTCTGTGTTCCCCCCTCCTTAGTGATGTCTGTGTGCCCCCCTTAGTGATGTCTGTGTGCCGCCCCCCCTTAGTGATGTCTGTGTGCCGCCCCCTTAGTGATGCCTGTGCCCACCTAGTGATGTCCGTGCCCCCCCTAGTGCTCTCTGTGTCGCCCAAGTGATGTGTGTGCCCCCCCAGTGCCGTCTGTGCCCCACAGCAATGCTTATGCCTCCCTGTGACCTAGTAATGTGTGTTCCCCAGCATCTCCTGTTATGTATATGCTCCCAGCCCCTCCTGTCATGGATATTCCCCAGCGTCTCCTGTGATGTGTATGCCCCAACCCCTCCTGTGATATATACGTCATACACTGGGGTATATACATCACATTGGAGATGCTGGGGCTGTACATATGACAGGAGGGGCTGGGGGCATATACCTCACAGGAGGGGCTGGGGGCATATACCTCACAGGAAGGGCTGGGCGCATATACCTCACAGGAAGACCTGGGGGCATATACCTCACAGGAGAGGCTGTGCGCATATACCTCACAGGAGGGGCTGGGCGCATATACATCAAAGGAGAGGCAGAAAACATATACATCACAGGAGGGGGCTGAGGGGATATACATGTTCCAGCCCCTTGTGTGATGTATGTGCCCCCAGTGTCTTCTGTGATGTAGGTGTCTCTTTTGATGTATATACAGCAGTCCCAGCGTCTCTTATGTGATCTATATGCCAACAGCCCCTTCAGTGATGTATGTGTCTCCTGTGATTTATATACACCAGTCCCTGTGTCTGTTGTGTGATGTATATAGTCTACCAATCTTATTATCACAAAGAGTTGCCTGCGCTCCAGACCGTGACAAACCTGGAAAAGAGAGAAGCAACACAAGTATCACTGAACATCACAGCCGCACAAAACAGAAGCAGCTCCGGCCACCACAATAGGGGTGAGTTAACTAACTGTTTGACCAAATGTAGTTGGTTCATTTTCACATTGATAATTTTGTGCGGCCCCCGAAGGTAGGCAGAAATTTTCAAATGGCCCCCGGCTGAAAAAAGGTTCCCCACCCCTGCTTTATACTATATGGAAGGCTATGTGGGGGCCATTATTAGATATGGTGAAATATGGGGACAAAGATACAAGCATGAGATGGGAAAGTTTTGTGCTGAGGGAAAAAGGCTCTTTCCCTCAGCACCCATCTTTCCCATGATCTGCTATACATCTTCCCTCAGCACCTAGCATTCCCATGCTCTAATATGGGAAACCTGGGTGCTGAGGGAAAGATGTATAGCAGAGCATGGGGAAGCTGGGTGCCGAGGACAAGATAGATATCAGAACATAGGTAAGCTGGGTGCTACGAGAAAGAGGGATTTCAGATCATGGGAAACCTGGGTGCTGAGGGAAAGAGCCAAATGACAATATCATTATCCCATACCCCGAGGAGGAGGGGGGCCCAGGTCCACATTTTGCACCGGTGCCCATCAAACTCTAGTTACGCCACTGCTGCGAGTCTCAGAAAATGGCAACAGAAACCAATATGTTTTACAAACCTTACTTTGTATAACCACTAAAGTGTAAAAAATATATGTTTGGTTTCGCCATAATCATACTGATCTGAAGAAACGTGTCGTCAGGTAATATCTACCACAGAATGAACACAGTATAAAGTAAAATGGTGGAATTGCTATTTTTTTCAATTAATTTACCTCGCTTGTAATTTGTTTTATTCACCTTATATGTCAAAGTGAATTGGGTTACTCAAAACTACAACTCGTTCCACAAGATAACCAAGCCTTTGTATCATTATATGAACAGAAAATAAAAAAAAAGTTATGGCTATTGGAAGAATAAGAGAAAAAACACAACTGCAAAAACTAATAATCGCTCTGTCTTTAAGGTGTTAAATTCGTCAAATAAAAGAACTTAGATTTGAAAATTGTAAAAAGGTTTTCTGGAATGGGAAGGGGTTAAGCTATCGCATCATAAGAAGTGTTCAAGTTCTATCAAAGTGATATCTTTTTATATCCGCTCAAGCTGTTCTCTTAGAATAAATGAATAAACATTTTCCATTTTTTCAATGATCCATAAGAATACAGATAAATGTTCTATTTGAGCTTTGAAAAATAAATTGTAAATGTCTTACCATTCTTCATGAGAACCTGGCAAGGTGTGGAAGTTACAAAGCGAGAGAACTGTATAAAAGCTTTCTTGTTATGCTTATAAATGAGAAAGATGGATCAACTTACTGTGAAATTTAGACCTGTATCAAATATAATACTCCATGTGTTAAGGTTATCCGAGTCCACCAACAGATCTTGGGACAAAGGCATTACACTGGCATGGGGAATCATTTAATGTCCTTCTTTGTGCATGCATAATTCCACAGTGTTTCATCCTGTACCACTCATGTTCATGATTATATTTAGGAATGCATGTTAAATACAAAACAAGTACATGACCATTTATTCCATGGTCCTGCACATGTAAAAAGGGGTATACATAAAAACAAGTATAATAATCATGAACAAAGCATGGCATAGACTAGTACAGGAGGGGAGAGGACTCTGCCCTCAGGGTTTCCCAATCTACAGGGGATAGGAGAGGATACCGTAGGTAAGAGTGGAAACGGTTCTGTGGCGCTATAGTGGACTAAGGGTTACTGCAGGTTTAAGGCTTGCCGGAAGAGGTGGGTCTTCCTTTTGAAGGTTTCCACAGTAGGTGAGAGTCTGATATGTTGGTATAGAGAGTTCCAGAGTATGGGGGATGCACGGGAGAAATCTTGTAATTGTGGGAAGAGGAGATAAGAAGAGATGAAGAGAAGGAGATCTTGTGAGGATCGGAGGTTGTGTGCAGGTAAGTACCGGGAGACTAGGTCACATATGTATAGAGGAGAAGGGTTGTGGATGGCTATGTATGTCATGGTTAGGGTTTTGAACTGAAGGGATTGGCAGAGTTGAGAGGCCAGGGAATAGAGCGGGGAGAAGTGGATTAGTCAGGCAGCAGACTTTAGGATAGATTGGTGGTGTACAAGAATGTTAGAAGGGAGGCCACAGAGCAAAAGGTTTCCGTGGTTGAGGCGGGAGATGATGAGGGCATGCACTAGTGTTTTTTTTTTTTTAAATCTTGGGTAAGGATGTACAGATCCTGGAAATATTTTTGAGTTGGGGTTGGCAGTAGGTGAAAAGGGCTTGGATATGTAGTTTAAAGGAGAGAGCAAAGTAAAGGGTTACCCTGAGGCAGTAGGTTTGCTGGATTGTGGACAGTGAGCAGGCATTGACCATGATGAATAGGGATATTGGGGTGTTGAGTGAAATGAGAGAAAGATGATGAATTCTGTTTTATCCACGTTAAGTTTTAGAAATCGAGTGGAGACAAAGGATGAAACAGCAGACAGACATTGCAGGATTCTGGTTAGTAAGATGGTGATATTGGGTCCAGAGAGGTAGAGCTGCATATCAGCAGCATAGAGATGATACTGAAAGCTGAAGGACTCTATGAGCTGTCCAAGATTGAAGTGTAAATGGAAATGAAGTGGTATCCGAGAACAGTTTTGGTGGTTATTGGTCATTGGTGACTTTGGTTAGGGCAGATTCAGTTAAATGATGCAGATGGAAGCCAGATTTTAACTGGTCAAAGGAGGAGAGGGGGAGGACAGTTCAAAATGGACATGATGTTCCAGTATGTCTTGAGGCGAAGTGATATGGAGTGATAGGTAAATATCAAGAATGTGTCAAGAGAGGTATTTTTGAAAATGGGCGTGATTGAGGCATGTTTAAAGTTTAAGGTGAAGAAATAAGTTGTTCGTGATAAGTTGAAAAGATGAGTTAGGGTTGGGTGAAGATTGTGGTGAGTTTGGGGATGAGACAAAGAAGCTGGGTTTTAAAGAAGAGGGCTGAGTATTTATGAAGAAGAAGCTGTGGGGACTGTAGGTCAAAACCTTCACTGATAGTGTCAATCTTCTGTTTGAAGAATCAGCCAAAGGCTTCAGCTGAGATAAGAAGAGAGGGAAGAGGTGTCATGGGATGGAGGAGAGAATTGAAGGTATTGAATAGCTGTTTAGATTTATGAGACGGGAAGGATATGAGACATGAGAAGTAGGTTTCTTTTGCAGCAGTGAGTGTGGACTTCAAAGTGGTGAGGCACTATTTGTATGTGATGAAGTATTGGTTGAAAGGAGATCTCTTCCATCTCTGCTCAGCAACCCTGGACACCTACCTCATTTCTTTACTTAGGCTGCTGTGCCAAGGTTGCCTTTTGAATGTGCGAGTTTGTGTAAGGGGGCTACCGATTCAAGAGTTCCAGCTATTGTGGTATTGTATAAAGTGACAGCAGGATCTGCACATTGTAAGGAACCTATGTGTGCAAGTGGGAGAAAGGACTTGTTTGAGATTTCTGTGAGAGTGTGTAGGGTTGTATGACTGGAATTGTGCACTTGGAAAGGAGGGGGAAGATACTGTGAGTAGGTTGTGATCAGATAGGGGAGATGGGAGTTAGAGAGGTTAGATTGGGAGCAGAGGTGGGTGAAGAAGATTAGGTTGATGAGGTTGATGATTAGGTTAGATGAGGTCCAGTGTGTGGGCCATCTTTTTGGATGGCTGCAGAGGACCATTGAGTAATGCTAAAGAAAGAAGTAAGTGTTAAAAGCTTAGAGACAACTGATGAAACAGACAAGGACCACCCACGGATCTCATATTAAACAAATGGGCAACAACTCCCAAAAACATACATTAGAAACCCAGAAAGAAAGGAGTCTTTAAATTTTGCAAAGAGTAGACATAATATCCAATTAAGCAACACTATAATATTATTATTATAATAATTTATTTAATTTTTGCTCTACGATAGAAATAATTAAAAAACAAAATAGGGATGGAATATAGTGCAAAAGGGGAAAGAACCCAACGTGCCCCCGGAATAAAAGGACAAGTAAATATGATGTATAAATTCAGTAATGGGATACAGTGGGAACTAACATTAGATGGTGCCAAACAATTGTAACTAACAGGATTACATCATAATGATTGTAGCTCACTGCCATCCATGAATAATCACACATAAGGGCAACCAACATCACTCACCCATAAACTAGCAGCTCAATCAATGTCTGGTACCGGGGTTACATGTAGGGACCGACATCCCAACACGTGTTTCACGTCACTACGCTTCATCCGGGGACTGTTTCCCCTTTTGTACTATACCCCATCCCTATTTTGTTCTTAATTATTTGTATCCTGGAGCAAAACTTAAATAAATAATAATAATAATAATAATAATATTATAGTCTTGCTTATTTGGATACTATGTCTACTCTTGGCAAAATTTAAAGACTCCTTTCTTTCTGGTAGGAAGTGTCAATGGGGCTGTTGATGTCACCCATGATGATAGTGAGGATGTAAGTGGAAAGGAAAGGAAGTAACCAGGTGGTGAACTGGTCAAAAAAAGGTGTTGACTGGACCTGGGGGCAGTAAATGATAAAAATTCCCCTAAAAAATAATCTTTAATTTATCATTTAAAAGGTATAAAATTTACAAAAAAGTGTAACACTCACCCTAATAGTGTATGGGCAACAAGAAAGGTAAATACCAGAAAAAGGGGGTAGAGAGGGGGGGTGACTGTGCCTAATTTACCCCTATTTTTACCCTACCTATCAATGGAGGGTATGACGCCCTAGGGTTGTGGCACCCCCATTCACCGACGGGAGACCCTAAAGCCATCCTAGATTGCTCTACACTACACTAATATATGCACCAATCGTGAATTTAAACATTAAAATACAAAGTCCTAATAGTATAACTTGCCAACATAATAGTATGACTTATCTGGCAGAGGTGCATCAGATCCTCTGGATCAGACGTCGTCCCGACGCGTTTCTCCCTGTTAGCTTCACAGGGTTCATCAGGGGACAGCTATAGATAAATTCCAGGACTAAAGATACCACATCCCGGTGACAGACAGAATTTAGGTGCTGTGAGGAGAATAGGGATACCCTCCATTGATAGGTAAGGTAAAAATATGGGTAAATTAGGGACAGTTCCCCCCCTCCTTCCCCCCTTTTTCTGGTATTTGCCTGTCTTCTTGCCCATACATTATTAGGGTGAGTGTTACACTTTTTTGGAAATGTTATACCTTTTAAATTATAAATTAAAGGTTATTTTTATGGTATTTTTTTTCTTTTGGTTTTGAACATATTGGTTCTCTATGTAAAAATAGCTGTGGTTTTGGTCTGTTTATTGGCAGTAAATGATAGCAAGTTGGAGGTTGGAGGGGAAATAGATGTGAACAGAGTGAACTTCAAAAGAACAGAGAGTAACAGATGGTGGCAGTGCAATTGGGGCAAAGGAGCAATTGTCAGACAGAAGAAACCCAACTCCTCCACCATGCTTGTTGCTCGAGCAGGGTGTGTGAGAAAGATGAAAATCATAATACAAATGTGCAGCTAGAGAGGCTGTGTTGGAGGGGTTGAGTGAGCCAGGTTTTGGTGATGACAAGGAAGGAGAATTTGTTAGTCATGAAAAGGTCATTTATGTATGAAAGTTCTTTGCAGACAGAGCGAGCGTTGCATAGAGCTCCATTTAGAGGTGTGACGCCCCAGGGCTGTAGGGTACTCGGTCCCGGGCACTTGGTGCGTGGTGGGGAACAGTCGTTGTTGGGGCCGTTGCCCGATTTCGTGACCCTGGGGTTCGGTCCGATAAAAAAGGGGGGAAAAATGGGAGAAAAATAAAATAAATAAAAGAGTTTTTCGACTATGCCACTTGCGGTGTGTGTCGCGGGCGGGGGGGTTGCGCTGCTCGACCGCGCTCGCGGCTCGGGTCCGGCTGCTGCTGTTCCTGCTCGGTGGCTCGAGCGGTGGGCCAGATCCGGGGACTAAAGCGGCGCTCCTCGCCCGTGAGTGAAAGGGGTTGGTTTGGTTTGGGAATTGGGTTTGTGACGCCACCCACGGGTCATGGTAAGGTTGGGGCACCACCGCTGCTGGTGACGGGGAGCGTTGTTAGAGAGCAGCTGGGATGTTTTCTCCTCCGTGGGTAGGGGTTGGTGGTCCCGGGGCCCGGTAAGGTGAAGAGAGCAATGCAGGGTAGGTGAGGTGCAGGGTCGCGGGGGCAGCGCGGTGCCAGAGGGCACGGTGGTACTCGCCAATAACAGATACAGAGTCTCCGGTAAAACAAACGGCTGGATGGACGGGTCCCGCAGCCGGCTGCTGTGATCACTCCCGGATGGTTGGTGGTGGCTGCCTTTCCCTGCACCTGGTGTGTGTCTTCGGTCCCAATGGCTTTCCACTGGTAACCCGCTCCCCAGCTTGGATAGATGCCGGGGGAGCCCCTTTTGCCAGCAGGCTCTGGCCCTGGGAGCTCTAGCTCTGGCGGTAGCTGTCTCTCCCGGTTCGGTTTGGACGGTTGCCTTTAATCGGGTCTTGGTTGCTAGGAAACCCCGGAGGTTCCCGTTGCTAACGGATTTAACCAGTTTAACGGCGACTCCCAGCCTGGTCAGGGTCCGCAGGCCCTGCCGGTTTATGCTGGCTTCTCTTCGCGCCCCGGTTCGGTTCCGGTGGGCCACCGCCCAGCCCCGGCCCTTCGGTTCCGCGTCAATTGGCTTCTCCTGCAGACGGCCACCACCGTCTGCCAACCTTGCTGTATGTGCCCGGGCCACATACCCGGACACGGTCAGTCTGCTCCTCACTTGCCACTTCACTCCTTCTACTCCTTCTAGTTCACTCTCCCTAACCAATCTCACTTCCTTTCCTGCCTCCAGGACTGTGAACTCCTCAGTGGGTGGGGCGAACCGCCTGGCTCCACCCCACCTGGTGTGGACATCAGCACCTGGAGGGAGGCAACAAGGATTTGTGTGTGCGACTGATGTGCCTAACCGGGGTGTGGGGTGTGTTGTTGCAGTACCTGTGATGTCCTGGCTTGTCCATGGCGCCACATCTGCAGCCAGGTTATTGAAGCCGCCGCTACAGGGTCCTGCTGGGGCTAATGGCGTAATGCAGCTTAGGTGTTTTGGGCCCTCTGCAAGCAGGGCTAGGCCCCTGCAGTGGATGATGGGGATTGTGGGTAGTGGGGAACCGACTGTGTAAGTGTACGAAGGCGATAAGGAAACAGTCCACACCAGTATTGCAGTTTCAACTTGCCTTATTTTACTTGGTTTCAGTGCTTGGACCCGCTGGTGCCAGTTCCAGGTGTTCCCACTCCCCTTGTTCTCCGTGCCAGTTGTGACCTGGGGTAGCTGTCCTCCGTGCACTCTCATTTGTATTGGGCTCTCGTGGCTTAGAGCTTCTGGGGAACCCTTCTGTTTTTGTTTTGGTCCTATTGGAGGCAGCATGGACTATTTAAGGGGGTCAATCCCCGGTCCCTTCTTTGCTTCAGACTCTTTATTTGGACCCTGGAGATCTTCTCGCCTGGGAGATTTAACAGTTGACCATAAAGTGTCCGCTGTCCTACGGTCTGCAACCCGCCTCGTGCTGAGTCCTGTGAGCCTAGGTTCCAGACTTCCACAGGTGCTCCAAGGTTCCTGGAGTATTCCACTTCCACATGTAACCCACAGTCCCTGGAGTCCTGGTTCCTTACTCCACAGTCCCTCAGTCCTGTTACAGCATTTCGTTGTTACTGCAGAACTTGCTACACTTGTCTTTCTTTACTTCTCTCTTTCACTCCTCTGATTATTACTCCACCTTTCAACTCTCCTCTTCCTTCAACTGACTACTTCCTCAACTGCGTAAACACTTCCTCCCACCAACTTCCCAACTGACCACTGGCCCCTCCCCATGCTGGGTCTCTCCCTACATATTAGGTGGCAACTATCCAATAAGTGCCCATCCCTTTTACCTGTTGCTAGGCAGTCTCCCAGTCTGGAATTGGGGTTGTGTATGTGGCCTGGGGGTGTTGGTGTGTTGACTGGCATGGATATTCCGGGGATTGGGTTTCCACTGTTACATTTGTGGCACCTGGTACCGCAGGGGTGCTACAGAAGGACTTAGGGAGCGGGGGCTGGGTGAATGAGTATAAGGTTAGAAAGAAAACTAGTGCTACATCATTGGTGAGGCTTGTGGTGATATGGTCAAGAGGGCCAGAATTTGGAGAGCTATCACCAGCAGTGCGGAGAATCAGAGATTGTGTTAGTAGGTGGGAGCAGGAGAGGCCATGAGGCCACTGTGTGTTTGGAGACAGAGGATTTTATGTTGAGGAACAGACCCGAGGAGAGATGGATGAGGAGGATGGAGGGAGATATTACCAGTTCATTACTAGATGTAGGGATTATGGGGGTTAGTAGGAAGTTAATGATTATAGGGGTGAAAGTTGGAAATAAACAGATACATTGTTTATATGACTATGCATCCAGTTCCCTTGATTTCCCTTGTGGTTCCATTCTGGTCTAATTCATTTTAGTACACAGATATAATGAACTTAGATTATACATGAGCAGACTAAAGTCTAATCAGACTAGATTCACCCATTGGGCAGTGGTGTGAAAGGAAGGGGGCAAATACTTCCCCCCCCCCTGTATATGCTTAGGAGTGCACTCAGGTGTGCAGCAGAGGGGAGGGGCCTGGACTCATCTTGATTAGTGATGGACGAATCTGCAAATACCCGAGATTGGCGCGTCCAAGCAAATTAAAAAAAACCCCTCGGTTAAGGCCCAGAATTAATCCCAGATATTTGGCTGGTTTCTGATCCCCATATACTGTAAGTATATGGGGACTCGAAATAAGGTGCTTTAAAATGGCGAAAGAAGGCATAGGGGGATTAGAGCAGGCTCATTATACTTACCAGTCTCTTCTGCACGGTTGTAACACTACTAACCTCTTGCATATGCACTACTTTCCCAACCAGCAGTTACGTTATCTTTAATTGGTTGCAGTCAGACTGCGCCCCCACCCTGTGTGTCAGCATGTGTGACTGATTACAATCGCACACGCTGTGTGTGTCCCTATCGTGGTGTTAAAAGAAATAAATAACTAAATAAATAAATTGGTTCAGGGTTCTCCCATATTATGATACCCAGCACAAATAAAGCATACGGCTATAGGCGGCAGCCACCAGTCATGTGCATCTCTTGGCTGTGCATCAAAATAAAAGGGACCCCATGTGACTTTTTAAAAATCATTTAAATAAATGGCGTGTGGTTCCCCCAATTTTGATACCCAGCCATGATAAAGCTGACAGCTTGGGGCTGGTATTCTCAGGCTGCGAAAACCCATGATTATTGGGCCCCCAGCCTAAAAATAGCAGCCTGCAGCTTCTCAGAATTATTCTCATCCATTAGATGTGATAATTCCAGCACTTTACCCTTGTCATCCCGATTGCCCTGGTGTGGTGGCAATCGGGGTAATAAGGGGTTATTGACAGCTCACAGTTGCCACTAAGCCCTACATTATTAATGGGAGGCATCACTGAGACCCCCATTACTAATCTGTAAGTGAAAATAATTAAACACAAATACCCACAAATGTATTTATTTATTTGAAATAAAATACAAAAAACACCATCTTTCACCCTTTTATTAACCCCAAACACATGGTTCCACATGAGGTTTCAAGATGATTAAGGCTCTGCTACAGACATACTGAAAGCACAGCATGTGGGCACGAAACATGACTGTTACGAGGGGGACCCGGGGAAGCGTGCCAAGATGGTATATGGACAGCTTCCGCCGGTCAAGGTCCACTGTGCGGTGTAAGGGACCGCTGCTATGGTGGGAGAAGAGTGAGCGGGTTGCTGCTAGCGATCGTCTGGAATGTCACAGACGATCTGCGTACACCTGTCCGCCCTAACCCGTGAGGGTTGTATGGCACGGGGCTCACAACTCGGTGTACCTGTTGCACGGGGACGCACAGAGGTGCCTACGCACGTGTGCCAGCGGGAGTCACAGGAATATGGCACGAGGGTAGCACAGAGGTGCCCACGCACGTGTGCTTCAGAAACCAGGTGAGTCCGACAGAGATTCAAGGAGCTCACCTGGGACAGGAACACAGCCTGTTAAACGGAATACTGCCGGAGCAGCAAGGCAGGGGCGAGACCTGCAAAATACAATGTCTGTACAGTGGTGTGGCAGCACGCTGCCAGACATCCAAACATAGAAGGACGGTCGCGCGCCGCCATGATGGCAGGGGGAGCTTTTAAGGAGGTGTAGCTCCACCCAAGGGCGGGCGCGAGACGGGCGTGACCCAATCAGGATTCGTGACGTCCTGGCCCAGCCAGTCAGGATTCAGCACATCACCAGCCTCGTCATCGGGCCATGTGATATCAGTGAGCGAATCAGAAGACGTCACGTGGAGCACATGCTCATCTTCCTGCCTCTGGGTCATAAAGGCGGGATCCCTGGTTTCACAATGTGCAGAGACATGGGAAGTCTTGCTGCTTCCCTGAGCATCTATTCTTTGCACACTGTGCAACCACTCCAACCCTCTGCGATGCTGAGCAGGAGGACACGTGGCAGGCAAGGGATGGGAGACCACTCCATTCCTTACAAGGAGTAAACCACTAGGTGTCACCCTTCTGCTGCATCTAGGAGGAGGAAACTCCTGCAGTCTCCCAGGCCTTTGGCGCTGCTGAGCAGGAAGGCTCGCGGCAGACAAGGAATGGGGGACCACCTCATTCCTTGCAAGAGGAGAGCCACGAGATGTAACACATGACCACACACTGTGGCGTCAGGCAGAGACTGACTGAACAGCAGCGATGAGCGATTGAGTCACTCAGTTTATGTCACAGCTAGACATTCCCACGGTACCCCAGCTCTGACGGCAGGTAAACTGACGACCTCAGGCGACCTCATTAAACTCAGTGACCTCACCTCAATAAGTTGCTGATGACCCTCTGGAGTTTGTCCATCGCTTCTGCCCCTGCTGTGGATGTGGAGCTGAGCCTCCATCTTCCTGCTGCCCCTCAGCTCTGCCCTCCACTACTTCAGGACGCAGATCCACATTGCATGCAGCCTCCATTCTCTCCTGAGCAGTGAATGATGGCATTTTTTATAACAGTGTAACTTTGGGGGTATTTTCTGTCACCTAGGCCTCTCAAAGTCACTTCAAATGTGATGTGGTTCCTAAAAAAATGTTTTTGTATATTTTGTTCGAAAATGAGAAATTGCTGATAAACTTTTAATGCTTCTAACTTCCTAACCCCAAAAAATGATGTTTCAAAAATTGCGCTGATGTAAAGTAGACATGTGGGAAATGTTATTTATTAACTATTTTGTGTGACATAATTCTCTTGGTTAAGGGCATAAAAACTCAAAGCTTAAACATTGCAAAATTTTTGCCAAATTTCTGATTTTTCCACATATAAATACAAAAGATATCGCACTAAATTTACCACTATCATGAAGTACAATATGTCGCAAAAAATAATCTCAGAATCACCAAGATCCATTAAAGGGTTCCAGAGTTATAATCTCAGATAATGACACTGGTCAGAATTGTAAGATTTGACATGGGCATTCAGGTCAAAATTGGTTCCGTCACTAAGGGGGTTAAAAACACATTAAAAATGTTGCCTCAAATCTGCACCAAAAATGTATCAATTAATTGAGGAAAGGAATAAATAATGCAATAAAAATGCAATAATATGAGAAGATTGTTATGGCATAGTATGATAAAACAAACACAGACTTACAGACATGTTTTGCCAAAAATAGCACGTAAAAAAACCTAGTGCTCAACTTCCAAAAAAGGAAGACCTACAAATATGAAGAAATCAACAACAAATAAATTCATAGGCCCAATTGTCCAGCATAAAGCAGGACAGTCCTGGATTTGGGTCTACTCCCTGTGACAGCTGAATTTCCCTCACTGCCACCATGCTCCCTCTAACATGTCCTCCTGCAAATGTACAAAGAGATGGTAAATGGGTGTGGCAAAGGCGCGTGGCTAAGGGCATGTGTGGCGTCCCTAAGGCTTCAGCCGCCCCAGAGGTACTACACCTCATCCAGAGGTGTGGTATTCCATCCTGGGTAAGGAGGAGGTCAACACCAGTTCACATAGAAGCATGACACCCAGGCTCAGAAACACCTCATCAGACATGGCAAGGGCGTGATTACACCTGAAGCCAGGCTGAGGGGTGGAGTCTTAGGAGTGGGAACATAGTACAAGTGGGAACAAAGTGTAGAGTGTGGAGGCCTCCGAACTACCCAGGATCGCCTGGACCCCATCACAGTGAATCCCGGCACTCCATACAGCACACGAATTCGCTGGAAGGTAACCCAAAAGGACCAAGGGATAAAGCTTCACACCACCCAACAGGGTCCACGGGCACTGGCATAGGGTTCAGTGAGCGAGGGCACAAGGCAGGAGGGCGAAGCAAGTGCAGAGATGACCAGGAAAGAGACACTTAAGAAAGGTGCACCGGACTCAACCTCCGATCTACCCGCGATAGGCTGGTGCCCATCACACTCCAAAGGTGGTCCCTGGCGTGTGTGTAACCGGCTACAGTGAGTAAAAACCTTGAGACTGCACCCCTGTGTCGCTCCGCTATTTACCTGCACCCACCATCATAGACTACTACTACCACCCCCATCCGCCCTGGTGCCCAGCTCTGCCTGTGGAGAGCTGTACCATCTAAGCTGTGTTATCATCTGTCGCAGCGGCGGCACCCCACTTGTCGCATACCACAGGTGGCATCACAAACTACCATCCCTATCGTCCATCCATCCCCATCCCCTTTTGATTGACACCACTGAAGTCACGGAACTGAGCTATGCCACCGCGATGCCCGATAACGAGTCCCCCCACGGTCCCGGCATGGGCGTGTCACATGAGAGGTATGACAATACCAGCATACAGATCATTAAGGACAACCATTATACCAAGGCTGATACTATCACAATACAGTAAACAAATAATGGCACTAGTGCTCTGCAGACCATATATGTGTATTCTATAGAGGTTCTCATCAGTGACATTCTCGATGATCATAGTTATTCATTTTGCCTTTTCTTTTCCATTTGGCCCAGACCACTATGACCACTTCTTCCATCCATAACTTGTCCCTGCAAAATGTAACACAGAGACACAACATGATTATCCCATCACAGGAATCACACACAGTATTGTTGCCCCCCAAATAGTATAATGGTCTCCCAAAGCCCCACATACAGTATATTAGGTCCCAATAAAGTATTATGCTATCTCTACAACCCACAAAAAAACAAAAAAACGAATTATACCCCCCATATTCAGGCTCCTCATCCACAGCAGCCACTGCCTCTTCTTCGACCTTGAATTACAGGGGACATAAACGTACATAAACGTCCCCTTCTTGTCATCGGCTTCCAGCAGACTGCAGGCTAGAAGTAGCCCATGTCCTGTTGGAGTAAGTGACGGAGAACCACTGTTAACAGAACCAGCATACAGAGGATGCTGATACTATTAACAGTGTTGAAAGTGATGTTGTCCACAGCCGGAACAGCTAATCAGGCATTTGCCAGTCTGGCCCAGGTTCCATTTGTAAAGTGTAAGTTCCTATGATCAGTGGAGTCCTTTCTCTCTCTCGCATGTAACGTGTAAGCTGTATGGTCAACAATGTCTTCTCTTTCTCGCCTGTAATATTTAAGCTCTATGATGAGTGAGGTTCTTTCTTTCCTTTCCCCCACATGTATTTTACAAGCAATTTACAAGCTTTTCAGTATTGAAATTCACAGAAATTTATTATCTGCAAATTGAATATTTGGGTAACATTTTGAGAAGTCATCAAATTTAAATTTCAAAAGATTTGCTCATCACTACAATTTTGTGTTCTGATGTTCTGAACTTGTTTCCGACGTAATTAAAAGATCCATAGTGTTACGGGGGGCTGTCTGATAATAACCGAAAGGAGTATCAGACAGTCAGGGTCCACCGTGCAAAGACTTTGCTGCAGACTATGGCAGAGTGCAATACCTCTGTTAACTCACAGAAGGATATAATAAGTAAGTAAAGCAATTCCTCCCTTACTTGGAGGGTGTGTTTAATGATCTCTGTTAATAATCACAGAGACAAAGGCAATGTGTGCGAAATGGCACCTACCTAGGTCCGCTCTTCTAGTGGTGCAAAAGAGACGAACAGCAACGTAAGCCGCACAAAGCTCCTACCTGCGTTCGCTCCACTAGTGTGCGAGGACACGAACCACTAGATATGGCACCTGCCTAGGTCCGCTCTTCTAGTGGTGCAAAAGAGACGAACAGCAGCGTAAGCCGCACAAAGCTCCTACCTCTGTTCGCTCCCCTAGTGTGCGAGGATACGAACAACTGCCAGACGCAGTATAAGGAACGTTACCCTAGCGGCAACGTCCACCTACGAGTAGAATCACAAGGCCCAGCCAGACCATGTGCCTCAGGCACCTGCCTATGTCCGCTCCCCTAAGAGGTAAGGATACGGACAGCAGCCGAAGCTGTAAGGTATAAGAACGCTACCCTGCCGGTAGCGCTCACCTAGCATAGACAGAGGAATGCCTAGAGGAACGCGCACAGAGCGTCTACTCATATGCATGAACCAAGAGGACTGAGCGCCATGCGGCATGTGTCAGGGTCTTATATAGACTCTGTGCCTCATCCAAGATGGAGGACACCAGAGCCAATCCGCTGCCAGAACGACAGGAGTGACGTCATGCTGGCCTATCACCGAGCAAGACGTCACAAGCACATGACCAGCGACCAATCGGCATAGAAGGTGTCAGAGACATGTGACCTCGTGTCAGCGATGATGTCACCCGCACATGTGCAATGGCTCCAAGATTGGACTTAGTCTCCGGCGCTCGCACATGTGCAGTAGCAAGAAATCTGGACTTAGTCTCCAGCGCTCGCACATGTGCAGTAGCAAGAAATCTGGACTTAGTCTCCAGCGCTCGCACATGTGCAGTAGCAAGAAATCTGGACATAGTCTCCAGTGCTCGCAGCAACCGTAACAGTACCTCCCCCTCAAGGGCCCCCCTCCCGGCGACGCAGGTAATCGGCAACTAAGTCGGGAGCATGGACAGCCTCCTCAGGCTCCCAAGAGCGATGTTCCGGGCCATAGCCCTCCCAATCTATCAAGAAGAACCTGCGCCCTCTAACCATCTTAGAACCAACTATGGCTCGTACCTCATAGCTAGAGCGAGAGGAATCAGAGGCAGGAGAGTGCACTTCACGAGCGTGAGGTAAAATAGCCGGCTTTAGCAGTGAGACATGGAATTTGTCATGAATCCTAAGATGGACAGGTAACTTCAATTGATAGACTACAGGATTTACCTGTCGAAGAACCTCATAAGGACCCAGGAAGCGAGGAGCAAATTTGACAGAGCTCACTCTAAGTCTCACGTGTTTTGCAGAGAGCCACACAAAGTCCCCTGGAGAAAAGACAGGAGCCGGGCGACGAAACCGATCGGACACCGTCTTCATACGGTCCTTAGCTGCTTGGATCGACTCTTGAGTCCGATCCCAAACCTCTCTGGCATTAGTTGCCCAGTCGGCCACAAGAAGAGGAGGTGCAGCAGCGGGAAACGGTACCGGTACCCTAGGGTGTTGCCCATTATTGAGTACGAACGGTGTCTGCCCAGTGGCCTCAGCCAGCGAATTGTTAAGGGCAAATTCTGCCCAGGGTAGGAGGGAGGACCAGTTATCGTGGTTCTCAGCAACAAAGTGTCGAAGGTATATAATCATAGATTGATTGGTACGTTCAACCAAACCATTAGTCTCCGGATGGTATGCCGAAGAGAGATTCAACTCAATTTGCAGAAGGCTACAAAGCTCTCGCCAGAAACGGGAAGTAAATTGCGGGCCTCTATCACAAATGATACGATCTGGCATCCCGTGAAGCCTAAAGACATGCTTGAGGAATAGTTTGGCTAGTACCCTGGAAGATGGGATTCTCGATAACGGTACGAGATGAACCATCCGGGAGAAATGGTCCGTAATGACCCACACAAATCTATGTCCCTGTGAACATGGAAGATCACCCACAAAGTCCATGCCTACCACCTCCCATGGTCTATCTGGCACTGGTAAAGGATGCAAGAGCCCAGCCGGTCTCTGCCGTAATGGACGGTTGCGAGCACACGAGTAGCAGGAACCGACATATCTCTTGACGTGGCTGGCTAAGTGTGGCCACCAATACCACCTCTCCAGTAACTCTCGTGTCCGCCTAATACCAAAATGCCCACCCACCTTTGAGGTGTGGGCCCATGACAGTATATCATTCTGTCGATCAGGCGGAACAAAGGTCTTGCCCGGTGGGATTTGGTCTAACGTCACAGGGGAGAGCGTATGAAAAACCCTGGAGGGAAGGATAAGACGAGGTTCGTCAATCTCTTCCTGGGTAGAAAGCATAGAGCGAGACAGGGCGTCTGCCTTGTTATTCTTACTCCCAGACAAATAGTTGATGGAGAAGTGAAAGCGGGAGAAAAACAAGGACCAGCGGGCTTGGCGAGGATTCAGACGCTGAGCGGTTTGTAAGTACGTCAGATTCTTATGGTCTGTATAGACCTGGAAAGGATGTTTCGCTCCTTCCAGCAAGTGACGCCACTCCTCCAAGGCTAATCTCAAGGCGAGCAGTTCCCTATCCCCAATGGTATAGTTTCTCTCTGCCGGTGAAAAGGTTTTAGCAAAGAAGAAACACGGCCTTTTTCTACCTGCACCGTTCTTTTGATACAAGACCGCACCAGCACCCACTGAAGAGGCATCAACCTCTAAGAGGAAGGGCTTACTCTCATCGGGTCTTTGAAGAACGGGAGCAGTTGAAAAGTGTCTTTTTACTGCCTCAAAAGCCTGAGATGTCTCAGTAGACCAGGCTTTGGGATTAGCACCTTTCTTAGTCAAGGCCACCAAAGGGGCCACCAAAGTAGAGAAATGGGGTATGAACTGCCTGTAATAATTTATGAATCCTAAGAAGCGTTGCACCGCCTTCAAGGAATGAGGTTCGGACCATTGCAGTACAGCAGAGAGCTTCGCAGGATCCATAGCCAGACCCTCTTGTGAGATAATGTAACCCAAAAAAGGCAATGAGGACTGCTCGAATACACATTTCTCGAGTTTAGCAAACAATGAGTGCTCCCTTAAACGGGAAAGGACACGAACGACATCCTGACGATGAGTCTCCAGATCAGGAGAAAAAATCAGGATGTCGTCCAGATACACCACTACTGAGGATAACAGTAAATCCCTGAACACATCGTTTACGAAGTCCTGAAATACTGCGGGTGCATTACATAACCCAAAAGGCATGACGAGGTATTCATAGTGACCGTCTCGGGTGTTAAAAGCGGTCTTCCATTCGTCACCCTTTCGAATTCGTACCAAGTTATACGCACCCCGCAGATCCAACTTCGTAAAAACTTGAGCTCCTCTCAGTCTGTCAAAGAGCTCCGAAATTAAAGGTAATGGGTATTTGTTCTTTATTGTGATTGCGTTGAGACCCCTGTAATCTATGCAGGGACGCAAATCACCCTCTTTCTTCCGAACAAAGAAAAACCCAGCTCCCGCGGGAGAGACAGACTTACGAATGAACCCCTTCTCTAAGCTCTCTCTTATATAGGTCGACATGGCCTCCGACTCAGGTATCGACAGGGGGTAAACCCTGCCTTTAGGTGGAACCGAACCTGGGATAAGGTCTATGGCACAGTCATACGGCCTATGGGGTGGAAGAACCTCAGCACCCTGTTTGGAGAACACGTCAGCGAAATCCAAATAGGGTGTAGGTATGGGAGAGAGATCAGTTGATGCAACCGCAACGACCTTAGGTGGTAAGGGAAGACATCGGGACTGACATTTCGAACCCCAACTAATAATGCTGTCAGACTCCCAGTCAATGTGAGGAGCATGAGTCCGAAGCCATGGAAGACCCAGAAGGACGTCGTCTATACCCTCAGGCAAAACAAGAAAAGAAATCTCCTCTATGTGACCCTGAGACAGGGAAAGGCGCAAGGGAACTGTCCTCAATGTAATGGGGTCAGACAACATAGTTCCATTAACAACACGGACAGGAATAGGCGCCTCTAACATGATAGAGGGAATATTGTGTCCCTTTACAAATCCTGAGGACACAAAAATCCCGTCAGCTCCGGAATCCACAAAAGCCATAATAGGCCATGTATTCTCAGATAACGAGAGCTGACCTGGGATACAACACTTAGAGGGTGCAGAAGACGTCTCTAGTAACCCCCCTCTAATGGTTACTAGGCCAGGGAGTTTCCCTGACGACTAGGACACTTGTTGGCATAGTGCCCAGCCTGACGACATACGTAACATATAGGAGGACCAGACTTGCGTAGTCTGGAGAACGTATGACCTAACTCCATAGGAGTGGGAAATGTTTCAGATGCTGAGGAAGATGGTAGTGGACCCTCAACAACTGGAATAGCCCGATGCTTAGGGCGTGAGGAAGAGACCTTGAGTCTATGTTCCTTATGGCGTACATCGATCATCGTTGCTACTGTGATCAAGTCCTCCAGAGAAGCAGGGACCTCACGAGTAGCAAGAGCATCCTTGACATAGCCTGCCAACCCTCTCCAGAAGATAGGAATCAACACCTTCTCTGGCCAATCTAGTTCTGCCACCAGAGTTCTAAAAGCAATGGCATAAGAACTAGTGGATAACGAACCCTGAGATAGATCTAACAGTCTCAGGGCCGCATCATGGGTAACCTGCGGACCCATGAATACCGCCTTAAGAGCATCAAGAAAGTCTTGATGTCTCAGAGTAACCACATCAGAGCGCTCCCATAAGGGAGTCGCCCATTCTAAGGCTTTGTCCTGAAGTAAGGAGATGATAAAGCCTACTCTGGACCTCTCCGTAGAGAAGCGAGAAGAGTTGACCTCTAGGTGTATCTGACACTGACTAATGAAACCACGACATGATCTGGCATCGCCAGAATATCTGTTTGGCAGAGCAAGTCGAGGATCATGTGCAGATGTCACCATGGTCTGAGGTTTATCCTCTATACTCTTGAGCCGTGACTCAAGTACTTGTATGTAACGGTGTAACTGCTGATATTCTGCCATAACTGCCAGACCCTTGGCTCAGTCCTAATGTTACGGGGGGCTGTCTGATAATAATCGAAAGGAGTATCAGACAGTCAGGGTCCACCGTGCAAAGACTTTGCTGCAGACTATGGCAGAGTGCAATACCTCTGTTAACTCACAGAAGGATATAATAAGTAAGTAAAGCAATTCCTCCCTTACTTGGAGGGTGTGTTTAATGATCTCTGTTAATAATCACAGAGACAAAGGCAATGTGTGCGAAATGGCACCTACCTAGGTCCGCTCTTCTAGTGGTGCAAAAGAGACGAACAGCAACGTAAGCCGCACAAAGCTCCTACCTGCGTTCGCTCCACTAGTGTGCGAGGACACGAACCACTAGATATGGCACCTGCCTAGGTCCGCTCTTCTAGTGGTGCAAAAGAGACGAACAGCAGCGTAAGCCGCACAAAGCTCCTACCTCTGTTCGCTCCCCTAGTGTGCGAGGATACGAACAACTGCCAGACGCAGTATAAGGAACGTTACCCTAGCGGCAACGTCCACCTACGAGTAGAATCACAAGGCCCAGCCAGACCATGTGCCTCAGGCACCTGCCTATGTCCGCTCCCCTAAGAGGTAAGGATACGGACAGCAGCCGAAGCTGTAAGGTATAAGAACGCTACCCTGCCGGTAGCGCTCACCTAGCATAGACAGAGGAATGCCTAGAGGAACGCGCACAGAGCGTCTACTCATATGCATGAACCAAGAGGACTGAGCGCCATGCGGCATGTGTCAGGGTCTTATATAGACTCTGTGCCTCATCCAAGATGGAGGACACCAGAGCCAATCCGCTGCCAGAACGACAGGAGTGACGTCATGCTGGCCTATCACCGAGCAAGACGTCACAAGCACATGACCAGCGACCAATCGGCATAGAAGGTGTCAGAGACATGTGACCTCGTGTCAGCGATGATGTCACCCGCACATGTGCAATGGCTCCAAGATTGGACTTAGTCTCCGGCGCTCGCACATGTGCAGTAGCAAGAAATCTGGACTTAGTCTCCAGCGCTCGTGTGACGCCCCTGGACTAGTCCAGGGTGTCACAGGGAACTGCACCATTCTCTATCCTTGGTGCAGGGCCCACCCTCCTTGGTTCCGGGGTCCGCAACAGTGATTCTGTACTAACAGCACAAATCCTAGTCACCCAAACACTACACTTGTCAGGCACACCTTGATGGCACCTACCTAGGTCCGCTCTTCTAGTGGTGCAAAAGAGACGAACAGCAGCGTAAGCCGCACAAAGCTCCTACCTGCGTTCGCTCCACTAGTGTGCGAGGACACGAACCACTAGATATGGCACCTGCCTAGGTCCGCTCTTCTAGTGGTGCAAAAGAGACGAACAGCAGCGTAAGCCGCACAAAGCTCCTACCTCTGTTCGCTCCCCTAGTGTGCGAGGATACGAACAACTGCCAGACGCAGTATAAGGAACGTTACCCTAGCGGCAACGTCCACCTACGAGTAGAATCACAAGGCCCAGCCAGACCATGTGCCTCAGGCACCTGCCTATGTCCGCTCCCCTAAGAGGTAAGGATACGGACAGCAGCCGAAGCTGTAAGGTATAAGAACGCTACCCTGCCGGTAGCGCTCACCTAGCATAGACAGAGGAATGCCTAGAGGAACGCGCACAGAGCGTCTACTCATATGCATGAACCAAGAGGACTGAGCGCCATGCGGCATGTGTCAGGGTCTTATATAGACTCTGTGCCTCATCCAAGATGGAGGACACCAGAGCCAATCCGCTGCCAGAACGACAGGAGTGACGTCATGCTGGCCTATCACCGAGCAAGACGTCACAAGCACATGACCAGCGACCAATCGGCATAGAAGGTGTCAGAGACATGTGACCTCGTGTCAGCGATGATGTCACCCGCACATGTGCAATGGCTCCAAGATTGGACTTAGTCTCCGGCGCTCGCACATGTGCAGTAGCAAGAAATCTGGACTTAGTCTCCAGCGCTCGCACATGTGCAGTAGCAAGAAATCTGGACTTAGTCTCCAGCGCTCGCACATGTGCAGTAGCAAGAAATCTGGACTTAGTCTCCAGCGCTCGCACATGTGCAGTAGCAAGAAATCTGGACATAGTCTCCAGTGCTCGCAGCAACCGTAACACATAGAATTAAAAAAATGGTACAAAAATAATTGCAACAAAGACCAAGTCCCTGGTTAGGGAAATAGACATAGTATAATCCCAGGTACAAGTTGAATCTAAGAAAAATGACATTTCTAGTTAGAGCAAAAAATAATAAATGATGCAGTTTTGATGACCATATTGCGTAGCCAGATGGAAACTAGGGACAGGCTTCAAGTTAACCTGTCAGGTACAATATGCACCCAAGACCACGAGCAGTTCTGGATGCATATTTCGAATCCCTGCCTAACTGTCCCTGTATACACTAGCATAGATAAAGTGATCATTAGAAAAAAGTATTTCTAAAGATCCTTTATGATATGCAAATGAGCACAGGCACTAGTCACAAGTGTGTTAGTTCCTGCACCCTATTAGCATGTTAGCACGCCCACATTAATATGCTAACATGCTATTCAGTTTCCATTGCCCTGCATCATCAGCGGTGATGTGTGTAGCTGTGTCTTTTGTCACCACTTCAGAATGCCCGGTGTCATGATCCAGGTCGGTATCTGCTTTGGCAGTGTTCCAGCTGTGGCCTGATCATGTCAAGGGTTAACTTCCCTTTGCCTCATTTCTGTTCCCAGGATGCTATATCTAGCCACTCCTCCTTTTGGACCTTGACAGTTTTACTCTGCCTTTGGTGTGGTAGCTGCTCTGTGAGTTCCTGATCTGTCCTACCGCATTCCCCTGATCCCCTTCCTGGGTCTGTTTACCTCCTCACAGCCCGTCTCTCCTATCTTATCTCCTTGTCTTGTGTACATTGACTTCCCGGTATGACTTAGGGTACCGTCACACTTTAGCGACGCAGCAGCGATCCCACCAGCGATCTGACCTGGTCAGGATCGCTGCTGCATCGCTACATGGTCGCTGGTGAGCTGTCAAACAGGCAGATCTCACCAGCAACCAGTGACCAGCCCCCAGCCAGCAGTGATGTGCAAGCGACGCTGCGCTTGCACGGAGCCGGCGTCTGGAAGCTGCGGACACTGATAACTAAGGTAAACATTGGGTATGGTTACGGGTGCAGGGAGCAGGAGCCGGCACTGGCAGGGCGAGAGCTGCGGAGGCTGGTAACGAAGGTAAATATCGGGTAACCACCTTGGTATCTCAGTAGCGATCTCGCTGTGTGTGAAGTACCCCTTACGCTTTGGCCTGACCTGATTCTGCATGCCCTGTGGGTGTGTTAACATGCTAAGAGGGCACAATGAGCGCAGAAACTAACACCCTTGCGACTAGTATCTTAAGAAATACTTTTTCTAAAGATCTCTTTTTCTATGCTAGTTTATGCATGGACAGTTAGGCAAGAATTAGCAATATGCAACCAGAACTGTTCGTGGCTCTTGGTGCATAGGCGACCTGACAGGTTCACTTTAAGCATTTCATATCCTTCAGCTTTACAAAGGAGCATCTTAGGCCTCCTTCACATGTACGCATTTCGGATTCGTGTTTCATCTGTTTTTTTCACAGATACCACATGTACCCATTTAAATCTCACATTTGTGAGTATTAATATTAATAGAACACAGAGGTGTTAGTGTCCCTGGAATGAAGACTAGAGGGGTTACTACAGAATCTTTTCCACACTCATATATATATATATATATATATATATATATATATATATACATATATATAGCGGGTAAACAAGAGATTGAACACGTCACCAATTTTCTATGTAAAAATACTTCTAAAGGTGTTAGTGACATGAATTTTTCACTAGATGTCTAGAGTTGAGCGCAGTTCGTGGTTCGTGGTTCGCGGTTCGCGGTTCGAGTGATTTTGGGGGGTGTTCTAGATCGAACTAGAACTCGAGCTTTTTGGTAAAAGTTCAGCAGTTCGAGTTACGTTCGAGAACGGCTCGATCACCAAAAGCAGGGCTTTTTACAGCTACAGTGTGTAGGGAGCCATCGCTGGCAGCCTGCGGAAAGCTGGTAACCAAGATAAACATCGGGTAACCAAGCAAAGTGCTTTGTTTAGTAACCCAATATTTATCCTAGTTACGTGTGCAGGGAGCCGACACTTCCCCGCTGGGCTCCGCCCCCTCCTGCACTTGGCATGTACACACACACACACACACACTCACACTCACACTCACTTGTCCCCAGCCATGCAGTCCCCGGCACTGGCATCCTCAATGCACATTGCCCGCTAGGTTCCACCCACTTCGCACTCTGCCGCCCGCACACGTGGCCCCGGTAGGCTCCACCCACTTCGCACTCCGCCGCCCGCACACATGGCCCCGCTAGGCTCCACCCACTTGCACTCTGCACACATTACCCCACTAGGCTCCACCCACTTGCACTCTGCACACATTATCCCGCTTGGCTCCACCCACCTGGGACTCTGCACACATTACCCCGCTTGGCTCTGCCCACCTGGCACTCTGCACACATTACCCCACTTAGCTCCGCCCACCTGGCACTCCGCACACATGGCCCCGCTTGGCTCCGCCCACCTGGCACTCCGCACACATGGCCCCGGTCGGCTTACCTGCGGTGATGAAGTCCCGCCCTCCCGACCTCAGCTGTCACTGTCCTCCATGGCCGCCGCTTGTCACATCTCCTCCTCTTGCTGCCGACCAGAGACTGTCACTAGCGGTGACGTCACAGGCTATCGCGATACTTGGCTGTAAAGGTCATTGAAGTCAGTGACAGGTCTGCTATCAGCAGTGCAGGAGATCAGCACAGGTAATGTACCTCGCTCCTGACAGCAGCACTTGTCATGCCCTGCAGTGACCTGGGCTGACCTATTGATGTTAGCTCAGGTCACTGCACTGCTCTCCCAGCCAATGGGGAACATTCTGCTCTTCATTGACTGGGACAGGGACTATGGTATGGATCGTCATGGGAACCGCTTGGATTACACCAGACCTGGATTTGTTTTTCTTTCTAATAAATTGGTGAAAGAGGGAATGTTTTGGGCAGTGTTTTTTCAAATAAAAATGTGTTTGTCGTCTATTTTTTTTTTATTACTGACTGGGTTGGTGATGTCGGGTATCTGATAGACGCCTGACATCACGAACCCCAGGGCTTGATGCCAGGTGACATTACACATCTGGTATTAACCCCATATATTACCCCGTTTGCCACCGCACCAGGGCACGGGATGAGCTGGGGCGAAGCACCAGGATTGGTGCATCTAATGGATTCGTCACTTCTGGGGCGGCTGCGGCCTGCTATTTTTAGGCTGGGGAGAGTCCAATAACCATGGACCTCCCTAGTCTGAGAATATCAGACCCCAGCTGTCCGCTTTACCTTGGCTGTTGATCCAATTTTGGGGGGACGCCCACGTGTTTTTTTTTTAAATTATTTATTTAATTTAAAATAACAGCGTGGGGTGCCCTCGGTTTTGGATTACTAGCCAAGGTGAAGCTGCCAGCTGTGGTCTGCAGGCTGCAGCCGTCTGCTTTACCCTAGCTGGCTACAAAAATAGGTGGAACCCCACGTCATTTTTTTTCATTTTTTTGGCTAAATACAAGGCTAAGCACCCCTTAGTGCCACATGAAAGGCAACAAAGGGTGCAAAATTACAAAATGCAGGAGAGTGGGACATTATGTGTCTTTCTGCCACTATAATAACAACAAAGACTGATATGAAGTGTACAAGCAAAAGAAAATCACCAGAGCGCTCTACACTGTGAAAAGCAGTAGAAAATGGCACTGGAGTAAACATGTGATTGCCTCATGTAGGTTGAAGCTATGGATCTTTACCACCCTGGGGGCTCGGCTGAGCCGCTCGGATCCGGGCTCGGGTTGTCGGTGGCTCAAGCGCCTCCGGACCGGGGGCCACGGGGGGGTTTGGTTGTTTGGTTTGGGGTGGACCGGTTCCACGGCCGGAACCGCGGTGACCGGTAACAATTCGTGATGTCACCCACGGGTCGTGGTGAGGTGATGGGCACCACTGCTGCGGTGAGGGTGCGGGGGCTCGTCCGGGATCGGTGGTGGGTCGCAGCTAGGTGTTGTCCCCTCTGTGGGTAGGGGGTTTGTTGGTCCCGGGGCCAGGTTGCAGGACGCAGGGGCTCGCTTGCTGCGCGGTGCCTGATGGCACTGGTGTACTCACGATTAAACCACACAGAGTCCATGGTAAACCAAGTTCGGTGTAGATCAGTGCCCGCAGCCGGCTGCGTGTGTCCCCAGTGAGATTGGTGATGTTGCCTTTCTCCTGCACCTTTAAATTTGCTATAGTAACTCCTATGCTTCAGCAATGGTAGTCCGCTCCCCGGCTTTTGGGTACCGGAGGAGCTGGCCCTTTGGATCTTTGGCCCTTGGCGGTGGCTCTTATCTGGAATCGGTGGGCTGTTGCCGTCTATCGGGACTTTGGGTGGGAATGAAGCCCTGAGGTCCAGATCGCAATCAGTAGATTTGTCTGAGCCTGGTTTCTTCTGGGCTAAAACGGGGTCTGAGTACCTTGCCTGGTGCTCCGGTTGTCTTGTTAGCTCCCCGGTTCGGGTCCGAAGGGTCACCACCCTCTTCTCGATCCCTACGGTTCCGCAGTTCTGTCCCTGACTGGACTCCTGTAGACGGCCACCACCGTCTGCCTGCCTGACCGTTCCAAGGGGTCCTAGGCTCTGTCCTCGGCCCCTGACTCTTAGCTCGCCACGTTTACTCCTCTCACTACTCCTCTCCCCACTCGACTCACTTGTCCTTTCCCTGCCTCAGGCCAGCAGACTCCTCGGAGGGCGTGCCTATCTGCCTGGCTCCGCCCACCTGGTGTGCCTGGCTAGACCTGAGGGAGGCGGTCAGGACTTGTTGGCTGCTGGTGCCTCACTGGGGTGGGGGTGTGTGTGGTGTTGTGTGTTGTTACCTGTGACCCCTGGGGGTCCAGGGCGTCACAGATCCTGGGTAAATTTATGTATTTTTCCTCCTTCTGTTTTTTTGCAGTACGCAAACAAACGGAAGGCACATGGATGACATACGGACCGTATATGGAAGAGAAACGGATATCACACGGCTGCACCCGTAAAAAAAAACGAACCGTTTTTTGCGGACCGCAAAAACGGATCGGTCATGTGTATGAAGCGTTAATCTGGTCTGACGTTTATAAACAGCAGGCAGAAATAAGTGAATAGCGCCCCCCAGCGTCAGAAAATCTCTGGGGCTTCAAGGGGTAGCTAAGACCCTGGAGATCATGATTTAGGACGGTTTTTCCGGTCCCCGCTCACGTGATCACCGGTATACACCATATACCGATGATCACGTTACAGTAAATGACAGCGTCGGTAAAAAATTATTTATCTCCCATCTGGCATGAACAAACATGTCAGATGGGAGATAAATCTCCTCCCCGGCCCCCTCAGGTCCCCCGCTGTAGCCAAAGTGCCCCCCCTGATGCCCTCCCGGAAATCCAAGACGGCCGCGCGCACAGCAGCGCGCCGGCCGCATTAACCCTACTTTTCTGATTTCTGTCGCATGTGCCATGACACATGCAACAGAAAACTCCTCCCCAGGCCCTGCCAGGTCACCCCCTATAACCCCACCGGTGTTCCCCGGTGTCCCACGGTACCTGTGCAGCGTTGATCCCCCGCGGCCCTCTGCTTCACAATAGACGCTGCTGCATGCACAGAGCGGCTGTTAGCTCAGCTTCCTGTGTTCAGACACAGTGAGTGGCGGTTATGCATCTGCAAGCTAAATGGGCGGCACGGTGGCTAAGTGGTTAGCACTGCAGTCTTGTAGCGCTGAGGTGCTGGGTTCAATTCCCACCAAGGACACCATCTGCAAGGAGTTTGTATGTTCTCCCCGTATTTGCATGGGTTTCCTCCGCATTCTCCGGTTTCCTCAGACACTCCAAAGACATACAGATAGGGAATTTAGATTGTGAGCCCCAATGGGGACAGTGTTCCCAATGTATGTAAAGCACTATGGAATTAATAGCGCTATATAAATGAATAAATTATTATATAATTATTACTGCAATGCCCTTCTCATGAGGTAAGGAACATAGTTGATCAGGAGAGCTATACTACATTTCCAAATGGAGGTATTTGATTTTATAGTTGCCCTGCTGAACGACTACCAAACATAAGAGTCCGTTATACGCCACAAGAAAACACATCTAAATAGCGAGCTCTGTTGTTTAGTATTCATTCAGCTGGATAACTGGACTTAAAGGGGTATTCCATCTCCAAGATCCTATCCCCAATATATAGTAGGTGGAATAGCAATAATATCAGCAAATACCAATATTTGGAAATGGAAATATAGAATAGTTCTCCTGATTAGGCATGCCCTTACCTCATGAGCAGGGCATTGCAGCTTTGGTAGCAACCGTTACGACATGGACTCTGCTGCTGTGGACCCGGGGAGAGTGAGTGCAGATTCATTGCACCCACACTCCTCACATGGAGGGTCTGCACTCCTAGAAAATGGGGGATACGTTCCCTGAGCGTGTCCCCCCATGTTCTAGACGGTCCAGAGTCATCGTGGGACCCCCTTATTTTTTTCTTACAATAACTTGGTGAAAGAGGGAATGTTTTGGGGAGTGTTTTTTCAAATAATTTTTTTTTGTCTATTTTTTTTGTTAGTACTGACAGCTTGTGATGTCAGGTATCTGACAGATGCCATGACATCACAAACTGCTGGGCTTGATGTCAGGTGACCTTAGAGCTAGTATCAACCCCATTTATTACCCCATTTGCCACTGCACCAGGGCACGGGATGAGCTGGGGTGAAGCGCCAGGATTGGCGCATCTAGTGGATGCACCACTTCTGGGGCGCCTGCGGCCTGCTATTTTTAGGCTGTAAAGGGCCAATAACTATGGACCTTCCCACCCTGAGAATACCAGACCACAGTTGTCCACTTTACCTTGGCTGGTGATCCAATTTGGGGGGACCCTACTTTTTCTTTGTAATTATTATTATTTATAAAATAATTATAAAAAAGGGCCTGGGGTGACCTCCACATTGGATCCCCAACCACGGTAAAGCAGCCAGCTGTGGTTTTCAGACTACAGCCGTCTGCTTTACCCTAGCTGGCTATCAAAAATGGGGGAACCCCACGTCATTTTTTTTTAAACTGTTTTTTTAAATAAAAAAAATGAATGGGCTTCCCTGTATTTTGATTGCCAGCCAAGGTAACGCCAGGCAGATGGGGGTGGCATCCCGTAGCTGTCTGCTTTATCTGCGCTGAGAATCAAAAATACCGCGGGGCAGTTATTTTTACAGTTCTGTCATGTCAAGCAATCAAAATACAGGGAAGCCCTTTTTTTTTTTAGTTATTTAAATAAATAATTAAAAAAAAATATATATGGGCTCCCGCTGCATTTTTTTTATTGCTAGCTATGGGTAATCCAAGCAGCTACTGGCTGCCAACCCCCACTGCTTGGTGTTACCTTCACTGGCAATGGAAAATCCAGGGAAGCATTTTTCCTTTTTTTTGCCAAAAAAAAATGACGTGAGCTTCGCCATATTTTTGTATGCTAGCCAGGTACAGCAGGCAGGTACGGGCTGCCCCCAACCCCCAGCTGCCTATTTGTACCCGGCTGGGAACTAAAAATATAGGGAAGCCCTTTTTTTAATTATTTCATGAATTTCATGAAATAATTAAAAAACAAATGACATGAGCTTCGCCCCATTTTTGTGTCCAGCCAGGTACAACTAGGCAGCTGGGGATTGGAATCCGCAGCACAGGTTAGCCCGAGGTTTCTGGGCGCCTCTGCTGCGAATTGCAGTCTGCAACCGCCCCAGAAAATGGCGCTTTCATAGAAGTGCCATCATCTGGCACTGTATCCAACTCTTCCAACAGTCCTGGTGACGGTGGCTTGCTGGGTAATAAGGGTTAATACTAGCTTTGTTTTACTAGCTAGTATTAAGCCAGAGATTCTTAATGTCATGCAAGTTTGACCCGGCCATTAAGAATCTCCAATAATGGGTTAAAAAAAGACACCACACACAGTTAAAATACTTTAATAGAAATAAATACACAGACACATTAGAGACTCCATGTGTATTACTCCCTCTCACCCCTCCACGATCCATGGTGTTCTGTCTTCTTTCCCCTTCAACACATTCAGCTCTGCTCCATAAGCAGCGGTGCATGTGAGAAAGGAAGCTGCTTCCCGTGCAGCCTGAGTGATCAGAGGCTCCGTGCTGAATAGTGCTGATGTCACTACTGACAGGCGCGTTGCTATGGCAACAGTGATCTCCGTTATGGACCGCCTGTGTCAGCCGGTCACTAACGGAACGGGGAAGCAGAACGGGAAGACGACCGTGTGCCAGAGCATCTTGCCAGTACACGGAGATACACAAACGATCACCGCGTACTGGGAGATGCACTGACAGGACCTAGGACAGGACATGACGTCTAGCCATGTGACCAGTCTGTAGCCAATGAGATAATAGACACGTGACTGGTCACATGCTATTTTGACGACATCACGTAGGTCCTGTCAGTGCTGCTGGTTATCGGGAGGACACAGCGATTATCGGGAGGAATAGCGGCAGGAGACAGAGTGCAGGACGCATCCCAGGGAACGGTAAGTGTTATGGCAATGTTTATTAACTGTATGTGTACATTTATAATGTGTTTTTATGTGTTTGTGATTGTCTCCCATTGTTTCCTATGGGTTCGAGTGGTTCGCCGAACCGGTTCGCCGAACTGAACTCGAACGAGACCTCGGTTCGGCGAACCAAGCTCGAGCCAAACCGCGACCGGTTCGCTCATCTCTATAGATGTCATTAACAACTAGTGATGGGCGAATATTAACTTTTCAGGTTTAGATTATTTGTAACGAATCCCACAGTATTATTCCGGTATTCATCACAAATAACAGTTCTAATGCAAGTTAATGGAGAACCCAAGCATTTATCTGGGAAATCTTTAAGAAAAATGCTTAGGTTCACCATTGACTTGCATTAAGTTCATTATTTATGATGAGTATTGGAATAGTACTTTGGGCTTTGTTACAAATAATCAGATTCCAAATAGTTGCTATTCTCCCATCACTAGTAACAACTAGGGATGAGCAAACCTGAACTGGAAAGCTCGGTGTCCATACTGAACGCTTTATGTCCGGTGCTAAACACTGAACTTTTGCTTGTATGTCCACTTCCTATTCAGGTTTGTCATACTAATAAAGCTTGTTGAAAGGTTGCAGAGCAGTCAATCAGCAAGCTTATAGTCTTTGGGCACTTCTGGAGCTATTGCAGCCATGCCAAGGGCTGGTCTTAGTAACTTCTTAGGCCCGGATGCCGTGGCATGAATGGTGAGTGAGTACTGATGGATGAACCTCCCAATGTTCGTGTTCGGGAGACTCGCCCAAACATTTTGTAAAGTTCAAGTTCGGGTTCTGAGACAACGCAATCTTGCATCCGAATACCAAACTTGGACTTTACAGTTATGGAATGGGGCGGGGAGGGCTGTAACATAAAGGGTATAGTTAATAATAAACATTGTTATTATACTTACAGGTCCCGTGACGTGTCCTGCATACTCTGTCTCCCGGACGCTTCTGCTTCCGTGTCCAGTCATTGCTATGCCCCCCGGGTAACCATCACTGACTTATAAGACCTTTCATGATGTCATAGCCATGTGATCAGTCTGGTGTGAATGTTGTACAGATATTGGGTTACAGAATGGTGACGTGGCTATGACATCACGGAAGGTCCTTTTAGTCAGTGGAGGTTACCTGGGGTAACAGCTGACCAGCCTCAGCTATGCACTTGGGTTAAGTCTCTGACTGCTCTCAGTTGAGTCTGTGTGAGCAGACCTGTGTTTGTCTCCTCGCACAGATGTAGCAGAGCTGAAGATGCTTGCCCGCCTTTGGACTATGTCGGAGGTTTTTTTTTTGAGTAATAAAGATGGAGTCCTAAATGTCTTCTGTTTTATTTCTAATAAAATATTTTTTCTCTGTTTTGTTGTTTCATTTTAATGTTAAAATAACAGGCAATCACAGACCGTCACGGAGTGGGTGCCTGTGATTGGATGCTGCAGTAACCTGAAACCAGCCCGTACATTCTAGCAACTAGAATGTATGGGCAGTTTCCAGGTTACTCCAACAGACAATCACAGACACCCATTCTGCGTGAAAGCGTCTGTGATTGTCTGTTGGGTCCCTCACACATATAGTAGTGTAAAAATAAATAAATAATTTTAAAAAAATTACATAGCGCTCCGCAGTATTTTTCATTCTCAGAACAGATAAAGCAGATGGCTATGGGCTGCTACCCCCATCTGCCTGGCATTACCTTTGCTGGCAATCAAAATATAGGAAGCCCATTAATTTTTTTTTTAATTATTTAAAAAAATAATTTAAAAAAAATGTGTGGGTTCCCGCCGTATTTTCATCACCAGTCAGGTAAAACCAGGCAGCTGGGGGCTGGGATTCTCCACAGCCAGCATGCGCCCCTGTAAATGGCACATTGTTTCTTAGCGCCATGTCCAGGCACTTTACCCGGCTCCTCCAGCGGCACTGATGGTGTTTTCACGCTGGGTAATAAAGGGGTTAATGTCAGCTTTGTATTCTCAGCTGGTACTAAGCCATGGTGTCCCGCCAAATTAGACATGACCACCATGGTCACCATGAATTTCTAGTAAACAGTAAAAAAAATTACAACACATAGAATTTTTTTTTTTAATTAGAAATAGAACAAAAAAACATTTAGAGACTCCATCTTTATTATAACAAAAATCCTTAGTCCGATGTAGTCCACAGGTACAGCAATGTCAGCTCTGCTTCATCGCTATGTAAAGACAAGCATTTCTACAGGGAGAGAAGCAGGCTGACTCTGAGGGTATAATTCCACTTGCGTATGACTCGTGCAGTCTCGCATCGGTATTACCCCACACAGACTGACACTCTCCTGACAGGAGCGCCTCAGTTGCATGCAAATACATGCAGCTGACCACTCCTGTCAGGAGAGTGTGCGCCGTGCCATTTGATGCCGATGCGAGACTCGCACAGTGACAGTTAGAGTTCAGTCAAGTCAATAAGCCACGGACTCGGCTGAACCTTGACATCACCATGAACACAGCCGAAAACAGACGAAGACTGCGAGTGATGAGCAGTGCAGTGAATACCCCTAGAAGTTAACAGGACGTTCCATGACGTCATAGCTATGTGACCAGTCTATAAGCCAATGTCTGTACAACATTCACACCAGACTGGTCACATGGCTATGATGTCATGGAAGGTCCTGTAGTCAGTGGTGGTTACCCGGGGGCATAGCAATGATCGGACGCGGAAGCAAAAGCGGCCAGGAGACAGAGTCTGCAGGGCGCGTCACAGGACCTTTAAGTATAATCATAATATTTTTAATAATGTTCTTTTTGTTTTATAGCCCCTGGACCAGAACTGGACCCGAACTGTATCCTGAGCTTCCCAGGAAAGCTGTTATGCTCACCGAAGAGCGGCGAATGTCCTGGGGTGGACCCACTGGACCATGCACCGGACATCCCTGAATAAATGACCAGCAGTGAACCCCTATACAGGGACTGTGCGGTGCTTCCAACAGAAGGCCTAAATGCACATCAGCCAGAGACCAGTCTCTTACGGATGGATATAGTCACAATGTCCAATACTGGAGTCTGAGATATGGGTGGAGGCAGAGACGAGACGGCACCGAAGAGTTGGTTTGGACGAGACAGCACTGTGGTGGAGGCTCAGGTGACATGACATTCAGGAGATAGCTCAGACGGACGGCACTGCGGTAAAGGCATTGACATGACGGCACACAGGCGATGAAGGTGATGAGACTCTAGGACGAGACAGAGGTTAGTAACTTGGGACAGGTACAGGGACTAGACACAATAACAACTGTGGACCTGAGAACTAGCAATGCACTACTGGCAATGTTGCTCAGGCACCACCTGTTAAGAGAAGCGAATTAAAATAACCTTTAGGGAACAGATGACCTCTGAGGTCACTTCCAGGTAATAGAACAACAAATTTCCAGCGGATTCAGGATGGGTAAAGTATAAAACTTACTTTTATTAAATCATTTAAAATGCCGATTCACAGGTGTTCCACGGAATACAGTTATCCTACATGTTTCGACATAAAAGTCGTATGGTCTTATTCATGGACGCCATGAGGTTGTACGTGCACCCTATGAGCACTTACTGAAAACCTGCAAGTGGCCTGGAAGCACGAAGAAGCTGCAGCAGACTCTGGAGCAGAGCGCATGACCCGGGAGTGTGAGAAGACCATGGCAGGACCTGAATCAGGAGAGGAGGCTGCAGAGCCATGGGGCAGGTGAGAGGAAGGACGCCACCGCCGGAGGCTAGGAGTGGGAGCACGCATGGGAGCCATGCTGGAACTGGGCAGGTGAGAGGAAGAACGCCCCCCCGGGACCTGGTGGGGATGGGTGCTACAAAGCTCGTGTTCAGGATCATGTGCACGAACACTATGTGTTCAGTACAGACCGCGAACTTTACAGTTTGGGTTCGTCCATCCCTAATGGTGAGTCCAGAACATGTTGAGGCAGTTATAGATTTTATGGCTACACGTGCCTCCAGTTCTTTGTATTGTCTTCTAACCGGTCAACACCTGAAAGCTCAGAGTCATCTCCTAAGTTCCATGGTCATCTTCCTCAACCCATTCAAATTCAGCTAAGCAGTGTGAGCCCCAAGTCATGCAGCAGTCACTTATAATTTTAATGACTTTGCAGGCTGAGGTCCTGTGGCCTATTCACTTTGTCCTGCCCCAGAGGTGGAAGAGACCGAGTGCAGTGACACCCAACTACTTGTTGTGTGGGAGGATGAGTCCATGAAGGGGCTGGTGGATACGGTCTGCAGATCACCGCACCACAGCTCAGAGGTTGATGAAACATAGGTGCCAAGTGCTGCAGCTTTTGTCAGTGTGTCAACTGGGAAGGAGTGCAGGGCTGAGGAGTGGGTGGAAGATGATGTGAGGACTGATGACGAGGTGCTTGACCACACCTGGAGTGAAGTCTTTGATAGTGACATGAGCAGTTCAGATGAAGAGGAAGTGTTCAGCCAGATGAACCAGCAGCACAGCAAAAGAGGGAGCATTGGGCAAAAGTCCTGTGGATGGCCCAGAGCTAGTAAGTCAGCTACTACCACCCGTTGCACCAGTGAAAACCTCCCAGTAAAGCCAGCTCAAAAGACTTCCCTGGCAAAGCATTTCCAGGAATGTGCTGATGGCAACAGAATGGTGGTTTGCAAGATATGGGTGTCTTTTTCTTGTTATCCTGCTGCAATAGAAGAATATAGGGATCTTTTAGTGCTTGACCCAGTTTTTCGATGTGTATACATGCCTGTACATATGATGTGTGCATGTGCCTGTACATACAAGTGCATCTCAATACATTAGAATATCATCAAAAAGTTAATTGATTTCAGTAATTCAATACAAAAAGGGAAAAACACATATCATATATAGTAATTATAAACAGAGTGATCTATTTCAAATGTTCTCAGAAAATTAGAATATTATATAAGACCAACTGAAAAATGTTGGCCTACTGAAAAATATGTACAATAAATGCACTCAATACTTGGTTGGGTCTCCTTTTGAATGAATTACTGCATCAATGCGGCGTGGCATGGAGGCAATCACCCTGTGGCACTGCTGAGGTGTTATGGAGGCCCAGGTTGCTTTGATAGTAGCTTTCAGCTCGTCTGCATTTTTGGGTCTGGTGTCTCTCATCTTCCTCTTGGCAATACCGGGTTTAGGTCAGGCGAGTGTGCTGGCAAACCAAATACAGTGATACTATGATTATTAAAAACCAGGTATTGGTATTTTTGGCAGTGTGGATAGGTGCCAAGTCCAGCTTTAAAATGAAATTTCCATCTCCAAAAAGCTTGTCGGCAGAGGGAAGCATGAGCTACTCTAAAATTTCCTGCGCTGACCTTGGTCTAAAACACAGTGGACCTACACCAGCAGATAACATGACTCCCCAAACCATCACTGATTGTAGAAACTTAACACTAGACCTCAGGCAGCTTGGATTGTGGCCTCTCCACTCTTCCTCCAGACTCTGGGACTTGATTTCCAAATAAAATGCAACATTTCCTTTCATCTGAAATCAACACCTTGGACCACTGAGCAACAGTCCAGTTCTTTTTCTCCTTGGCCTAGGTAAGACGCTTCTGGCGTTGTCTATTGGTCATGAGTGGCTTGACACAAGGAATGCGACAGTTGTAACCCATGTCCTGGATACGTCTGTGTGTGGTGGCTCTTGAAGCACTGACTCCAGCAGCGGTCCAATCCTTGTGAATCTCCCCCAAATTTTTGAATGGCCTTTTCCTAACAATCCTATCAAGGCTGCGGTTATCCCAGTTGCTTGTGCACCTTTTTCTACCACACTTTTTCATTCCACTCAACCTTCCATTAATATGCTTTGATACTGCACTCTGTGAACACCCAGCTTCTTTAGCAATGACCTTATGTGGCTTACTCTCCTTGAGGAGAGTGTCAATGACTGCCTTTTGGACATCTGTCAAGTCAGCAGTCTTGCTCATGATTGTGTAGCTTATTGAACCAGACTAAGTGACCATTTTAAATGTTTAGGAAGCCTTTGCAGGTGTTTTGTGGTAATTATTCTAATTTTCTGAGATAATGACTTTTGGGTTTTCATTGGCTGTAAGCCATAATCATCAACATTAACAGAAATAAACACTTGAAATAGATCACGCTGTTTGTAATGACTCAAAATTCATCAGAAAAAAAGATTACTTATGCCTCTACATAGATAGGAGGAATATGGAGGTACTGTACGGGCTTCACACAACTTTTTGACACTCATTACACATTTCAAAGTGTATGCCAAGTGTATGAGTGCTTACTCTTTGAGATTCTAGTGATTTAAAATTGTATATTGAGAAAATGACGATTGTCATTTTTTTCTTAACACAAGTTTTTCACTAGTAACCTCATGACTTTTGATTTAGAAGGAAAGGGGTCCATTTTATTTAATAATAGAGGCCAGAAAGTTACTAGTCTGAAATGTGTGTAGTCATATTAAACATAACTATAGCACAGCTCACTAAACATGGAATATAATATGAACCGCGTTGAGACTTATTATTTCTTTGCAGATAACAAGAGAATTACTGAGATACAAGGTCAACAATGTTATTCTAAAGTGAAGACCTTACTAATTGCTTTAGCTTAATGAATTGCCAGGGGCATTATGCCAGACAAAATTTATTATAAATATGGCTAAAAGTTCTGCAATGTAGTAAATCACCAATCCATCAGGGCACTCTGTAACAGGTGAGTCTATTTACTCCAGCTATGCAACATAACTTTATTTAACAGGGTAATTTAATTTAAAGAAGCACTCACAGAAAAAAGTATCCTATACTCCAATAGAAATATGTATGCAGTGTATTGGGCATGTATCCAAATACTTACGTATTGCCATTTTCTCTCTTTTCCAGTGTTCTGGTCTTCTGCTTAGCCATGGGACCACAATACAGCTTAGCTGACTCCCACAGTATCTTCTGTGTGGATCCATAGCTGTGTTCCTAATGTAGACCTATGAGGCTCAGACAAAGGGTCTCACTGTTTTACATTGAGAAAACGACTTGTGGTTATGGTCACACATGGTTCAACAGATGTTTAGTTGCCAATTTTACGTAACTTCTAAAACAGTTGTACAAGCATTATATCACCAGGACAGATTATTATTTCCTGGAAATACCCAGGGTTTAAGACATCTGTAAGGTTCATAATTAAAATGATCAACATTTATGAATAATGCATAGCTAAAGAATAGATATAACAACTTTGGCAAAAGAAGCAGCAAGCCAAAGAAAGTTCACTGAATGTGAACTTGCTTCGTGAACAATGTATTACTTTGTAAAAAAAAAAAATCACCTGTATAGAAAAAACTTTTCCTTAACTGAAAAGCAAAAGGGTAAACTTTTTTTGAACTTTAGAGAGTTAGGCTTTATATCTCATCATCCACTATAGATTTGAATGTGAAACTACCTTCATTCTATAGACAACATCTTGGCTATCTCATACATAAATTTCACTAACAACTATTTAGCATATAATTAGTTATGTAGATTCTTGTCAGGAGGTTGCAGGTCTCTTCTACCCGTTCCAAATGTTAGTGAATACCGGTCAACTCGCTTGGGGATTCATGCAGCTTTTTCTTCAACTCAACCCACAAGTGTTTGATGGGGTTTCGGTATGGGGACGGTAGGGGCTTCATTGTTATTGAACTATTTCTGCACCAATCTCGACATATACATCTTGTCATGCTGGAACACCATTTCATCCTTTTCATATGATATGTATACCCAATTCATAAATATAGATAAATTATAATTATGCATGAGTGTGTACAGTATACAAAAAGTCTACACTCTTGCTAAAATAGCAGGTTTTTGTCATTTAAAAAATTATACCAAGAAGAATAATTTCAAAGCATTTTCCACCTCTATATTCACCTAATCTGTACAAATTAATTGCGAACCAAGCTGAAATAATTTTCAGTGTTGAAGGAGAAGTGGGAGGGGGTAAAAATTATAAAACGGAATGAATTTGGATGCATAACTATGAACACCTTCTTGTAGTTGGGAATGTGTTCAGATTTAGTTACTCACATTTAAAATATGGTGGTTAGTAGTAAAAAGCAGTAGTAAAAAGCTATCATAATTTAAAGTGGTTCTGATTAACCCCATATAAACTTTAGCTATTCTAAAATTATTTTCCTGACATTTTCTTAGCTGCATTGTACAGAAAAAGCCATGGTTCGTAAATAGTTTACAACACAGCAAAGGGATCTAATTGTTGAAAGTTATCAGTCTGGAGAAAAGGGCAAAAACATTTTCAAGGCATTAGATATACCATGAAACAGTATGAAAATGCTCATCAAGAAGAGACTTAAATTTGGCAGAACAATGACACTACCTAACACTGGATGTTCCTAAAAAGAGAAAAAAATGAAACTGATCCAGGGAGCTGCCAAGCGGCCTATAGTAACATTAAAGTAGTCTCAGGAATTCCTGATAACTACAGGCTGTGTACTGCATATGACTAGTGATGGGCAGGCTCACAGGTAACTGGGACCAACGGGTCTAACCGGGATAAAAAAAGGTTCTGGCGTGGGATTGGTGCCAAATATATGCCAGTCCCCAAATAAGTCTATGGGGACAAGGATCTGGCAATTAACACTGATGGTAGAAGGGATAGGGTGATTGGAGCAAGTGGGCTGTACTTATCGAGGCTCCGGTGTAGCTGTAAATGCTTCCTGGCGATTCGTTCACTTCCGGGGCCATTCATTTACCTTCACTGCATATGCATTGCTTTCTGCGCCCACCATTGTCTGTGATTAATTGCAGTTAGACACGCCCCCACTCTGAGTGTCAGCGTGTCAGCTGACTGCTTCCAATCACAGACGTTATGTGTGTCTATCATGGTATAAAATAAATTAAATATTTGGCATAAGGTCCCCCAATATTATGATACACAGCAAAGATAAAGCCTGTGGCTACAGGCTGCAGCCCCTAACCATGTGCTTATCTTTGCTGTGTAGCAAAATAAGAGGAACCGCATGCAGCTTTTTAAAAAATAAAATAAAATAATAAAAAAACAATTTAAAACACTGGCATGCGGTCCCCCCAATTTTGATACCCAGCCATGATAAAGCCTGACAGCTGGGGGCTGGTATTCTCAGGCTGGGTAGACCTGTGCTTATTGGCCCCCCCAGCCTAAAAATAGCAGCCTGCAGCCTTCCAGAATTGTCGCATCTATTAGATGCAACAATCCCTGCACTTTACCTGGCTATTTCCGATTGCCCTGGTACGGTGGCAATCAGGGGAATAAAGGGTTAATGTCAGCTTACAGTTGCCACTAAGACCTAGATTAGTAATGGGTGGAATCTATGAGACCTCCCCATTACTTATCTGTAAGTGAAAGTAAATAAAAAAACACCCAAAAAATCCTTTATTTGAAATCAAAGACAAAAAGCACCCTCTAGCACCACTTTATTAGCCCCCAAAACACCCCTGCAGGTCCAACATAATCTACACAAGGTCATGTGATGCCCCATGCCTGTGGGATACTCGGTCCCGGGAGAGCAGGGCACAGTAGGGATTAATCATGGTTGCGGCCAATGCCCAGTTCCGTGACCCAGGGGGTCAGTCCGAATAAAATGGGATGAAAAATGGGAGAAAAATAAAAGAAAATAAAATAAAAGAGTGTTTCGACTACGGCACTTGCGGTGTGCGGCCAGGTTATTTAAAGTGGCCACTCCAGGGTCTTGCTGGGGCTGATGCAGCTGAGGTATTTTGGGCCCTCCGTAAGCAGGGCTAGGCCCCAGCAGTGGATGATGGGGATTGTAGTGGGGAACTGTCTGTATATCTTCTCCTCACTGCTGGGGATATCGCTCCAAATCCTGGTCCTCCTTACCACATCCCTATTGTCACTTCAAAACCTCATCCACAACCCATCACAAATTTCCGCAACCTCTCTAACCTCATAACCATCCACCCAACTCCCGCTCCCCCAGTCCCACTAACAGGAGCGCTATGGAACGCTCGCTCTGTCTGCAACAAACTATCCTACATTCATGATCTTTTCATCACTAATACATTTTCCATTCTTGCCATCACAGAAACCTGGCTCACCCCCTCTGACACAGCCTCTCCTGCTGCACTTTCTTATGGTGGTCTCCAACTCTCTCACACCCCCCGCCCCACTAACAAGCATGGTGGAGGAGTTGGTTTGCTCCTGTCCGACCAATGCTCCTTTACACCAATTCCACTACCACCCTCTGTTACTCTTCCCTCTTTTGAGATGCACTCCGTACGCATCTACTCCCCCTCCAGCCTTCAACTGGCTGTCATTTACCGCCCTCCAGGGCCAGCCACTGCCTTTTTTGACCATTTCACCACCTGGCTACTACATTTCCTTTCCACCGACATCACCACCATCATCATGGGTGATTTCAATATCCCCATTGACAATTCCCACTCATCTGTCTCCAAACGTCTAACACTCACTTCCTCCTTCGGCCTCACCCAATGGTCTTCTGCAGCTACTCACAAAGATGGCCACACGCTGGACCTCATCTTCACTCGCCTCTGTTCCCTATCTAACCTCTCTAACTCACCTCTCCCCCTGTCTGACCACAACCTACTCACATTCTCTTCCCTCTCTTCGCCAAGTACGCAACCCCCCCTCCACAAACTTTCACACCCTCGCAGAAATATCAAACACCTTGATTTAAACGCACTTTCACAGTCCCTTCTTCCTCTCACAGACATTGCTTTTTTACACGACGTAGATGCTGCTGCAACTTTATACAACACTACAATCTCTGCAGCTCTCGAATCAGCTGCCCCCCTCACACACACCAAAACCCGCACAATCAACAGGCAACCCTAGCACACAAGTCAGACTAAACAACTGAGACGGGCTTCCAGAATTGCTGAGCGCAGATGGAAGAAGTCTCATTCCACTGAGCACTTCATTGCATATAAAGAGTCCCTCACCACCTTCAAGTCCACACTCACTGCTGCAAAACAAACCTACTTCTCATCCCTCATATTCTCTCTCTCTCACAACCCTAAACAGCTATTCAACACTTTCAATTCTCTCCTCCGTCCTCCAGCACCACCTCCCTCTCCTCTCCTCTCAGCTGAAGACTTTGCCTCTTTCTTCAAGCAGAAGATTGACAACATCAGAGCAAGCTTTGGCCCACAATCACCACAGCCCCTCATCATCGCTATTCAGCCCTCGTCCTCCAAATCCAGCTTCTCCACCATAACAGAAAAGAATCTTTCCACTCTACTCTCAAGATCACATCTAACTACCTGTGCACTTGACCCTCTCCATTCGCACCTCATCCCCAACATCACCGCAGTCCTCATCCCAGCACTAACCCATCTCTTCAACCTATCACTAACAAGTGGTGTATTCCCCTCATGCTTTAAACATGCCTCCATTACACCCATCCTCAAAAAGCCCTCCCTTGACCCATCCTCTGTGTCAAACTATCGCCCCATATCCCTTCTCCCCTATGCCTCAAAACTACTGGAACAGAATGTCTATCTTGAATTGTCCTCATACCTCTCCTCCTGCTCCCTCTTTGACCGGCTACAATCTGGCTTCCAACCTCAACACTCTACTGAAACTGCGCTAACCAAAGTCACAAATGATCTACTAACCACCAAAGCCAAGCCACACTACTCTGTCCTCCTCCTCCTGGACCTGTCCTCTGCCTTCGACACAGTAGACCATTCCCTCCTACTACAGATTCTCTCATCTCTGGGCATCACAGACTTGGCCCTATCTTGGATCTCCTCATACCTAACCGACCGAACTTTCAGCGTCTCCCATTCTCACACCACTTCCTCATCTCGCCCCCTATCTGTCGGTGTCCCCCAAGGCTCAGTTCTTGGACCCCTGCTGTTCTCCATCTACAGCTTCGACCTGGGACAGCTCATAGAGTCCCACGGCTTTCAGTATCATCTCTACACTGATGATACGCAGATCTACCTCTCTGGACCTGACATTACCTCTCTACTAACCAAAATCCCACAATGTATGTCTGCTATTTCATCCTTCTTCTCTGCGCGATTCCTAAAGCTTAACATGGACAAAACAGAATTCATTGTCTTTCCTCCTCCTCACTCATCCCCTCCAAGAAGCCTTTCCATCAAACTTGATGGTTGCTCGCTCTCCCCAGTCTCACAACCTCGTTGCCTTGGAGTAACCCTTGACTCTGCTCTATCCTTCAAGCCACACATCCTAGCCCTCTTCACCTCATCCAGACTACAACTCAAAAATATCTCCCGGATCCGTGTTTTCCTTAACCAAGATTCAGCAAAAACATTAGTGCATGCTCTCATCATCTCCCGCCTCGATTACTGCAACCTCCTGCTCTCTGGTCTCCCTTCCAACACTCTTGCACCCCTCCAATCTATCCTAAACTCTGCGGCTCGCTTAATCCACCTCTCCCCTCGCTATTCCCCAGCCTCGCCACTCTGCCAATCCCTTCACTGGCTTCCCATCGCCCAACGACTCCAGTTCAAAACATTAACCATGATATACAAAGCCATCCACAACCTGTCTCCTCCTTACATCTGTGACCTAGTCTCCCGGTACCTACCCACACGCAACCTCAGATCCTCACAAGATCTCCTTCTCTACTCCTCTCTTATATCCTCTTCCCACAATCGCGTACAAGATTTCTCCCGTGCCTCCCCCATACTCTGGAATGCTCTACCACAGCATATCAGACTCTCCCCTACCGTGGAAAGCTTCAAGAGGAAACTCAAGACCCACCTCTTCCAACAAGCCTACAACCTACAATAACCCTCAGTCCAGTACACCACTATGCAACCAGCTCTGTCCTTACCTATTGTACCATCACCCATTCCCTATAGACTGTGAGCCCTCACAGGCAGGGTCCTCTCTCCTCCTATACCAGTCTGTTATGTACTGTTAATGATTGTTGTACGTATACCCTCTTTTACTGTAAAGTGCCATGGAATAAATGGCGCTATAAAAAATAAATAATAATAATAATAATATATGTGTACAGAGGCAATAAGGAAACCGTCCACACCAGTATTGCAGTTTTAACTTGCCTTGTTTTACTTAGTTTCAGTGCTTGGACCTGCTGGTGCCGGTTCCAGGTCTTCTTGCTCCCCTTGTTCTCCATGCCAGTTGTGACCTGGGGTAGCTGTCCTCCGTGCACTCTCATTTGTATTGGGCTCCTGTGGCCTAGAGCTTCTTGGGAACCCCTCCATTTCTGTCTTGGTCCTATTGCAGGCAGCTTGGCCTATTTAAGGGGTTCAGTCCCCGGTCCACTCTTTGCTGTTGATGCTTCAGACTCTTTGGTTGGCGATGGACCTTGGAGCTCTTCTCGCCTGGCAGATTTAACAGTTGACCATAAAGTGTCTCGCTGTCCTAGAGTCTGCACCCCGCCTCATGCTGAGTCCAGTGAGCCTAGGTTCCAGACTTCCACAGGTGCCCTGCGGTTCCTGGAGTATTCCACTTCCACATGTAACCCACTGTCCCTGGAGTCCTGGTGCCTTACTACACAGTCCTTCAGTCCTGTTACAGCTTTCTTTATTTACTTTCACTCTCAACTCTCTACTTTCACCTCTCCTCTCCAACTCTACTCACCCTGCTCTGCTCACTACTGCTTCCTGTCAACTTCCCAACTGACCACTGGCCCCTCCACTTGATGGGTCTCTCCCTACAGATTGGGTGGAAATTAGCCAATAAGTGCCCATCCCTTTTCCTTGTTGCTAGGCAGTTTCCTAGTCTGGTGTTAGGGTATGTGTGTGGCCTGAGGGTGCTGGTGTGTTGACTGGCAAGGATTTTCCGGGGTTTCAGCTTCCACATTCACATTTTGTGGCACCTGATACCGCAAGGGTGCTACATTCCCTTGATTATTCCAGCTCTGCAACATTAATGAATGCACAGCACGTGATCATGGTACATGACTGCCTGCTGCAGATTTCAGGCATAGACTAAAGACCGCTTTACACGCTACAACATCACTAAAGTGATGTCGTTGGGGTAACAGATTTTGTGACGCACATCAGGCCGTGTTAGCGATGTCGTTGCGTGTGACAGCTATTAGCGATTTTGAATTGTTCTAAAAACGTTCAAAGTCGCTAATCGGTGACATCCCCCCCCAATCTCAATTATCGTTGCTGCTGCATGTACGATGTTGTTCGTCGTTCCAGCGGCAGCACACATCGCTGTGTGTGACACCGCAGGAACAAGGAACCTCACCTTACCTGCATCCCACCAGCAATGAGGAAGGAAGGAGGTGGGCGGGGGATGTTCGTCCCGCTCATCTCCGCCCCTCCGCTTTGATTGGGAGGCCGCTTAGTGACGTCGCTGTGATGCCGAACGAACTACCCCCTTAGAAAGGAGGCGGTTCGCCAGTCACCGTGACGTCGTTATGCAGGTAAGTAGTGTGATGGGTCCGTGCGATTTTGTGCGCCACGGGCAGCGATTTGCCTGTGACACACAAATGATGGGGGCGGGTCCGCATGCTAGCATTCTCGCTAGCGATATCGCAGCGTGTAAAGCGGTCTTTAGTAGTGATCAGCGGTGATGTCACTTAGGTAAGTTGCAGCCACAGTTGAGATTCCCACGGCCGTCCACCTGTGACCGCAGGTAACCTGATCTCAGGGGACCTCAATGAACTCAGTGACTCCACCTCAGATGAAGTCATTAAGTTTAATGAAGTCACCTGAGGTCAAGTGACCTGTGGTCACAGGTGGAGGGCCATGGGAACCTCAAGCTGTGCCTGCAACTTACCTGAGTGATGTCCCCAATGATCGGGGTGGTTTAGTCTCTACCTGAAGTCAGCAGCGGGTGGTCATGTACCATGATTGCGCGCTGTGTCTTCAGTAATGTAACAGAGCTGGAATCGCTGTTGCACACCATTTGGTATAAACAACTGCAATCAATCACTTTCTATAATCATCAACAACCTTTTTCCACTTCTTAACTGGAATTTTAAACCACTCTTTTGTAAACTGCTCCAGGTCTCTCATATTTGAAGTTTGCTTTCTCTCATCACCAATTTTAATATTTCTCCACAGGTGTTCATTGGGATTTAGATCCGTACTCATTTCTGGCCACTTCAGAGTTCTCCCATGCATTGTTTCCATGTATTTCTGGGTGCTTCTTGAAGTATGGTTTTGGTCATTGTCCTGCTGGATGACCCATGACTTAGGATGCAAACCACGCTCTCTGATACTGGGTACTACATTGTCTTCCAAAATCCTTCAGATTTTAAAATGCCTTGCATACAGTCAAGGTATCCAGTGCCAAAGCTGTGAAACAACCCCAAAAATTCTTGAACCTCTACCATATTTGACTGTAGGTACTGTGTTCTTTTCTGTATGGGCCTCATTCCATTTTCAGTGAACAATAGAATGATGTACTTTACCAAAAAGGTCTATCCTGGTCTCATCCATTCACAAGGGGTTTTGCCATAAGGAATTTGGCTTACTCACGTACATTTTTCAATTTGTAATCTAGCTTTTTTATGTCTGTGTGTTGCCCAAATAAAAAAAAAGGCAAGTTCAAATAGGACAAAGCATTTTGGTGTGAAACGCACGGACTCTGTTCTCTTATTTACTATAGGTGACTTACTTTACAGATATGTTTTAAATATGTGATTTGATTATCTATACAATTATGCACATGTCACTTAGACAATATTTATTTAGCTGTACACCTCTCCTTGGTCTATCTAAGCTATATCTCAACCCGAATGGGCCATTATATGTTATTTATTAAAAGGGGATGTATCTATATATAGGATATGTTTTGCGCTTTACATAAAGGATTTTTATTTATATTATTCAGAGGAGATTTTTTGGAATGTATCTATTTTGATTACATTTTCAATACATGAATTATTGTTCTTACCACATATGTATATTATATATAATTATGTAGATATATATTTTTCCCCTATTTATTACATGTCAGGTGTCCCCCTGACTTTCTTTTTGTTTTTATGTACTTTTTGGGTGGTGTCTTCCCTATTGTTAATACTTTAAGTGATTTAAATAAAATTTACTCTTTTTACTATTTGGGCTTGCATTTTTTCTATTTGGGCTTTTCAGTTTATCTATTGATGCATTTAGTCCCTATATGTGGAGTTTAGTTGTTGATGTATTTATGTTTCTGTGTCAACAGTGAGGTCCTCCTGGGTCTCCTACCATAGCATTTAATTTCATTCAAATGTTTACAGATATTGCACACTTAAATTGAGGCACCCTGAACCGCAGGACAACCTAGAATTTCTTTAGCACTTGTTTGCGGCTGCTTACTCACTATCCAGACTATCTTGCGTTGCAACCTTTCATCAATTTTTCTCTGCCATCCACATCCAAGGAGGTTAGCTACAGTGCCATAAGTAAACGTCTTGATTGTGTTGTGCACCATTGACAAAGGAACATCAAGATCTTTAAAGATGTACTAGTATCCTTGAGATGTTGATAGTTTTGGTATTCTAGTCCTCAGACAGTTCTCTTCTCTTCTTTCTGTTGTCCATACTTAATGTGGCACACACATACACACAATGCAAAGATTAAGTCAACTTGTTATCTTATCTGGTTTGATTTGTGATTTTAATTTTACCCACACCTGTTACTTGCCACTGGTGAGATTGAAGGAGCATCACAAGCTTGAAGCAAATACCTCTGCACTTGCGGCTCATTAGCAAAGACAGTAAATGGTGGATTTTCCTAAACCTTCAAAACAAATTTAACAAGCCAGCTTCATCAGTATTAAATAGCCATACACACATTCTATTAGGATGGAATACCTTGATAACATATTCACTTTGGTTTTGCTTTACCAAACACCCACATTTCTCTTTTGTACTGCATGCTCATTTAACTAAACAGAAATGACGTTTTTCAGCCCTATAATTAATAATAATAATAATAATAATAATTAATATTAATAGTTACACACATGATCTGACTGCTGCTATGATAGAATTAATCTATAATCAATAACGTATACAAACATGAATACAATTAAATACAATAGGAGAATAAAATATATTTCAGTTCTTTATTACACCTCATCTATTCAAGACTAATGAATCTTAATTGTTTTACCATGAAAGTTGAAAGATTGTGCTGTGTATTCTTTAATTATTTAAAACACCTAATGAATAGTCCTATATGTTTTATTTTTTAGGTACTGGAATAATTAAACCCTATGGAAATAAAACCCATCAAAGGCATTACCTTCATTCCGTTGATGATATTGGGGATCCCAGGAAATGTCTATATTATGTTGAAATTTTTTTTGGTCAGAGTCATTGAGAAGAAACTGCTTCCATCTAGCATTATACTTATAGTTTTAGCATTAATGAACCTTCTAGTCCTTCTAGCACGTGGGACCCCAGAATATATGAACATCACTGGATTGGTGCATTTGTTAAATGATGATGCATGCAAACTCATTGTTTATACCTACAGAACAAGCAGAGCAATGTCTATTTCTATCACCAGTCTGCTTAGTTGCCATCAATGTATCCTCATTGCTCCTACAACAAAAGTATGGGTCTATCTAAAACCAAGAATGTCTAAAAATATGGTGGCCATCATTATAATTATATTCATCATTAATATGCTACTCTACTGCTCTAGTGTTACATTTGCCCATGCAAAAAATAATTCCACAAATTCACCATATACATTGCACCTCGTCAGCTGTAAAACTGACTTTTTGACTCAACTCTCTTTCATCATCAATGGGACACTCCTGGTTGTAAAAGATTTTGTTTTAGTGGCATTGATGACATTGACAAGCTCTTATATTGTCAATGTTCTGCTCAACCATCAAAAAAACATCAAGGACATGCGGAGCTCACATAATGTTGGTAAATCTATGGAATACAAGGCGTCTCGAGCTGTCATTTTGCTAATTGTTCTGTATGTTGTATTGTTTGGACTGGATAGTTCTTTATGGATTTACTCTTTGATTTATGTTGGGCCCGATATGAATGATGCTCGAGTAATTCTAGCTTGTGCATATTCTGCCCTCAGCCCCATCTTAATAATTGCTACAAACCCAAAACTACATGACGTAAATTGTTTAAAACGGTTTAAATTGCAAAACTATAATGAAGACTTAGAAAATAAAACTCAATTAAGCTGGGTTGGTAACTACAATGGTGAGAAGAAAACTGATGTTGCTTACAGTGGTTTAACTGATTAATTTATGTCTTAAAAATCTATTACATCCTCAAAAAAAGAGGGATTTTTTTATTTTGTTTTATTCTGCTTGTTGCCTTTGTTAATAATAATAATAATAATAATAATAATATTTATTCATTTACATAGCGCTATTAATTCCATAGCGCTTTACATACATTGGCAACACTGTCCCCATTGGGGCTGACAATCTAAATTCCCTATCAGTATGTTTTTGGAGTGTGGGAGGAAACAGGAGTACCTGGAGGAAACCCACACAAACACGGGGAGAACATACAAACTCCTTGCAGATGTTGTCTTTAGAGGGACTAGAGCCCAGGACCCCAGCTCTGCAAGGCTGCAGTGCTAACCACTGAGCCACCGTGCCGCCCACTGACCATCTCTGCAAACTATCAGGGTGGTCTGTTTCCCAGGAAAGTAGCGCACACTTGCAAGCACCCTGGTATACAGTGGTGTGAAAAAGTGTTTGCCCCCCTTCCTGATTTGTTATTTTTGTGCATGTTTGTCACATTTAAATGTTTCAGATCACCAAACAAATTTAAATATTAGACAAAGATAGCACAAGTAAACACAAAATGCAGTTTAGAAATGAAAGTCTTTATTATCAAGGGAAAAAGAAATCCAAACCTGCAGGGTCTTGTGTGAAAAAGTGATTGCCACCCTTAGCAGCAACTGCAATCAAAGCGTTTGTGACAACTGGCAATGAGTCTTTTACAACGCTCTTAAGGAATTTTCGCCCACTCATCTTTGCAAAATTGTTGTTATACTGCCAAATTAGAGGTTTGTCGAGCATGAACCTTTTTATATTAGGCAACAGCATGTCACTCGGATTAAGGTCAAGACTTTGACTAGCCACTCCAAAGTCTTAATTTTGTTCTTCTTAAGCCCTTCAGAGGCGGACTTGTTGGTGTATTTTGGTTCATGGTCCTGCTGCATAACCCAAGTGCACTTCAGCTTGAGGTCATGAACAGATGGCCGGATATTGTCCTTCAGTATTTTTTGATAGACAGCAGAATTCTTGGAATTTACCTCAGCAAGTCTTCCAGGTACTGAAGCAGCAAAACAACCCCAGACCATCATTCTAGCATCACAATATTTTACTTGTATTATGTTCCTTTTCTGAAATGCTGTATTACTTCTACTCCAGATGTAATGGGACACACAGCTTGCAAAAAGTTCACCTTCTGCCTGGTCAGTCCACAGAGTATTCTCCCAAAAGTCTTGGCAACCATCAAGATGTTTTCTGGCAAAAGCCTTTATGTTCCTTTTGCTCATCAGTGGTTTTCACCTTGTAACTCTGCCATGCAGGCGGCCATTTTTGCCTAGTCTCTTTCCTATGGTAGAATCATGAACACTGACCTTAACTGAGACAAGTGAGGCCTGCAGTTCTTTGCATGTTGTTATGGGGTCTTTTGGGACCTCTTTGAGTTGTTGCTGCACTCTTGTGGTAATTTTGGCTTGTTGACCACACTTGGGAAGGTTCCCCACTATTTCATGTTTTCACCATTTGTGAATAATGGCTCTCATTCTGGTTTGCTTCAGTACCAAAGCTTTAGAAATGGCTTTATAACCTTTTCCAGACTGATAGATCTCAATTACTTTGTTTCTCATTTGTTCCTGAATTTCTATGGCTCATGCCATGATGTCTAGCTTTTAAGGATCTTTTGATCTACTTTACTTTATCAGGCAGGTATTATTTAAGTGATTTCTTGATCGTGAACAGGTGTGGCAGTAATTAGGCTTGGATGTGGCTAGGGAAATTGAACCACAGTTAATTTATGTTTTATGAGGGGATCACTTTTTCACACAGGTTTGGATTTCTTTTCTCTTAATAATAAAGACCTTCATATATAAACTGCATTTTGTGCTTACTTGTGTTATCTCTGTCTAATATTTACATTTCTTTGGTGATCTGAAACATTTAACTGTGGCAAATATGAAAAATAATAAGAAATCAGGAGGAGGGCGAACACTTTATTACACCACTGTAGATCTTGCATTTACTGTTTTAAAGCTGGCAAGATTTCTGGATCCAGCCAACTTCAGTTCCACAGTGCTCCTCCTATTCTACAGAGGCAAAGAAGCCTTTGCTCGCACCATCAGATAATGCAAAGTTTGGGTCAGCATCTTAGCCATGCTGCTGATCTGACGTAAAAAATAAGGCCCTTTGGAAGCAGAAAGTATGAACTTGGGAAGCGGCCTGCTCCTGAACCTCAATCTTGAAAATAGTACTTTGCAAACCAGGCCAGAAAATAATCCATCATACTACTCTAGCTCTTTTTTGTGTAATATTGGTTTAGTTTTGCAATTTTCTGAACCATATTATGAATAAATACAAAAAGAATTTTAAAGACTACATTTTTCTAAAGACATTTGTATGTGTATGTTATCAGTCATGTTATGACAATCTATTAAACCAAAATTAAACACATACTATTTAACTATTATTTGTGTCACTTATATGGTGTAAAGCTGAGAGGCATTCTTACTTATTAACCTAAAATTTTGTAAATCTTGCAAGTCAAGCCAAATGGTTTTTACTTAATTTAGCAATTCTCTTCCACTTTAGTAGTTTGTCCTTTTATTAGAGAGAGGAAAACAACGATCAAATGTCCAATAAATGCAGTTTTTTATATTGAGAGCAGGTACAAGTAGAAAAACACCACTGTGTAAATGTTAAAAACAAATACTAAAGTGCCCATGCATGATCCTCAAATGAAGATAATATTCTGATGATAAATAGTTAAATATCTGTGAATTATAACTCAGGATACACTATGCAAACATCAATGTCCCAAGAAAAAAAAGATATATACATATACTATATATAGCTATCTAACATATAAAGCTGAGTGTATGTGTGTATGTATGTGTGTATGTCCGTTAAAGGAATCCACACCGTCATATTTACAATCACAAAATTTTGCACAGACACTCCATGTGACTCAGGGAATGTCATAGACTACGTTTGGGCAGGCAAATTTAACCCTGCACTTTACAGTTACTCTTGAGAAATCCTGCATCCATTAAACTGAAAGGAGCTGGGAGCTGCAGGCTATTAATAGCAACTGTCAGTGGTTGCTATAGGAATAAAATAAACTGTTAGTATAAGAATCTTATGCATGAGGTAATAAGATGTCGGTGGTGAGACAGAGAGAGATTTATAGATGATCTGCTGTTCATTTGGAGAGGTACTCAAATAGAATTGCAGGATTTTGTAAAGTACATCAACATTAATAATTTCAACCTGAAATTTACTTCATGTTCTGATCAAAATTCAATTAATTTTTTGGATATAACTTTAACGTTTGATATTGACAAGCGGGTCATAATTTCACCCTTTAGAAAACCCACAGCCTCTAATAACATCTTAGCAGAAGAATCCTGCCATCCACCCCATATTATAAAAAAATCTTCCTATTGGCGAATTAATAAGAATGAAAAGGAATAGTACAAATCCTATTACTTTTGAGAGTGAAAGACAAAAAACTCATAAAAGATTGATAAAAAGAGGATATTCTCAATGGTGTCTAAACAGAGCTGATAAAATAGTGAATGAGGTAGTACGTGGTGACCTGTTAATCAATAAGAAAAAATGCCCTAAAAATGAGGAATCTACAATTGTTTTTTCAACCCAGTATAGCACAGATTTTTATAACATCAAAAAAATTCTTCTGAAATATTTACCTATCCTTAATCAGGACCCTAAACTTAGAGAAATATTAAAAAACAATAAAATCAAGTTTGTTGCTAGGAAAGCACCTTCTTTGAGAGACATTTTGTTTCCGAGTTATTTCTCTAAGAAAAACTACTACATCTACAACATGGTTAGATATTAAAGGCTTTTTTCAATGCGGTGCTAAGAAATGCAAGAGCTGTCATTTTGCCAAAAAATCAAAAACCTTTTTTTCATTTGCCTATAATAAAACCTATGAAATCAACAGCTTTATAAACTGTAGTTCTGATCATATTATTTATTCAATAGAATGTAATAGCTGTTTGATTCAATATATAGTCTGCACTACAGGACCTTTAAAAAAACGCATTCGCAAGCACTTATCTGATATTGAAAGTACTACAGCACTTGGTATTTCTGCCGCATCCAGACACTTTGTGACAGCACACAATAGAGGTACAGACACTCTCTCTTTCATGGGCATTGAAAAGGTTTTTCCACCCCCCCCCCCGTGGTGGCAATTATAAACGCAAGCTATTGAATAGAGAGAGTTACTGGATTTTCACTCTAGGCAGCCGCATGCCTGGGGGCATGAACAAAAGACAGGATATCATCACGTGTTATTGAATAAATCTCTGATTTTTCTATATAAAGCTCTACAAATTTGAAATCAGTGGATTTAATTATTGCAATTTTTTTTTTTTCTGAAAATATCTATGACAAATAAATTAATAATATACAATAGAAAATTGACTAGATAAAAGTAAAAAATCTAGAAAATAATTTAATCCATACAAATCCAAGATTTGAAAATTGAATGAACTGAAAAAAATATTGCTGGGATTCAATCACACTAAACAAATAATAAATTGGAATGATTGATTTACAATACTATAAGGGTTACAATAATTATGGGTGACTATTATAACAATTTTGTTTAAAAAAATATAAAAAAATATAAAAAAATGATAAACTTACATTTGATATATAGTTATATCTGCTCTGATCTATTATACTGTAACATCTATGAATTAATGCCATATAATATGAATATATTTATCCCATGTATGAATATGTGTTACTTATACTAATGATTTTCCATGAACAAGTATAGAAGGAGTTTTTGCCATCATAGGGTTAAAACATGGGAGGTTTCATGTTTGATTTTAATCCCTTTCCTTCACTTTTTCCTTTCCTCCCCTTTTTCTATATTTTGGCAGTCTAGCCTTTAGTTTGACAGACCATGTAGAAGGCACTTGTACGCCGAAACGCGTAGTCCAAGCAGGCTACCACTCCTAATCTCTTTCCTTCACCGCCCAGAAGTGTGGCTCCAATTTTATGGAAGTTTTTCAAAATAAAGATTTGCAAATGCAAAAAAAATTTTAATATATACCTGCATCCTCAAATTTGTCCGCTGGAGTTATAAAGTTTTTTCATTTGGATTTCCCGTGGCTGGCTCCTGCTCTGGTTTTCCGTGCGGACTATCTTCTGGATTGATACTGGAATCCACACACAGGAGTGTACGGGTAAGCTGGCTTTGAAAACTATTTAGTTTTTTGTAGAGAGAGAGAGAGAGAGACAGAAATATACAGAGACACAGACAGAGACACAGACAGAGACAGATGGGCAAAAAGACAGCCGGGCAAACAGACAGCCCTGGAAAGAGAGAGACCTGGAAAGAGACAAACCTGGAAAGATTAAGACAGGGAAAGAGACAGACCTGGAAAGAGAGAGACAGGGAAAGAGACAGCTCTGGAAAGAGACAGACTTGGAAAGAGACAGACCTGGAAAGAGACAGCTGGGCAAAGAGACAGATGGGCAAAGAGATAGACGCCTAAAGAGACAGATGGGCAAAGAGACAGACGGGCAAAGAGACAGACCTGGAAAGAGACAGACCTGGAAAGAGACAAACGGGCAAAGAGACAAACGGGCAAAGAGACAGACCGGGAAAGAGACAGACCGGGAAAGAAACAGACCGGGAAAGAGACAGACCTGGAAAGAAACAGACCGGGAAAAAGACAGACAAGGAAAGAGACAGACGAGGAAAGAGATAGACGGGGAAAGAGACAGACGGGGAAAGAGACAGACGGGGAAAGAGACAGACGGGGAAAGAGACAGATGGGGAAATTGACAGATGGGGAAATTGACAGATGGGGAATTTGACAGACCTGGAAAGAGACAGCCCTGGAAAGAGACAGCTGGACAAAGAGACATACGGGCAAAGAGACAGACCTGGAAAGAAACAGACCGGGAAAAAGACAGACAAGGAAAGAGACAGACGAGGAAAGAGATAGACGGGGAAAGAGACAGACGGGGAAAGAGACAGACAGGGAAAGAGACAGACGGGGAAAGAGACAGATGGGGAAATTGACAGATGGGGAAATTGACAGATGGGGAATTTGACAGACCTGGAAAGAGACAGCCCTGGAAAGAGACAGCTGGACAAAGAGACATACGGGCAAAGAGACAGACAGGCAAAGAGACAGCGTTGTAAGGAGACAGATGGACAAAGAGACAGACAGGCAAAGAGACAGACGGGCAAAGAGACAGACAGGCAAAGAGACAGATGGAGAAAGAGTCAGATGGGGAAAGAGACAGATGGGGAAATAAAGAGACAGAAACACACACACATAGAGACAGACACAGAGATAGAGACAGACAGATACAGAGATTGAGACAGATCGACTGATACAAATACAGAGAGAGAGATAGAAACAGACAGACAGAGACATAGACGCAGACAGACAAGGAAAGAGACAGACAGAGAGACAGACAGACAGCGACACACAGACAGAGACTGGAAGAGAGACAGAGAGACAGTTACTATCCCGGGCAACACCCGAGTACTACAGCTAGTATGTATATATATATATATATATATATATATATATATATATCTCAAGCATATACCTAGATTACAATGTTAAAACAATGGTCAGTGTAAACATAGACCTAAGCCCATATTATACTCCAGGCAGAACTTAGCAGCCAAGCTACACAGGGTATAAGGGAGCATATGTTGATACTAGCTGAAAATTACCAGTGTGTCACAAAAAGAGATTCACACAGGCAGAGAGTCTGCCCACGATCAGGGTGATGATAAATATGTGTGCATAAAGATGCAAGGCTGGAAGAAGGATAGTTGTACAAGGAGGTATATAGCTGGAGTTAGACAGTGATGGAGAAGTCAGCCAGGCACACTGACTGCCTGAAATGTGTTTCGGCTATGTCTTCGTAAAGGGACATGCTAAGGTCAACCCATGCTTCCTGTGGTGGAATCACAGAACTGCTTCAAGATTCATTCTACAGCCTAGGATCTAAGGTTCCAGCTGAAGATTCACAGACTGCATTCCTGCTCAACACTGAGCCCACTAATTTAGTTGCTTGAAGAACCCAGGTTGGGACAAACTCAGTTTCCTGGGATCATATGTTGCTGTGCGCAGTCAGCATCCTACGTTTGCTGCTATCTCCGCTCAGTGGGTGCCCACCAATAGTAAAAGTGGCGTGCTGCTGGCTGGGATAATTTCACACTGGAGGCCCCAAAGTCATGAAGAATTCAATCACTGGTGAGCCGGCGGAAAGGGGAGACTCTACTCTTGTACCATCTAGTGTTTTGCTGGAAATGTACAATATGTTTTTGCCTGTTGGTGAATGAATAAAGTCTTACCAATATGTTGTTCACTCTCCTGTATTTTCTGAGTAGTGTTTTACCAACGGGGAAGGAGTACGGTTTCTGAAGACAGCCAGGCTATGGGATGAGAGCACACACTGACCCTCGTGCCTCCACAGTAGGGTTGCACCCTTTTTTGATAACCAGCAAAGGTAAAACAGACAGATGCTGTCTGTATCGTTCAGCTGTCTGGTTTATCTTGGATGATTATCAAAAATATAGTGGATCCTATGCCGTTTTTTAAATTTTTAACTTATAAATAAATCATACTCAAAAACCAGCCTGATGTCCCCCCTATTTTTGATAACCAGCCAAAGTAAAGAAGACAGCTGGGTGCTGGTATTATCAGGCTGGGAGGGCTCATAAGTTTTTGTCCCTTCCCAGCTTAAAAAAATCAGCCTGCAGCCGCTCAAGAAGTGGCGTATTTAGAGATGAGCGAATTCCATGATATTTGTATTCGCTATACTCGTAACAAATACTTAGTAATATTAGTGTATTCGGTATGTATAGCGAGTACAATGCAAGTCAATAGGAAATGCAAGTCATTTTCTGCTGAACCCAACAAAGAGGTCTAGGGGACTGAGAAAATGGCTAAAATGGATAGGACAATAATGAAACTGAATAGGGAGAGCCTGGAGAATATGCCTGCATGCATTTCTGAATCACATATGACTACAGTCTATCGGTGCTCCCGCAGTGTATGTCACATTGCACTGGCTATCCCTGCAGTGACTAGAACAGCAGTGTGTGAGCCATTGCGGGATGACGAGCGCCAACATCAGGAGGTTAGCTCTGATCATTACCTGCTGTGACGATCTCCGCTGAACTCGTGATGTCAGCGCTCGTCACTCACTTCCATGACGCTGTGTTGTCACATCATGTCTCACGGGTGGCCCGAGACTGTGACTAGCGGTGATGTCACAGGCTCACGGAGCAGTTCGCGTGAGAATGCAGTGGCCATGAACTCAGTGACGAGCGCTGATGTCACAATTCAGTGGAGTTTATCACTGAAGGTAATGAACTCAGCTAACCTCATGATGTTGGCGCTCGTTATGCCCTGCAGTGATCTGGCCTAACCTAATGATGTTAGCTCAGGTCACTGCACTGCTCTTCCCGCCATTGGGGAACATTCTGTTCTTCATTGACTGGGACAGTGAGTATGGTATGGATCATCATTCCCTTATAGGAATATGCTGGACCCGGATTTGTTTTTTCTTTTCAATAAATTAGTAAAAGAGGAAATGTTTTGGGGAGTGTTTTTTCAAATAAAATTTTTTTTGTTGTCTTTTTTATTATTGACTGGGTTAGTGATGTCGGGTATCTGATAGATGCCGTGACATCACTAATGCCAGGGCTTGATGCCAGGTGACATTACACAGCTAGTATCAAACCCATATATTACCACATTGGCCACCGCACCAGGGCAAAAGGATGAGCTAGCCGTCAAGCGACAGGATTGGTACATCTAATGGATGCGCCACTTCTGGGGCAGCTGCAGCCTGCTATTTTTAGGCTGGGGATTTTACAATAACCGTGGACCTCCGTAGTCGGAGAATACCAGACCACAGCTGTCCGCTTTACTTTGGCTGATGATCCAATTTGGGGGGGAACCCACAATTTTAGTTTTAAATTATTTATTAAATTTCATTTAAAATAACAGCGTGGGATGCCTTTGATCTTGGATTACCAGCCAGGGTAGAGCTGTCAGCCGTGGTCTGCAGACTGCCACTGTCTGCGTCAACTCAGCTGTGTATAAAAAAAATAGGGGGACCCCACATCTTTTTTTGGGGAAAAAAATAGTTTGTGGCTAAAAACAAAACTAAACACCCTTTAGTGCCACATGAAAGGCACTAAAGGGTGCAAGATTACAAAATGCAGGGGAGTGAGACATTATATATGTCTTTCTATCTATCTAGCTAGCTATCTATCCAGCTATCTTTTTAGCTTTTGACTGTATGTAACCCTCCTTCCATTTTTTTTGCATTTGCAAAGGCCACTGGCAACGTATTAATGTGGCTGATGTGGACAGACGGCACAAGTCAGACTGTGAACCCCTAAATATTGTGGAAACAGAAATGGGGTGTTTAGTGTATCAGGCACCACAAAATGGTAGAGTTCTGCTTTTTATTTACAAAGGCCACTGGCAACGTATTAATGTGATTGATGTGGACGGACAGCACAAGTCAGGCTGTGAACGCCTAAATATTGTGGAAATGGGAATGGTGCATTAAGTGTATCAGGCAGCTAAAAATGGTAGATTCCTGCTTTGTATTTGCAAAGGCCACTGGCAACGTATTAATGTGGATGATGTGGATGGACGGCACAAGTCAGGCTGCAAACCCTTAAATATTGTGGAAACATGACTGATGCGTTTACTGTATCAGGCATCACTGATTGCTAGAGTACTGATTTGTAACTATTTGCAAAAGCCACTAGCAACAAATTAATGTGGCTGATGTGGACAGTTGGCACAAGTTAAACAAGAATGCCATGGAGACACCATCACATGTTTCTCAACGCTGGCAGGAAACTAGCCAGATCTTTCACCGGGAAGGAACAACCACGGAAAGAGCAGTCTCCAGTCAAGGAAATCGCCTATACCAAAACATGGCATCCATCCACAGACAGCTGTTTCGGGGTATTTGCCCCTCATCAGTGTGGGGTAAGAAACTGGCTATTGGGAGCAAGGCCTAATAGAAAACTACATAGGAAAGGATGGTTGATCTCGGGGAGATCAACATCCAACACCGCGGAGACACCATCACGTGTTTCTCAATGCAGTGACACTAGACCAAGCTAGTTTCCTGCCAGCATTGAGAAACATGTGATGGTGTCTCCGCAGCATTCTTGTTTTGCATATTTTCCCAGGGGGTCTTGTTCTAGTGTCACTGCGTTGAGAAACATGTGATGGTGTCTCCGCGGTGTTGGATGTTGATCTCCCCGAGATCAACCATCCTTACCTATGTAGTGTTCTACTAGGCATTGCTCCCACTAGCCAGTTTCCTACTCCACACTGATGAGGGGCAAATACCCCAAAACAGCTGTCTCTGGATGGATACCGTGTTTTGATATAGGCGGTTTCCTTGACTGGAGACTGCCCTTCCCGTGGTTGTTCCTTCCCGGTGAAAGACCTGGCTAGTTTCCTGCCAGCATTGAGAAACATGTGATGGTGTCTCCGCGGCATTCTTGTTTTGCATATTTTCCCAGGGGGCCTTGTTCTAGTGTCACTGCGTTGAGAAACACGTGATGGTGTCTCCGCGGTGTTGGATGTTGATCTACCCGAGATCAACCATCCTTACCTATGGATGGCACAAGTTAGGCTGTGAACCCCTAAATATTGTGGAAACAGATCGATGCTTTACTGTATCAGGCAGTGGTAAATGCTAGAGTACTGCTCTGTAATTATTTGCAAAAGCCACTAGCAATGTATTAACATGGCTGATGTGGATGGATGGCATAACTCAGGCTGTAAACCCATAACAATTGTGGAAATATGACCAATGTGTTTACTGTATCAGGCAGCACAAAATTTTACAGTCCTGCTTTGTATTTGCAAAGGCCACTAGCAATGTATTAATGTGGCTGATGTAGACGGATGGCACAAATCAGAATGTCAACCCCTAAATACTGTGGCAACAGGATTGGCGCTTTACTGTTTCAGGCAGTGGTAAATGCTACAATACTGCTTTGTAACTATTTGCAAAAGCCACTAACAACATATTAATTTGGCTGATCTGAGTGCCACAAGGCAGGCTGTGAACCCCTCAATATTGTGGAAACAGATCCCGATTCTTTACCTAATCCACAATCTCTCCCTCTTTGCTGTGACATTGTTCAGTGCTATCAGCTCTTAAAAGAGCTATTGTATTCCGGTTTCTGGACGATACTATGCAGATAGCGACACACACTGCTTTAAACAATGTCCCTGCTCGGAAATCTGTGCCTCCCTACACTACACTGAGCTACACTGCAGGAAGCCCTGAAAAGGGTGTTTTGTGTTGTTAAGAGGCTTAAGCCTGCTTTACATCTTACGATATCACATATGATATCGTATGCGATCGTACCCGCCCCCATCGTACGTGCGGCACGTTCAATTTGTTGACCGTGTCGCACAAACGATTATTTCCTGTCACACGTACTTACCCTTCAATATGACCTCGATGTGGGCGGCAAACATCCACTTCCTGGAGTGGGAGGGATGTTCGGCGTCACAGCGACATCACGCGGCAACCGGCCAATATAAGCGGAGGGGCGGAGATGAGCGTGACGTAAACATCCCGCCCACCTCCTTCCTTCCGCATTGCCAGCAGGAGCCGCGGGACGCAGGTAAGATCTGTTCATCGTTCCCGGGGTGTCACACACTGCGATGTGTGGTACCTCGGGAACATTGAACAACCCGACGTGCAATTTTAAGGAAATGAATGACGTGTATGCGATGAACGGTTTAACGTTCAATCGCAATTGCACGTAGCTGTCACACGCTACAACAACACTAACGATGCCAGATGTGCATAACTTACGACATGACTCCGCCGACACATCGTTAGATTTAGTGTAGCGTGTAAAGCCCGCTTTACACTCTCCCTTGCAGCTGCTCGCTCTATTCCTATGCTGATACAATGCTGGCTCTGGGTGAAATGTGCGCAAAATTGTGTCGGAAGGTCTTTTATAGACCCTGCTCGGCCAGCCAATCACAGTAATGCCACAACCAAGATGACTGCGGCATTACTGTTAAGTTGGTTGTTTGTTAAGAAGCCCAGTAGGTTTATTGGCTGCAAATCAGGTGCCAAAACAGCTGGGCGGGATATCTAAATATAGCAAGGTGAATACACCATTATTCACAATATAACGTATAGCCTGAATACCGCACTATTGTGCGAATAGCATATTGTGACGAATACATTCTTTCATCACTAGGAGCATCACATTAAATATGCCAATCCTAGAGCTTTGCCCTGCTCTTCCTAATTGGCCTGGTGCGGTGGCAAGCAGTGTATTATTTTTTAAGTTAATGTCAGCTGTGAATTGACAGTTGGCATCAATCCCAGGGACTAGTAATGGAGAGGCATCTATCAGACACTCTCATTACTAGAGATGAGCGAACCGGTCGCGGTTCGGCTCGAGGTCGGTTCGCCGAACGGAGCTCCCGTTCGAGTTCGGTTCATCGAACGTTCGACGAACCGAACTCGAACGGCATAGGAAACAAAGGCAGGCAATCACAAACACATAAAAACACCTAGAAAACACCCTCAAAGGTGTCCAAAAGGTGACAAAAAACTCACAACACAACACAAACACATGGGAAAGTGACAAGGACAAATTCTCATGTGAAAACAAAACAGCGTTACGAGGAAAAAGAGGACGAAACACAGATATAGGCATGGCATGCCCTTCTAAAATCATGTAAAACACCGCAAGGTGACTCCAAGCGGAGTCTCCCTTTTTTCCAAAAATTGGGCCACACACACACCCACCCATTCAGTGGCAGCACTTGTACTCCAGTTGTACACTTCACAGCTAGATTTGCATCAAGCACATTCAAAAATATGCCATACTTAACCGTTCCAAGGATGACCCTGGGGTAGGTAGCAAAGTCTTTGCTGAACCATGACTTGTTCATCTTGGCTCCTTTTAAAAAACACAGCAAGCAACGGTTACTCCAAGCGGAGTCTCCCTTTTTTTCAAAAAATTGGGCCCCACACACACCCATTCAGTGGCAGCACTTGTGCCCCAGTTGTACACTTTACAGCTAGATTTGCATCAAGCACATTCAAAAATACGCCATACTTAACCGTCCCCAGGAGGACACCGGGGTAGGTAGCTAAGTCTTTCCTGATCCCAGCTCTGTTCATCTTGGCTCCTTTTAAAAAACACAGCAAGCAAGGGTTACTCCAAGCGGAGTCTCCCTTTTTTCCAAAAATTGGGCCACACAGACACTAACCGCTTCAGTGGCAGCACTTGTGCCCTAGTTGTACACTTCACAGCTAGATTTGCATCAAACACATTCAAAAATACGCCATACTTAACCGTCCCCAGGAGGACACCGGGGTAGGTAGCTAAGTCTTTCCTGATCCCAGCTCTGTTAATCTTGGCTCCTTTTAAAAAACACAGCAAGCAAGAGTTACTCCAAGCGGAGTCTCCCTTTTTTCCAAAAATTGGGCCACACAGACACTAACCCTTTCAGTGGCAGCACTTGTGCCCTAGTTGTACACTTCACAGCTAGATTTGCATTAAGCACATTCAAAAATACGCCATACTTAACCGTCCCCAGGAGGACACCGGGGTAGGTAGCTAAGTCTTTCCTGATCCCAGCTCTGTTCATCTTGACTCCTTTTAAAAAACACAGCAAGCAAGGGTTACTCCAAGCGGAGTCTCCATTTTTTCCAAAAATTGGGCCACACAGACACCCCTTCAGTGGCAGCACTTGTGCCCCAGTTGTACACTTCACAGCTAGATTTGCATCAAGCATATTCAAAAATACGCCATACTTAACCGTCCCCAGGATGACACCGGGGTAGGTAGCAAAGTCTTTCCTGATCCCAGCTATATGCATCTTGGATCATTTTTTAAAACTATGTAAGCAAGGGTTACTCCAAGCGGAGTGTCACTTTTTCCAAAAATTGTGCCCCACACACACCCACCCATTCAGTGGCAGCACTTGTGCCCTAGTTGTACACTTCACAGCTAGATTTGCATCAAGCACATTCAAAAATCCACAAGCATTTACTCTCCCCAGGATGACACAGGGGTAGTAAATTCCTGGTGGATTCATGACTTGTTCATTTTGATGAACGTTAGTCTGTCCACATTGTCACTGGACAGACGCGTGCGCTTATCTGTCAGCACACACCCAGCAGCACTGAAGACACGTTCAGAGACAACGCTGGCAGCTGGACACGACAAAATCTCCAAGGCGTAACTGGAGAGCTCTGGCCATTTTTCTAGATTTGAAGCCCAAAATGAGCAAGGCTCCATTTGCAAAGTCATGGCATCGATGTTCATTTGGAGATACTCCTGTATCATCCTCTCCAGCCGTTGACTATGTGTCAGACTTGTTGTCTCTGGTGGCCTTGCAAAGGAGGGTCTAAAAAAATTATGAAAAGATTCCATAAAATTGCTGTTACCAGCACCAGATACAGTCCTACTGGTATGGGTAGACAGTTGAAGATGAAGAGACCGTCCCATGTTTGTCAAGTTACAACTGTGAGATTCACGCCCTGCACCTGCACGGTTGTTTGGTGGAAAAGCCGAGCTAAGATCGAGTAACAGCTTCTGCTGATACTCCTGCATACGTGCGTCCCTTTCTATGGCTGGAATTATGTCACAAAATTTGGACTTGTACCGGGGATCTAATAGTGTGGCAAGCCAGTAGTCATCATCACTTCTAATTTTGACAATACGAGGGTCATGTTGGAGGTAGTGCAACAAGAAGGCACTCATGTGTCTTGGGCAGCCATGCGGACCAAGTTCACGCTGTGTTTGTGGCATAGAGGTGCTACCCATTCTTTGTTCCTCTGACATCTCCCCTCAACCTCTTTCAACTGAAATTTGACCAAGGTCTCCCTCATCCGCTGAGTCTTCCATGTCCATGGACAGTTCGTCCTCCATTTCTTCATGTTCTCCTGCACCTTCCTCAACATTTCGCCTGCTACTATGCGCCCTTGTTGATCCCTGTCCCCCATGGTCCCATGCCTGCCGCGTTGGTGATGATGAACGTCTGGACCTTGGTGATGTTGTTGTGTCTTGCGCATATGAATCCTCCTGTAGTTCCTCCCCTTCCTGTTGTCCCACCTTCTGACTCCGAATAGTGTTTAGCGTGTGCTCCAGCATGTAAATGACTGGAATTCTCATGCTGATAATGGCATTGTCAGCGCTAAACATATTCGTCGCCATGTCGAAACTGTGCAGAAGGGTGCATAGGTCCTTGATCTGAGACCACTCCATCAGGGTGATCTGCCCCACCTCTGCATCTCGTTGGCCCAGGCTATACGTCATGACGTATTGCACCAGGGCTCGGCGGTGCTGCCACAGTCGCTGTAACATGTGGAGAGTCGAATTCCAGCGTGTCGGCACATCGCATTTCAGGCGATGAACCGGCAGGCCGATAGACTTCTGGAGTGATGCAAGTCGCTCAGCTGCGGCGGTTGAACGGCGGAAGTGAGCAGACAGTTTTCGTGCCCTGGTCAGAAGGCCATCTAGGCCGGGATAGTGTGTTAAAAATTGCTGGACAACAAGGTTCAACACGTGAGCCATACAAGGCACGTGTGTCACCTTGCCCAGGCGAAGGGCCGCACCCAGGTTTGCAGCATTGTCGCACACGGCCTTACCAGGCTGCAGGTTGAGTGGAGACAACCATTTATGAAATTCAGTCTCCAGAGCTGCCCACAACTCAGTCACTGTGTGACTCCTATTTCCAAGACATGTCAAGCTAAAGACCGCCTGATGCCGTTGCGCTCTGCTGCCAGCAAAGTAATGAGGGGTGCGTGATTCCTTCTGCGCAGTGAGAACGCTGGTGGCCTGACCAGGCAGGCTTGGGGTGGAGGTGGAGGACCCAGATGAGGTGCAGGAGGCAGAAGCAGTGGCGGAACTTGGACAGACAGAGGATTGACACACAAGTCGTGGGGACGGCAAGACTTGTGCAGCAGACCCTTCACCATCTATCACCATAGTTACCCAGTGCCCAGTCAGCGACATGTAACGTCCCTGTCCATGCTTACTGGTCCAAGTATCGGTGGTGAAATGCACCCGTTCACACACAGAGTTTCTCAAGGAAGCGGTGATGTTGTGTGCGACATGCTGGTGTAGCGCGGGCACACCTTTCTTAGAGAAGTAGTGGCGACTAGGCATCTAGTACTGGGGCACAGCGACAGACATAAGGTCTCTAAAATCCTGTGTGTCCACTAGGCGGAAAGGCAGCATTTCGGTAGCCAAGAGCTTACAGAGGGATAGAGTCAACCTTTTAGCTTTGTCATGGGTCGCAGGAAATGGCCTTTTATTTGACCACATCTGAGGGACAGAGATCTGGCTGCTGTGTGTAGACGGTGTTGAGTAGGGTGTCCCTGGAAAAATGCAGGTTTGTGAGGAAAGTGCAGGCGGAGACATGATGTTGCCTTCATCCAACGTTGGTGCTATCGATGTCTGAGAGAGCTGTACACACTCACTTGTTTCCCCTTCCAAACCAACTGACGACCTACCAAGCAAACTGCCTGTTGCGGTTACAGTGGTGGAAGTTGTGCGTGGAAAACCAGGTGTGACAGCTGTCCCCACAGTCCTAGAAGATGAAGAGCGCGCGGATGCACTGGAAGGGGCAAGCCGTGGATGGTTCGCTCCGCTAGGCCGCATTGCAGCACGGTGAACTTCCCACTGGGACCTATGATATTTATTCATGTGACGATTCATGGAAGAAGTTGTCAAACTGCTGAGGTTTTGACCTCTACTAACAGAATCACGACAAATTTTACACATCACATAATTTGGGCGATCTTTTTCTATGTCAAAAAAGGACCAGGCTAGGCAAGGCTTAGAGGGCATGCGACCTGCTGAGCCCCCCCGACTAGTGCTCAGAGGCAGAGTGGTGGCTGATGATGCAGTTGTAGACGTGCTACCAGTGCTCCGACTCTGTCCAGGAAGGCGCAAGGTAACTTCGTCGTCGGTTGCATCCTCCTCCACCGCCTCTGTTGACCTCCTCGAGTGCCTGACTGGGGGTTGATTGTAGGTGGGATCTAGAGCTTCATCATCAATTGTTGTGTTTGCACTCCCCTCCCCCTCAGACCGAGCCTCTTCTTGCCCTGACCGAATATTTAAGTTGTCATCCCAATCTGGTATCTGCGTCTCATCGTCATCAGTATGTTCCTCATTGTCTATAACCACAGGTGTTACAGTTTGTGACAAAGGGTCAACATTATGCTCAGAAACTTGGTCTTCACGGCCTGAATCAGAGTCACAAAGGTTCTGGGCATCACTGCAGATCATTTCCTGGTCTGTACTCACTGTAGCTTGGGAGCAGACCTCTTATTCCCAGGCTATAGTGTGACTGAACAGCTCTGCAGACTCAGCCATCTCAGTTCCACCATACTGTGCAGGGCTGATGGAGACTTCAGAGCTGGGAGAAAGCAAGTTTGATTGGGATGACAACTCAGAGGACTGGTGTTTTTTGGATGCGGTACTTGAGGTGGCTGAGAGGGCACTTGTTGGACCACTTGAGATCCATTCAAGCATTTTCATTTTTTGGCCATCATCTACCTTTGTTCCTGTTGTTCGTGTCCATAAAAAAGGGAGCACATCGGATTGCCCACGGTAAGTAGCAGACATCTTACTTTTGCTGGTAGATGGTCTATCTTCAGCAGATGATAATGGAGCTTTGCCACCTTCCCCACAGACAAACCCTTTTTTTCCTTTTCCACCACGCCTCTTCCCCTTTCCACCAGCATCTGTCATTTTGCCACTCATGTTGATTGCGACAAGATTGTGCACTGAAAATGTGGTAGTAAAAATTGAGAGGTGGTATAGATTGCAGCGGTGGTCTAGCTTTATTAACAGCATAATAATGAAGAATAAATATCCCTGACAATGCAACTACGGCCCTTAAACTGGCAGCATAAATTGCTAGTATAATGGCTTAGTTATAATGAGTTTGAGTGTGCAATGCAGGCAGACGTGCTGCAAATATCTTTGCACTACTGGGACTATACAGAAGTCCAATAGCCACGTTTAGGATGCCACTAAGTTCACTCAGTGTTTGCTAGTATAATGGCTTAGTTATAATGAGTTTGAGTGTGCAATGCAGCCAGACGTGCTGCAAATATCTGTGCACTACTGGGACTATACAGAAGTCCAATAGCCACGTTTAGGATGCCACTAAGTTCACTCAGTGTTTGCTAGTATAATGGCTTAGTTATAATGAGTTTGAGTGTGCAATGCAGGCAGACGTGCTGCAAATATCTGTGCACTACTGGGACTATACAGAAGTCCAATAGCCACGTTTAGGATGCCACTAAGTTCACTCAGTGTTTGCTAGTATAATGGCTTAGTTATAATGAGTTTGAGTGTGCAATGCAGGCAGATGTGCTGCAAATATCTGTGCACTACTGGGACTATACAGAAGTCCAATAGCCACGTTTAGGATGCCACTAAGTTCACTCAGTGTTTGCTAGTATAATGGCTTAGTTATAATGAGTTTGAGTGTGCAATGCAGGCAGACGTGCTGCAAATATCTGTGCACTACTGGGACTATACAGAAGTCCAATAGCCACGTTTAGGATGCCACTAAGTTCATTCAGTGTTTGCTAGTATAATGGCTTAGTTATAATGAGTTTGAGCGTGCAATGCAGGCAGACGTGCTGCAAATATCTTTGCACTACTGGGAATATACAGAAGTCCAATAGCCACGTTTAGGATGCCACTAAGTTCACTCAGTGTTTGCTAGTATAATGGCTTAGTTATAATGAGTTTGAGTGTGCAATGCAGGCAGACGTGCTGCAAATATCTTTGCACTACTGGGACTATACAGAAGTCCAATAGCCACGTTTAGGATGCCACTAAGTTCAGTCAGTGTTTGCTAGTATAATGGCTTAGTTATAATGAGTTGGAGTGTGCAATGCAGGCAGACGTGCTGCAAATATCTGTGCACTACTGGGACTATACAGAAGTCCAATAGCCACGTTTAGGATGCCACTAAGTTCACTCAGTGTTTGCTAGTATAATGGCTTAGTTATAATGAGTTTGAGTGTGCAATGCAGGCAGACATTCTGCAAATATCTGTGCACTACTGGGACTATACAGAAGTCCAATAGCAATGTTTAGGATGCCACTAAGTTCACTCAGTGTTTGCTAGTATAGTGGCTTAGTTATAATGAGTTTGTGTGTGCAATGCAGCCAGACGTGCTGCAAATATCTTTGCACTACTGGGATTATACAGAAGTCCAATAGCCACGTTTAGGATGCCACTAAGTTCACTCAGTGTTTGCTAGTATAATGGCTTAGTTATAATGAGTTTGAGTGTGCAATGCAGGCAGATGTGCTGCAAATATCTGTGCACTACTGGGACTATACAGAAGTCCAATAGCCACGTTTAGGATGCCACTAAGTTCACTCATTGTTTGCTAGTATAATGGCTTAGTTATAATGAGTTTGAGTGTGCAATGCAGCCAGACGTGCTGCAAATATCTTTGCACTACTGGGACTATACAGAAGTCCAATAGCCACGTTTAGAATGCCACTAGGTTCACTTAGTGTTTGCTAGTATAATGGCTTAGTAACAATGAGTTTGAGTGTGCAAAGGGCAGGAGGGTACAGTGGCAGGGTTGTGGGTCTGGGTAGAGGAAAGGAAGCCTGCCTTTCTATCCCTCCTAATGGGGAAATGTAGCGAGGAAATCCCTGACCTTAGCTACACAGACGCTGTCATCTTGTGTAGCTGTTAAAATCTGTTTTCACGGACCTGTCACCTATGGCTCTGACCCTGCCGGTATGAGCCCTTAAAAGGACTGATAGAAAGTGCTATCCCTATGCTGTCCAGCGCTGTGTATGGAGCGTATACAGCTGTATCGGCGATAGGAGCTGCGCCAGTGATGTCTGACACCAAGGACGCAGAAGGCAGATAATGGTGTGCTGGAGGAAAATGTCCGTTTTTATAATGCAGGGACATGTGACATTGACATCCTATCACACATGCCGTTGCTTCTCTGGCTAAAAGTCCACTTAGCTGTGTGTGTGTCTGGGATTAGCTGACATGCTGGCCCTCCCCACTACACGCGCGCGCTTAGGGAAGGAAGACAAGGAAAAAAAAAAAAATGGCGATCGCCATTATCCAAACAGCAGTGATCTGAATGCACTGTTCCCGCACACTATACACTGAAATGTCATAATAGTGTGAGTCACAGAGTGACTTACACTATTACAGCGGAAAGCCAGCTTGGAATTAGCTGGGTTTTTTGCTGCTAGCTTGAGTTCTAGTTCGATCTAGAACAGCCCCCAAAATCACTCGAGCCGCAAACTGGAGAACCACGAACCGCGAATCGCGCTCTACTCTACTCATTACTAACCTGCTATGTGTGCAGTTAAAAAACAAAACACAGGAAAAAAATAGTATATTTAAAGAAAGACTTCCCCACACTCCCGTGTTTACCATTGGGTTACTTTAGAACTTGGGAGATTTATTTTTAATTAAGAAATGAAGGAGGGTAGGGACAACTCCCTTTTTTTTCCATGTCAGTGGATTTTAAGGATCTGCAATAAATGGAATTTTAAAGAAAAACTGGACGTGGTGCTGGATACCTTCTTTTTTTGGATTATTACTATTCCAGCATTGATCATGAATAATAAATCTAATGCAAAGTCAATTAGGAACCCAAACATTTTTTGGGAAATCTTCAAGAAAAATGCTCGGGTTCCCCATTGACTTTCATTAGGTTCATTATTTGTTATGAATACTGAAATAGTACTAGGTACTTGGCACAAATATTTCGAACCCGGATATTTTACTTTTCGCTCATCAATAATTAGCACAAGTCTACATCCACAGATCTGTGGTTAGTTTTCGACGATCTATAGAACTGACCTTCCTGCTGAGTTCCTTTAAACACTGTGTGCATGTATATCTGGAAGAATGGATGCTTTTTTGAAGGCAAAGGGTGGCCACACTGCATATTGATCGATTTAGCTTTATCTTTTTGTTTCTTTACCTTGCATTTTGTTAAATGATAAAACATAAACTATTAACACTTCTATTTCACCAGCACTTGTCTTAAACTTTTGTACAGTACTGTAAGTATAAATAGCGATACACACTAAACTTGTACTGGTTTCATGGTATTGTTAATCTTCTAGAAAAAAAAGATGTGGATAATGGATGTGTATTAAAAAACAGGGCCTTTCAAAAACCAATGAGTAGATTCTGAATTTGCTTGAGGAACTCTTAATGCTCCATACAAACTAGATGAAAGTCATTGTACTTGACAATATGCTAAGGACTGACCAAATGTCTGATGTGTTTGGTGACCTTCCAACTCATCCGAGGCACACTCAGTAGAGGGAGATAAAGGTCAGCAGTTGGAATGTGTGTGTATGTGCAAGTTGACAAGTCATCAATGAAGACTAAGGCTATGTGCGCATGCTGCATCTTTGTGGTGACCACAAAGATGGACGTGTTGGTCTGAAAAAAATGCAGACTCTGCATGGTTTTTTTGGCCACTTTTGTTACCACATTTTTGCCCAGTGCGTTTTGTAAAGTCAAATGCATTGATTGGAAGGGCTCAAAAACGCTGGCAAAAATGCAGAAATAATTGACATGCTGCATTTTTGTGGCCATCACCACAAAGACGCAGCCAAACAAACTGCAACGTGTGCACAACAAAAGTGAAATCTCATATACTTTGCTGGGGATGCAAATGCATGCAGTTTTTGGGACCAAAACTGCACCCAAAAAATGTGCAAAAACGCGGCAAAAAACTCAGCGTGGCACAAAGCCTAAGGATCATAATTGAGGAGTAAAGAGTAGGGGCTGAAGGTATTACACTAGTTTACATTAAAACAAAAATTCTGCTGACGAGTATTTTTGCTGATTTCACCCAAATAGAAGGTGCTGATGCCAGATATGAAGTAAAACAATATGTAATCAAATTTTATCACAAAGGAGAAATGTTTGATTAATGCTTTTAAAATCAGGGATGCTAAGAAATTCTGAAGAAGCGATAGCACGTGATATACATTATTTGTGTCATGCAACAAATGAGTCGATCGTTTAACCAAGAGAGCAAAAGTTGTGTAAGTTTAATTGTAAGAGAGAAAGTTTCTCTTTTTGGATGCTTTGGAATAGCTAAGATCAGACTTTTTTAAAGTAGCGTAAAAAGGCAGAAGAACATTGTCGCAGTGAGCAACCTTTCTTATTGCTTGGGGGAGATTTGGTACTGGATGGAAGATTTTGTATTTGTGTTCATGCCTGTAATATTTACCATGCAGAAGTAGCAGCCATCAACATGGTTTTGAGGCTCTCTCCACACCATTGGAACTTCAAAGCTGAGACTTTCTCTGACCCTTAAGGGCAGTTTACATGCTGTGATATCGGTATCGATATCACTACCGAGCGTACCCGCCCCCGATGGTTGTGTGACACGGGCAAATCACTGCCCGTGGTGCACAACATCGCTAACACCCGTCACATGGAGTTACCTGCCTAGCGACGTCGCTGTTGCCGGAGAACCGCCTCATTTCTAAGGGTGCGGTCCGTGCAGCATCACAGCGACGTCACACGGCAGCCGTCCAATAGAAGCGGAGGGGCAGAAATGAGCGGGCGGAATATCCCGTCTACCTCCTTCCTTCCTTCTTTTCCGGTGGACGCAGGTAGGAGATGTTCGTCGTTCCTGCGGTGTCACGCGTAGCGATGTGTGGTGCCGCAGGAACGATGAACAACATCGTACCTGCAGCAGCAACGATATTATGAAAAGGAGCAACGTGTCAACGATCAATGATTTTTGACGCTTTTGCGATTGTTGATCGTCACTCCTTGATGTCACATGCTGCGATGTCGCTAACGGTGCTGGATGTGCATCACTATCGACGTGACCCCGACGATATATTGTTAGCAATGTCACAGCGTGTAAAACACCCTTTAGTCCACTGTCTCTGGTTTTCAACACATGTCCTGCACACTTTGTGGAGCCCGAAGTTTTTCTTGGTCACCCATTTTACCTCATGATAAACTTTACACACAAAGTCACATATTTGACCTTTGTTTTGGTGTTGTAAAACAACCACAAATGTAACAGGATATATCAAGATCATTCCTGCACTGTCCACAAACTGTGTTTTTATCACTTTTTTTTAAAAAAAATGTATGTGTTTTTGAATGCAGATTTGTCACAAAACTGCTAGCAAATCCTTATGCCAGCAAAGTCAATAAGAATCCCAATTTGTAGTGCACAAGTAGTAATTTTTCCTTGCAGACCTGCAGCAGGTCAATTCTTTCAGCATTTTTTACTTTTTTCACCCATTGAATTCAGTTTAAAAAATGCATCAAAAATATGCGTTTTTGTACTGCATTTTTCCCGCCAAGAGTTGCAGAAATTTCAGCAACCAAATACTCAATGTGTACACATACCCTTACATTGTTAATTTTGCTGCAACTTGTAAACCTCTTGAATGACTGAATGCTGCATTAATCGATTTTCAATCTGCATACATGGCAATAAAATTCTGACATTGGTAGTTTTTAATTGCTTATTAAGCAATGTTTCTACTAGTTATTCTGATTAGCATTTCTTTTTCCACACATCTAAATATTATACGGTAATTATATAGATTGTTAGATTATTACTGTAAGAGTTCCTTTGTAAACATTTTGCAGGAAGCTGGACATAACTGGAGGAAATGGATTTAATTTTTGGATTTAAGATAAGAATAAGCATTAATCACCGTCCCAGGAACTATATTTATTGCGGCATAAATACAATGAGGAAGGGGTTAGGGAACAAGAGGATATTGGTTGTTTTCCGTGGCCCGCACACTTCAATTGGTCTTGTGTGGGCCAAGTGAAACAGTTCCTTAGACGGTAAGTGCTGTTATTTTTTTCTTTCCTATCTTGAACTACGTTTAGACTTGCATAGTGTGCACCACCAATGCCCTACAGGTCTATGTGATGCTCTGTGTCATATCCTGGTTAGTGATGAGTGAATAGTAAAATATTTTGCTCCGGATTATTCATACCGAATATCTAGTACTATTCCAGTCTCAAATAACAAATCTTATACTATTCAATGGGGAATCCAAGCATTTTTTTGAAGATTTCCAAGGAAAATGTTAAGGCTCCCCATTGACTTGCATTAGGTTCATTATTCGTGACAAATACCGGAATAGTACTAGGTATTCCGTACGAATAATCCGAACCAGACTATTTTACTATTCGCTCATCACAAATCCTGGTCTTTAAAAGGTATGCGGAAAATTTGTTCTTTTCTTATTTCAATTGATTTTTGGATTTAGCACTCCAAAATTCATAAAGAACACGTTATTTTGTAATCAGCAAAATTGTCAAGGCCGTATCCACAGTAGCTTTTTTTTCATAGGTATTTTCATAATCTCAAATGAAAGAAATTAAAAGATTCCATCATCAAAAGCCAATGTGAATTTGTTCCACTCATTTCTATAAAAAAAAAAAACATTTTACTCTCACGGCTACTAGTGTCTGACATTGACTAATACATTACGTAAAAAGAAACTGAATACAGCGTTGGCTGAAACAATCTGATGATGGTATAAAAAGTAGAGTCTCCTTGCCGTTGTGAATTAGTCTTCCAGATTCCCAAAACTAAGGTAATTTAGTTGTAATGACCCTATTAATCATACTGTACTAACTAAATTATTAGCAAATAATTACTTTGATTAGCAAATATTTAGCAAATATTCCCATTTAATTTGGAACAAAATGTCTGACTATCCATTGTATATAGATGAGATAAATCTTAATAAGCTTCCTTCAGAAGTACAGGAGATTGTAATTAAAATATGGATTGATTGAAATAAATGTGTGAAATTATCAGTAATAAGATCCCCCGTGTGAAGTGAAAGGACAGGATAACGGGTCTACATGCAAATTGCTTTCTCAAGTGATTATTCTCCAGGTCTGCACTTAAACCTGGGACAAAGAATGTTTTATGTGTAATGACAAGCAGCTAATTAATTTTGCATCCCCGTAACAAGTAGGGGCATGTTAAAGTAATGTGTGTTGCGTGATAAAAATATCTATTACATCACAAATCTCCATAGTGCACCTTTAAAAGTATATAATTAAGCTCTGGAGTAATGAGACAAACAGAAGGGTAAAATAAAATAAATAAGTACTAATATCGAGTGATAACACAACACCCATTACATGTGTTGTATTGTAACAGAAGATCTTCATCAAATTAGTAATCGGATGATTAGGAGTATTGCTTCCAACAATTTCTTCCAATTAATAATACATATGACATTTTTCAACATAATTATCAATAAGGGTGGTTTCCCACACAGAGTTTTTTTGGTAAAACACCATGGCAGATTTTGTTGGAAATGTTAAGCCAAAGATAGACGTGGATTTAGTCAGAATGAGAAGTTTAAAATATTTCCATCTCCAATATCCTATCCAAATAAATCTCAATAAATTAGAATATCATCGAAAAGCTGATTTATTTCAGTACTAGCTGTACTACCCGGCTACGCCCGGGTTAATTTCAGGTGTCTCTTTCCAGGTCTGCCTCTTTCCAGGTTTGCCTATTTCCTAGTCTGTCTCTTTCTCCGTCTGTCTCTTTCCCCGTCTGTCTCTGTCTGTCTATTTCCCCATCTGTCTGTCTGTCTCTTTCCCCATCTGTCTCTTTCCCCGTCTGTCTCTTTCCCCGTCTGTCTCTTTCCCCGTCTGTCTCTTTCTCCGTCTGCCTGTCTTTGTCTGTCTCTTTCTTTGTCTGTCTCTCTCTGTTTCTTTCCCCATCTGTCTCTTTCCAGGTCTGTCTCTTTCCCCGTCTGTCTCCCCGTCTCTTTGTCTGTGTCTTTTCCTGTCTGTCTCTTTCCCCGTCTGTCTCCCCGTCTCTTTGTCTGTGTCTTTTCCTGTCTGTCTCTTTTCCTGTCTCCCTGTCTCTGTCTGTCTCTTTCCTTGTCTGTCTCTATTTCTCTGTCTCTTTCCCCATCTTTCTCTATCAAGGTCTGTGTCTTTCCCCATCTATCTTTGTCTGTCTCTCTGGCTGTCTCCTCCTTCCCTGTCTGCCTGTCTCTGTCCATGTCTGCATGTCTGTCTGTCTCTTTCCCCATCTGTCTCTTTTCAGGTCTGTCTCTTTCCAGCTCTGTCTCTTTCAAGGTCTGTCTCTGCCTGTCTCTTTCCCTGTCTGTCTCTGTCTGTCTCTTTCCCCATCTGTCTCTGTCTCTTTCACCTTTTGTCTCTGTCTGTCTCTTTCCCTGTCTGTCTCTATCTCTCTGTCTCTTTCCTGTCTGTCTCTCTCTATCCGTCTCTCCACCGACATCTTATTACCTCACATATAAGCTTCTTATACTATGAATGTCTTCTGTTCCTAGAGCAACCAATCACAGCTCCTACTAATAACCTGTAGTTCCAGGCTCCATTTACTTTAATGGAGGCATGTTTTTTGGAGAGTAACTGTAAAGCGCGGAGTTAAATTTTCCTGTCAAAATAAAGTCTACAACGTTCCCTGGGTCACATGAGGTGTCTGTGCAAAATTTCGTGATTGTAAATGCGACGGTGCGGATACACTTTTCGTTTCCCTTTTTCCCCATTATGTAGATAGGGGCAAAATTGATTGGTAAATTGGAATGCGCGGGGTTAAAATTTCACCTCACACAAAAGCCTATGACACTCTTGGGGTCGAGACGTGTGAGTGTGCAAAATTTTGTGGCTGTAGCTGCGACGGTGCAGATGCCAATCCCGGACATACACACATACATACAATACATACATACAGACATTCAGCTTTATATATTAGATTTCCACACAAAAAGGGAAACGCATATATTGTATATAATCATTACAAACAAGTGTTTATTTTGGTTAATGTGATGATTATGGCTTATAGCCAATGAAAACCCAAAAGTCATTATCTCAGAAAATTAAAATATTATATAAGACCAACGGATAAAAAAATTTTTATACTCAGAAATGTTGGCCTACTGAAAAGTATGTACAGTAAATTCACGCAATATTTGGTCAGAGCTCCTTAACCATGAATTACTGCATCAATGCGGCGTGGCATAGTGGTGATCAGCCTGTGGCACTGCTGATATGTTAAGGAAGCCCAGATTGCTTTAACCCCTTCACGACCGGACGATTTTTCGCTTTCTGGTTTTTTCTTTTCGCCATTCTTCTCTTCTTTATATTTTGCGAACCGAGCTGTACTTTTAAATGAAACCATAAGTTTTACCATATAGTGTACTGGAAAACGGCAAAAAAATTCCAAATGCAGAAAAATTGCAAAAAAAAGTGCGATAGCTATATTATTTTTGACATATTTTATTCATTGTGTTCACTATATGGTAAAACTGATGTGTGGGTGTGATGCCTCAGGTCAATGCGAGTTCGTAGACACCAAACATGTATAGGTTTACTTTTGTATAAGGGGTTAAAATAAAAAAAAATCGGAATTTTTGTCTGAAAAAAGTGGCGCTTGTTTTACGCCATATTCCGTGACCCGTAGCGTTCTCATTTTTCGGTTTCTTCTTCAGAGGAACTATGCAACTAACTAATGAACTAACTGTCACTATATGAGTGGATGTAACCATGGATTCCTAAGCTGCAATGCCTTTCACATGAGATAAGAGACACGGCTATATCAGAACTATACTACATTTCTAGTTGGATGTACATGCTAATATTATTATTATTATTATTACACCTACTACATATTGAGATAGAAACTGCTATATACCCCCATGCTGCTATATACCCTCATCCTGCTATATGGCCCCATCCTGCTATATACCCCATCCTGCTATATGGCCCCATGCTGCTATATACCCTCATCCTGCTATATACCCTCATTCTGCTATATGGCATGTATCCTGTATCACACAAAAAACAATAAACATTTATACTCACCTTTCCTCGCTCCATGCAACATCGCTCCTCCTCCTGTCTGTGGCGGCAGCAGCGCCGCTGATCTGCGTAGAGCCGTCACCGGTCATGTCCCTGTAGCATCACGATGACGTCATCGCTGTGATCACTGCTTTCTACACAAATCAGCTGACCGGCAGACTGGGGGACATCGCGAAGCTGCACAGAAGGGGCCAGTGAGTGTACCGTACTATTCACTGCCCCCTGCGCTAATAATGATGCGCGGGGGTCAGTGAATACAGCCGCACATGATCACTCCAGGCTGTAGTTGCCAGGGGTGATCACGGCCGGCTGTTAATTATGCGCGCAACCCCCGCCCATCACCCCGCCCACCTGTCAGCGCCGGCTTCAGCGCTGAGGGACAATGGGCGGGAGGATGGGCGTGCATATGTATTGAGCCTGCTCGTGCCCCCGATAGCCCGCTCTACCGCAGCACCCTCATTCTCGGCCCCAGCCCTATATTCAGACCATAAGACGCACCCCCAACTTTCCCCCAACATTTGGGGGGAAAAAAGTGCTTCTTATAGTCCGAAAAATATGGTATTTTAATTCATGGTGTTTTGACTTTTAGGGGCAGGTGTATACTATTTATCTGTCCATGGGGGTCTTTTTGAGATGAATACGGTATGTTAGTTCAGTGTCTGATACAGGGGGAGCTTTTTCAGAGGTAGGGAGAGATTTAAAGCTGTCCTGACATCTGCTACTAATAATCAACAATCCCAGCACTGCTACATCCCTTGTGTCTCTTCAACTAGGGATAGGTATTGCAAATTTCTAAAAAAAAGACCCAAAATTTCCAAAACAATGGGTTCAGGTGTAGTGTAGTGCCTATCAGCCACCATCTCAGTTCATACCAGCACAGTTGCGTCCTAGTGTTGGCTTGATAGCGTACATAAACTCCATATTAACCTACTGCTAAAAAAAATTAGTGTAAGTGTAAAAAAAAAACCCATGTCACGGCCTGTAGTTCTGCCTGAAGCCAAATACCGTCATAGCAACAACCTAACATCCTGGTGTTGCATTCATATCTTACAGAACCTAGATAGTGGCCTGCTGCTACTAAAACACAGTGTCAGTGTTACAAAATTTTAATTAATAGTCGGTGTCAACGGCTCTACTTCTGCCTGAAGCCAAATACCGTCATAGCACCAACCTAGCATCCTGGTGTTACATTCATAGCTTACAGAACCTAGATAGTCGCCTGCTGCTCCTTAAACACAGTCTGAGTGCCAAAAAACAATACTAAAATAAAAGTGGTGTCAAACCCGTTTTTCTTTTAGGGCTGAAAGACATTCACAACATTTTTTTCGACTCCTCCTAGCGGTACTTTGTCCAATAAAGGTACCTTGCATTTTTTAAACTTACAGAAACAGCTATCGTGGGAAACTATTAACACAAGTTTACCAACCCGGCATCAGTGTTGTTCCACTGCCTGTACAAAAGGTCACGTTTCACAGTTTACCTTCATATACTCAAACCCCAAAAATGGGAAAAAGAGGCGGTAGGGGCCATGAATGAGGTGGTAGTGACTGTGGTGGTCACCTAAGCAGTGTGACCGAGCCAAAGGAAAAGGTTCCTGCTTTATCTACCTCTGCATTCTTATCCAAATTTTCTGTTCCATGTGGGAAACCCCTCTTGCGCCCTGAACAGTGCGAACAGGTAATGAGTTGACTAGCAGAAAATGCCTCCAGTTACTTGTCAAGTAGCAAATCCCAAGGGTCCACACAGTCAGACTTGAGTAGCCCAGAGGGTAGGCCATTGAATCCTCAGCCTGGTCGTTCTTCCTCACAACATCAGTATTCTAAGGAAACATATGACCCCAAAGCAAGTTACTCTGAGCAACTGTTTACGGGACCCTTTGACCTTTCTTGAAGTTACTCTGAGGAACTGTTTACGGGACCCTTTGACCTTTCTTGCCTCTCACCGTGCAACACCACCAACGCACGTGAGGCCATGGTGTGCAGTTACAGAGACACAGAGACAGAGACACACAGAGACAGAGACAGAGACACACAGAGACAGAGACACACAGACAGACACAGATATAGACACAGAGACAGAGATACACACACAGAGACACAGACACACAGACAGAGAAACAGAGAGAGACAGAAACACAGACATAAGCACAGAGACACATTCACACAGAGACAGAGAGAGGGAGACAGACAGTCAGAGAGGGACAGAGAGAGTGAGAGAGAGGGAGAGAGACAGAGAGACACTTAGTTACTATCCGGGCAATGCTAGGTACTACAGCTAGTAAATAAATATAAATATATATATATATATATATATATATATATATATATACATATATATATATATATGTATCTATTACCCCCTACACATGCTCTCCACTCACTCTGGCCGTAGCTGCAGGGCACACTGGCATCACATCACAGAGCTCCACCCGATGTCATTACGACCTATCCGGGACCCACAGCTGCAGAGCAAGGGCAAAACAGGGAGTAGTGGCCATCTGCTCCTCAATGGTTTTCAACCATGCACCCAAGAAAGTCGCAAATTTTCCCCATCACCTACAGTCCCAGTCATTTTCCCACTGCATAAATTACACCATATACATGACACACACATATACAGTTAGGTCCAGAAATATTTGGACAGTGACACAAGTTTTGTTATTTTAGCTGTTTACAAAAAAATGTTCAGAAATACAATTATATATATAATATGGGCTGAAAGTGCACACTCCCAGCTGCAATATGAGAGTTTTCACATCCAAATCGGAGAAAGGGTTTAGGAATCATAGCTCTGTAATGCATAGCCTCCTCTTTTTCAAGGGACCAAAAGTAATTGGACAAGGGACTCTAAGGGCTGCAATTAACTCTGAAGGCGTCTCCCTCATTAACCTGTAATCAATGAAGTAGTTAAAAGGTCTGGGGTTGATTACAGGTGTGTGGTTTTGCATTTGGAAGCTGTTGCTGTGACCAGACAACATGCGGTCTAAGGAACTCTCAATTGATGTGAAGCAGAACATCCTGAGGCTGAAAAAAAAGAAAAAATCCATCAGAGAGATAGCAGAAATGCTTGGAGTAGCAAAATCAACAGTCGGGTACATTCTGAGAAAAAAGGAATTGACTGGTGAGCTTGGGAACTCAAAAAGGCCTGGGTGTCCACGGATGACAACAGTGGTGGATGATCGCCGCATACTTTCTTTGGTGAAGAAGAACCCGTTCACAACATCAACTGAAGTCCAGAACACTCTCAGTGAAGTAGGTGTATCTGTCTCTAAGTCAACTGAAAAGAGAAGACTCCATGAAAGTAAATACAAAGGGTTCACATCTAGATGCAAACCATTCATCAATTCCAAAAATAGACAGGCCAGAGTTAAATTTGCTGAAAAACACCTCATGAAGCCAGCTCAGTTCTGGAAAAGTATTCTATGGACAGATGAGACAAAGATCAACCTGTACCAGAATGATGGGAAGAAAAAAGTTTGGAGAAGAAAGGGAATGGCACATGATCCAAGGCACACCACATCCTCTGTAAAACATGGTGGAGGCAACGTGATGGCATGGGCATGCATGGCTTTCAATGGCACTGGGTCACTTGTGTTTATTGATGACATAACAGCAGACAAGAGTAGCCGGATGAATTCTGAAGTGTACCGGGATATACTTTCAGCCCAGATTCAGCCAAATGCCGCAAAGTTGATCGGACGGCGCTTCATAGTACAGATGGACAATGACCCCAAGCATACAGCCAAAGCTACCCAGGAGTTCATGAGTGCAAAAAAGTGGAACATTCTGCAATGGCCAAGTCAATCACCAGATCTTAACCCAATTGAGCATGCATTTCACTTGCTCAAATCCAGACTTAAGATGGAAAGACCCACAAACAAGCAAGACCTGAAGGCTGCGGCTGTAAAGGCCTGGCAAAGCATTAAGAAGGAGGAAACCCAGCGTTTGGATCTGAGCGCCACTCGAGCAGCCCCAGTTGCTTCAGCGGAGGCGGCACCCATCCGCGACATAGGAACCAGTCCCCGATTGGCAGCCAAGTCCTTTCACTCAAAGGTTGTATGTGGAACAAGGCCACGGGAGTATGTCGCACTTCCCGTGGTCTCTAGGACCCCTTCTGTCTTGCGCCTGGGTCGAGCTGCACCAGCTTCAGACCACAGGTCTTTACTCTGCCACTGCTCCTTCTTAGCTCTCTAGTTTCACTTTCTCCACACAGCTCTGAGTGTCCACCCACTAGCTAACCCCACCTCCAAGCTGGCTGTGTAAGATCCATGGCCTGATGGGGTGTTGCTAAATAAAGAGTGTCTGTGTGTATGTGTGCAATTAGCTGTGACCTTCTCCTTACCTGGGAATGAGATACACACCTCAGCCTGAGGTGCAGTACCTCTGTGACGATTGAAGCCTCAGGGGCGACACACATACCCTCCCTCCCCCAAATCCTAGTTTATTAACGCCTCCATCCATCTGACCATTTTTTCCCTCAGCACAATTGCACTCTCCCAATTGAGATGCAGCAAATCCTTACCATAAAGCCTGCAGCCAACAGAGACATTGGTCCAGTTCTCCATGAACCCAAACCCTTCCTTTCTGCACCAATTTCTAAGCCACATATTGATCTCTCTAAGCTCGTACTTTCTAGTGATGCTTGTGGCACTGGTAGTATTTCTGAATACACCACCTTGAAGGCCCTGGACTTCAGCTTTTCTCTAACTTTCCTGTAATCATTTTTAAAGCACTTTTCACCTCCCTCTATCTATGTCGTTAGTACCAATGTGCACCATGACCGCTGGGTTTTCCCGAGCCCCTCCCAACAATCTGTCTATCCCATCCACAATATGCCAAACCTAAGCACTCAGCAAACAACTCACTGTTTGAGATTCATGGTCTCGGCAACAAATGACCCTGGCTGTCTGTCTAATTATAGAGTCCCCTACCACCAACAGCTGTCTGGCCTTTGCTGCACTCCTATTTCCCTCCTTCCTACAGCAGTCATTTTCCTGGTTGTTAGGAGCAACGTCCTGCTGTAGTGATCCTAGTCCTGGGCCTGCATCCAGCCAAACAGGCATATTTACTAGGTTGTGCCAGATCAGGACTAGGCTCACTGACACTTTTCCCCCTAGCCCTTCTTCTGTTACCCAGCTACCTTCTTCTTGGTCCTGACGTTCCCCACCTCCACATTCCTCCATATCACTGTCCCCAGCCAGAGCTACTCAGTGAGCTCTAAACTCCTCTGCAGGTTTGCAATGCTCCTTAAGGGCCCGTTACACATAACAACATCGCTAACGAGATGTCGTTGGGGTCACGGAATGCGTGACGCACATCCGGCCTCGTTAGCAACGTCGTTGCATGTGACACGTACGAGTGACCGCTAACGATGCAAAATACTTACCAAATCGTGAATTGTTGACACGTCGTCCATTTCCAAAATATCATTGCTGTTTTTGGACGCAAGTTGCTCGTCGTTCCTGAGGCAGCACATATCGCTACGTGTGACACCCCAGGAATGACGAACAACACCGTACCTGCGTCCTCCGGCAACGATTTGGGTGTGACTTTCATGCGGCTGCTCTCCGCCCCTCTGCTTCTATTGGACGCCTGCTGTGTAACGTCGCTGTGACGCCGCACAAACTGACCCCTTAGAAAAGAGGCTGTTCGCCGGCCACAGCGACGTTGCTATGAAGATAAGTATGTGTGACGGGTACTAGCGATATTGTGCACCACGGGCAGCGACAGGGGCGGGTGTTTACACGAGCGACATCGCTAGACATGTCGCTGCGTGTAAAGCACCCTTTAGTGTTGCAAGTTGCATATTTAGATCCATTATCTGGGCTTCCAAATAAATTAACAAGTTGACATCTCGCAAAGATATAGTCACCTTTAAGTGGCTGTTCAAGGCATGCATTCATCTCACAATATGCACATCTGGTGGCATTGTCAATGGAGGGCATACTAATAAGGGATAAACAGATAAAAGCAGAAAAACAATGGAAATACCAGTAAGGAAAGCACCAAACTATACTCTTGTGTCAACTTATGATATTATGTTTAACTATGGGTTTATCTGCAGCCCCTACACATAAGGCCTGAAACACACATCCGTGAAACACGTGCGTGTTTGGTCCATTTCCGTGTATACTGGAGACACGGCCAAACGTGCACCAATGTTATTGAATGATAAAAGCTCCACGTGCGTTTTTGATGCATGTCCGTTTGTCCGTGTCCGTGATCCGTACCTGTGTGCGTTTTGCACGGCAGCATGTCCGTTTTCTGCACGCAACACGCAGCACGGACCCAATGAAAGTCAATGGGTCTGTGCGCACGTCCGAGAGACACGGACGCATCTCTGTTTGCTCCCTGTACGTTTTGTGCTTTTTTCATGTGATGTCGGTCTTTTTTCTTTTTCTGTTTCGTTCTCTCCCTCAGTCTGTCGGTCGGTCTCTATGTCTGTCGGTCGCTCTCTCTGTCTTATCTGTCCCTCTAGCTGTCTGTCGGTCAGTTCCTCCCCCTCTCTCATACTTACCGTTCCCCGATCTCCGGCGGGGCGCTGCACGGCTGTTATAAAAACTTCGGCGGCTTTTACTATTTTGAAAAAGCCGGCCGCCCATTAATCAATCTCGTATTCCCTGCTTTACCCGCCCACCGGAGCCTGTGATTGGTTGCAGTCACACACGCCCACCACGCTGAGTGACAGCTGTCTCACTGCACCCAATCACAGCAGCCGGTGGGCGTGTCTATACTGTGCAGTAAAATAAATAAATAAATAATTAAACAAAACGGCGTGCGGTCCCCCCCCATTTTAATACCAGCCAGATAAAGCCATACGGCTGAAGGCTGGTATTCTCAGGATGGGGCTCCCCACGTTATGGGGAGCCCCCCAGCTTAACAATATCAGTCAGCAGCTGCCAAGAATTGCCGCATACATTATATGCGACAGTTCTGGGACAGTACCCGGCTCTTCCCGATTTGCCCTGGTGCGTTGGCAAATCGGGGTAATAAGGAGTTATTGGCAGCCCATAGCTGCCAATAAGTCCTAGATTAATCATGTCAGGCGTCTCCCCGAGATACCTTCCATGATTAATCTGTAAGTGTCATTTAAAAAACACACACACCCGAAAAAATAATTTATTAGAAATAAAAAACACTAACAAAGTCCCTCATCACCAATTTATTAACCCCGACAAAGCCCTCCATGTCCGGCGTAATCCACGGACCTCCAGCGTCACTTCCAGCTCTGCTACATGCAGGTGACAGGAGCTGCAGAATACACAGCCTTCAGCCGTATGGCTTTATCTGGCTGGTATTAAAATGGGGGGGGACCGCACGTCGATTTTTTTAATTATTTATTTATTTATTTATTTTACTGCACAGTATAGACATGCCCACCGGCTGCTGTGATTGGGTGCAGTGAGACAGCTGTCACTCAGCGTGGTGGGCGTGTGTGACTGCAACTAATCACAGGTGCCAGTGGGCGGGTAAAGCAGGGAATGCGAGATTGATTAATGGGCGGCCGGCTTTTTCAAAATAGTAAAAGCCGCCGAAGTTTTTATAACAGTCGTGCAGCGCCGTGCCGGAGATCGGGGAACGGTAAGTATGAGAGACGGCTGCTCAATTCAGTCAGGGGATTAGCGGTCACCGGTGAGTCCTTCACGGGTGACCGCTAATCAGTACGCGGCACACAGACAGAGCCGCAGCATGACAATGAAGTCGGGTGAAGTTCACCTGAGTTCATTCTCATTGCGCAACTCTGCTGTCTGCCGACATGTATCAACGACATTGGGCATCACACACACACACGGAACATTTTACACGGACAACACACACACGTCAGTTATTTCACTCACGCACACACGGACATTCCACACGCACATACGGTTAGCATACGGGATACACACGCTGGCCACACATAACATACAAAATGGACCTAAAAAAACGAAAAACGGACCCGAAAAACGGCCCGTATCACACGTGCGTGGTTTTAACGGATGTGTGTTGGAGCCCTAAAATGCAGCCCTTGATTTTAATCACTGTAAACTTCTTCAACCAGCAAGAAATAGGTGTGGCTGCTACAAACATGTAAATCATCTGACAATTAAATCACAATATCTCTTTATCAGCAACACAGACAAACATTTAAATCACAAGATCCCGTTTTTTCTCTTAAACGGCAAAACAGAAAGATAAATAGACAGTACAGTAGACAAATACAACATTTACACAGTTATCACAAACTATAATATTGGCAGCCACCGATCTGCTCAGCAGCTGTCACTTTGAGCCACTGGAACTTGTAGTTCTCCCATGGTTGAATACAATGATGGATCAAGGAGCTATAAGCACTTTTCTCCATCATTCTTTTGGCGTAGAGACTGAAAGACTTGAAGGTTACATGACATTCTCAGGTCTCTTCACTGGCCAAAATGAAGTAGCTCAGTTAAAGGGGAGCAAGGATGTGAAATGACTAGAGTTGAGCGCGGTTCGCGGTTCGAGGTTCTCCAGTTCGCGGCTCGAGTGATTTTGGGGGCTGTTCTAGATCGAACTAGAACTCGAGCTTTTTGCTAAAGCTCGATAGTTCTAGATACGTTCGAGAACGGTTCTAGCAGCAAAAAGACAAGCTAATTACTAGCTGGCTTTCCGCTGTAATAGTGTAAGTCACTCTGTGACTCCCACTATTATGAAATTTCAGTGCATAGTGTGCGGGAACAGCGCATTCAGATCACTGCTGTTTGGATAATGGCGATCGCCATTTTTTTTTTCTCCTTGTCTTCCTTCCCTAAGCGCGCGCGTGTAGTGGGGCGGGCCAGCATGTCAGCCAATCCCAGACACACACACAGCTAAGTGGACTTTTAGCCAGAGAAGCAACGACATGTGTAATAGGATGTCCATGGCATTATAAAAACGGACATTTTCCTCCTGCATGCCATTATCTGCCTTCTGCGTCTTGGTATCAGTCACCGCTGGCGCAGCTCCTGTCTCCGATACTGCTGTGTAAGCTCTATACACAGCGCTATACAGAATAGGGATAGAAGTTTCTTTCAGCCCTTGTAAGGGCTAATACCGGCAGGGTCAGAGCCATAGGTGACAGTCAGGTTAGTGAAAACAGATTTTAACAGCTACACAAGATGACAGCGTCTTTGTAGCTAAAGTCAGGGATTTCCTCGCTGCATTTCCCCATTAGGAGGGATAGAAAGGGAGGCTTCCTTTCCTCTACCCAGACCCACAACCCTGCCACTGTACCCTCCTGCCCTCTGCACACTCAAACTCATTGTTACTAAGCCATTATACTAGCAAACACTGAGGAAACTTAGTGGCATCCTAAAAGTGGCTGTTGGACTTCATTAGTGTCCCACTGGTGCAAAGCTATTTCTAGCACCTCTGCATGACACCCTCCTGCTCTGTTTTTAATAAGCTATAATAATAGCAAAAAATGCTGCCATTTAGTGGCATCCTAAAAGTGGCTGTTGGATTTCATTATTGTCCCACTAGTGCAAAGATATTTGCAGCACGTCTGCCTGCATTGCACACTCAAACTGATTGTTACTAAGCCTTTATACTAGCAAACACTGAGGAAACTTAGTGGCATCCTAAAAGTGGCTGTTGGACTTCATTAGTGTCCCACTGGTGCCAAGTTATTTCCAGCACCTCTGCATGACACCCTCCTGCTCTGTTTTTAATAAGCTATAATAATAGCAAAAAATGCTGCCATTTAGTGGCATACAAGAAGTGACTGTTGAACTTCCATTAGTGCCCCACTGGTGCAAATCTATTTGCAGCACCTCTTCATGACACCCTCATGCACATTTTGGTACGCTAATTTTATAGCAAACTCAGGGAATTCCTTGCTGCATTTGATCATTTGGAGGGATAGAAAGTGAGGCTTCCTTTACTGTCCTGGTACCCACAGAACACGGCCACTGTACCCACCTGTCCACTTTTGCCACGCTATTTAATTTGCCCAAAGAGCTGACTCTTTTTCTGCCTTCCTAAAATTGTCTGTAATACTAAGTTAGTGTTCCTTTGCTGCCAAGCAAGGTACAAGACATGTGCATTCTACACTCCTTTCCATTTCTGGAATGCAATTATTAAATGCAGGTAGTCCAGCCAATCTGTGACGAAGGTGCAGGTGTAGATATAATGTAGCCTGCATCGAATGTTGGTTTTCTTGATGTCTGACAGCTCAACAATACCATCTGTTTCCACTTCCAAAACAAGTGATGACCTGCCAATCACACTCCCTGTTGCGTGTAAAGGGGTGGAAGTTCAGTGTGAAAAACCATGTGTGACTGCTGTCCCCACAGTCACAGAGGATGAAGAGCACGCAGATGCACTTGATGGGGCAGGCGGTGGTTGCACAGGCACGCTAGGCCGCATTGTAGCACAGTGAAATTCACATTGCGACTTATGCTTCATGTTAAGTCGTGTACAGGGTGGGCTCCCCAGTATGCAGCAAAACCAGGCAACAGGAAAAGGACTCTAGGCAGTTGGGTTGATAAATGATTGTTTAACTTTACCAAAACAAACAATAAGAACCATGCATACAATTTAAATAATTGAACAATCTATTCTGTTGCCTACTACCTGCTAATCCCTCTGCGTAGCAGTAATTGTGTGTTTCTGCATGTGTGTGTGTGTGTGTGTGTGTGTGCGAACACAACTTACCAGTGGTGCATCACAAGAGCTTCCCAGTTATCTACGTAAACATAGACAAAACACATTACCCCCCCGAATACCCTTGTTAGCTGAAGTCTCACAGATAATGCAGATGATAACAGTGTGAATGCAAACCACACAGCTCTGCAACACAGTCATGGAAATCTTGAAAATCAACAGTCAATGCAAACATGTGTCGCTGTCCCTCTATGATTTAAACTGTACGTGACAATTTGACAGTGCAGAGGCAGCAAGTCTTATTGTCTATAAATAGTCAGCCTACCCAGAACAGATATGTGTTTTGCTAATAAAACAAAGTGTTGCGTGCCCGCATTATTGCCTGGGCACAGCCTACCGTACCCGGGTACTGTGATGTCCAGTTGCCAGAAATACAGACTTTACACTCCTCTCGTGGTAAGCAGTATAGACAGCACCGTAAGAATGTTGGTCTGTGGCACAGGATGCTGCTCACTGGTGATACGGTACTCCTCACCAAACTCCAAAATGACTCCCCTCACAATTGAACGAAGTGTTTCCGCGGTGGCTCCTTGCTGTAACACACACCTTTAGCTTTTCCTTCTGTTCATAGACAGCATCTCCAAGTCCACACCCGAAGAGCAATTTCTCCTCCACGTCTAAGTGTGGAGAGGCAGCTAGTGCGCATGCATGTGCCGATTTACCCCAGCCGCAGCCTAACTACAGTGTTTCGCCTAGTGAGTATGCTCAGCTTGACTGTGCCATTCCTGAGGCTAAGTCTTCATTTCGGGATACAGAGCATGCTCCTACACTTAGTGCGAAAAGCCTCTTTGCACAGGTACTTGCATTCCGTGCCGGGTCTAAGTCCTATTTTGTGCCTAGACACCATGCAAAAGCTGATAGTCTTTTTCAGAGACTGTATTTCATGCTACTGAGCATGCTCAGGCACTTACTGCATCCGAGACTAGGTCCGGCAATGAACTCTTTGGCCCTGCTCCTGATGTGGGGGGCCCATACAGACCACAGGGCATCAGGTGCCCTGACAATGTGGCCAGGCCACTCCCAAATGGCTTGCAGAGGCCCGCCCCTATGACTTGTCACCTCATTATTGATGGTCAGACGATGACTGGTGAGGTGTTTGTGTCGTGGCAGCCATGAGGTCATTATTGAAGTTGCGGTTCCAAATAGGACGCTAGTTATGCCACTCATGATGTGTCACTTTGCTTTTGTCTCCAGGAGGTGCATTGTGGCCCACCCTGGTTTGGGGCGGACCCAGGTTATAAAACGGGCTGGAGCCAACAAGGAGGTGCGCAGTCTTCTATTATGCTCTGAAAGAGCACACCTCCATGTGTTGAACCCATTGCGGCTTTAGGCCAGAGGTAGTCAGGGATAGAGCGTCGATGCAGGTCGCCACCACTGTTGGTAATGCAGAACGGTTAAGACCAGCTCCTGTCCTACAAGTCCTGCTTGTGCAGCCCAGTGGCATTAACAGGCCTGCTGCTGCTGATGCGCCTGCTGTCCACAGGTGTGGCCCCAATGCACACGGTCAGCGTACTCAATTTCCCCTGTGATGTTAACAGGGAGTTCCTGGGCTGGGTGGGCATGTGGAACCTGTGACACTAACAGGGCTCCCAGTCTCCAGATGTGTGTGTCTAACTCGGTTCAGGATACTATTAGTTTCATAGCCACACAGCTCTGTATCCTCCACCTAACCTTCCAGTTGCCAACCTCTCCTTTTCCATCTGGGAGCACGGTGGACATTGACTGCTGATGGGGATATATACCTTTCTCTTTCTTTTCTTATTAATTTTTGTTATATAGCGGTAACATAGTATATACCACCTTATCCAAATCTGCCAGTCCCACCGTAACAGATGGTGTTTCTTCAGCAAATGTTACTTTTGCTTAACCACCAAACCCACGGACAAAAACTTTTTTCCCCTTTCCAACACACCTGTTCCCCTTTCCACCAGCATCTGTCCTTTTTCAACTCATTTTGTATATGACCAAAAGTGCAACTCTGCAGGGACACCGTACTCAATGCCATCTCAGCACAGCAGCCAGCCCTCGGTCCCTCAGATGTGGACAAGTAAAAGACCATTTCCTCCTATCCATGACAAAGCGTTGAGATTCACTCTGTGCTGCACTGGTGTTTAGTGGAAAAGCAGATCTAAGTTTGCGTACCACCTTCTGCGGATACTCCTGTATACGTGCGTCCCTTTCTATGGCAGGAATTATTTCGCCAAATTTTGTCTTGTACCGGGGATCTAATAGTGTGGCAACCCAGTAGTTAGCATTACTTCGAATTCGTACAATCCGAGGGTCATGTTGTAGGTAGTGCAGCAAGAAGGTGCTCATGTGTCTTGTGCATCCAGGAGGACCAAGTCCTTGGTGTGTTGGTGGCAGAGAGGTGAGAATCGCGCCTCCTTCCTCTGCCCTCTCCCCCCAACCTCGCACAACTGAAATGTGAGCAAGCTCTCACTCATCTGCTGAGTCTTCCATGCCCATCGCCAGTTCGTCCTCCATTTCTTCATGGGCTCCTGCACCTTCCTCAACACTTTTTGCTGATACTATGCGCCCTTGTTAATCTCTCTCCCCCACCATGACTGCCGCCTAGGTGCCGATGACCATCTGGACCTCGTAGATCTTGTTATCCCTTCTGCATATGACTCCTCCTATACTTCCTCCCCTTCCTCTTGTCCCAACACCTGACTCCGAATAATGCTTACAGTGTGCTCCATCATGTAGATGACTAGAATTGTCATGCTGAGAATGGCATTGCCAGTGCTAAACATCTTCGTCGACATTTGTAAACTGTGTAGAAGGGTGCATAGGTCCTTGATCTGACACCACTCCAGCAGCGTGATCTGCACCACCTCTGGATCAAGTTAGGCCAGGCTATATGTCATAACGTATTGCAGCAGGGTTCGGCGGTGCTGCCACAAATGCTGCAACATGTGCAGATTCAAATTCCTGCGTGTCGGCACATCGCATTTCAGGCGTTTAACCACCAGACCTAAAGACTTCTGGAGCGACGAAAGTTGTTGAGCTGCTGTGTGCGAACAATGAAAGTGAGCACATAGCGAGCGTACCCGCTGCACAAGGCCATGTAGGCCGGGATGGTGTTTTAAAAATTGCTGGAGAATTAGATTCAACACGTGTGTCACATTGTCACGGTGAAGGGCCGCACCCATGTTTGCATCATTGTCACACTCGGCCTTCCCTGGCTGCTGGTTGAGTGGAGACAACCATTGATGAAACTTGGTCTCCAGAGCTAACCGTCCACAACTTCTCAGCGGTGAGACTCACATTTCCCATACATTTCAAAGTAAACATTTGACCGCATGATGGCATTGAGCTCTGCTGCCAGCATAGTAAGGAGGAGGTGTGTGGTTTTCCTTTTGCGCAGTTACAAGAAAGGGTGCCCTGACCACACAGGTTTTGGGCCGAGGTGAAGGACCCACACGAGGTTGAGGAGGCAGAAGCAGTGTATTAACTTTTACATACAGAGGAAGGATTGATACAACTCGTGGGGACAGCAAGACTTGTACAGCAGACCCTTCTCCATCTCTCCCCATAGTAACCCATTACCCAGTCAGCGACATGTAACGCCCCTGTCCATGCTTACTGGGCCAAGTATCCGTGGTGAAATGCACCCTGTCACACAGTTTCTCAAAGAAGCGGTGATGTTTGGTGCGACATGCTGGTGTAGCGCGTGCACGCCTTTGTTGGAGAAGGAGTGGCGCCTGGGCATCGGCTCTTGGGGCACTGCGATGGGCATAAGGTCTCGAAAATCCTCGGTTAAAAAGGTTGGAAAGGAAGCATTTTGGTAGCCAACAGTTTGCAGATGCTGAAAGTCAACCTCTAAGCCATGTCATGCCCTTCTAAAAGCATGTAAAACACAGCAAGGGGACTCCAACCACAGTCTCCCTCGTTTCCACTAATTGGGCCACACACACCCAACTTGACTGGCATCAGTTGACCCCCATTTTCAAGATGAAAAAGATGCTTTGCATGAAGCACTCTCAAAAATACGTGTGCCTTTCACCTCCACTGGCTGAGCCAGGGGAAGAAAAGTCCTCTGAGAGCCATGACATGTTCATCTTGGTTCTTTTTTCAAAAGCGAGGGGACTCCAACCACAGTCTCCCTCGTTTCCACTAATTGGGCCACACACCCCCACTTGACTGGCATCAGTTGACCCCCATTTTCAAGATGAAAAATATGCTTTGCATGAAGCACTCTCAAAAATACGCGTGCCTTTCGCCTCCCCTGGCTGAGCCAGGGGAAGAAAAGTCCTCTGAGAGCCATGACTTGTTCATCTTGGTGAACGTTAGTCTTTCCACATTGTCAGTGGACAGATGCGTGTGCTTAGCTGTCAGCACACCCCCAGCAGCACTGAGGACACGTTCCGAGAAAACGCTGGCTGCGGGACACAACAAGATCCCCAAGGCGTACGTGGTGAGCTCAGGCAATTTATCGAGATTGGAAGCCTAAAATGAGCAGAGCTCAAGTTGCACAGTAATGGCATGGACGTTCCCTTGCATATACCCATATCTGTGTCTCCTCCTTTTTTTCCTTGTCCAGCTCCTTTGTTTTCGCATGAGTATATGTCCTTGTCACTTTCCCATGTGTTTGTGTTGTGTTGTGAGTTGTTTGTCACCTTTTGGACACCTTTGAGGGTGTTTTCTAGGTGTTTTTATGTGTTTGTGATTGCCTGCCATTGTTTCCTTTGTGGTTCGAGTTCGGTTCGTCGAACGTTCGCCTAACCGAACTCGAACGGGATCCCCGTTCGACGAACCGAACTCGAGCCGAACCACGTCCGGTTCGCTCATCTCTAGAAATGACACAGTTAAGTGAGCTGATTGTGTGGGGGCACTGTTATGAATTCATACTTTTGCAGCATTATACAATGTTGGGGGGGCGTTGGGGGCATTATAATTTTTTAATGAGGGCTGTGGTGGACTTACACTGTGTTGAGACACAGTGGGTTAATCATATTGGGTGTCAAGACACATTACAGTGTGGGAACATTATATTGTGTGTGGGCGGCTAAGATGGCATCATACTGCATTTTGGGGAAATCATATGGTGTGTGAAGTGTAAAAGATCACAGGCTTTCAGGCAACTGGTAGCATTAATGTGGCGCCCTGGACAAGCTAGGGGCCACAGACCACAACACCCACACACCCCACACTCCCGGTCAGGCACACCGAAGTCAGACACAAAACCCTTGTTGCCTTCCTCCACGGGCTGATGTCCACACCAGGGGGTGGGCCAGGCGGTTGGCCCCGCCCACCAAGAAGTTCACAGTCCTGGAGGCGGGAAAAGAAGACAGATTAGTTTTGGAGGTGAAAGTGGAAGGAAGGAAAGTGGTAGTGGAGCAACTAACTGACAGCGTCCAGGTGTGTGGCCCGGGCGGTACAGCAAGGTTGGCAGACGGTGGTGACCGTCTGCAGGAGTGGTCTATCGGAGTCTACCGTAAGGACCGTGGATGGGCGGTGGCCCGGCGGAACCGGACCGGTACGCAAAGAGAAGCCAGCACCATCTGGCAGGGGCTTACGGATCCCGGCAAGGCTAGGAGTCGCCGTGAATTTGCCGAATTCGTTAGTGAAGGGAACCTCCTGGGTTTCCCAGCAGCTAAGTCCCGACAGAAAGCAACAGTCCAACCAAGGGAGGGAGACACCGCCACCGCCAAGGCAACCGTTTCCCAGGGCCAGAGCCTGCAGCAAAAACAGCTCCTCCAGCCCATATCCATGCTGGGGAGCGGGTTACCGGTGGGAACCCATTGGAACCATCTACCGTATATAGGTGCAGGGAAAGGCAGTCACCATCAACCTGCCGGGAGAAACAACATCGCAGCCGTCTGTGGGACCCGTCCATCCAGCCGTGTGTTTTATCGAGAACCGTGTCCTCATCATTGGCTGAGTGAGTACCACCGTGCCGTGCGGCATAGCGCTGCCCCCGCGACCCTGCACCTCACCAGACCCCGTAGCCCGCCTGCCATCCACCCCTACGCCATCACCGGGCCCCGGGACAACCAACCCCCTACCCACAGAGGGGAGAACTAACAACAAAGCTGCTCCCTGTCACCGCTCCCGGGATCCCCGTCCAGAGCAGCGGTGGTGTCACCAAGATCACCACAACCGTGGGTGGCGTCACGGACAATACTCAAATCCCCCACAATCAAATCCCCACCCTTTTCACTCACGGGCGAGGAGCGCCGCTCGAGTCCCCGGGATCCGGCCTACCGCTCGAGCCACCACAGAGCAGCGGCAGCAGCAGCCGGACCCGAGCAGTGGGAGAGCGCAGCGTCCCCTCCTCCGCCTGCGACATTCACACAAGAATGAAGATTCTTAGCGCAAGCAAGAAAATGTATTAAAGCTCATAAACCTATGGCAGACTGTGATGGACATCATACTGTGTGTAAGGGCTGTTGTAGCAATATAGTGTGTTTAGTGGGCCCTGTAGAGCCACCATAATATTTTGGTGGGTACTGTGGGAGAATGATTGTGTATAGTGGGCAGTTTGGGGGCATCATAATGTATGATGGGAACTTTGGGGGCACTAAACTTCATGTGGGGTGACACTATGTGCATCAAACTGTGTGTATTTAGTCCTGGATTCCCATTAAAATGTATTGTACAGTGTTGGAACATTACTGGTCTTTACATGGAGCAATAATTCTCTGTGAGCAAAGAGAGAGGACTCTTTCCTATCATTCAAAGTTGTCAAATATGTGGTAAGGAGTAAATGTGGAAGAATTAGATTAGAGGCAAAATTACTAATCTGTTTTCTTTAAATACTCTCTAAACATAGACCAGAAAGTGTTAAAATGTGGCAAATTTATGACAGCAACACATGCTGATTTAGAAATTTGGTACATCTTAATTCACGCTACCTTTCCAGTGAAATTATGCTGGAAATGCTCAGTCACAGCCCACTAACAAATGCGGTGCAATGCATGTCTTGGTGCACTAAATTTATGAAACTACTAAAAATGTGGTGAGACATAATTAAAATTGCAGTATAAGCAGCATACTGTAATACTTTACTTTCATCATAAAACTACCATTTGCTTTTGTGACGATCATAAAAAAGTTGCAGAAATCATCATCTTGATGATGGTAATGCTACTACATAAATTAGAGCTTAGCTGTAGAATTGATTCTTAAAACATGGAATGATGGGTTGATATGCACATTAATTAGTCTTAATGGACCTGTATTAAATGAATACATAATTGTCACATTAATTGCCAATTGGAATTGCTCCATAACTGTGGAAAACATGTATTAATTAAATCTTTCAATTAGTAATTGAGACATTGCATATTTATAATAGTGAATGTGTTAACTATTTTAGTCCCATATGGAATGGAATATACCATATTTTTTTAGATTATAGGATATACTATACTATACAATGCATCCAAGGATTAAAGATCAGAAATGAGAAAAAATATAATTCCTACTAATTAAAACATTCCTGGTTAATATCAATAAGTGGGGTCAATATCACCAGGGGGTCAACAAAGTACTCAAGGAAACTCCATGGGTTGCTAATGTCGGGAGGTAATAGATTAAGAGCAGTGTAGTATGACTGAGGAATGGCTGACCTTTGCCCTCTAAATAACACTAATGACCTTCCCATGACCACTTATTTTAGTTTACTCTTACTTTACCTCTATCAGTAATGACTGACACTGTAATTTGGATGAAATGGTCAAAGCAGTCTTTATTAATATTAAATAACAATAAAATTAACCATACTGATATCCAGTTAGCATATTATCAAAATTTTAACCTGAATATGAGGAAACAGTCTTTGGAAGCCAACAAATGAACCCTAGTGCCATCAGCTGCTCTTCTTTGCCCTCAACCTCAATGTATCTAATTGGGGGGCTCTTATGCTGAATGGTGCCCCAAAGATTTTACCACTGAGACCTTAGCATAGTAGAGATCTCAAATATTTCTCATTATTTACAAAAAATTAGGGAAGTGACTCTCCCAAAACTGGGTTCCACCCCCTTTACCATGCCACCAATTAGCTTACCAAAGACCCTACGCTTCCAGCTGCCATGACATGGTGCTTAACTAGGAGAAGCCTCACAGTAGCTGAAGGTAGAGCTCAATAGCTCCCTTAGGACCGGCGCAGTTCAGGGTGCAGAGCCCTAGGGTAAAACAGACTTCACGTTGTATCACCAGAATCTGCAGTACAGGGGTATTGTATGTCCCTCTGGCCACCACAAGATCCCAGAGCCCATAGGGTCCGGAGTAATGATCAACGTCAGGCCCCACCATGGACCGGCGTCGTCTGCACACGGGACAGGAGCTAACACTACAAGAACACCGTGATCCCCAAGTAACTTCAAGTCATGGGGATCCACACTAAAGCGCACAGAAAAGAAAGTCTCACAGCTTCACAACACCGGTGGTGGCTTCTGAGATACCCGGGATCTGCGGGGGCCCATCATGGCGGAAACTGATGCTTCAAGGGTGACAACAGAACTGTGAGTAAAAGACCTTGAACCGCAACCACTGTGTCAGCCCATCATTGCTGGGGTCATTTCCCCGCGCTACGGCACCAGCAGCCACTGCTCCCCTCATCATCCTCCCTGGTGCCCACTCCACCTGTGGGGAGCAGAACCATACTTGCTGCGACATCATCCACCCCAGAGGACAGCAACAGCAGCGGCGGGTATTCCCTGGCCGAGAACCACAGGTGGCGTTACACTCATCCTCACCCTCATCCACTACTGCCCTCGTCCTCTCCATCCCATCCATTCCCCTTTTTGGTGTACACCTTGGAGCCACGAAGTCGGGCAGGGTCACCCTTGACATCCCAGACCTGACGCCACTGGCCCGGCAATGAGTATTTAATGCCTGCCCCGTGGGTGCTACAGTAGCATTTCCCCATGGTAAGAATGTCCTGGTGAAAACGCTCACCTTGTTCGTCACTAACAGAGCCCAAGTTTTCTGGAAAAAAGTGCAAATTTAAAAAATGAATTTTCAATGACATTCTATAGCCCATTTCTTTGTAGTTTTTCAATAACTCATTGACTATGGAAACATAGTCAGCATCTTTATTGTTACCCAAGAAGCCATCAACAATTGCTTTGAAGGAGGACAAGGCAGATGACTCATGCTTCTTGAGTTTTGACTCGAACGTTTTTTGTGTCTCAGCTGTCCCACAGACACAAAAAGCAGCAGAATTTAGTAAACCTAAAAGCAGAGCAAGAACTTTTAAATCACAGCAAATCTGCCATTCATGATCTTTATATTTTACAATTTTGTTTTTGTTTGCTTTTGTTTTAAACTTTCCACACACAAAGCAGAAGTTATCAGGATGGGTTACTCAACAACAACAACGTTGTGTACTTGCCATTTTCCTATTTCGCTGTAATTAAATAAGACAATAATTTTAAAAGGGTCTCACCAACGCTAAGAAATACACTAGAACTCCATGATTGCACATTTATATACCATTCAGACATTTCACTCATTCCCAAGCTTTACATATCATTGCGCAATACCATTTAATTGAGCAATACCACGGAAGCCCGCTAAATCACATTACGCAATATCAATCATATAGGACACCTGCCCTCTAGTGACTGTTTACAGCTTTTTACACTGGATATTACACCAAAATGAATACTATCACATGCTTAGTCGGTGATTCAATCATTTAAAAAAAAAAAAAACAAAAGAGGGATTGCGGTGACAAAGAAAGTACACAACATATATTTAAAAAATCTGCAATATCCGCAATATTTAAAAAAATCCTATATGATACACCACTTTTGATGGTATATTTGGAATCTGGAGGCAAAAATACATTTGATTTGGTATATTACAAACCAAATGCAATTTTGTTGTTGACCAGTATAGTAAAAGAAGAGAACTTGAATACTCTCAAATTTAATACTTGGTGGATGAACAATGAGTTCCCTGTAATATTCTATTTTCACCCTCTTAAGGCCCTGTTAAACGCAACTAACGATATATATCGCCGGGGTCACGGATTCCCTGACACACATCCAGCATCGTTAGCGATGTCGTTGCGTGTGACACCAACGAGCGTCCGTCACCGATGGAAAATACTCACCAAATCGTCCATTGTTGACTCGTCGAACATTTTAAAAAAATCGTTGGTTGTTGAGGACGCAGGTTGTTCGTCGTTCCCGAGGCAGCACACATCGCTACGTGTGACACCTCGGGAATGACGAACTACAGCATACCTGTGTCCTCAACGAGCACCGAGGTGGGAGTGACGGAGAAGCGGCTGCTCTACGTCCCTCTGCTTCTATTGCGGCCCGCTCTGTAACGTCGCTGTGACGCTGAACGAGCCTCCCCCTTTCAGGGGAGGTTGTTCACTGCCCACAGCAACGTCGTTAGGGAGAGCTGTATGTGTGACATGGACAAGCGAGATTGTGCGCCTCGGGCAGCGATTTGTCTGTGACGCACAATCGACGGGGGCGGGTGCCATCGCTAGTGATGTCGCTCTGTGTAAAGCCCCCTTTAGGCCTTGGCTATACAGCAGAATCTAACACCCTAAGGTTGAGCCGGTGCCCCCACTGCACCTTGGCTGGCCCTAGTGCACCCCATTTGTCCCTAGTTAAAGTGAATCCAGATAGGGAATGATTTTTAAGCAAATAGAATGGATAAATCCAGCATACTGTTCTTAAAATTCTTCGTTTTATTTGTTCAATTAATTAAAATGCAAATTCATAAAACCATATCCTAAGCCCTAAGCTCCGGCTGACGTGTTTTGGACCCCCTTCCTTACTCATAGGCATGATGTTAAATACTAAAAATCCCCAAGCCCCAGAGCTTGAAACCTAATTGAACATAATTACTCTATGGTCCCCACCTGTGATAAATTACTGCAAGAAGAACCTCTAAGGCTATGTGTGCACTTTGCGTCGAGGTAGTTGCAGTTCTAAACGCATCCTCTGGCAGAACTTTTTGCCAAAGTTGGTTTTAACCACAAAAATGCGATAAATACATGTGTGTATTTACCGTGTTTTTGCCATGTTTTCAGCGCGATTTACATGCTTTTCCCTTGCTTAAAGTCAGATATGTTTTGAATACAAAGACACTACTAAATAAAGTTTAAACATTCAAACACTATGAAATAAACGGAAAAAAATGATAACAAATATCAAAATTATTATCAATCAAAAATTGCCTTTTTTTAATTGAAATGATAAGTTTGCGATAATAATTATGCATAAAATTACATTTATTTATGCATTTTCTTAAAAATAATTGTCGGACTATGTGTGTGTGTAAAGGGACATATCATGCCATTAATATTTTGCCAAAAACGCATGCAATTAATTGGTCCAAAACGCATGTTTTCAGCATCAAAAAAGCATGTAAAACGCATGAATTTTTATGTTGTTTGCGTTTTGCAACTTCTCATTGACTTCAATGTTAGCAAAACGCTGCCCAAATGGCAAAAACAATTGACATGCTGCTTCTATAAACGCTGAGTTTTTGCCCAAAAATATGCAAATTAAACGCTGCGTTTTTAACAGCAAAGTGCAGACAACAAATCCATATTTCCCATAGATTTTGCTTGAAAAACACAAAGTGCGCACATAGCCTAATGTGAAAATATAAAAATCCACATACCTTATCAGATTTATCATATATATATATATATATATATATATATATATATATATCTAATATATAAAGCTGAATGTGTGTGTGTATGTGTGTATGTCCAGGATTGGCATCTGCACCGTCGCAGCTACAGCCACAAAATTTTGCACACTCACACGTCTGGACCCCGAGAGCGTCATAGGCTATGGTGTGAGACGAGATTTTAACCCCGCGCGTTCCAATTTACCGATCAATTTTTCCCCTATCTACATAATGGGGAAAAAGGGAAACGAAAAGTGTATCCGCACCATCGCATTTACAATCACAAAATTTTGCACAGGCACCTCATGTGACCCAGGGAACGTCGAAAACTGTGTTTTGACAGGAAAATGTAACCCCGCGCTTTACAGTTACTCTCCAAAAAACATGGCTCTATTAAAGTAAATGGAGCCTGGAACTACAGGTTATTAGTAGGAGCTGTGATTGGTTGCTCTAGGAACAAAAAACATTCATAGTATAAGAAGCTTATATGTGAGGTAATAAGATGTCGGTGAGGAGATGGATAGAGAGAGACAGTCAGAGACAGAGAGAGAGACAGACCGAGAGACAGACAGGGAAAGAGACGGAGAGATAGAGACAGACAAGGAAAGAGACAGACAGAGACAGACAGGGAAAGAGGCAGACAGAGACAAACGGTGAAAGAGACAGACAGAGACAAACGGTGAAAGAGATAGACAGAGACAGACGGTGAAAGAGACAGACAGAGACAGACGGGGAAAGAGACAGAAAGAGACAGACCTGGAAAGAGACAGACCTGGAAAGAGACAGATGGGGAAAGAGACAGACAGACATGCAGACAGGGACAGAGACAGGCAGACAGGGAAGGAGGAGACAACCAGAGAGACAGACAAAGATAGATGGGGAAAGACATAGACCTTGATAGAGACAGATGGGGAAAGAGACAGATAAATAGAGACAGACAAGGAAAGAGACAGATAGATACAGGCAGACAAAGAGACAGACAGGAAAAGACACAGACAAAGAGACGGGGAGACAGACGGAGAAAGAGATGGACCTGGGAAAGAGACAGACCTAGAAAGAGACAGATGGGAAAAGAAACAGAGAGATAGAGACAGACAAAAAAAGAAAAAAGAGACAGACAGACGGGGAAAGAGACAGACCTGTAAAGAGACAGACGGAGCCAATTTAGTTAAATCTGTGTGGAATATCTGTGGTGTTGAAATATATGTTGTGAAATGCTTCTATTAGCTTAGTTTTTGCCTTTTAATAATCATCTATTTCTATCTATTTGTTTTGTGGTTTTTGTGTGCAGAATACATTTTTGGTAAAACATTCTATTTCATTAACAACAGTTATTAACCCGGGCGAAGCCGGGTAGTACAGCCAGCATATATATATATATATATATATATATATATAAAAACATATATTATATATATATATATATATATATATATATATATATATATATATAGATAGATATAATTTCACATTGCGCCTCTCCCATGAACATTAAATCAATATATGCATGAACCACATTAACATTCTTCATTATACCATAATGCAAAATATTTATACTTACCGTATTTTTCGGACCATAAGACGCACTTTTTTTCCAGCACATTTTGGGGGAAAGTGGGGGTTGCATCTAATGGTCTGAATGTAGGACATGGCTGCGGGAAATGAGGGTGCTGCGGTGGAGCGGGTCATCGGGGCATGAGCAGGCTGTAGCAATGCCTGCCGTGACCACGTGGGCCCACTCATTACATATGCACGCCCATCATCCCACCCATCTCTCAGCGCTGAAGCCGGGGCTGATAGGTGGGCGGGGATGCGTGCATAATTAACAGCCGGCCGTGATCACCCCTGGCAGCTACAGCCTGGAATGATCATACTCAGCTGTATTCACAGCCCCCCACGCATCATTATCAGCGCGGGGTGCAGTGAATCAATGTACTCACCGTTCCCCTGCAGCACCGCGATGTCCTCCAGTCTGCCGGCCGCGCTGTGTGGACTGGAAACTAGCAGGGCTCACAGCGATGACGTCATCGCTGTGCGCACGTGTGTCCTCACAGCCGCGCCAGCAGACTGGAGGACATCGCAGTGCTGCAGGGAACGTGGCCGGCTCAACACAGCGCTGCCGGCACAGACAGGAGGAGGAGCGACGCTACGTGGAATGAGAAAAGGTGAGTGTAAATGTTTATTTACCGTATTTTTCAGACTATAAGACGCACAGGACCATAAGACGCACCCTGGTTTTAGAGGAGGAAAATAGGAAAATAAAATTTTAAGCAAAAAATGGGGTCATGACACACTGTTATGGGGCGAAGATATGCTGCTGACACTAATATGGGGGTAATATCCCCAAATTCTCTACTAAGGTAACCCATCCTGGTAATGATCCTCCTGCCTTGTGTATATATTTATGTCCCTGATCCTGGTATAGCCCCATCTTGCTAGAAACTGCATCCTGGTATTGTTACGGGGGGGCCGGCAGATTAGGACCAGGGGGTATATATCCTAATCGCCAGTCGGGGCCCACCGTGCTCCAGATGACAAAGGAGCTGCTGGCACCTGAGGGTTAGGCGGAGACTATAGAGCTGGATGGCTCTGAGATAACCCAGGAACTCTGGGAACCGGTCACGTGTGTTGGGACACGTCAGACCGGACGACAACCCGATTAGCGTTTTGGTGCACCTAGCGCTACACCAACCACGTGTGCAGGAAACACGTCAGGCCGGGTGGTAACCAGGTAGCGTTGACCGGAAGACCGCCACGAAAGTGTCCTGTCGGCCACGTGTGTAGGACACGTCAGGCCGAGCGGTCCTCCGATTAGCGTTTCTGGCCACCTCTCGACTGGCCACGTGTGTGTAGGACACGTCAGGCCAGATGGGTACACCAGTAGCGTTGACCGGGAAGCCGAGGAGGATAAGGAACACCCTGTTAACTCCACAGGGGTCCTGGGGTACACTGTCCGTGCGCGTAGGGGGCACAACTGGACAGGTGGCGCAGCAGGTGCGTTGTCCGTGTGCGTAGGGGGCACAATTGGACAGGTGGCACAGCAGGTGCATTGTCCGTGTGCGTAGGGGGCACAATTGGACAGGTGGTGCAGCAGGTGCGTTGTCCGTGTGCGTAGGGGGCACAATCGGACAGGAAGCACAGCAGCCGCAACCCAGTTAACGCCACTGGGCTGCTATAGCAAGACTGGAACTGCAGGAGGGAAGCACGACGCCTGACCCTGATGTGCCGAGCCACGAATCTTGGCGTGGCAGGCACCGTTCGCCTAACCCTACCTACAGCTTCCCAACATAGGCTTATGCCGCAATGAGGCTCTAACATGGAGGTGTGCTCTGACTGAGCAAATGTGAAGACTGCGCACCTCCATGTTGTCTCCAGCCCCTTTTATAACCTGGGTCCGCCCCAAACCCAGGGTGGAACCACCAAGGTCCAATAGCAGAGTGCCATGTCATCAGTGACGTCACATGCGACCTATCCGGAACCGCCACGTCATTGATGACCTCATGGCAGCCACGCCCCAAACACTTCACCAGTCATCATCTGACGACCAATACTGAGGTGCCAGATCATAGGGGCGGGCCTCTGCGAGCCAGTCCGGAGTTGCCACGTCATCAGGACACCTGACACCCTCTGCCCTATCAGGGCCTGCCACCTCACGGACATGCTCAGTGAGGTCCTTACCGGACCTAGCCTCTGATGCACTAAGTGCCTGAGCATGCTCAGTAGCCTGAGCCACAGGCTTAGAAAGCAGATTATCAGTTTGAGCATGCTCAGTAGGCACATCCCAGAACTTAGACACAGCACGAAGTTCAAGTACCTGTGCAAAGAGGCTGTTAGGGTTCATTGTGGGAGCATGCTCAGTAGCCTGAACTGAGAACTTAGTCTCAGACATAACACAATCAGGCTGAGCATGCTCACTAGGCAAAACACCGGGCTTAAACTCTGGCTGGGGTAAATCGGCGCACGCATGTGCACTAGCCGCCTCTCCACACTTAGACGTGGTGGAAGGAACAGCCAACTGGACGACCCGAGGCACGGCCAAGAACGGCAGCCGGCGCCTGGGCGCAACAGGAACCGCAGCAGGCTGCTTGCGACTATGGCGGCGCCGGTTCGTAACAGGTATGTGCTCCCATCTTGCTATATACGCCATCATCCTGCTCATATACGCCATCATCCTGCTCATATACCCCCATCATCCTGCTATATGCCATCATCCTGTTCATATACTCCCATCATCCTGGTATATGGCCCCATCATCCTGCTCATATACCCCCATCATCCTGCTCATATACCCCCATCATCCTGCCCATATACCCCCATCATCCTGCTCATATACCCCCATCATCCTGCTATATGCCATCATCCTGTTCATAAACCCCAATCCTGCGGCACACACAAAAAATACCGTAATCAGATTAATTGATCTTATATTTTGATAAATCGGGCATTTCTGAATGAGGCAATACCAAATATGTGTTTGTATATATATATATATATATATATATATATATACATACATATATATAATGTATATTTTTCTTTAATTGATTTATTTTCAATGGGGCAAAAGAGGGGTGATTGGAACTTTTAGTTTGTTTTTTTATTTTTTCATATTCTTTTAAACTTTTTTTTTTTTTACATTTTTTTATTGATTGTACTATTCCCCCTAGGGAACTTTATGACTACACTTTCTGAGTGCTCCTGATCAGAGCCATGCTTCAGCATCCCTCTGATCAGAGAAATGCTCATCTCCTGTAAGTGCCACTGCACAGTGGGATTGCCATTGATTTCCACCACTCCAGGGAAATTTGAATGAGTCAGGTAATCCACCAGGATTGGAACATCTAATGGATGTGCCACTTCTGAGGTTTCTCCAGGCTGCTATTTTTAGGCTGAGGTGGGCCCAATAACCATGAGCCTCCCCAGCCTGAGAATACCAGCCCCCAGCTTTCTGCTTTATTTTGACTGGGTATCAAAATTTGGAGAAGAATGCAGGCTGTTTTTTAAAAATTACTTATTTAAATTATTAAAAGAAAGCCTTGTAGGGTCCACCATATTTTGATACACCGCCAAGATGACACACATGCAGTTGCTGCAGGCTCCGGATGTCTGCTTTATCTTTGCTGGTTAGCAAAAGACGGGAAACCCTACACCATCTTTTCTAATTATGTTATTATTTTTTACATTCCATATCGGGGAATCCGGACAGCTAGTGTGAGGGCAACCAATCACAGATGCTGGCCCACCGGTAGTCTGATTGCAACCAATTACAGACGCTGTCACAGAGGGTTGGGAGGTGAAGCAGTGAATAATAATCAGATTAAATGATTGGACGTGAAAGCAATGTGACAGTCAACTTGGTTATTAAAATGTACTGCTTTAATTACCATTTTGCTTTTTTTATCCAGTTGGCAGAACTTGAACAATAAGATGGACATCCCTGAGAAGTCCATGTTCAGGTTGCCGTGCATGGATACTAGGTGTCCAGTACATGGACCCCGTACTTTATAGTTCGGGTTCTCCCATCACTACACAGTAGCTGTTAAGCTGGTGTCACACTAAGCGACAGCGACAACGACGTCGCTGTTACGTCACCATTTTCGGTGACGTAACAGCGACCTTGTAAGTCGCTGTTATGATCGCTGCTTAGCTGTCAAACACAGCAGAAGCAGCGATCATAACGTCGCTGTGCTGCATGTGCAGAGAGCAGGGAGCCGCGCTTAGCGCTGGCTCCTTGCTCTCCTAGGTACAGTACACATCGGGTTAATTAACCCGATGTGTGCTGCAGCTACATGTCACAGTGCAGAGAGCAAGGAGCCGTGCGCACTGCTTAGCGCTGGCTCCTTGCTCTCCTTGCTACAGTATACATCGGGTTAATTACCCGATGCATACTGCAGCCACATGTCACAGTGCAGGAGCCGGCACTGGCAGCAAGAGCGGAGGCCGGTAACCAGCGTAAACATCGGGTAACTAGGGAAAGGTCTTCCCTTGGTTACCCGATGTTTACGCTGGTTACAGCTTACCGCAGCTGCCAGTGCCGGCTCCTGATCGCTTCATTTCGTCGCTCTCTCGCTGTCACACACAGCGATGTGTGTGTCACAGCGGGAGAGTGACGACCAAAAAATGAAGCTGGACATTCAGCAACGACCGGCAACCTCACAGCAGGGGCCAGGTCGTTGCTGGATGTCACACACAGCGACAGCGACGGGACGTCGCTGCAACGTCACAGAAAATGGTGACGTAGCAGCGACGTCGTTGTCGTCGTCGTTATGTGTGACACCAGCTTTAGTGTAGTTAGAGATTGGTAGGGAACTGTTAAAGCAAGTATATCAGAAAATTGCTTAGATTATGGGGCTAGATAGGAGAAAAATACTTTGTCTTCAACCACCCCTTTAACAATTCCAATAGGTGACAATTGGACCCCATCTTTCTGTAATTGCACCCTCGAAGGGACATCTAACGCCTAGTGTCTAATCGCAATAGAGTTGTTACTTGAAAGGAAGCATGCTACCACTCTGATAACACTGGACTTGTTCAAACGCTTTATGGAATAACCAGGTTTCGAAGCAAGCCTGGCAACAATTTCAGACTAGACAAGAACTAAATGTGGGTTGCAAGATATAAGTGCCGCCCCTGCAGCTGTCGATCCGCTCGGATCCAGGGGTGATTGCTCGTGGCTCGAGGGTCTCCGGACCCGGGGGCAAGGGGCCACACAAATGAAAGAAGGGGGGATATTTACAGGGAGTGACACTGATAGTTCATGACGCCACCTGTTACGAGGGGGACCCGGGAAAGCGTGCCAAGATGGGAAATGGACAGCTTCCGCCGGTCAAGGTCCACTGTGCGGTGTAAGGGACCGCCGCTATGGTGGGTGAAGAGTGAGCGGGTTGCTGCAAGCGATCGTCTGGAGTGTCACAGATGATTTATGTACACCGATCTGCCCTAACCCGTGAGGGTTGTATGGCACGGATCTCACGGCTCGGTGTACCTGTTGCACGGGGAAGCACAGAGGTGCCCACGCACGTGTGCCAGTGGAAGTCACGAGAATATGGCACGAGGGTAGCACAGAGGTGCCCACGCACGTGTGCTTTCAATAACCAGGTGAGTCCGGTGGAGACTTGAGGAGCTCACCTGGGACAGGAACACGACCTGTTGAAGGGGATACTGCCGGAGCAGCAAGGCAGGAACACGGCCTGCAAACCAGGTACTGCCTAAGCAGCAAGGGCCAAGCCCACAGAAGACAGTAATGCCTGAGCAGTGGCGTGGCAGCACGCTGCCAGACATCCAAACATAGAAGGACGGTCGCGCGCCGCCATGATGGCAGGAGGAGCTTTTAAGGAGGTGTCGTTCCACCCAAGGGCGGGCGCGAGGCGGAGATGACGGACTTGACCCAATCAGGGTCCACGACATCCCAGCCTGGCCAGTCAGGATTCACCACGTCACCAGCCTTGTCATCAAGCCGTGTGACGTCAGTGGGCGAATCAGAACCCACCACGCATTGCACATGCTCACCCTCCTGCCTCTGGGAAATAGAGGCGGGATCCTCGGTCTCACAATGTGCAGAGATAACGGGAGTCTCACTGCTTCCCTGAGCAGTAAACCTCTGCACATTGCGCAACCTCGCAGACCTTTGGGGCCGCTGAGCAGGAGGGTCTGCGGCAGGCCAGGAATGGGAGACAGCTTTACTCCTTGTAACAGGAGAACCACTAGGTGCCACCCTTCTGCTGCCTCTCTGAGAAGGTATCTCCTGCACACTGCGCAGTCTGGCAGACCTTCGGCGCTGCTGAGCAGGAGCGCTCGTGGCAGGCAAGGAATGGGAGACTGCCTCAGTCCTTGCCTCAGGAGAGCCATGAGATGTAACATTACCCCCCCGTCTAGGCCCCCCCCCTGTCCGTGCTCGAAGGCCGCTATCAAACCCGGGGCGCGGATATGATCCTTTAACTCCCAGGATCTATGCTCCGGACCACGGCCGGCCCACTCCATGAGGTAGTACCTCTTTCCCTGTATGACTTTTGTCTCCACAAGTTTTGCCACCTCAGGGTCGTCGGACGGGGAGTCGGTTTGAGCCAGCAGGGACCCCGAAAATTTATTAAGTCGTACGGGTTTCAGGAGGGACACGTGAAAGGTGTTGGCTATAGCCCAGCGTGGAGGGAGCTGGAGTCGATATGCCACAGGGTTTACCTGCTGTAGTACTTTAAACGGACCCAGATACCTAGGGGCGAATTTGGCTGCCTGTACCCGTAGGTTAACATTCTTAGAGGACAGCCATACTAGGTCACCAGGGGCGAAGGATGGTGCAGGGTGGCGGCGAACATCAGCCGTTGTCACCATCCGGTCTTTAGCCCTCTTAAGAGCCTCTTGGGTGTCATCCCAGATCTCCCGGGCCTTGGTCGCCCAATCCTCCACTCTAGTATCGGGTGACGTAATGGGCATCGGGACCGGGATTCTGGGATGTTGTCCGTTATTGAGTAGGAACGGAGTCTGACCAGAGGATTCATGGACCGAATTGTTAATGGCAAATTTGGCCCAAGGAAGGAGGTTAGCCCAGTTGTCGTGATGCGCGGAGATAAAATGGCGGAGGTAAGTTACCAAGGTCTGATTAGTCCTCTCCACTAGTCCATTGGTCTCGGGATGGTATGCGGAGGAGATGTTCAGCTCTATCTGCAGGAGCTTACAGAGCTCTCTCCAGAAGCGAGACGCGAACTGGGGACCCCGGTCGCTCACCATGCAACCTAAATACATGCCGAATGAACAAGGTGGCGAGAGCACGTGACGTCGGGAGTCGTGGGAGAGGCACCAAGTGGACCATTTTAGAGAAGTGGTCCGTGATGACCCATACGACCCTGTGCCCTGCTGACTTGGGCAGATCTCCCAGGAAGTCCATCCCTACCACTTCCCAGGGACGATCCGGCACTGGCAGTGGGTGAAGAAGACCTGCCGGTCTCTGCCGGGACGGCTTATTCTGAGCACACGACATACAGGCTCCCACATATTCCTGTATGTCCTGGGGTAGTCTCGGCCACCAATAATGCCTGGTCACCAGGTCTCTGGTCCTTTTGACCCCGAAGTGACCCCCGACCTTGGAGGCATGGGCCCACGATAGCACCTCGTTCCGTAGTTCAGGGGGAACGAGGGTTTTGCCAGGTGGCACCTGGTCCAAAGAAGTAGGAGTGACCATCCTCAAGCTGTCCGGGGGTAGTATAAGACGAGGCTCCTCCTCGTCCTCCTCCAACACAACCATACAACGTGACAAGGCATCGGCCCGTACGTTCTTCTCACCGGCCAGGTGGCGGATAATAAAGCGGAATCGGGAGAAGAATAAAGACCAACGGGCCTGCCTTGGGTTCAGGTGTTGTGCTGTCTGGAGGTATGTGAGGTTTTTGTGGTCAGAAAATACCTCAAATGGATGCTTCGCACCCTCCAGGAGATGCCGCCATTCCTGGAATGCTAGTTTCATCACCAGTAACTCCCTATCCCCTATGGAGTAGTTCCTCTCGGCCGGAGAAAAGGTCTTGGAGAAAAAGAAACACGGATGCTTCCTTCCTCGTTCGTTTTTCTGGTACAGGACTGCACCTGCACCGACCGAAGAGGCGTCTACCTCCAGTAGGAAGGGTTTGGAGATGTCTGGACGATGAAGGATGGGAGCTCTGGAGAAGTGAGTTTTGAGAGTGTGAAATGCCTCTACCGTTTCCCGTGTCCATGCTTTGGGATTAGCGCCCTTGCGGGTAAGGGCAATGATGGGTGCTGCCACCGTCGAGAAGTTGGGAATGAACTGGCGATAATAATTGATAAACCCCAAGAATCGCTGGATCGCCTTCAGCGAGCGGGGCTCAGGCCAGTTCATCACTGTCTCCAACTTCCCCGGATCCATTGCTAACCCCTGACTGGATACGATGTACCCCAGGAACGGCAAGGATTCCCGTTCAAAAACGCACTTTTCCAGTTTAGCATATAGCAAATGGGTGCGGAGCCTCTTAAGTACTCGGATGACATCCCTCCGATGGGTGGTAAGATTGGGGGAGAAGATAAGAATGTCATCCAGGTATGCAACCACGGAAAGATACAAATCCCGGAAAATGTCATTCACAAAGTCTTGAAATACGGCGGGGGCATTGCAGAGTCCGAAGGGCATTACTAGATACTCGTAGTGACCGTCCCTGGTGTTAAAGGCGGTCTTCCACTCATCGCCCTTTCGGACTCGCACTAGATTATACGCCCCGCGTAGATCCAGCTTTGTGAAGACCTTTGCCCCGCGGAATCGATCAAATAGCTCAGTAATGAGGGGCAAAGGGTATTTGTTCTTGATCGTGATTGCATTTAATCCCCTGTAATCGATACAGGGGCGCAGATCCCCTTCCTTTTTCTGCACAAAAAAGAACCCTGCACCAGCCGGTGAAATAGACTTGCGAATGAACCCCTTCGCCAGGCTGTCCTGAATATATTTGGATATAGCCTCCGTCTCTGGAGCAGAGAGTGGATACACTCTGCCCCTAGGGGGCTCGGAGCCTGGCTTCAGGTCTATTCGGCAATCATATGGCCGGTGGGGAGGAAGAGTATCTGCGGCCCTTTTGGAAAAGACATCCCTGTAGGCCTCATAAGGTGTCGGTAAACCCGGCCCCCCCTGTATTCCCTGAGGGCCCAACCGACCTAATGGTAGCGGGTGGTTCGGTAGTCACGAGGTGCTCTCTACAGGATCCTGCCCAGGATGAGATCTCCCCTGTTGCCCAGTTGAGTATAGGAGCATGCTGTCTCAACCAGGGAAGGCCCAGTAGGATCTCATCCGTCCCCCTTGGAAGCACCAGGAAGGACACCTGCTCATGGTGTCCCAGTGGTACATCCATCCTGAGAGGGATGGTGATCTGGGTGATAGGATCGAGTAGTATGGACCCGTCGACTACCCGGACCCTGAGTGGCTTGGGCAACAGAACCAGGGGAACTGAGTATCGGGTTGCCAGGGAGGTCGAGATGAAATTGCCTTCAGCGCCTGAGTCCAAGCAAGCCAGGGCAGAGAAGAGAGTAGTCCCGAACTGCAACTGGGCTCTGATAGTCAACCTAGAGGGAGAGGTAGCGTCTAGAGTCCCCCCTCTGATAGAAACTAGACGCTGTCTTTTCCCGACGGTTTGGGACATCGGGTAGCTATGTGTCCCCTCTGCCCACAGGAAAAGCAGATGACACAAGACCGAGAACCTGGGGCAGAGGAGACCACCTTGGACACCTCCATTGACTCCACGGAGTCGCCTACAGGACTGGCTGGGAGACCTGTCTGATGGAAGACGGGAGTCAGGCGCTTTTTAGGCCGAGATGACGTGGGTGCTGAAGAGACCTCGAGCCTTCGCTCCGCCTGGCGGATGTCTATGCGAGAGGCAACCTGAATCAAGGACTCTAAAGTGGCAGGCACCTCATGCGTGGCCAGTGCGTCTTTGACAAACCCTGCCAGGCCCTCCCAAAACACAGGGACAAGGACCTTATCCGTCCAGTCCAGCTCTGCGGCAAGTGTCCTAAAGTGTACAGCAAAGTCCCCGACTGAAGCGGACCCTTGCCGAAGTCGTAAGAGGCGCAGCGCAGAGTCGTGGGTGACTTGAGGCCCGAGGAACACCATTCTCATGGCCCCAAGATAAGCTGTTAAGTTATTCACCACCCGATCTCCGCGCTCCCACAACGGCGTGGACCACTTCAGCGCTCTCCCTGTGAGCAGGGACTGGACGAAGGCTACCTTCGCCTTCTCGGTAGCGTAAAGAGTCGCGGACAGCTCTAAGTAGGTGGTAACCTGGTTTATAAAACCACGGCACTCAGAGCTGTTGCCGCTAAAGCGCTCTGGAAGCGCAAGGCGAGGAGACCTTCCGCCCAATAGCACAGCCTGGGTAGCCGCCTCGGTGGCGACTGTCGTCAGACTAGTCTTATCGGAGGAAGACTGCTCCACTGCTGCCAATCGTGACTCCAACTGCTGCACATAACGCAGCAACTGCTGCTGCTCTTCAGCCATAGCCAGACCTTTGGCGCGACCGTAATGTTACGAGGGGGACCCGGGGAAGCGTGCCGAGATGGGAAATGGACAGCTTCCGCCGGTCAAGGTCCACTGTGCGGTGTAAGGGACCGCCGCTATGGTGGGTGAAGAGTGAGCGGGTTGCTGCTAGCGATCGTCTGGAGTGTCACAGACGATCTATGTACACCGATCTGCCCTAACCCGTGAGGGTTGTATGGCACGGATCTCACGGCTCGGTGTACCTGTTGCACGGGGAAGCACAGAGGTGCCCACGCACATGTGCCAGTGGAAGTCACGAGAATATGGCACGAGGGTAGCACAGAGGTGCCCACGCACGTGTGCTTTCAATAACCAGGTAAGTCCGGTGGAGACTTGAGGAGCTCACCTGGGACAGGAACCTGGCCTGTTGAAGGGGATACTGCCGGAGCAGCAAGGCAGGAACATGGCCTGCAAACCAGGTACTGCCTAAGCAGCAAGGGCCAAGCCCACAGAAGACAGTAATGCCTGAGCAGTGGCGTGGCAGCACGCTGCCAGACATCCAAACATAGAAGGACGGTCGCGCGCCGCCATGATGGCAGGAGGAGCTTTTAAGGAGGTGTCGTTCCACCCAAGGGCGGGCGCGAGGCGGAGATGACGGACTTGACCCAATCAGGGTCCACGACATCCCAGCCTGGCCAGTCAGGATTCACCACGTCACCAGCCTTGTCATCAAGCCGTGTGACGTCAGTGGGCGAATCAGAACCCACCACGCATTGCACATGCTCACCCTCCTGCCTCTGGGAAATAGAGGCGGGATCCTCAGTCTCACAATGTGCAGAGATAACGGGAGTCTCACTGCTTCCCTGAGCAGTAAACCTCTGCACATTGCGCAACCTCGCAGACCTTCGGGGCCGCTGAGCAGGAGGGTCTGCGGCAGGCCAGGAATGGGAGACCGCTTTACTCCTTGTAACAGGAGAACCACTAGGTGCCACCCTTCTGCTGCCTCTCTGAGAAGGTATCTCCTGCACACTGCGCAGTCTGGCAGACCTTTGGCGCTGATGAGCAGGAGCGCTCGTGGCAGGCAAGGAATGGGAGATTGCCTCAGGAGAGCCACGAGATGTAACAGCCACCCGTGATGTGCGATAATGGGCAGTACCGCCACTGCCGTTGGGAGTACCCAGGGCGATGGAGTGGGGCAGCTAGAGAACGTGACCCTACATGGGTAGTTGATTACCCCGGGACTCTAGATAGTGCCTTGGTATTGCAGGGGCTCGCGGGCTCGCCAGTTGCAGGGATTAATCAGGTACTCACTCAGAAGAACGCAGACACTGACAACGTAGTAAACTAAGTCTCTGACTGCCGCTGTCTCTTGAGGGGAGCTCATCCAGGTCTCGTCCCCTGCAGCACTGCCTAGTGGTCTGTGGCCTCTCTCCTGGCACTTGAATTTTGATGGTTCTTTGTGGCCCGTCAGCCCGGAGCTTTCCGGGCCCCGCTCCCTGCTGTGGCTAGCAAAGGAGCTTGCTCTTAGGGGCTCATGCTTGGGATTTCAGTGGGCTGCTTTTCTTGGAAAGCCCTATCTCCCTCGTTGCGCTAGTGCCCCTGATCTCTGAGCTGGTGGGAACAGTCCATAGAGGTCCTGTCCTCCGCAGGTTAATTGCCGGGTTTCTTGCAGCTTCTCCCCGACCTAGGGTCCGTGTACCCCGATGTGCCTTTGGTCCCAGCCCGGCTGTTCAACTGTAACTGCTGGCTATCCTCCGTGATTAGCCCAGCACCCAGTCACAACCTCCTGCGACCGGGTCCCTGACTACTCCGGGTCCAGACCACTGTCTGTAACCTAGGATACTTCTCCTCTGTGACCTCCAACTCCCAGCTCCTCACTCACTGGGAGCTACTTCTCTTCTGCCTGTCAGCTCTGCTCTGTTCTCCATTTCCTCCCTCGCTGACTTCCCCCTCCCACCACTCTGTCTGACCCCTAGGTGGACTGCCCTATTCCAGTTTAAGCAGCCCACTGGTGCGCCTGACAGGTGTGGTGCAAGGTGTCACTAGTATTTGTGAATGCTGGTGGAGGCAGTACTGCAAGATAGGGACCCAGAACCATGGGGGTTGAGTCCTGCACGGGAAGAGAAAGATTGTGCTGAACCCTGTGACGACCTGACTAGTCCAGGGCGTCACATAAGAGGCAGACAATTAAATTTGATTTCACAGATCAAATCCCTACAAGTCCTTACACCCAATTCGTTTCCATCTACCTGAATCACCAAAATGTCCTGGGGCCTTTCCAGGCTTGCATGGTAATGAAATTCTGGTATAAGTCTCAACCATATCATGCCACTGACCCCAGGACTGTAGCTTATTCTCTTAGTAAGCCCAGCTGACAGCCTGATGGCCTAACATATGCCCTTTAACACTCCCCATACCACATATGAGTGGTATAAAACACATACCAGCAGAGGGATATGTAAAAAAATGGAAGGGTAAACAAAAATGTATTTTTTAGTATACCTGGCTAGGTATGCAAGTTATATTTTTTAGTGTATAATAATTTTGGACAAACATACAAATGGCATAGCTTGGACTCCCCATGTCAATGCTTCAGTGGCTGCCTCTATAGAAAATGAATGACCCAAAATTGATCCGGTTTACACCTATATTTTTTTAAGCGTTTCTTCTTCTCTCCATACTGTGGCCATATATACATTCCTCCTCTCATCCTCTCCTCATAGTGTGTCTACCCCATATGTGCTCCTCTTCAGTGTCTTCAGCTCCACTGGAGCACTTACCACCAGCACTTTTTCCGCCTCTGCAGTGTATATGAGTGATGTCAGTGATGTGATAAGCTGACCTGATCACACTGCTGATGTTGCCAGGGCCTCAATTCTACTCTAGCCTGAAAGGTATGAGTAAAATTGATCACAGGGAGGCGGCGCGCTGGCCTTTCTCTGAGTCCGGCTGTCAGTTTGTTAGCTGAAGGTTATGTATGTATGGTAAGAATAATTGCTGAATTATTATACTATAGTATGTCACAAAAGTGAGTACACCCCATCACATTTTTATAAATGTTTTATTATAACTATTCTTGACTTAACACTGAAGATATGACACTTTGATGTAAAGTAGCTAGTGTACGGCTTATTTAAAAGTTGGTGTGCCTTCAAAATAAGTCCACACACAGTCATTAATGTCTAAACCACTGGCAACAAAAGTAGTACATCCATAAGTGAAAATGGCCAATTTTTGCCCAAAGTGTGAATATGTTTTGTGGATACCAATATTTTCAATCACTCCCTTAACTCTCTTGGGCATGGTTTTCACTAGAGCTTCACAGGTTGCCACTGGAATTCTTTTGCACTCTTCCATGATGAGCTGGTGGATGTTAGAGACCTTGTGCTCCTCCACCAGTGGCGTACCATTAATACAGTAGAGGCAGGCCACGCCACTGCTACGGGGCCCGTGACCTGAAGGGACCCGGGGCCGCTGCCCGCGGTGTGTGCACTTTCACTTTCCTCATTTCCAGTACGGGCGGACTGCCCCGGGCCGTCATCAAGCAGCTGATTAAGGGGGAGCCCGCACTGCTTGTATAGCTACAGGCGCCAACACAGAAATGCAGTGTCCGACCCACCCACACTGCACACAGCTCGGCCTCAGCTGTAGAGGGAGAAGTGGCCCAGGCAGCGTCTTCTACCAGTCAGAGAGCGGTGAGAGCTGCCAGGAGGAGAACAGCCAATCAGGAGAAGGGGCGGAGCTTGTTCAGTACAGCCGCTGGAGAATGAAATATGGAAAGGAAAAAACAGAGCAGGAGAAGGAACAAACTAGAAACGGAGAGCAGAAGGATCAGGAAGAAAAAGCACAGGATCTGAACACAGCCAGGAGGATCCAAAGGAAGTGGAGGAAGCCACTAACCCCTGTACTGTGACATTGCTGTATGTATTATCCCTGTACTGTGACATCATTGTGTGTATTATCTCTGTACTGTGACATCACTGTGTGTATTATCCCTGTACAGTGACATCACTGTGCGTATTATCCCTGTACAGTGACATCGCTGTGTGTGTATTACCCCTGTACTGTGACATTGCTGTGTGTATTTTCCCTGTACTGTGACATCACTGTGCGTATTATCCCTGTACAGTGACATCGCTGTGTGTGTATTACCCCTGTACTGTGACATTGCTGTGTGTATTTTCCCTGTACTGTGACATCACTGTGTGTATTATCCCTGTACAGTGACATCACTGTGTGTATTATCCCTGTAATGTGACATCGCTGTGTGTATTATCCCTGTACTGTGACATCACTGTGTGTATTATCCCTGCATTGTGACATCACTGTATGTATTACCCCTGCAATGTGATATCATTGTGTGTATTGTCACTGTGTTGTGACATCACTGTGTGCATTACACCTGTAATGTGACATCGTTGTGTGTATTATCCCTGTACTGTGACATCACTGTGTATTATCCCTGTACAGTGATATCACTGTGTGTATTATCTCTGTACTGTGATATCACTGTGTATTATCCCTGTACTGTGACATCACTGTGGGTATTATCCCTGTACTGGGACATCACTGTGTGTGTATTATCCCTGTACTGTGACATCACAGTGTATTATCCCTGTACTGTGACATCACTGTGGGTATTATCCCTGTACTGTGACATCACAGTGTGTATTATTCTTGTACTGTGTTATGGTTCCTAAGGCTTTGAAGAGGGTTATAATTGTTACCATTATATGGAGGAGACAGATGTGAAAATTTATAGGCACAAAGGAGGACATCGCTACTTTAGGCCAAGTTCACACACTGCAGACTTGGGAGGGGGATTTGCAGTGTAAACCAACTGGTCTTGGTGCAGTGGGCTTTGCTCAGTAACATGATGGTGCTTATATTCAGACTCTATGTGGTGATAATATTTAGTCATGGTGTGGCGGCATTATTTTGCAATGTATAGTAGTGTTATTGGTTTTGATATGGTGGGTTCTGTTCAGTATCACTATGTAGTATGTATTATTAGGTAATTGTATGACTAGTTTGTTGATGCAATACTAAAAAGAAATGTAGATATTTATGTGTCGCCCTGGAAAATCAGGTAGCCGCACAATAGGCCCCCGCATAACACTATCCCCCACGTAGGTCACATATAGCCGACCTGAAACCCTAGTCACCACCCCTCAGGGCAAGACAGGCACACCAGTGGGCGGGACCAGGCAGTTAGGGAACGCCCACCTAGGGGTCTAGATAGCCCAGGGCGGGAAAAGAAAGAGAAGAAGTCAGTAGTTTAAGTTGTGAGGAGCATGGGCTGGAGCTAGGTGTAGCTCCAGCAGAGGAGAGAGTTCAAGTTGAACAGTACCAGGGTCGGAGCCCTGGTGCCTTGGCTAGGTGGCAGACGGTGGTCTCCGTCAGCAGGAGATGGGAAGATGGTTCGGCAGAACCGAGGTGGACCAGGACAGGATTGAAGCCCGCCGGTACCTACACCTGGGACCCGACCGGAACCGTGCACAGAGGGGGTACTCGGACCCTGAAGCCACGGCCAATGGCGTAGCTAATCAACCGATTGAGGGCAGGATTACAGGTCCTGTCCCAACCAAAGTCCCAAAAGCAGACAACCACCCACAGAGAGGGATAGGGCAACCGCTAGGGCTCATAGATCCCACGGGTCAGCATCAGCGGGCACGGCTCCTCAGGCACACAAAAAGCCAGGAGCAGACTCCCGTATTCCATACCAGAAAGTCTAAACACAAACACAGCCAGTGCAGAGGAAAGACACGGTGGTCCGGGTGGGGGACCAGAGTACAACCGGCTGCAGCGGCCGGCCACCAGCACCTTGGTTTACCAAAGGACTCGTGTGATTCATTTACTCGTGAGTAACCCAACATTCCCCGGTCCATCCGGCGTGCAAGCCCCGGCCATCGCCATAACCTGCACAGTAACACTGGGCCCCGGGGCAACCATCCCTACCCACGGAGGGGTTAAGATTCGGCTGCCCTCACATCTCCCCCGGGGTGTCCCGCAATGGCAGCGGTGGTGTCCCACTTCACCAAACACCGTGGGTGGCGTCACGGACAATCTCTCTTTCTAAACAAAACCCCCTTTGTCACTTGTGGGCGGCGGACCCCTGCTCGAGCCCGGGTCCGGCTCCCGCTTGAGCCACAGCAAAGCTACCGGACCTGAGCGTCCCCAAGCAGCCCCCCTTGGCTGCGGTCTGTCCCCCGCCCGCAACATTTATAGATTTGTATTTTTTAATTATTTTTCCGCCGGCAGTAAATGTATCAGCAATTACTGTGAGACACTTTGGTAGGACTATTTTTTAGTACTGTTTACTCTGGAGTTCTTTGGTTTGTTGGCTGCGGCTGATCCTACTGTTTGCAGGCAGTGCTCAGCGAGCATCAGGCGCTGCGGTGATCAGCAAGCGTCAGGTGCTGCGGTGCTCAGCGAATGTCAGGTGTCACACACAGTCACAAAACAGGAGCACAGGCGCACAGCACTGCCTAGACTGGTGCTCTGCAGACAGAGCCACACCCAGTAATAGTCTACTTACTGGACTGGTAGATGTGTAGCCTGGCTAGAATAAATATTAATTCATAATTGGTGTATATATGCCCCCCCCAATAATTTCTATGCCTTTCCACTGGCCCCTAGTAAGTTGTATGTGCCCCCCCAGTAACTTGTATGTGCACGCCAGTAACGTGAAAGCCGCCCCCAGTAATCTATATGCTGTATATTATTCAGACTTTTGTTATGGGGCCCTATGATTTCTATGTACACCCCTGTCATCCCCCGTCTGTTTTTGAGGATGCCCCAAAGATGCTTAATAGGCTTTTTAGGTCTGGAGACATGCTTGGCCAGTCCAGTATCTTTACCCTTAGTTTCTTTAGTAAGGCAGTGGTCACCTTGGCGTTGTGTTTGGATTATTTATCATGTTGGAATACTACCCTTGAGCCCAGTTTCTGAAGGGAGGGGATCATGCTCTGGTTCAGTACAGTTAGGTCCAAAAATATTTGGACAGTGACATAATTTTCGCGAGTTGGGCTCTGCATGCCACCACATTGGATTTGAAATGAAACCTCTACAACAGAATTCAAGTGCAGATTGTAACATTTAATTTGACGGTTAGAACAAAAATATCTGATAGAAATTGTAGGAATTGTACACATTTCTTTACAAACACTCCACATTTTAGGAGGTCAAAAGTAATTGGACAAATAAACCAAACCCAAACAAAATATTTTTATTTTCAATATTTTGTTGCAAATCCTTTGGAGGCAATCACTGCCCTAAGTCTGGAACCCATGGACATCACCAAACGCTGGGTTTCCTCCTTCTTAATGCTTTGCCAGGCCTTTACAGCCGCAGCCTTTAGGTCTTGCTTGTTTGTGGGTCTTTCAGTCTTAAGTCTGGATTTTAACAAGTGAAATGCATGCTCAATTGGGTTAAGATCTGGTGATTGACTTGGCCATTGCAGAATGTTCCACTTTTTTTGCACTCATGAACTCCTGGGTAGCTTTGGCTGTATGCTTGGGGGTCATTGTCCATCTGTACTATGAAGCGCCGTCCGATCAACTTTGCGGCATTTGGCTGAATCTGGGCTGAAAGTATATCCCGGTACACTTCAGAATTCATCCGGCTACTCTTGTCTGCTGTTATGTCATCAATAAACACAAGTGACCCAGTGCCATTGAAAGCCATGCATGCCCATGCCATCACGTTGCCTCCACCATGTTTTACAGAGGATGTGGTGTGCCTTGGATCATGTGCCGTTCCCTTTCTTCTCCAAACTTTTTTCTTCCCATCATTCTGGTACAGGTTGATCTTTGTCTCATCTGTCCATAGAATACTTTTCCAGAACTGAGCTGGCTTCATGAGGTGTTTTTCAGCAAATTTAACTCTGGCCTGTCTATTTTTGGAATTGATGAATGGTTTGCATCTAGATGTGAACCCTTTGTATTTACTTTCATGGAGTCTTCTCTTTACTGTTGACTTAGAGACAGATACACCTACTTCACTGAGAGTGTTCTGGACTTCAGTTGATGTTGTGAACGGGTTCTTCTTCACCAAAGAAAGTATGCGGCGATCATCCACCACTGTTGTCATCCGTGGACGCCCAGGCCTTTTTGAGTTCCCAAGCTCACCAGTCAATTCCTTTTTTCTCAGAATGTACCCGACTGTTGATTTTGCTACTCCAAGCATGTCTGCTATCTCTCTGATGGATTTTTTCTTTTTTTTCAGCCTCAGGATGTTCTGCTTCACCTCAATTGAGAGTTCCTTAGACCGCATGTTGTCTGGTCACAGCAACAGCTTCCAAATGCAAAAACACACACCTGTAATCAACCCCAGACCTTTTAACTACTTCATTGATTACAGGTTAACGAGGGAGATGCCTTCAGAGTTAATTGCAGCCCTTAGAGTCCCTTGTCCAATTAATTTTGGTCCCTTGAAAAAGAGGAGGCTATGCATTACAGAGCTATGATTCCTAAACCCTTTCTCCGATTTGGATGTGAAAACTCTCATATTGCAGCTGGGAGTGTGCACTTTCAGCCCATATTATATACATAATTGTATTTCTGAACATGTTTTTGTAAACAGCTAAAATAACAAAACTTGTGTCACTGTCCAAATATTTCTGGCCCTGACTGTATGTCATGGTACATGTTGGCTTTTATGGTTCCCTCAATGAACTGTATCTCTCCACAGCAGGCTACAGGCAAATAAGTGTATCTTGATGTTATCAGAGCACAGGAAATAGTTCCAGTAATCCATGTCCAGTAATCCAAGTCTGCTTGTCTTCAGCAAAATGTTTTGTGGGTTTTTTGTTGTGCATCATCTTTAGAAGAGGCTTCTTTCTGGAATGACAGCCATTCAGACCAATTTGATTCAGTGTGCGGTATATGGTGTGAGCTCTGACAGGTTGAACCCCACCTCACACCTTTAACCTCTGCAGCAATGCTGGGACCACTCATACATCTATTTTGAAAAGACAGCCTCTAGATATGGTGTTGAACATGTGCACTCAAGATCTTTTGGTCGACCATGGCGAGGCCTATTCGTTAAACCACTGTATGATCTTGGCCACCATGCTGTAGCTCAGTTTTAGGGTGTTGGTAATCTTCTTATAGCCTAGGCCATCTTTATGTAGAGCAACAATAGTTTTTTCAGATTCTCAAAGAATTCTTTTCTATGAGGTACCATGTTCAGTTTTCAGTGATCAGTATAAGAAAGGGTTACCTTTAATACTGAATTTAGCACATCTGCTCAAAATTCCCACTGAAGACCTTGTAATGCCGAGTCAGATTACTCTGGGAGGAAAAAATGTCTGTTTGGGCATAATTTGGTAATTTTCACTTAGGGGTATACTCACTTTTCTTGCTTGAGATTTAGACATTAATGGCTGTGTGTTGTGTTATTTAGATGACACATCAAATTCACACAGTTACACAAGCTGTACACTGACTGATTTACATTGTATCAAAGTGTCAGATCTTCAGTGTTGTCCCATGAAAATATATAATAAAATATTTACAAAATGTGAGCGGTGTACTGACTTTTGTTACATTCTGTATGTTGAGCCCTACTACTTAAAGGGATTATTTGGTTGCACTCACTGTGTGTGCTGAAAGGATTTGCCGCTTTCTAAGCTGAGAACCTGACCACAATATGCCTTCTCCCGACCACAACCTGACTAGTAGGCGCGGCCATGCTCAATATGTTTGTCTTCAGCTAGGCCATGCCCACTTGTTGGGTTCTGGCTTAGAGTATATATACCGCTTACTCGCTGTCACATGACCACCATTCCCAGCTCAGAATCCAGAGGATCCTCGCAGCGGACAGTGGGTGCAATGGGAAGATTCATTAGTGACTATAGACTTATCATTTTAGCCAGGACAACCCCTATAATGCATATGGTAATACCACAGTAAAAAAAAACAATGGTAATGTAATATAATGGCAATACCAACAAATTAATAATATAGTGATACATGCTTTTCAATATTATATGGTGATAACCCTTACTGTATGAATGTAGTATGAATATAAATGAATATAGCATGGTGATAGTTACTGAATAAATATAGTATGGCACTCACTTATTGTTTTTACAAGTTGAATGAATTTCTTTAGCCGTATTATTCTCAGTCATATGGGTTTTTTTTACTTTTCATATGCATCTTTTTAGTTATTTTTTTAAATGTGCATATTACACAAGGGACTGTAGTAAATGACCCCACATGGCTAATGTTTTGATAATCACGTTAATTATCACATAATTAGTGATACAAGGACAGTGTTTGATTTCTGCACAGTTTATACCCAAGAGTTTGGCCTCTTTAGCACACCTGTAATGAGAAGTGTTAATTTAGGAAAATTAAATAATTTGTACATAATTTTCCTAATGTTTCAGTCTATTACATGCATGCCAGCTGATTTAGTTTCATGGCTTACAATCCTGCTGACATTTGCAATCAAACAGTACCCATCTAAATGATGAGTTTTAGGCTATGTGCGCACGTCGCGTAAAAACATGCAGTTACGCTGCGCTTTGTAGCGCAGCGTAACTGCATGCGTCCTGCGTCCCCTGCACAGTCTATGGAGACTGTGCAGGGGCCGTGCGCACGTGGCGTTTAAGAGCGCAGCGCTTTGGCTACTGCCGAAGCGCTGCGCAAAAAGAAGTGACATGTCACTTCTTTCCTGCGCTTTGCCGGCAGCTCCTGCTCTGTCTATGGCAGGAGCTGCAGGCAGAGCGCATGGAATCGGCGCTCACTACGGACATTTCTGCAGCGATCTAAAGCGCACATGTGCTCTTCAGATCGCTGCAGAAATTTCTGCAGGGCTTGTACGCAACGTGCGCACATAGCCTTAAAAGGTCAAGTTGGTTGCCAAGAATTATATCAATATCCCAAAAGTTGGCATATAAAGGTGTGGAAAAACGCAAAAAGAAAAAAATATCTTGGTTTTCCATTAGTCATTAACACATGCAAAATAAAATATTAAGTCAATGTTCTACATTATTAATATCAATCTCATCCTATTTTTGGTCTATTTCAGACTATTTTTATAATTTTATAGAGGAAAAAGCATATAATGAATATGGATGGGCGAGGGCTAAAATGCTCAATACGCGAGTCGAGCAATTTCTTAGGCTTGGATGCTCTTCTTGGGTAACGAGCATAATGGAATTGAATGGGAAAATGGAGATTTTTTTTCTCCCTCCATCTCCACCTGGTTAGCATGCAAAGCTTTCTCTTTAATTTTGAGCAGCGAGCGTTTGAGTAGACACTGAAGCAGGATGGTTACGCTGATTATGGCGCCATCGTCGAACACCATATTAGTTGATTCCTCTCAACTTTGGAGAATCTCACACATGTCACATATCAATGGCAACTTTTCGGTTCTTATGTGCAGAGGCTGACCGAAATACCGATGGGCATGTTGTAGCTGATATTCAACTACTGCACTCTGCTGCTCACAAAGCCTTGCCAACATACAGTTGAAACCAGAAGTTTACATACACTATCTAAAAAGTCAAATATGTATGTTTTTCTCCCTATCTGACATGAAATTACAATAAACCTTTCCCGTTTAAGCTCAATTAGGAACCAAATTGTTTATGTTTGCCAAATGCCAGAATAATGAAAGAGCAAGAGAATGTTTTAAGGCATTTTTTTATTTTCTGCAAAGTCAAAGGTTTACATACACTAAGAGTACTGTGTCTTTAAACAATATGGGACAGCCCATATAATGATGTCATGTCTTTGGAAGCTTCTGATGGGTTTATTGGCAACATCTTAATTAGAGACATCTGTGGATGTATTTTAATGCACACCTGAAACACACTGCTTCTTTGTGTAACATCATGAGAAAGTCAAAACAAATCAGCCAAGATTTCAGGAAGAGAATTGTGGACTTGCAGAAGTCTGGTTCATCCTTGGTTACAATTTCCAGATATCTGAAGGTGCCTTGTTCATCTGTACAAACAATTATATGCAAGTACAAACAAGATGGGAATGTCCAGCCATCATACCACTCCGGAATAAGACGGGTTCTGTGTACCAGGGAAAAATGTGCTTTGGTCAGACATGTGCATATCAACCCAAGAACAAAAGCAATATACCTTGTGAATATGCTGGAAGAAGATGGTAAAACTGTGTCATTATCCACAGTGAAATAAGTACTGTATCAACCTGGGCTGAAAGGCCACTTTGCCAGGAAGAAGCCATTACTGATAAAGAAATAAGAAACATAAAAATGCCAAATTAATGTATGCAAATGCACACAGGAACAAAGACCTTCATTTTTGGAGAAATGTCCTGTGATCTGATGAAACTAAAATTGAACTGTTTGGCCATAATGACCATTGTTACCTTTGGAGGAAAAAAGGAGAATCTCTCAAACCTAGGAACTCTTTATACTGTAACTGTTCTTTCACCTACACAGAACAAAACTCAAGAAATAATTTTTTTATGTTAAATTTCCTATAAAATAATACCACAGATATATCTTGCTACACAAACTGGACATTTCATTATAAGCTAAGGTTTAGACTTTCATAGAAGAGCACCTAGTTTTGTCTTATAAAGCCCCATAAAAACCTTTTACTATAAATTATATTATACCTTAAGTGTTATCATTTTGTAACCCACCTGTTCCCCCGACTTCCACCATTCAAGTATCATATTTACTAGTGTGTAATATATACTTTACTCTGTTAATTATTTAACATGGGAATATCAATAGTAATGAGATAAATTAATTTAGTCAATCATCTGTGTGAAATAATGACTTTAAAATTTTTTTATCTCTCAGGAGAAACTGCTACAGATATTACTTTCATCATCATCAGTTTAATTCGTTTAATCCTGATAATAAATAAACTATATAAGGATAGTTTCACACTTGCGTTGAAAGGTATCCGTTGCATTGCGTTGTGTGACGGATGCAACAGATGTGTTGCATATAGTGGCACAACGGATGCAACGGATGCTGCAAAACAACGGAGTCCGTTTTGATTTTTTATTTTTACAGTTTACCGGCGGCAGACTATTGTGAACGATCAGCTGATCACTCACAGCAGCCAGTCACCGGGTGATCAGCTGATCGCTCCCAGTAGCTGGCCGCCGGGTGATCAGCTGATGGCTCGGCCGCCGAGAATGTGTGCGGGGGCGGAGTGAGGAGTGGGTGGAGCCGAGCGGGCCATGGCGCTGAAGATAGGTGAGTGTGCGTGTGTGTATGTATATGTATGTGTATGTGTGTGTGTGTGTGTGTGTGTATGTACATACATGCGGAGTGGAGTGCGGGAGGGGGCGGAGCCAAGCGGGGAAGTGTCGGGCTCCCTGCACACGTAGCGAGGGTAAATATCGGCAAAGCACTTTGCTTGGTTACCCGATATTTACCTTGGTTACGGGTGCAGGGAGCCAGAGAGGGCATGCGCAGTGAAATCCAACGGATTGCGCTGCTCAAAAAAGTTACATGCTGCGTTTCTCCCGCCCGGCGCAGCGTCAAAATAATGATGCTGCGTCATCCAGCGGATGCAACGCTGACACTTGCGTTACAGTGCGTCGGCCATACAAGTCTTTGGAGAATAGCGCAGTGCGTTAACGGACTGCACTATTCTCCATAGTGACGGACTCCGCTGAACGCAAGTGTGAAAGTACCCTTAAAAGAAAAAGTAATGCAATCACCAAATCAGTTAATGTAATATGTTTTAGATGACACACACATGTTCATTTATATGTGTGTGCGCATCTGCATGTATATATATAATATACATATATATATATATATATATATATATATATATATACATATACTAGCTGTAGTACCCGGGATAGTAACTGTCTCTCTGTCTGTCTGTGTCTGTCTGTCTGTGTGTCTGTCTCTGTGTATCTGTCTCTTTGTGTCTGCCTCTTTGTGTCTGTCTCTGTATGTCTGTCTCTGTGTATCTGTATCTGTCTATCTGTGTGTCTGTCTCTCTGTCTCTCAGTCTGTCTCTTACCCTCTCTGTCTCTGTGTGTTTGTCTCTTTGTCTGTCCCTTTCCCTGTCTGTCTCTGTCTGTCTGTGTTTCTTTCTCCATCCATGTGTGTCTTTGTCTCTATCCATGTCTGTCTGTCTGTGTCTATCTCTCTGTCTGTTTGTGTCTATGTCTCTGTCTGTTTGTGTCTATCTCTCTGTCTGTTTGTGTCTATGTCTCTGTGTGTCTCTGTTTCAGTCTCTCTGTCTCTCTCTATCTCTGTGTCTGTCTGTGTCTGTCTGTCTCTCTCTCTGTCTGTTTCTCTCTCTCTTTGTCTGTCTGTCAGTCTCTATCCCTGTCTGTCTCTTTCCCCATCTGTCTCGTTCCAAGTCTGTCTCGTTCCAAGTCTGTCTCGTTCCAGGTCTGTCTCATTCCCCATCTCTCTCTTTCCCCATCTGTCCCTTTCCCTGTTATGATCCGGAACCATGGAAGACCACCACAAATCATTGGCAAAAGGTGACAAGAGCATTGGCAACTAATCTGGCCGCCATCCCCTTAATAACCATCACAACTAGAAGTAGCCGAGGGGTGAACTAACATCCTGTGCACCGCAAACCCAGCCGGAGAACTAACTATCCTAAAGGTAGGAAAGATGAATAACTCTCTGCCTCAGAAAATAGACAAGAATAGCTAGCCCCCACATTCAAAGACTGCGGTGATATAGGAAAAACATAATACACAGGTAGATGACAGGATTAGCAAAAGGTGAGGCCCCCGCTGACTAAAATAGGAAAGGACAGGAAAGGGACTGATGGTGGCCAGAGAAAAACCCTGCAGAATACCAACTTCCTGATAGTACAAAAAGGCCCTCAGATCGCACGATCTGAACTCCGTCCTATACCAGGTGCCCTTGTCATACCAATGAACAGAAAACAAGAATCATAACAAAGTCAACAAGCCACAAACACATGGACCCAAAGGAGCTATACTCCACACAGAACTGCAGGGAGTTCCTCAACAATCCACTAAGGGGGAAAATCCCTGCAAGCAAATAAACTGAAACCAACCACAGCAAATGACAAACCCAGATAAACAAAAGAACCAGGCAATAAATAAAGAGCAAGCACTTATCTGGGGAAGATGTGGTGTAGAGCAGGATTAAGCAGGCTGGAGATACAAAGAACAACTGACATCCGGCAACAGCCTGCAATCAGACCAGGATTTAAATAAGCAGAGAGTTAGCAAAGGAAACACCCACTGCACAACACACCTGGTCCAAGTCCAAACCATTCCTGGCCACCAGAGGGAGCCTTCCAGCAGCCAAAACATAACTAACATTCACAACATTTCCCCATCTGTCTCTTTCCCCATTTGTCTCTTTCCCCGTCTGTATCCGTCTCTTTCCCCATCTATCTCTGTTTCTTTCCCTGTCTCTGTCTCTTTCCCTGTGTCTTTCCTGTCTTTCTCTTTCCCTGTTTGTCTCTTTCCCTGTTTTTGTCTCTTTCCCTGTCTTTTTCCCTTTTTCTGTCTCTTTCTGTGTCTTTCCCTTGTCTGTCTATCTATTTCCCTGTCTGTCTCTCTATGTTTGTCTCTTCCCCTGTCTGCCTGTCTCTTTCCCTGTCTGTCTGTGCCTGTCTCTTTCCCTGTCTGTGTCTGTCTGCCTCTGTCTGTCTTTTTGACTGTCTGTCTCTCTCTGTCTCTTTCCCTGTCTTTCTGTCTGTCTGTCTGTCTCTTTCCCTATCTGCCTCTATCTCTGTCTCACTGTCTCTGTCTCTTTCTGTGTCTCTCTATCCATTTACCCACCAACATCTTATTACCTCACACATAAGCTTCTTATACTAACAAGTTATTTTGCTCCAATAGCATCCAATTCCAGCTCCTATTAATAACCTGGAGCTCCCAGCTCCATTGACTTTAATGGAGGCAGTTTTTTTGGAAAGTAACTGTAAAGTGCGGGGTTAAATTTTCCAGTCAAAACATAGTCTATGACTTTCCCTGAGTCACATGGGGCATCTGTGCAAAATTTTGTGGCACCACATAATGGTCACAGACTCCACACTGTCTGCCATGTGCCAAAAACAGATTCCATTAAAAAACCATGTGACCTGTCAGACGCATGTCAAACACACCCATGGCTGGGGTATGTAGGTAGCCAGAACCACCCATCTCCTTAGCCACCTGTGAACCTGCCCTGATAATAGCTGAGCAGAAACATGTAGCACTAAAGGTACCAGCATGGAACTCCAGGTTCACACCACTTATGTGGTACATACCAGCCATTAGCAAAGTAGCCGGTCACCACCTCACAATATACAGTATATATATACTGCTTGCAGAATTATTAGGCAAGTTGTATTTTAGAGGATTTTTTTTTAATATGGACCAACAACTGTGTTATCAATAAGATCAGAAGACTTTAGATTTTGCCATCTTAGGAGATTATCTGTTTGTGCAGGTAACTATTGCAGTGCAGAATTATTAGGCAACTTGATAAAAAACAAATATATTCCCATCTCACTTGTTTATTTTCACCAGGTAAACCAATATAAATGCACAAAATTTAAAAATAAACATTTTTGACATTCAAAACCAAAACCCAAAAAATGAGTGACCAATATAGCCACCTTTCTTTATGATGACACTCAACAGCCTACCATCTATAGATTCTGTCAGTTGCTTGATCTTTTTACAATCAACATTGCGTGCAGCAGCCACCACAGCCTCCCAGACACTGTTCCGAGAGGTGTACTGTTTTCCCTCCCTATAGATCTTACATTTTATGAGGGACCACAGGTTCTCTATGGGGTTCAGATCAGGTGAACAAGGGGGCCATGTCATTGTTTTTTCATCTTTTAGACCTTTACTGGCCAGCCATGCTGTGGAGTAGATGGATACATGAGATGGAGCATTGTCCTGCATGAAAATCATATTTTTCTTGAACAATACCGACTTCTTCCTGTACCACTCCTTGAAGAAGTTGTCTTACAGAAACTGACAGTAGGTCTGGGAGTTGAGGTTGTCCTTGAAACGTGTGTTTTATGCTTCTCCTTTTGTAACACAGGCGCGCCCAGTTTTTCCTTTTGTAACATAGTGGTTACTTCTTTTGTAACACAGACGTTACATACTAGCTACAAGTATTTTTCCTTGTCTGTTTTTACAGCCCTGAGTATCCAGGTGATATATCGGTGTTTTGGGTGCCCCGGGACGCCCTCAGAAGTGGGGGTGACTGAGTTTCATGTTTAACCTCTCGTCACCCTCTGGTTTCTAAATCTTCTTTTCCTCACACACTTGAAATTTGTGTTCCAAATGAATTTATTATTCTCTTTTATCTGGTATTGGGGTCATGGGTACCCCAAAATCAGTGAAAAGATTCTAATATTGCATTTAGTTTGTGTTCACCATTTGGGGTGTCTATGTGAAACTGGGTCACCCATTGGGGTACCCAAATTTAAAAGCTACGCATTACCTTTTTGGATTTATTCTCTTTTATCTGGTATTGGGGTGCCATATCTTTTGCACCTGAATGTCCTGGTGACATGTCTGTCTTTGGCACATCATGGGGTACCCCAAAATTAGTGAAAAGATTCTAAAAATATTCTAATATTGCATTTACTTTGTGTTCACCATTTGGGGTGTCTATGTGAAACTGGGTCACCCATTGGGGTACCCAAATTTAAAAGCTACGCATTACCTTTTTGGATTTATTCTCTTTTATCTGGTATTGGGGTGCCATATCTTTTGCACCTGAATGTCCTGGTGACATGTCTGTCTTTGGCACATCATGGGGTACCCCAAAATTAGTGAAAAGATTCTAAAAATATTCTAATATTGCATTTACTTTGTGTTCACCATTTGGGGTGTCTATGTGAAACTGGGTCACCCACTGGGGTACCCAAATTTAAAAGCTACGCATTAGCTTTTTGTATTTATCCTCTTTTATCTGGTATTGGGGTGCCATATCTTTTGCACCTGAATGTCCTGGTGACATGTCTTTCTTTGGAGTGCCCTGGGATACCCCATAATCAGTGAAAAGATTCTAATATTGCATACATTCAGAGCAGAAATGAATGTGTCACATGGATTTATGTCTTTGTACATCAATTAAGAAGCCCTAATTTTTGAGTGGTGCCTTGACTTTCTAGCTTCCATGGCTTCGGTGCAAAAAGGGGATGAAAGACTTGTGCAGGTTTCGTATGAGTCAGAGGACTGATCGACAACCAACAAAGCTGTTTGTAGAGGGGGCTTTGGGCTTCCTGGGGACACTGTGACCCACTTTCTCTAGCACTTACCATCAGAAAAGGCAATCTGGGCCCCAGAGTGCATATTTATTTTAGGATGTGGCCCCTGAAGTCTGGACCCAGAAGAGCACATCCAATAATAAATGTAAACTGTGGGTAGTAAATAATAATATGCTTACATAACAAAATTACACCATAAAAATAACAAAAAAATAACTGAAAAAAGATTTATTAATATCCTTACTGTAATATTAACACACAGCTCTATGTTTGCACCAGCCAGTCCACCTGTGTTTTATCTTGCATATACACAACTGACTGTGTATTTTCACTTAAATTTTGAGCTGTATATTGAAGAGTGAACCGATGGTGACGTGGAAATAAATCTGCTATAGTGAAAGTTTAAAAATGACCAGTAGATGGCAACATAACCTGCTCTCCATGCATTGCTTGGAGGGGGAGGGGGCTAAGAGTTTGTACATTGAACCTTGTGTGTGAAAAGACAATGAATCTTAATTGCTTGTTTAGGGGACTTTTTGAGTGCAGCACAATATAATAATAATAATAATAATAATAAGTCTTATTTCTATAGCGCCAACATATTCCGCAGCGCTTTACAATTAAGAGGGGACGTGTACAGACAATATGAGACAATAAATACAAAATGACAAAATTAAGATACTAGGAGGAGTGAGGGCCCTGCTCGTAAGCTTACAGTCTATGAGGGAATAGGGGAGGCACGAAAGGTGAATGGGGGGGAGCACAATGAATGAAAAGTCTTTTTTTAAGAACCGAAAAAACACAAATAGCTTATGAGTAGGGGGAAGAGTGAGCTTTTCATTATGTTTGACTATTAAAGAATACAATATATTATTCTGGGTCCTATAATTATGTTATAAGCTTGATTCATTTCACAAAATACCACCAATAAACCAAGCTCGTATCATACAGTTTTCACCATAGCAGAGTTTAAGACATTAAGTTTATTAGCAAAAGAACAGGTGTATCTCTATCATGTGTTCATTTAACAGAATGCATAGTTTCAAAAGGGAAGGTACATTATTTTTCCCTATAGAGAAGTGAGATAGCAAATTCCAATTAAAATTGTTATATTTATTGATAATATAATATATAATAATATAATATAAGCCGAGATACAAGAATTGCCTCAAGTGGGGTCTGATTACCATGTGATTTTTTTCTTGGTAACTGTAACATTGTGGGGTACATTTGAGGAGACATATTTTGGGGGGCAGGCTGAAACTGTTAAATACTGCCTCCCACAGCTCTAAAATAATGACTCCTGTTTTTATGTCCCCAAGTGATTTTTTTCTTCACTAAAAACACATACTTTATGAGTTTGATGTACCGACCATAAGCTGAGCTATAAGAATTGCTCCACCAAGGCATATACCTGTTGCGTATACTGTGGACCCCATATGCAATAATAATTACATATGGTGTTTTATAAAAATTGCATATACATTTCCTTATGTGTACTAACAATCATTAATTTTGTATTTCCACACTTTAGGAATGATCAAACAAAAGTTCTGAAAGTCCAATCTGAAAATAGAGATCCATTGCTTTGCTTTTAAATAGCAAAGCAACCCACTGTGTGAGGAGGGGGGTTAAGAGTTTGTTTATTGACACTTTTGTGTGACAACACATTGAATGGTAATGAGATAATGAGATGCTTACTTTGGGGGAAGAAGTCGGCAGCACAGCACAGAGTGAAAAAAAAACTATAGCCAGCTTAACTGCATATAAGGCCCAGAAACTGTCCAAACATGCAAAAGTCATAATGACATGTTCTGCACCTTCTGACAGAAAAATGCACCAATAAATTCATGTGGCTTTGGTGTGTTTTTTTCCCAATGTATTTTTTTTTTTAGTGAAGTCAATGGCTGGGAGGGCCAAAAATGCATCAACAATTGACAAGCTGCAGATTTTCTTCAGATTTTATATGGATAGAGGGATAGAGGGATAGAGAGATAGATAGATATTATTATTATTATTTATTAATAGAGCACCATTAATTCCATGGTGCTGTGCATGAGAAGGTGGTTACATACAGAGTACATCTACAAGTTACAGTATACAGACTAGTACAGAGGGAAGAGGGCCCTACCCTTGCGGCTTACATTCTAAAGGATTGTGGGGAGGAGACAGTAGGTGGGGTGTAGATCGGGCGGCGGCTCCGCACGGTGGACGGGCGGCGGCTCCGCACGGTGGTCGGGCGGCAGCTCCGCACGGTAGTGAAGCAGTGAGGTCATTGTAGATTATAGGCATTTCTGAACAGATGGGTTTTCAGGCTCCGTTTGAAGCTTGCAAGGGTAGCAGATAGTCTGACGTGTTGAGGCGGCGAGTTCCAGAAGACTGGGAATACTCGGGAGAAGTCTTGGAGTCGGTTGCGTGAGGAGCAAATGAGCGAGGAGGAGAGAAGGAGATCTTGGGAGGACCGGAGGTGGCGTGTTGGGGTGTAGTGGGAGATTAGTTCGGAGATATACGGAGGAGAAAGATTATGCACAGCTTTGTAGGTCAGTGTAAGTAGTTTGAATTGGATACGGTGGAAGATTGGGAGCCAATGGAGGGACTTGCAGAGGGGAGAAGCGGGGTGGTATTGAGGAGAGAGGTGGATCATTCGGGCAGCAGAATTAAGGATGGACTGGAGAGGGGCGAGCGTGTTAGCAGAGAGGCCGCAGAGGAGGATGTTACAGTAATTGAGGCGGGAGATTATGAGGGCATGCACTAGCATTTTTGTAGATTGCAAGTTGAGGAAAGGACGGATTCTGGAAATATTTTTGAGTTGAAGTAGGCAGGAGGTGGTGAGGGATTGGATGTGTGGTATGAAGGACAAGGCAGAGTCACAGGTCACTCCGAGGCAGCGAACTTTGGGTGCAGATAGATAGAGTGATAGAGGGATAGATAGATAGGCGATAGATAAATGGATAGATATTAATAATAATAATAAGTTTTATTTCTATAGCGCCAACATATTCCGCAGCGCTAGATAGATAGATAGAGGGATAGATAGATAGATAGAGGGATAGAGAGATAGATGGATAGATAGATAGATAGATAGAGGGATAGAGGGATAGATAGATAGATGGATAGATAGATAGATAGATAGATAGAGGGATAGAGGGATAGATAGATAGATGGATAGATAGATAGATAGATAGAGGGATAGAGGGATAGATAGAAAGAGGGATAGATAGATAGAAGGATAGATAGATAGATAGAGGGATAGATAGATAGATAGATAGATAGATAGAGGGATAGATAGATAGATAGATAGAGGGATATATAGATAGATAGATAGATAGAGGGATAGATAGAGAGATAGATAGATAGATAGATAGATAGATAGAGGGATAGATAGAGAGATAGATAGAGGGATAGATAGATAGATAGATAGATAGATAGAGGGATTGATAGATAGATAGATAGATAGATAGATAGATAGATAGAGTGATAGATAGATAGATAGATAGATAGATAGATAGAGGGATAGAGGGATAGATGGATAGATGGATAGATAGATAGATAGATAGATAGATAGATAGATAGATAGATAGATGGATAGATAGAGGGATAGATGGATAGATAGAGGGATAGATGGATAGATAGATAGATAGATAGATAGATGGATAGATAGATGGATAGATAGAGGGATAGATAGAGGGATAGATGGATAGATAGAGGGATAGATGGGTAGATGGATAGAGGGATAGATAGATGGATAGATGGATAGATAGAGGGATAGATGGATAGATAGAGGGATAGATGGATAGATAGATAGAGGGATAGATGGATAGAGGGATAGATGGATAGATAGATAGAGGGATAGATGGATAGATAAGGGATAGATAGAGTGATAGAAGGATAGATAGAGGGATAGATGGATAGATAACGGATAGATAGAGGGATAGATGGATAGAGGGATAGATGGATAGATAAAGGTATAGATGGATAGAGGAATAGATAGATTTTGTGTTATATTGAGCCTGACGAACAGACCTGCGTAGTCTCGAAAGCTTGCTATTATTACCATCTTTTCAGTTAGCCATTAAAAGGTATCAACCACTGAGGACTCAGGTTCTTAAACAATTTAACCATTTCTTATAATTTTATATGACTTGTAAGCAGAAGATGTCATTAAAACAGGGACTTATAACTTCAGCTGCCTGCAGATGCATTGACACCTAAAGGTCCAGTCACACTAAGCAACTTACCAGCGATCCCAACAATGATAGGGATCGCTGGTAAGTTGCTAGGAGGTTGCTGGTGAGATGTCACACTGCGACGCTCCAGCGATCCCACCAGCAACCTGACCTGGCAGGGATCGCTGGAGCGTCGCTACACGAGTTGCTGGTGAGCTCACCAGCAACCAGTGACCAGCCCCCAGCGCCGCGCGGAAGATGCTGCGCTTGGTAACTAAGGTAAATATCGGGTAACCAACCCGATATTTACCTTGGTTACCAGCGCACGGAGCTACACGTGCAGAGAGCAGGGAGCAGCGCACACTGAGCGCTGGCTCCCTGCTCTCCTAGTTACAGCACACATCGGGTTAATTACCCGATGTGTGCTGCAGCTAAATGTGCACAGAGCAGGGAGCAGCGCACAATGCTTAGCGCTGGCTCCCTGCTCTCCTAGTTACAGCACACATCGGGTTAATTACCCGATATGTGCTGCAGCTAAATGTGCACAGAGCAGGGAGCAGCGCACAATGCTTAGCGCTGGCTCCCTGCTCTCCTAGCTACAGCACATATCGGGTTAATTAACCCGATGTGTCCTGCAGCTACATGTGCACAGAGCAGGAGCCGACAGTGAGAGCGGCGGAGGCTGGTAACAAAGGTAAATATCGGGTAACCAAGGACAGGGCTTCTTGGTTACCCGATGTTTACTGTGGTTACCAGCCTCCGCAGAAGCCGGCTCCTGCTGCCTGCACATTTAGTTGTTGCTGTCTCGCTGTCACACACAGCGATCTGTGCTTCACAGCGGGACAGCAACAACTAAAAAATGGCCCAGGACATTCAGCAACAACCAACGACCTCACAGCAGGGGCCAGGTTGTTGCTGGATGTCACACACAGCAACATCGCTAGCAACGTCACAAAAGTTGTTCGTTAGCAGCGATGTTGCTAGCGATGTTGCTTAGTGTGACGGGGCCTTTAGTGGCACCATTATTCACACCATGTTTGACACAAATGTTACATATGAAAGGAGTCATTATCTAAGCCCCATCAGCATTGTCTCCGTTACATTCACCTTTAGGCTATGTGTCCATGGTAGAATGTACCTGCGGATTTTTCTGCATGAAAATCCGCGACTTTCGCGGCAAATCCGCACCTTATTTTTGCCGCGGATTTACCGCGAATTTGCCGCGGATTTTGATGCGGATTTTTTTTTTTTTCACCATTCTATACCCAAAATCCGCACCAAAATCCGCAACAATAATTGACATGCTGCAGATTTTTCCGGATCAAAATCCGCGGCAAATCCGCCGCGGAAAAATCCGCAGTATGGAAACAGCATTTCCAAAATGCCATTGAAATGGCTTGGAAGTGCCGCTGCTGCAGATTTTCGGAAAATCCGCAATAAGGCTATGTGCGCACACTGCGTTTTTTTGACGCTGCGTTTTTGTGCGTTTTTGGCCGCTAAAAACGCACAAAAACGCACCTGCGTCGAAAAAACGCAGCAAAAACCGCACGCGTTTTGCTGCGATTTGGTGCGCTTTTTTGCTGCGTTTTGCTGCGTTTTTGCTCACTGTGTCCTTATGCGTTTTTTATCAGTGAACAAAAAAAAAAAAGGTCTGATGTCATTTCCTTCTTCAATGTGTTCTTCATTCTCCACTAGTGTATGCAGAAGAGCAGACAGCTGCAGAACTACAAGGCTCAGCATACTCCATCCAATAGTGTATGCAGGAGAGCAGACAGCAGCTGCAGAACTACAAGGCTCAGCATGCTCCATCCAGGACTGTATGCTTGAGGGAGAGTCAGGGGGAGCAGACCTACAAGGCTCAGCATCCTCCATCCAATAGTGTATGCAGGAGAGCAGACAGCAGCTGTCGAACTACAAGGCTCAGCATCCTCCTTCCAGGACTGTATGCAGGATTTCTTTGCCCCCCCCCAAACAAAAAAAATTTTTGAGTCCAGCCGGGTACAACTAGGCAGCTGGGGATTGGAATCCACAGTGCAGGGTGCCCATGCTTTCTGGGCACCCCCGCTGTGAATTGCAGTCCCGCAGCCACCCCAGAAAATGGCGCTTTCATAGAAGCGCCATCTTCTGGCGCTGTATCCAACTTTTCCAGCTGCCCTGATGCCGGGTGGCTTGCCGGGTAATAATGGGGTTAAGGCTAGCTGTATAGCTGGCCCTAAGCCCGAAATTCATGGTGTCACGCCAATATTAGACATGGCCACCATGAATTTCTAGTAAAGATAAAAAAAAAACACAACACATAGAAAAATATTTTTATTAGAAATAAAACACAACACAATTAGTGACTCCATCTTTATTGAAATAAAGAACCCCCCCTCCGCAGTAATCCTGGGTCAGGGTCCCGCGCCGTCCAATCCGGATCCAATATCATCTGATCGGTTTGCTGGAAGGCAAAGCGATCAGATGATGTGTCAGGATCAAGTGCCTGAATCACATCACACATCAGCTGATTGTATAAAAGCCGATTATACAATCAGCTGATGCATCGGTGCAAAAAAATAAAAATAAATAAATAATACTCACTTATGTGCTGATTACCGGCAGCTCCTGGAGCGATGGGGCGGGAGTCTGATCCCATCCGATCGCTGCAGCAGCTGCCGGTAATCAGGGATGAAGTCTCCTGACGCATCCGCTGATACCGGCCGGGCGCCTGCGTCACCGCGATACTTACGATCACCTGATGCGTCAGGTGACTGCATCAGGTGATCCATCGCCAGGTCCTACATCCATCGGAGGTTTCCCGGCCGTCTGCACACAGCCGGAGCGGCGGTGGCGATACAGTGAGAGGAGATGGGAGCGGGCATGGCACCGGGAGGCTGCAGACAGGTGAGTATAACTTTTTTTTTTTTTCTACTGTTAACTTTTGTTTTCGCAGCCACTTCCACCTCCCGCCCAGACATGACGCCGCACGGCAGCATACATGCACAGGACGGGAGGTGGAAGCGACGGTGACGGTACCGGGAGGATTCACGCTTCTGTATATACTGACAGAAGGAATCCTCTTCCTGTACACGTCACTTTACTACCCACCTCCTGCGTTTATAGCTGCGTTTTTGGTCTTAGAAACGCACCAAAATGCACCAAAACGCAGCTATTTGCGTTTCTAATTGCGTCTTTCAACATCCCATTGAACTCAATGGATGAAAAGCGCAGTGAAAAACGCGGGAATAATTGACATGCTGCGTTTTTGTGGCACCACAAAAACGCAGCTGAAAAAAAACAGATGTGTGCGGACAGCAAAAATTAAAACTCATAGACTTTGCTGGGGAAGCAAAGTCCTGCAGTTTTGAGGCCAAAAACGCACCCGAAAAACGCGCAAAAACGCAGTGAAAAACGCACTGTGCGCACATAGCCTAAATCCGCGGCAAATCCGCGCAAAATCCGCAGCGTGGGCACATAGCCTTAGGCTATGTGCGTACTTTGCTTTTTCCATGCGTTTCTGCAGCATTTTGAACTGCAGCTTTTTAATGCAAAAAAGCATGCGTTTTGATTTCCAACCAAAGTCTATGGGAAATTACGGCTTTCTTGTGCGCACAATACTGTTAAAAACGCAGCATTTTTGATGCTGAAAATTTGTCAAAATCTCTGCGTTTAAAGAAGCAGCATGTCATTTGTTTTTGCCATTTTGGCAGCGTTCTGCTAACATTATAGTCAATGAGAAGTTTCAAAACGCATTTAAAATCAAAATCCTAGCGTTTTCCATGCCTTTTTGATGCTGAAAGCATGCTTTTTTGACATTATATTAAGGGCATGATGTGTCCCTTTACACACACACATAGTCCGACAATTAAATTAAAGAAAATCAATAAATTTACGTAATTTTATACATAAATATTAGATCACAGTTATCATTTTAATAAAATTAGCTATTTTGTATATGATTTTAATCATGATATTTGTAATCCTTTTTTTCTTTTTTTTTCATACTGTTTGAATGTTAAAACTTTATTTAGTAGTGTATTTGTATCCAAAACGCATCTGAGTTTAAGCAATGAAAAAGCATGTCAATCGTGGTAAAAATGCGGCCAAAACGTGGTAAAAACACAAGCGTATTTATAGCATTTTTGTGGTCAAAACCAAATTTGACAAAGACAATTCCTGCCAGAGGATGCGTTTACAACTACAACTCAACACAAAGTGCGCACATAGCCTTAGGCCTCTGTCACACGTTCGTGCCTCCGGTACGTGTTTGGCAGTTTTCTCATGTACCGGAGACACGTACACACGTAGACCTATGTATTCCTAATGGTTTGGACACACGTAAGTATTTTGGAACGGAACGTATGTCCGTTCCGTACTTACGTGTGTCAGTGTGTTCCTCACGCCGACATGTCCGTTTTTCTCCGGCATCACGGGTGTCACACGGCCCGCACCTGTACCACACGGATGAAGTGTGGATGCGGTCCCGTGTGACACGCGCCGGAGAAACACGTGTCATTATTTTAAAATAAAGAAAAAACATACTCACCTCCATAAGCCCTGCAAAATCTTCCGCTGCAAACAGTTGCTGCCGTCCGCAGCTCATTATGAGCGTGTTAAGGAGGCAGGCGTGATGTCACGGGCGCTAATCTCCGCTCCTCCGCTCGGCAGATTTCAAACTTTGGAACATGTCCTCTCACCTGGAAAAAAGGGGCGACAGGCCTCATCTTTTAAGAAAACATGAGGTGTTCTGGAAACATTGTTTTTCGTCCCTTGAACCATAAGGCCTAAAACCATCTATTTATATTTGTAATAGATGTGCTTATTGAGATAAAAAAAAGTCTTGTTACCTCACAATAGACCTTTGGATCTCTTAAAGTCATAGTTAATGGGGATGTATGAAATGTATACACTTTTTTTTTTTTTTTTTTTTTAAATGTCTTGTGCTTAATTAGACACTTCTGATCTCTTAGGCAGCAGCAAAGAAAAGAATGTGAATTTACCCAAACTCTTTATGGCTGGTCACAGCAGACTGACTCCAGTTGGACCAGGTTCAGACTTACAAGTCTAACGCATTAGAAGTATTACAAAAATATATCCGGCACACCACAATGCAAGAGAGGAATCTTAGGTTTGGTTTGAAAAAAATGTTGATTTATTGTGTATATACAAAAAAGTTCGTCCAACGTTTCGATCCAAAAGGATCTTTCACAGGGACAATGGGACTAGTGTGAAAAAAAGAAAAAACATACATAAAATTAAAAACAAAAACAATATCAGTGATACACTGTTGTGATTACATGATCAGACAAGTCATAAATACAAAGAAAATGGCAGAAACTGCAGAGACAAAAGAAACAAAAAGAACGCTTAAATCCATTAATTTCATAGGCACCAATGGATGAAACATGGAAATCTCCATTAAGATATAAGATAAATGACAATCTGTTGAGACATGAAAGAGACCATTAGAGGAGTGACCATACATGATAATAAGACACGTACCTAGAAGTATAAAAGGATTGTCAAATCGTATCAGTACAAGTAATGATGGTCATCAAAGTATATCGGAAGAATGCGTAAGCGGTCTATGAAAGAGGTAAACAAGGAGATCAAGTTATAATTTGAACAAAAAAGTCTGATTACACAAGTCAGAAGGGAGAGGGGACATACCTCAGTAATTATACTTAGTGATATAGTGCTAAGGGAGTGTCCATCAAGGACGTGTTGTGGTGTCGTGCACGACAGGGAGGAGTCCTAAAAGGGATAAATCGAGGAAGAAAAGAGAGGTAAGGGGTAATGCTATGGTCCTCATTTATAAAAGAAACGTAATGTCAATATTATAAAGTGCAACAGGAACCTGTAGGTATCAACCTACCGGATCAGTGGTACTAATTAATGTTAGTAACACAATGTCGGATGGGAGACCCGATCATGTGACAGAGGGGTCACACTAATGCAATTCTTTATGTAACGTGATCTGTATAAGTAATAAAATGTAGAATATAAGTAATAGAAAAGAGGACAAAGAGGAAAGAAGGGAAGGAAGAAATCAAGGTAAGAAGGTGAACATACCAGGGTGGGAGGAATCTCGCTAATAGATAGGGCATTAATATTAGACGTGGAGTGGGTCTCTGAGGGTCACTAAGATTGGAAAAAAATAAGCAAGATATGAAACATGATCATGTACGTTAATGAAATTTACAGATAAGAACAATTAGGGGTAGGTAATTCCATATGTACCTTTTTTGTACGTATCGCTGAGTGTATGTCTGGTCTGTAAATTAGGGTATATTGGATCGAAACGTTGGATGGACTTTTTTGTATATACACAATAAATCAACATTTTTTTCAAACCAAACCTAAGATTCCTCTCTTGCATTGTGGTGTGCCGGATATATATTTGTAATACTGGACTTATTATTCCAGAGCACCCCCACGTTGAGTGAGCCAGGTCTATCTCAATAATATTGATCATTTTTTCCTGAGCTCCTCTACTCCATACATAATTTTTGTACGAATGTCTCTCCCAACCTTCTCCTATGATCAAGATCAAGTGACCAACATCCTCTCCAAGGTAACAGTACCAGTTTCCTTCTTAACAGTACCATCAGAGGAACTACGTAGTCGGGACTATGAAAAAGAGCTGAGAAAACAAACAGCCCTAGAGCTACATTGTGGAACCCTCGCGGAATACCACAAAGCCCAAAGAATTCCCAGAGGCCTACGAGTTTCGTTACGCCCCACGGTTTTCTCGGATAACCCAGAATACTGCACAAAATACGAAAGTATTCTAAATAAGTGTTCTATGGACATTATTGTTCTCACCATAGAATATCTCCAAAAAGAAATCACCGAACTGACACCAAAAATTCACTCCATAGAAGATAAACTTTCCAATAACCTGTCTACCACAGAATGGGATAAGCTGAAATTGAAGACGAGGAAACAATTGCAGGATTCCAGAAGACTCTGCAGGACAGGAAAAGACTGAAGTTTATAAGAGATCAAGAAGACTACGCTAAAGATCGAGTTTACCGCTGACGCTTTATGGACTTTAACTCTACGCGTCGTCCCAATTATGACAGATATTCAGCCTCATCTAGCTCCGATAGCGAGTCCTATTCTTCCAATTCTTCTCGTTTTTTAGATACACGACAACATCCAGGCGGAAGACAAGGAGGAGTAAGAGGAAGGCCAAATCCATCCTATCGCATACAAACGAGATCCCAGGTAGGACCAATTTAGTCTATAATATTTCCTCCCACAATTTGACACACTTAGAATCTCAAATCCTACAGAAAGGCTTGTCGTTCTGTCCTACTCCAGCCTTTAACCCATTTCAGTTAGATCAAGAGATGAGACGCTTTTTCAGGACATTGAGACTCAAGGCCCATTTCTCAGCCCAGGATGACTCTAGTTCACGCACCAGAGAGGATAACAATTCTGGCACCCTATCCTTGCGTGACCTTAATCTAAGGCTATCCAGCACTTTCAATCCTCCCAAGACCTACCACCCGGTTGAAACTTATATTTCACTGGTCACTCACGATATCAATAAAACACTTAGAAGTATCGAGAGTGGTGAATATAAAATTAAACACAACACGACAGCTGAGGAAAACAGGGCTATTCATGATCTCAAGAATAATAAAAAAATTGTAATCAAACCTGCTGATAAAGGAGGTTCCATTGTAGTACTTGACAAGACTTACTATCTAGCTGAGATACACAGACAATTGGGAGATAGATCCACATACTTGCCCATCTCCCGGGACCCCATGCCCCAGATCCAAAATTTGATTAAGGACAAAGTCGATTACCATTTACACCTTGGCACTATTGACACTAAATTGGTAGAATTTCTCGTAAAACCAAATCCCATCACACCAGTCTTCTATATCCTACCAAAAATTCATAAGAATCTCCAGTCTCCCCCAGGGCGACCTATAGTGGCTTCCACAGAGTCAATACTCTCTCCACTTGCAATTACCATCGATAAGATTCTCACGCCTCTCATACCCAGAATTCCGTCATACCTAAAGGACACTTCTGACTTTCTGACACAAGTGACACAATTGGGCACGCTTCCACCTGATTGTCTACTCGTCATTTTTGATGTAAACAGTCTGTATACGAGCATCGAGCACAGTGATGGTATTCGTGCCGTAGACTGGTTTCTCGATTTACATAAGACACTAACACCGTCACAGCAGTCTTTCTGCATGGACTTGTTACATCTGGTCCTAGGTCATAATTACTTTTTGTTTGAAGATCAATTCTACTTACAACAAAGGGGTACAGCCATGGGATCAAATATGGCACCACCGTACGCCAATATCTATATGGCGCATTTCGAGGCGGTATACATTTATGATCATCCTCGGTGGATACAGCACACTTTAATGTGGAAAAGATATATAGATGACATATTTGTCGTATGGCATGGTAACCTAGACTCCCTGAATGAATTCTACCAGGACATCAACTCCTATAGACCAGGGCTTACGTTCACGATCCACAGTGATTCAAAACAAATTAATTTCTTAGATACCATGGTTCTTCTATCTCCCAACGGTATAATCAGTACAGATCTTTTCGTGAAGCCGACAGATAGAAACAGTCTTCTGCATTTTTCAAGCTGCCACCCTTCTCACACAAAGAAAGCATTGCCATTCTCCCAATTTAAGAAAATCGAACGTATTGTCTCCGATCCCTTGCAGCGTCAAACTCGACTGCAAGAAATGGGAGACAAGTTTGCATCCAGAGGCTACCCAAGTAAAATTGCCCACAATTTCGTACAGAAACCACGATCCAGTCAGAACAACAACCCACGTATCACCTGTGTCCAAACATACCATCCGTTTTCACCTCTTTTCAAAGGCATAATTTCCAAACATTGGTCCCTCCTTCAAACAGCTTACCCCTCCATTACTGAATTTTCAGCCTTACCTTTATTCTGTCACAAAAGACCTAAGAATCTGAGGGACAACCTCGTTAAAGCCGACATAGGGTCTGCACACGCCGAATCACGGCAGACCTTCCTTGGGACTCCAAAAGATGGAAATTTTCCATGTTTACATTGCTTTCAATGCAATAACCTCACTCGGGGTAGCATGTTTACACATCCACATACAGGTAAAAATTATCCCATCAGAGGTTTTTTCACATGCGACTCGTCTTATGTCATCTACCTTATTAAATGTTCAAGTTTACCTCTTTCATAGACCGCTTACGCATTCTTCTGATATACTTTGATGACCATCATTACTTGTACTGATACGATTTGACAATCCTTTTATACTTCTAGGTACGTGTCTTATTATCATGTATGGTCACTCCTCTAATGGTCTCTTTCATGTCTCAACAGATTGTCATTTATCTTATATCTTAATGGAGATTTCCATGTTTCATCCATTGGTGCCTATGAAATTAATGGATTTAAGCGTTCTTTTTGTTTCTTTTGTCTCTGCAGTTTCTGCCATTTTCTTTGTATTTATGACTTGTCTGATCATGTAATCACAACAGTGTATCACTGATACTGTTTTTGTTTTCAATTTTATGTATGTTTTTTCTTTTTTTCACACTAGTCCCATTGTCCCTGTGAAAGATCCTTTTGGATTGAAACGTTGGACGGACTTTTTTGTATATACACAATAAATCAACATTTTTTTCAAACCAAACCTAAGATTCCTCTCTTGCATTGTGGTGTGCCGGATATATTTTTGTAATACTGGACTTATTATTCCAGAGCACCCCCACGTTGAGTGAGCCAGGTCTATCTCAATAACGCATTAGAAGTGACTGGTGAGCACAACTTGTATATTGTCAATTTGTCCTGCTATGAGTTAACAGAGAACTGTATTGGAAAAGGGTCTCTTTTTCTCCCATGCAGACTATTGATAAATTTACACATATTAAAGACAGGTAAGGTTTTTGTGGAAACCTCACCTTCAAGTTTCTTTACCATAATCCAACAGTCACTAACACTATTTCAGATATTGAGCATCATACCTTCTTCAAGATCTGCTGGATCTCCTACCTGAAAATGAGGAACCCTCAGGTGGGAGCCCATTTAATCTTAAACTTCCATCTCAACACACCGTTTACAATCTTTCCCACCATCAACACTTTTTAATACCATGGTTCATGACATTCAAGCACTTAAAATCCATAGAAAGACACAGGAGAATTGAACTAAGGATGAGAGGGAAGCTATTTTGGCTCTCAAGAGCAACCAGTCCTTTGTTGTAACAGAGGCTGACAAGAGTGGAACTTGTTCTCTGGCCTATTGATTTCTCTACTATGGAGGCAAAGAGACAACTACATAACCCAGTTCTCTAGATGATTCTTCCATCAGATCCCACTCTCCTTTCTGAAGACATTGAATTTAAATTAATGGATGCCTTTTCATGTTGAGTTATTTATAAGAGATTTCCTGACTACATCTAATCCTACCATTTCCACATTATCTTCTCCCGATGGTTCATAAGTCACTCATCAATCCATCAGGTATTCCCATTATGGTACAAATAGGGGGTCTTAATGAAAAACCCTGTGCGTATGTGGATTTCTATCTCCAACCAATTGCTAATAATTTGAAAATCTATATTCGGGAAACTTTACATCTTTTGACTTCCGCCAGGATTTTCTGGCATCTGACTAGTCACTGGCGCCCCATGTAATGGCAGAATATGCCTAATGAACAACCTTCTTAGAGTTTCAGAATTAGGTAATCTGGAAAGAAGGACAAAATTACACTGTTTTCTGAATCTATCCACTACTACCCAAATACAAGTCTTCCCTTCAGAGGGTGTAAGGTCCGTGATTATGTCCATGGATATGGGTCCAAGGACTTCCTGGAGTAGTTAGCAGCTGGAGAAATCAGGATGAGTATGGGGTGCCTTAGCTCAGGCACAAGTTTAAGCTCTGACATGTGGTTTTAGGATGATGATGATCTTTATTTCTATAGCACCAACATACTCAGCAGCGATTTACAATTCAGGAGGTTCATATACAAACAAGTAACAGTATGTCAGTGTGTCTCCTCCAGACATATTTCTGTTGTGCTATTTGTCCATTATACTGGTGAATTCTAAAAATCTATGTATCCATCTCTTTAAAAAAAAAAAAAAATATATATATATATATATATATATATATATATATATTTCCATGATTTATTCTTTACAGGACCATCAAACTGACCAGATGAGAGAAGATCAATGGAAGAAACAATAACAAGGATCAGTAGCTTTTAAAAATAAAGTCTAAGGGTACCGTCACACTAAGCGACGCAACCAGCGATCCCACCAGTGATCTGACCTGGAAGGGATCGTTGGTGCGTCGCTACATGGTCGCTGGTGAGCTATCAATCAGGCAGATCTCCACAGCGATCAGAGATCAGCCACCAGCGACCTGTGTAACGATGCTGTGCTTCATAACCATGGTACACATCGGGTTACCAAGAGAAGCGCTTTGCTTGGATACCCGATATGTTACCAACGTCCGCAGCTGCCAGAAACCAGCTCCCTGCACACGTAGCCATGGTACACATCGGGTTACTAAGCAAAGCGCCTTGCTTGGATACCAGATATGTACCTTAGTTACCAGCTTACCGCAGGCTGCCAGAAGCCGGCTCCCTGCTCACTGCACATTCAGTTGTTGCTCTCTCGCTGTCACACACAGCAATGTGTGGTTCACAGCGGAAGAGCAACAACCTAAAAATGGTCCATGACATTCAGCAACGACCGGCGACCTCACAGCAGGGGCCAGGTCGTTGCTGGATGTCACACACAGCGACATCACTAGCAAGATCACTGTTGCGTCACAAAAACCATGACTCAGCAGCGATGTCACTAGCGATGTCGCTTAGTGAGACGTGGCCTTAAGTGGTAGCAACTTATCTGCACAAATGTGTAGAATGAAACAGCGATGATGAGACTCAGACAAATGGCTGAACTCTAGAAAATCTAGAGAAATGTTACTTCAAAAGCCAGTGACTTGCTATGCTTCTGAGCTGCTGAATGCTGTCATAGTTTAAAATATGACTAAAATGTTGACATGTTTAGATATTTTTATTAAACATGTCTGCAGTTCTTACAACAACTGTATGTGGTAAAAATGTCATTAAAATCCATTGTACTTTGCAGATTTGCACCAGGACAACAGCAAAACTAACAGCTATGGAGAAAATATGAGCAAAAATACACAAGGTATGCAAAAAAACAGTGGAAGAAAAAAATACATCAATCAAGAAGTTTACTTTAAAAATGCAAATAGACCAATGAATGATCAAACCAAAAGTCTGGAAGTCCAATTTGAAAACAGATATCCATTGGGGAGAGATTGTACACAACACATTGAAGAAAATAAGAGGTACTTACTTTCCTAACTACCTGTCATAAATAAATACTCCTATGTGCTTTTCTACTGAAGTCCTCGATAACATAGATGAACCCAGGGCTGCCATCAGCAATTTCTGGGTCCTGTACATCCAAATATCAGGGCCCACCTTTAATCCACATCCATTAACACTTGCTGCCTTAAAAATCCAAGGGCCCATTCCCCCATTCTCTCCCATATTCCCTTACTGCCCCATACCATTCAGGCACCCCACATACTAGCCAAGGGCCAACAATATGTCCAAGGGCCCCTAATACAATCCTGGGTATTGCATGTACACCCTTCATCCTGTAACTCACCTATACTCTCCAAACTCAACCCCAAATAACCCTTTAACTCACCCATACCACCTATGCTATCCAAACCCTCTCCAAATAACCATGCAACTCACTTATACTCTCCAAACCAACCCTCAAATAACCCTGCAACCTTCTAGTACCACCTGGTCCCCGTAGCACAATAAGGCCTACATGCCATGGTGCATCCCACGCATACTATCCATTAACCCTCATACCTTTCAAGGGCCCCTGTACGCTTTTGCAGCACCCGTAACCACCCTGAATGCATAAAGGTACTAGAAAATAAATATGAATCAAATATTAAAGCAGGGGTGGGGAACCTCCGGCCCGCGGGCCGCATGCGGCCCGCCATGACCTTTTATGTGGCCCCCGGGCAGATTCCCGGGGGAGGCAGTGCTGGTGCTGTCACCGCGGTTTGCTGCCGCCGGCCCTTTAAATCCACACATTGCTGTTTGTGCTGCAATGTGTTCTCCCGTCGGCCAGTGCCAATTGTGGGCGGGTCCACAGCAGCCTCACAGTTTCTAGCCTTGTGTGTCCGCCCCCGGCCCTCCGGAGATCAGTGCCCGCCTTCTCCTTCTGATGCAGTGTGTCCGGCTCCTGCACTCCGGTGATGTGAGTGCAATGCTGCTGTGAGTCCAGCGCCGACCCTCTGCTGCTATGTGCCCTGCCCAATGCTTTGTGCCTCCCCACACCAGTTCTGTAAACCTTCTCCCCCAGAGTTGCATGAAACTCTCAGCACAGTGTGGCCCCCAATGTCCTGTGTGCACCCCTCCCCCAGTCCTGTGTGCAGCCCCCCAATGTCCTGTGTGCAGCCCATCACCCAGTAGTCCTGTTTGCACCCCCCAATCCTGTGCACCCCTCCCCCAGTCCTGTGTGCAGCCCCCCAATGTCCTGTGTGCACCCCCACACAATCCTATGTGCAGCCCATCACCCAGTCCTGTGTGCACCCCCCAGTCCTGTGTGCACCCCCCAGTCCTGTGTGCACCCCCCAGTCCTGTGTGCACCCCCCAGTCCTGTGTGCACCCCCCCAGTCCTGTGTGCACCCCCCCAGTCCTGTGTGCACCCCCCCAGTCCTGTGTGCACCCCCCCAGTCCTGTGTGCACCCCCCCAGTCCTGTGTGCACCCCCCCAGTCCTGTGTGCACCCCCCCAGTCGTGTGTGCAGCCCCCCAGTCGTGTGTGCAGCCCCCCAGTCGTGTGTGCAGCCCCCCAGTCGTGTGTGCAGCCCCCCAGTCGTGTGTGCAGCCCCCCCCGTGATGTCTGTGCAGCCCCCCCCCGTGATGTCTGTGCAGCCCCCCCCGTGATGTCTGTGCAGCCCCCCCCGTGATGTCTGTGCAGCCCCCCCCCGTGATGTCTGTGCAGCCCCCCCCGTGATGTCTGTGCAGCCTCCCCCAGTGATGTCTGTGCAGCCTCCCCCAGTGATGTCTGTGCAGCCTCCCCCAGTGATGTCTGTGCAGCCCCCCAGTGATGTCTGTGCAGCCCCCCCCAGTGATGTCTGTGCAGCCCCCCCAGTGATGTCTGTGCAGCCCCCCCCAGTGATGTCTGTGCAGCCCCCCCCAGTGATGTCTGTGCAGCCCCCCCCAGTGATGTCTGTGCAGCCCCCCCCAGTGATGTCTGTGCAGCCCCCCCCAGTGATGTCTGTGCAGCCCCCCCCAGTGATGTCTGTGCAGCCCCCCCCAGTGATGTCTGTGCAGCCCCCCCCAGTGATGTCTGTGCAGCCCCCCCAGTGATGTCTGTGCAGCCCCCCCCAGTGATGTCTGTGCAGCCCCCCCCCAGTGATGTCTGTGCAGCCCCCCCCAGTGATGTCTGTGCAGCCCCCCCCAGTGATGTCTGTGCAGCCCCCCCCCAGTGATGTCTGTGCAGCCCCCCCCAGTGATGTCTGTGCAGCCCCCCCCAGTGATGTCTGTGCAGCCCCCCCCAGTGATGTCTGTGCAGCCCCCCCAGTGATGTCTGTGCAGCCCCCCCAGTGATGTCTGTGCAGCCCCCCCCAGTGATGTCTGTGCAGCCCCCCCCAGTGATGTCTGTGCAGCCCCCCCCAGTGATGTCTGTGCCTCCCCCCAGTGATGTCTGTGCCTCCCCCCAGTGATGTCTGTGCCTCCCCCCAGTGGTGTCTGTGCCTCCCCACAGTGGTGTCTGTGCCTCCCCACAGTGGTGTCTGTGCCCCCAGCCCCGCGTGTGGTGTCTGTGCCCCCAGCCCCGCGTGTGGTGTCTGTGCCCCCAGCCCCGCGTGTGGTGTCTGTGCCCCCAGCCCCGCGTGTGGTGTCTGTGCCCCCAGCCCCGCGTGTGGTGTCTGTGCCCCCAGCCCCGCGTGTGGTGTCTGTGCCCCCAGCCCCATGCCCCCAGTTAATTAATTGCTTCACCCAATATAGCAGGGTCATTTAAACATTGATAATTTTGTGCGGCCCCCGAAGGTTGGTAGAAATTTCCAAATGGCCCCCGACAGAAAAAAGGTTCCCCACCCCTGTATTAAAGAAACAGCGGGTGGTAGTGATTCCATCTGAGCCCCATTCACAGCAGGAAATTGTTTGGGCCCCATACTGGAGTTATGCCTTTACTGCCCTGGATGAGCCCATACAATACTCAGCTAGATTTCCCCCCAACTGCATTTTCAGGCTCTTTTTGAGGTACATGTATAAGAAATATTTATATGCATGTAAACTTAAATAGAATCTCATTGTTTGATAGTGATCAACCTGCAGAAGATGGTGAGAAGGAGGAAGTTGAACAAGTCACCTTGGTACAAGTACCTCTACCAGTCGAAGAAGAAATTATAGTGTAAGCAAGGAGTGAAGAAGATGACCCAGAAGAAATTGTGGAAACTGACAATTGCACCAAGGTTGGTTTTATTACATCTATAGCAATATTGTTTTACAATAATGAAATAATAATTACATATGGTGTTTTATAATAATTGCATATGCATTTCCTTATGTGTACTAACAATCATTCCTTGTGTTTCCACGCTTTAGGAATGATCAAACCAAAAGTCAGGAAGTCCAATGTGAAAACAGAGATCCATTGGGGAGAGATTGTGCACAACACATTGAATAAAATAATAGGTACTTACTTTTGCAACTACCTGTCATAAATAAATACCCCTAAGTGCTTTTCTGCTGAAGTCCTTTCTAACATAGATGAACTCAGGGCTGCCATCAGGAATTTCTGGGCCCTGTACATCCAAATATCAGCCCCCCCTTAATCTACATCCATTTCCACTTGCTGCCTTAACTCAGCCATTTTCTCCCAAATCCCCTTACTTCCCCTTACCTTTCAGGCATTCCACATACTAGCCAAGAGGCAACAATATGTCCAAGGGCCCCTAATACAATCCTGGGTATTGCATGTACAAAATAAACCACATCCAAAAATAAGCTATCGAGGTAAGATTCAGAAGAGACCACCTGAGACAAACCTCTAAAACATAAGTCTTTATTGATATTAAATATTAAAATGAGACACCATGTGTCTGACAAACATAAAGGACAAAAGACAATGTGCTCGTGAAGGGCCAGATAGAGGTAGGTAGAAAAAAAGCGTGCAGGAATATACTGATAATGGATAGCTAGATGAATTCTAGGCAATCTAGGAGGGACTAGTTAGATCCTTCACTTATCCTTCCTACCTGCGGAGAGTGTTATAATGTACAGAACACCCCCCGCTCCGGGTGGCTATCCCTGGCTGTCCCTGCTCTTCCCTGGCCTATGCCCACCACCAACCAGGTGAATTGTGTGCAAAACAGAAACAAACAGAAACAATTAGATTTGTTGGTTCCTGAACTGGACTGAATCCTATGTTCCAGTCAAATACTGTATCAGCAGCTGTTAGGATCAAGCTCATGGGTCCACCAAACAGGCCGGTACCCTGGGCTTCTCCCGACGCGTTTCCCCCCCTCCTAACTAAGTGGTCGGGGGTTCATCAGGGGTAAATTGCCAACAACACTTGGAAAAACTCCCAAGATAGTGATGTAGCAGCAGCAGAATATGCTTGCCTAATATGTCTTACTGAGGTCTCCAAAAAGCATATGTGGCTTCCTTATTTCCTCAAAGAATGATGTCTCAGCATAAATAGTGCTATTTATGATACATAGATGCAGTATATTACACCTTATTAGATCATATAGGTAACCAAGTTCCCCAGGAACTCTCAATAAATCAAAACAGCCTCTTAGCTCCTATATTTGTGTTGATAAGCCTTTTATTGATACAAGATACACAGCTTGAATCGGGGGGTTAGTCGGCCCTCTCCTGTATTATACAAGTTGCTGTTCTGTGATCCAAGTAGCAGTCCTGCAATGTACTGATTCCTACATGGAAACGCTGGGTCTCTGCTTTAAAATGTACAGGGCCGTGTGTGCACCAGAGGTATAGCACACAACACACTCAATCTGCAAGGACAAATGTCCCGAGCACTGTTTGCACTCTAATCACGCAGAGAGTGGAGTGGAGGAACGGCTGCCAGGGCTAGAGGTGGTACATCCTGAGGTATCTCCGCATGCTGACAGCTGCGGAGATACCTCAGGATGTACCACCTCTAGCCCTGGCAGCCGTTCCTCCACTCCACTCTCTGCGTGATTAGAGTGCAAACAGTGCTCGGGACATTTGTCCTTGCAGATTGAGTGTGTTGTGTGCTATACCTCTGGTGCACACACGGCCCTGTACATTTTAAAGCAGAGACCCAGCGTTTCCATGTAGGAATCAGTACATTGCAGGACTGCTACTTGGATCACAGAACAGCAACTTGTATAATACAGGAGAGGGCCGACTAACCCCCCGATTCAAGCTGTGTATCTTGTATCAATAAAAGGCTTATCAACACAAATATAGGAGCTAAGAGGCTGTTTTGATTTATTGAGAGTTCCTGGGGAACTTGGTTACCTATATGATCTAATAAGGTGTAATATACTGCATCTATGTATCATAAATAGCACTATTTATGCTGAGACATCATTCTTTGAGGAAATAAGGAAGCCACATATGCTTTTTGGAGACCTCAGTAAGACATATTAGGCAAGCATATTCTGCTGCTGCTACATCACTATCTTGGGAGTTTTTCCAAGTGTTGTTGGCAATTTACCCCTGATGAACCCCCGACCACTTAGTTGGGAGGGGGGGAAACGCGTCGGGAGAAGCCCAGGGTACCGGCCTGCTTGGTGGACCCAGGGGCTTGATCCTAACTGCTGCTGATACAGTATTTGACTGGAACATTGGATTCAGTCCAGCTCAGGAACCAACAAATCTAATTGTTTCTGTTTGTTTCTGTTTTGCACACAATTCACCTGGTTGGTGGTGGGCATAGGCCAGGGAAGAGCAGGGACAGCCAGGGATAGCCACCCGGAGCGGGGGGTGTTCTGTACATTATAACACTCTCCGCAGGTAGGAAGGATAAGTGAAGGATCTAACTAGTCCCTCCTAGATTGCCTAGAATTCATCTAGCTATCCATTATCAGTATATTCCTGCACGCTTTTTTTCTACCTACCTCTATCTGGCCCTTCACGAGCACATTGTCTTTTGTCCTTTATGTTTGTCAGACACATGGTGTCTCATTTTAATATTTAATATCAATAAAGACTTATGTTTTAGAGGTTTGTCTCAGGTGGTCTCTTCTGTATTGCATGTACACCCTTCATCCTGCAACTCTCTTATACTCTCTAAACCCACCCCACAAATAACCCTGCAACCTTCTAGTTCCACCTGGGCCCCCATAGCACAATAAGGCCTCCATGCCATGGTGCATCCCACGCATACTATCCATTAACCCTCATACCTTTCAAGGGCCCCTGTACACTTTTGCAGCACTCGTAACCACCCTGAATACATAACAGCCCTAGAAAATAAATATGAATCAAATGTTAAAGAAACAGCGGGTGGTAGTGACTCCATCTGGGCCCAATACTGGAGTTATGCCTTTGCTGCCCTGGATGAGACCATACAATACTCAGCTAGATCCCCCCAACTGCATTTTAAGGATCTTTTTGAGGTACATGTATTAGAAATATTTATATGCATGTAAACTTAAATTGAATCTAATTGTCTGATAGTGATCATCCTGCAGAAGATGGTGAGAAGGAGGAAGTTGAACAAGTCACCTTGGCACAAGTACCTCCACCCGTCGAAGAAGAAATTATAGTGGAAGCAAGGAGTGAAGAAGATGACCCAGAAGAAATTATGGAAGCTGAATAATTGATATCTGAGCCAAAGTGTGATTGATTCCTGCTTGACTCTTTTTGGAATTAAAGTCCAGAGAAGATATATTGGAGCAAGTCCAGAGAAGAACAACAAGGATGGTGGAAGGTCTGCAAACCATGCCTTATGAAGAATGGCTAAAAGAACTAGGAATGTTTAGTTTTGAAAGAGAAGGCTGAGAGGAGACTTAATAGCGGTCTAAAAATATCTGAGAGGTGGTCACAGTGCAGAGGGAACTATCCTATTCTCATTAGCACTAGGAAGTACAAGAAGCAACTGAGAAAACTAAGAAGTAGGCAATTCAGATTAGACAATAGGAAAAACTTTCTGATAGTCAGGGCAGTCAGAGAGTGGAACAGGCTATCACAGGAGGCAGTGAGGGCAGTCATGGAGGGGAACAGGCAGCCACGGGAGGTAAAGAGCTCTCCATCAATGGAAATCTTCAAGCGAAAACTGGATAAACACATAGCTGGGAGGATTTAGGAAAGCCTGCAGTCACAGAGAGTTGGACCCGATGGTCTTTGAGGTCCCTTCCAACTCTACAATTCTATGATCTGTTGTACTGAATTGTTTGTGTCTTCCACAGAGCTGCCGTGGAAGAAGAGAAAAACAAAAATGTCAAAGAACAAATCTATTCCTCCTGTGAGATCTAAAGAGGAAGAATTTATGGTATTTGTCGACAGATATCCCCTCACTGTGGAGAAGGACCCACCACCCCTAAAAACATGCTTTGCAGAGGCTACAGTCCGTCATCACCACATCTAACATCAGTGGAGGAAACAACAGAACAAACGGAGAGTGTACTGCATAATTGTTAAGATCGGTAACTTATTGTTTATGTTTGATTAGCTGTTGAGTGCCAGTTAGGATTTGTACCATAAGCCTCTACCTAGGTCACTACACTATTAAAGCAGACCTATAATCAGTTCGGTGCTGAGGAGAAGCCTGTTGTTGTGGGACATGTTTAACCTTGTACTTAACCACCCCCCTCGTTCCATTATATCCAGCCCCGCATTGATGATATACTCACCTTTTCCTTGTGCTGCTCAGTCTGACGGGGGACAGGAAATGGCTGCACACACTTGGCAGACAGGGCTCCTATTGGAGGAGGTGCGGCAGCCACAGCGCGTTGATGCCATTTTCTGTTCCCCATGTGACGGAAGAGCTGAAGTAAAAGTTTAATACCTCTGAAATTTGGGGCTGAGGAGGGGTTGGTTAGGGTGTCTGCAGACCTACTTCTTCCCTGGGGCAAACTTGTCAGAGGGTGGAGGTCTGCTTTAACTGTAAATGTTTCACTATTAAAATCCGAGATTCATGATCAAATATTGAACTTTTTTGTTTCTATATCATGATAAAATAATTATATACTGTTATCTGTTCTTGATAGGATTGCTTCAGGACCACAAACTGGATGAAGAGGTGGTGAAGAGGACTATTCAACTACAGCAGTGGAAATGCAACCTTCCCAGAGTCAAGGACATTTTAGAATCCTGGAGAAAGCGGTGACACGGCTCAGAATGAACACTACAAATATTGGATTCTTTTGAACTTTTTTTTATCTTGCTGTTTTATAGAAAGTGTTTGGTACCTACCACACTCTGCTCACCCATATAATATTTCAAAAGGAACTTGGCAGATTGTGATATAGGAAGCCTGAAGCTTGATGGTATTCATCACCAATATTATGAGGGTCATCCAAGAAAATTTGGAGAGGATTTTCAAATATGGAGTGAGCTTGGAGAGACTCTCCAAATCGACACACAGTGCCAAAATCCTTTTTTTGAAGAAAAAAAATCTCCTGTAGCTGATTGGGTTTTGCAATGTAGATGTTCTGCAGGTGAGAGACAGAGTTTTTCCACAGAGAATTTTTTTTGGTTTTTTTTTTACAAGTTTTTGAATAACAGAACCCTATGTGTTATTCAGAGATGCCTCTTAGCAGGCCTCTCCAAACTTTCTAGAATTCCTCATAGTGTTGAAAAGCTTGTAAAAACAGATGTCTCTCATTGAAAAAACTCTGCCCCTCACCTGTAAAACATCTCCATTGCAAAACCCAATCAGGTGCAGGAGATTTAATTTTTCTTTTGACACTTTATTATGTATTGATTTGGAGAGTCTCTCCAAGCTCACTGAACAGCTATTCAAGAAAATTTGGTGATCTCCAAATGTTGTTGAATGACCCTCTGTTTCTGATTATGTGTAATGAGTTATTAAACTTATTTTAGCTGAATATAATTTTGTGTGTGGACATTCATTACACTATTGATATGCGCAGCTGGGGCCCATTAGGAGGGTGGTAGGCTGGTTAGAGGTGTGTGTGTGTGTGTGTGTGTGTGTGTGTGTCAGATGTGAAGGCCCATGGGGTTCTTAGGATGCTTGGTAGTGACTTGCAGGAGCCCCACAGTAGTGTTGCCTGAATATGACTCTACTCTGTTCTAATGGCTTTTGACAACTATTTGGAAATACTCTAGTTCTGCAGGAATTTGAATGCCTTTAGGCTATGTGCACACTTTGCTTTTTTTCATGCGTTTCAGCAGCATTTGAGCTGCAGCGTTTTCATGCCAAATTGCATGCATTTTGATTTCCAGGCATAGTCTATGGAAATTAGTGTTTTCTTTTGCGCACAATGCTTTTAAAAACACAGCGTTTTAGGTGCGTAAAATTTGTCAAAATCTCTGCGTTTGAAGAAGCAGCATGTCAATTGTTTTTGCCATTTTGGCTGCGTTCTACACCCATTGAAATCAATGAGTTGTAGAAAAACACTGCCAAAATGTGAAGCATTGTGCTTGCATTGCATTATTGTTGCGATCCGCATGTTTTTTTTTTAACATAACAAAGGCAGGTCTTTTGGTCTCTGTCAGTCGGTCTCTTTCTCTCTATGTCTTTCTCTCTCTCCGTCCATGTCAGTCTCTCCCTCCCACCCCCTCTTTCATACTCACCGATCCACGATCACCGGCACGGCGCTGCACGGCGTTCACACAGCAATCGCTAGCGATGTCGCAGCGTTTAAAGCATCCTTAACAGTGTAAATACACATGATTAGAATTGTGGGCCCAAACCAAAAAGCTATGAGATGTGATCATAATAAAATGTTTTGTTTTTTTATTACAGAAAATGTATACCAATTAATATGACAGTGAGCAGAAGATTACTTTTAACAACAAGGTGCGTGGACAAAGATACAGCATAAATGACGACAAAAATACATGCTTTTACATCTTCCTCCTCTGGTCCTGTAGCAATCCTATGAAGAACAGATCAAGGAACATTTTAAATCATATTTTTTAAAAAAAATGGGAAATATTGTAAAAGCATAGTATTTTATTGAAAAACTACAAAATTAAATAAAATATATTAATAAATAAGAAAGTGGTGAAAAAGTAATGTAAAATTAGGTATCCAGCAAATCCAATTCAGCTCCTTCTCCAAATTCTCATTAAAGGCATAGTCAAAAAAATAGTTCAACTCCTGGTGGGATCTTCTTTTTAGCCACAAACAAACTTATTGGTGACATGTCATCTGACAGGTATGTCAGTATAGGCTTCACATTGTCCTTTTTGCGGGAATGATTCATTATTCTTCCAAATGTGGATGACATATCAGGGTGGCAAATGCAGGGAGCATCTGTGGCATTTATGCAGCATTTACTTCCTTTTTCTGAAAAGAAGTAGATGTAACATTTGTCTTTCGTAAGTGTTTGTTGTAGTTTTTCACCTTCTCTTCCATCCATCAAAACTCCATGATAGTCACACACAATACAGTTAGGTCCAGAAATATTTGGACAGTGACACAAGTTTTGTTATTTTAGCTGTTTACAAACACATGTTCAGAAATACAATTATATATATAATATGGGCTGAAAGTGCACACTCCCAGCTGCAATATGAGAGTTTTCACATCCAAATCGGAGAAAGGGTTTAGGAATCATAGCTCTGTAATGCATAGCCTCCTCTTTTTCAAGGGACCAAAAGTAATTGGACAAGGGACTCTAAGGGCTGCAATTAACTCTGAAGGCGTCTCCCTCGTTAACCTGTAATCAATGAAGTAGTTAAAAGGTCTGGGGTTGATTACAGGTGTGTGGTTTTGCATTTGGAAGCTGTTGCTGTGACCAGACAACATGCGGTCTAAGGAACTCTCAATTGAAGTGAAGCAGAACATCCTGAGGCTGAAAAAAAAGAATAAATCCATCAGAGAGATAGCAGACATGCTTGGAGTAGCAAAATCAACAGTCGGGTACATTCTGAGAAAAAAGGAATTGACTGGTGAGCTTGGGAACTCAAAAAGGCCTGGGCGTCAACGGATGACAACAGTGGTGGATGATCGTCGCATACTTTCTTTGGTGAAGAAGAACCCGTTCACAACATCAACTGAAGTCCAGAACACTCTCAGTGAAGTAGGTGTATCTGTCTCTAAGTCAACAGTAAAGAGAAGACTCCATGAAAGTAAATACAAAGGGTTCACATCTAGATGCAAACCATTCATCAATTCCAAAAATAGACAGGCCACAGTTAAATTTGCTGAAAAACACCTCATGAAGCCAGCTCAGTTCTGGAAAAGTATTCTATGGACAGATGAGACAAAGATCAACCTGTACCAGAATGATGGGAAGAAAAAAGTTTGGAGAAGAAAAGGAACGGCACATGATCCAAGGCACACCACATCCTCTGTAAAACATGGTGGAGGCAACGTGATGGCATGGGCATGCATGGCTTTCAATGGCACTGGGTCACTTGTGTTTATTGATGACATAACAGCAGACAAGAGTAGCCGGATGAATTCTGAAGTGTACCGGGATATACTTTCAGCCCAGATTCAGCCAAATGCCGCAAAGTTGATCGGACGGCGCTTCATAGTACAGATGGACAATGACCCCAAGCATACAGCCAAAGCTACCCAGGAGTTCATGAGTGCAAAAAAGTGGAACATTCTGCAATGGCCAAGTCAATCACCAGATCTTAACCCAATTGAGCATGCATTTCACTTGCTCAAATCCAGACTTAATACGCAAAGACCCACAAACAAGCAAGACCTGAAGGCTGCGGCTGTAAAGGCCTGGCAAAGCATTAAGAAGGAGGAAACCCAGCGTTTGGTGATGTCCATGGGTTCCAGACTTAAGGCAGTGATTGCCTCCAAAGGATTCGCAACAAAATATTGAAAATAAAAATATTTTGTTTGGGTTTGGTTTATTTGTCCAATTACTTTTGACCTCCTAAAATGTGGAGAGTTTGTAAAGAAATGTGTACAATTCCTACAATTTCTATCAGATATTTTTGTTCAAACCTTCAAATTAAACGTTACAATCTACACTTGAAATCTGTTGTAGAGATTTCATTTCAAATCCAATGTGGTGGCATGCAGAGCCCAACTCGCGAAAATTGTGTCACTGTCCAAATATTTCTGGACCAAACTGTATCTCCTTTTTTAAAGGACTGACTGGTCTTCATTCCATAACCCCCTTTTGTTTCATCTTCCACAATTACCAGTCCACTCCACTCCTGTGATCTAACCATGTTGTTTAGGGTCTAAAGAACAACTCAACATTTTGTAAACTTGGTATGTTGCTTGTCCAGTTTTGTCTGTCAATGTAGGCCGCCAACTGGTCCTTTGTTGGAGGATGCCGGAAGTGTTCTAAGAAAAAAAAAAAAAAAAAAAAATATATATATAAATATATATCAGTAACAATTTATGCCTATGAATACAATGCCATAAACTTATACAGATTGGCAATGAAACAAAAAATGTACCAATGACATCTTCTATCCGACTCTTGTACTGTGCTCGCCTCCATTTGTCTTGGCAGTGCTGTGCAGTAGTCTGGCTGATTGATTTGCACATGGTTAATGATGGAACGTGCTCATTTAGTTGAATTGGGTACTTTTCAAGGAGTTTCTTGAATAATTCATCTTTTTGATCAAGTTGCTCTCCTGCAGGGATTCTTTCTTCTTCCATTTCATCATCTTCTCCATCTTCTCCTTGGTGTATTCTTTCTGCTGTCCTCTTCCTCTTCTTACTCACTGGATATCTGTGGAATTAAACAAGTTTATTAATTTATACTCTTAATGGTACTGATAAACTAACTGACCAACCATATTCCATAAAGCATTATTGCTTAGATCCATTTTTATTAAGTTGAGTGGCGGGGCTGCCCATGACTGGGGTTAAGACTCTTACCTTGAGCTCTCTCCTCTACCATCACCTAACAATGTTGTTACAATAAGCATGCCATTGATCAAATTCAAAATGGTAATTCCTTCTTGTTGATTGGAATGGTTGATATAGGTGTTAGCAAGTTCTCTATCTTCCTCAGAAAGGTGTTCAAGTGCCCATCTGGTACTATGCTATGTCTCTTATAAGATTTATTCATTATTTTATTTATTGGACTCCTCAGCAGAAGGAAAGAATTCAACTGCACATAGAGAGCCAAACAAGGAATGACAAGTATTTTAGCATTATTAATGCTTTAAAGGGAATCTGTCACCAGGTTTTTGCTAACTAATATAAGAGCAGCAAAACGTAGAGGCAGAGATCCTGACTACAGTGATGTGTCACTTACTGGGCTACTTAGTGTAGTTTTGATAAAAATCAATGTTTAATCAGCAGTAGATTATCATTAGAGAACTATTTGGCTGCTGAAGGTAATCCAGCATATTCATGAGCTCTGTATAACTGCTAGATCTGCAGCAGAGGAGACAGCAAACAGCCCAATAAGTGACACATCGCTGGAATCATGGTCTCTGTCTCTACATTATACTGCTTGCAGATGGGGGAGCAAAAAGCCTGGAGATGCTTTCCCTTTAAAACTTATACGTTTTGGGGATTGTAAACATAGACCCTCTTTTCTACCTTTCAGCCCTTCTACAGAGGCCATTGTAAAGCCTTGAAAAGCCCCAATGATAATTTAAGATATGTATGAATAAAGTTCCATGGATCTAGATGTAATTGCTGTTGTGTATCTGCGCTGCAAAACAAATTGTATTAAGTAGGAAGATTTTGCTGTTGGTCGATCGGTAGCTAAATATATAAATAAGTAGTGGGATAGATACTTAACATACAGTAGAGAAAGAGATATTTTTATTCATATTAAAGGAGATCCAGAAACCAAGGCTCTTTAAGAGGGTGTTCTTGAAGAATAGCAAAAGGTAGATGTTGCAATATTTCGCCAACTTGTTTATTCCAGTGTCACCTGATATTGTAATCCTACCTCTGTTGACAAGAAAACTGTAAACGCTCCCTGAAAGGGCAAGAAGTATGAATAAAAAAAATTGCCTCAGTCGCTGGTGTTAAAGGGAACCTGTCATCAGAAATTTGGCTTTCAACCTAAAAGTTTCCCCCTCTGCAGCTCGTGGGCTGTATTCTAGCAAGGTTTCTATACTTTTTGTGCCCCTGACTCGCCCACCCCAGGGCTATGGGACACCCGGTGCCGGGCCGGACTAGTCCGGGGGTCGTCAGTGGTGGCGGGGCCCGGCTCCGTGGCCCTGGTGGGTGTCAGTTTAAATATGGCTGATGCCTTGGTGATGAATAAAGTTTGTGTTCGTGACGCCACCTGTGGTATGCGGCTATTAAGCCGCCGCTGCTGTGTAAGGCCTCCGGGGTGATGATATGGCAGCAATGATGGTACTGCTCCCCACAGGTGGAGCAATGTCCCGGGGCACACTGTTGGTGCTCGTGAGAGTCTATGGTGTAATGGAAGGCTAAGCAGATAAAATCACAGAGACCACTCCAAGGGTGCAGTTTCAAGTTCTTTACTCACACGTCCTGGTATGCGCACACTGGTGCCCTCAGACGACTGGAACCCACTGTCAGGGACCTCTGCCGTTTCTGGGGGATTCTTGGAGTAAAAACCGGTACCCTTCTCTCTAAGGTGTCTCTATCTTCAGCTGTCTTCCTAAGCCTAGCTCTTTTAGGATGAACCTGCTCGGCCTCCACTACAGCCTCCAGGCTGGGGGGTCACCTGTCGGATTATTCTCCCCTTTTCTAGAGGTTCTGCTGTGGGCTGTGGCCCGGGGAGTTTACAACTTTCCCTGGGCCTCGGTTTTTACTGTTTGGAGATGATTTTGCACTCCTCCGGTTTCTAGGGACCGTCCCCTGTTGCAGCTTGATCCCTCCACCGATGTTCCTGTGGAGCAGGCCACCACAGCTCTACAGCTATCCGTGGCCCTGGAATCCCTTCTGTTCTCTGCTTGGTGTCACCTGGACCCTCTGAGTCCCAGGATCTTCACAAGGAAGCGTCTCTTTCTTCTTCTCAGCTCCTGACTGACTTGGAGCTCTCTTTCCTTCTCTCCTTCTCGTCTGCCTCCTGCAGACCTCCTCCTCCTCCCCACTCTCTCTCTTTCTGCTCCAACTAGACCTTCCTTTCTCTGACTGCTCTCTGCTGGCTCCACCCACCTACCCAGTTGCTAAGCTGTACCCTATTGGAGCAGGGATGGGTCTTACGGCCCCTCCCAGCATGCAGCATGGGAGGGTTACTGCCACTGTCCCTGGTCCCAGTATGTACCTAACAATGGGTGTTGTGTAGATTTACCAGGGGACCGGTGTTCACTCCTTTCCTCACCCAGAATGGGGCATCACACCACTGGATGTGGTGCAATGTCCTGTGGCGACGGAAGCCTCAGGGGCGCCACACTCCCTTTTAAACCAAAATAAATACTTTATAAAACTGTACCTTTCGGTTTGAAAATCTTGTAAATCATCCATGGGGGCGGGCCGTGTGACGTCCGTTGCTGTATCTTTCGCCGTCCCCCATGCTCCAAATCATCCCTCAGGACGCCGCCCACTGCACCCGAGGTCCCGTGCACGCCGGGACACCTGGTGATGTGGTCGCATGCACGAGAGTATGGGCGGCGCTGTGATTGCATCGCAAGTGCCCGCCCATACTCTTGTGGGTGCGCTCTCCCCTCTGTACGTCGCTCAGATCCTCCGCTTCTCCTGTAGTGGCCTGCTCCGCTCCTCCCATCTATTTCCTGCTGCAGGGTACGATGGGAAGGAGGTGACGTCGGGCCGGCGCAGAACGCTGGAGGCAGTGGGGAAAGCGCGCCCACGAGAGTATGGGCGGGCACTTGCGATGCAATCACAGCACCGCCCATACTCTCGTGCATGCGACCATGTCACTAGGTGTCCTGGCGTGCACGGGACCTCGGGCGCAGTGGGCGGCGTCCTGAGGGATGATTTGGAACATGGGGGACGGCGTAAGATACAGCAACGGACGCCAGACGGCCCGCCCCCATGGATGATTTACAAGATTTTCAAACCGAAAGGTACAGTTTTATAAAGTATTTATTTTGGTTTAAAAGGGGGCACAAAAGTATAGAAACCTTACTAGAATGCAGCCCACGAGCTGCAGAGGGGAAAACGTTTAGGTTGAAAGACAAATTTCTGATGACAGGTTCCCTTTAAAATTGCAAGATTTCTCTCCTTTTATTAATGATTCTGATATGCAATAAAAAAATACATGTAAAACAAAAACCTGATTTAAACAATAAACCTTTAATTTCTTTTCAGTGCATTGGCTTCAAGATCATCTGAGCTTTACAAAGTATCACACATGATTGTTTTCTTATTTGGGTGGCACTTGGCATATATTCTATTGGGCTGCCATATACCACCAAGGAAAAGGATGCATTCAGCTATCACACTGTATTATCAAGGACATGGGCAGTATTCATCACATTACATCGCCAGGAACATGGCCATTTCACTCAGTATTTACCACATTAGTTCCCCTGGACATGGATGCTGTTTTATGACTTCCTCTGAATGTCATCTGTGTCTAAAGGAGAAGAGAGTAAACCAGCTGCAAATTGCATGTGACATGGTCTGGGGGAACCAAAGGGTAATTTAGCCTAAGGCCAGCCCTGACTGATATAATAGTGGATAATAAAAATGGAACCATTCCTTAGGTAGCAAAACATTTCATTATTCAACATAATCATTTCAGAACTCACCTCAAAGTATGTGGCATTAAGAAATTACCTAAATCATATGGTATCTTTATCTGCTGATAAAACTTCAGTTGTAGCTGACTGACGCTGAAGGGACACAGTTGTCCCGCCCTCACATTTTACAGCTTTTTCAGCTCCTCAACCCTGCCCTGGGCAACAGTGGATGAACCGAATACTGATTGGTTGCAGTGCAGCCAATCCGCGTTAGTGTTCAATGTGTGACCTTACAACACAGTTCAGACAAGGAGCTGTGCTGTGATTGGTCAACGTCCTGTCCAAACAGTGTCTGTAGATTGTACAGAGGAGCAGAGGGATAGTGCTGGCTACAGAGTGACAGAGTGAGTACATACAATATACTACATGTCTGACAGTTCTCTGGTCACTGCCATTACATGCCCTGAGGCAGGGGGTCCTCATGCAATGTAAAGGTGATGGGGGATGGGGAGGAGGAGAGAAGGAAGGTGCCCACAGTATGGGCCCCCTCCTCTATTGTGTGTCACCTCTAATTTACTGTGGGCTTCCTCCCACAATTAGGAATTAAGGAGGATCAGAGAGATTTGGGTCCCAAAAAGTGACAGCTCCTTCAAATGAGGGACTTTTGGGAGCGAGGCTACTGGGAAGATAAGTGTTGCACGTTGGGCAGCAGCACACTGCAATACAAACAGCCTATTCAAGGTAAAGCTCAAGTTAAGAAAAATATAAAACTAAATTAATCTGTCAAGTTACAGACGCTTCATTTCAAATGATAAGAAATACAGTTGTTTCTGTCTTGTAGATCTTTTTGCCTGAAGTTCTTTATAGTCTTTTATACAACGTAATTTGTATTTTAGGCAGACTGGGCTTTTAAAAGCCCTATAAAAGTTATTTAGTTTCCATTTCAGAAAATAAATACTTATTATTATTATTATTATTATTATTATTATTATTATAGCACCATTTATTCCATGGCGCTTTACAAGTGAAAATGGTATACATAAAAACTACTACAACAATTATTAATAATACAAAACAGACTGGTATAGGAGAAGAGAGGACTCTGCCCGTGAGGGCTCACAGTCTACAGGGAATGGGTGATGGTACAATAAGTGAGGACAGATCTGGTTGCACAGTGGTGTACTGGACTGAGGGTTATTGTAGGTTGTATGCTTGTAGGAAGAGATAGGTCTTTAGGTTCCTCTTGAAGCTTTTCATGGTAGGGGAGAGTCTGATATGCTGGGGTAGAGCATTCCAGAGTATGGGGGAGGCAAGGGAGAAATCTTGTATGCGATTGTGGGAAGAGGAAATAAGAGAGGAGTAGAGAAGGAGATCTTGTGAGGATCTGAGGTTCCATGCAGGTAGGTATCAGGAGCCTATGCATGCAGGTAGGTATCAGGAGCCTGTGCAGCCACGCATGCGAGCAAGAGATTATGGTCGGCGATGTGGATGATGTCACCTGTGTCATCCTTGTACCCAACCTGATTCTCGTGCCTGCACAAAGATGTCACCAGCCTGCGTAAGCACACCAATATTTTAGGCTCTGCCCGCAATGGGGCAGAGCAAACTGCGCCTGTACGGCTGGGAACATCTCTGCACAGGCGCAAGATTATGCCCAGCTACGTGGATGATGACAGAAGCGTCATCCATGTCAATCATCAAAGGAGGACAGTGGAAAGTGGCAGAAGGAGGGACAGGAACTGAAGATATGAACACCCATCTGACCAGAACGATAGCACCCATCAGACCAGAATGATCATTTACACATTTGGCGGCAGATTTCAAAAAGGTATTTCTGAGGTCTGCAAGGGGAGTCAGAGAGTAAGGTGCACCTTCATAGAATGCAGCCCAGGAGTTGCAGAAGGTTATACTTTTAGTTAAATTCTCAAAAAACTGGTGACAGGTTCCCTTTGAAGTTTTTCCGGATTGAATCAACACATGCATGATTAATTGAAATCTCTTTTCAGGCTGTGAGACGTCAACGTATGATTGGGTGCATCCGTGCAATTGGGGCTGTGGGATCATCTGGATCTTTGTTGGTGATTTTCTTGGAATAGACGCTTCTGTGACCCAGGGGAGAGCGATCGGGGAGACCAAGGAGAGGAGGAGCAAGCTACAGGCGGACACAGGGTCCCTAGGAAGTCAGCAGTCCAACAGGATCTGTGCAAGGGAAATTACTTTATACAAGATAGCCGTGGTTGGAGCTGTAGGTGTTGGTAAAAGTGCTCTGACCATCCAGCTCATCAGTAGCCATTTTATTGAGGAGTATCTTCCCACTATTGAGGATTTGTACCAAAAGCAGTGTGTGATAGATCATGAAGTATGTGTTCTGGAAATTGTCGACACTGCAGGTGCAGAGGAGTTTCTTGCCATGAGGGATCAGTACATGCAAAATGGGGAAGGCTTTCTCTGTGTCTTTGATATTAATGACAGAAAGTCTTTTGAAGAAGCCATTCGTTACATCAACCAGATTCACCACATAAAAAACTCTCAGGATGTCCCCATGGTATTAGTTGGTAACAAATGTGACTTCCCATTATGTAAAGTAGACAAAGAGCTAGTTCTAGTGCTAGTGGAGCATGAAGATGTGCCATTCATAAAGACCTCTGCAGCAACAAGACAGGGGGTTAAAGATGCCTTCTCCACCTTGGTTCGTGAAATCCGCAAATGCAAAGAGAAGATCAATATTGAAATTGATGAGAAATCCTCCAAAAGGAATTGTTGTGTCATCTTTTAAATGAAGTGCCATCCATCCAGCAGAATGCAGGTCAAACTGCAGCCAGTGTGCCTGCACAACGCAAACTCAATGTGTGGACTTAAGTTATGCCGTGAACTGAGAATAATTACCATGAAACGGATTCTCTTTGTTAATTGTTTTATTGTTTTTCTATGGAAATTTCATAACCCAGATTTTTTTCTCCATTTTCTTAAACTATAAGAGGATTGGCTTTGGAATTTCCTGAAATTCCAAACTGTTGTGTATATAGAACAGATTAACCAGGTAAAAGACACCCCATGGTATTAGTCTGTTCAAGAAAATGTGGAGAGGCTCATCACATCTTCTTTGAGAGCTGTGCACCGAGACAAAAAATATTTAGATTTAAAAATAAAAAAATCTCCTGCACCCGATAGGGTTTTGCAATGAAGACATTCTTCAGGTCAGGGGCAGAGTTTTTGCGATGAGAAATAACTTTTTTTACAAGTTTGTATATAACAGAATCCTATGGGGAATCCAAGAAAATCTGGAGAGGCTGGCAAGACATCTCTGAATACCCACATAGGATTCTGTTATGTACAAATTTGTAAAAAAAAGTCTCTTTCTCATCCGAAAAACTCTGCTCTTCACTTGGAGAATGGCGCCATCACAACATACAATCAGGTGCATGAGATTTTTTTAAAATAAATAATGTTTTGGCATGTTATTGTATGTCGATTTGGAAAGCCTCTCCAAGCTTGGTGCACAGGTATCCAAGAAGTTGTGATGAGCCTCTCCAAATTTTCTTGAATTACCCTTATAGTTTGGTCAAGAGCTAGTGAAAAGTAATGATATTCCCTTCATAGAGACTTCTGCCAAAACATTACATAAAGGGTAATTCAAATAGATTTAAAGAACCTCACCTCTTCTCAAATTAAGTGAAGTGAGGTTTTCTCACTGAACACAATATTGTCCAAAAAAAAATATTTAAAAAGAATCTGCACCTGATTGAGTGTTGTGATGGAGGATGTCTACAGGTGAGGCACATAAGTTTTCCAGTGAGGCAGAGCTTATTATTATTATTTTTTTTTTACAAATCTTCACATAACAGCAGCCCTTGGGTATCCAAACAAAATTAAAATGAACCTCTCTAAATTAGTTTGGATACCCATAGGTTGCTGTTATGTGAAGATTTGTACCTCACCTACAACTCAATTTTACAAATCAGTAGAAAAATAGAAATCCAGCACAATCCTTGAAATATAGTAGATAAAATTCAACTTTTATTGTTCATACATAAAAATCAAGGACAAACAGCAAAAGTATAAGATTGCTCAGAACAACGCGTTTCGATGTTTAAAAAGTTGCATTTTATCCACTATATTTCAAGGATTGAGCTGGATTTCTATTTTTCTACTGACCTTTATATTGGTTGCCTCAGCCTTCAGTGCGCTTCACCTTGGAACTGGATGGGACAATAGCAAGTCAGTGAGGTGAACTTTTTTCTTTTTTTTTGCTCACCTATAGAGCTGTTTCATTAGAAAACCCAAACAGGTGCAGGAGATGGGTTTTTTTCTGCACTTTATTATGTGTTACGTGAGAAACCTCACCTCTCGTCAATTAATTTGAGACGATTTCAAATGTTTCCCATTGTTGCATTACAAAATGTTCAAAATGTTTAACTTCAGGCACAACCTGTTAGTGTACGAATAAAGCCAAAACTGATTAACAGTATTTTAATGCTCAACTCTCATTTGTAGGATTTTTATAAAAGTGATGAAACCATAGTTGTGAATTTTGTCTGAAAATGGGAAACATACAAGAAATAAAGAAAAAGTGTAATAAATCTAATATATAAAGCTAAGTGTATGTATGTATGTACCGTATGTGTGTGTATGTCCGCTAAAGAAATTCGCACCATCGCATTTACAATCAAGACATTTTTCAAACTCACCTCACGTGACTCAGCGCACATCATAGACTATTATATATTAACTAGAAGGTGGCCCGATTCTACGCATCGGGTATTCTAGAATTTACGTATTGTGTAGTTAATGTATGATTTTTGTTATATATATATATATATATATATATATATATATATATATATATATATGATGTTGTTGTGTGTAGTTACCAAGTGTTTGTGTAGGGGCTGTACATGTTCTGGGTGTTGTCTGGGTGTAGCGGGGGGTGAGAGCGGTGTTGTTTGTGTGTTGCGTTGTGTGTCGTTATTTGTGGAGCGCTGTGTCTGTATCGTTGTGTATGTGTGTTGCGCGGTTTGTGTGGGTGTGTGTGTGTGTTTTGGGGGGAGGTATGTTTTGTGCAATGTGTGTGTTGTGCGGTATGTGCGTATATTTGTGTGTGCCGCGGTGTTTGTGTGTTGGGTGTTGTGTGTCTGCGGCGTTGTCTGTGTGTGTGGGTGTCTGTGTAGGGCGGTATTTGTGGTTCCCAGTGTGTGTGTGTGTGGTGTGTTGTGCAGTGCGTGTGTGGCAGTGTGTGTGTGTGTGTTTTGGGGGGAGGTGTGCACCCCCCATCGTGGTCCACCCCCCATCGTGCTCCATTCCCCATGCTGCGCACCCCCCATCGTGCTCAATCCCCCATGCTGCGCACCCCCCATCGTGCTCCATCCTCCATGCTGCGCATTCCCCATTGTGCTCCATCCCCCATGCTGCGCACTCCCCATCGTGCTCCATCCCCCATGCTGCGCACTCCCCATCGTGCTCCATCCCCCATGCTGCGCACTCCCCATCGTGCTCCATACCCCATGCTGCGCACTCCCCATCGTGCTCCATCCCCCATGCTGCGCACTCCCCATCGTGCTCCATCCCCCATGCTGCGCACCCCCCATCGTGCTCCATCCCCCATGATGCGCACACCCCATCGTGCTCCATCCCCCATGCTGCGCACTCCCCATCGTACTCCATCCCGCATGCTGCGCACTCCCCATCGTGCTCCATCCCCCATGCTGCGCACTCCCAAACGTGCTCCATCCCCCATGCTGCGCACTCCCCATCGTGCTCCATCCCCCATGCTGCTCACTCCCCATCGTGCTCCATCCCCCATGCTGCGCACTCCCCATCGTGCTCCATCCCAATACTGCGCACCCCCCCATCGTGCTCCATCCCCCATGCTGCGCACACCCCATCGTGCTCCATCCCCCATGCTGCGCACTCCCCATCGTACTCCATCCCCCATGCTGCGCACTCCCCATCGTGCTCCATCCCCCATGCTGCGCACTCCCCATCGTGCTCCATCCCCAATGCTGCGCACTCCCAAACGTGCTTCATCACCCATGCTGCGCACTCCCCATCGTGCTCCATCCCCCATGCTGCGCACCCCCCCATCGTGCTCCATCCCCCATGCTGCGCACTCCCCATCGTGCTCCATCCCCCTTGCTGCACACTCGCCATCGTGCTCCATCCCCCATGCTGCGCACTCCCCATCGTGCTCCATCCCCCATGCTGTGCACCCCCCATCGTGCTCCATCCCCCATGCTGTGCACCCCCCATCGTGCTCCACAGTCACACATCAGACAGTAAACACGCACACATCTGATCGCATACACTCACACACACACCCCACTTCTCCCTGTGCCCACCGGTGGGCGGTCCCAGCAGCTGTGCTGCACGCCGTGCTCCTCTGCCGACACTCACAGATCCGATCGCATACACTCACACACACACACACACTCACACACATCCGATCGCATACACTCACACACACTCACACACATCCGATCACATACACTCACACACACACACTCACACACATCCGATCGCATACACACACACACTGACGATATCGCACACACGCGCTGACACACTCACAACATCCGGAGATACCACATGCTTCCGGCCATGTGATCCTCCGGCAGGTCCAGGAAGATCACTGCACAGTATCGCCGCCGAGAAGCAAGCGATATCACGGGATGTTGTGAGTATGTGGATGCGATCTGATGTGTGTGTGAGAGTGAGTGTGATCTGATGTGTGTGTGTGTGTCTGTTCTTATGTGTGTGTGAGGTGTGTGTGTTCCGCCGCTGCAGGACTTGGATGCGATCTGATGTGAGTGTGAAAGTGTAAGTGTGCGTGTGAGTGTGCGTGTGAGTGTGAGTGTGCGTGTGAGTGTAAGTGTGCGTGTGAGTGTGCGTGTGAGTGTGAGTGTGCGTGTGAGTGTGCATGTGAGTGTGAGTGTGCGTGTGAGTGTGAGTGTGCGTGTGAGTGTGAGTGTGCGTGTGAGTGTGCGTGTGAGTGTGCGTGTAAGTCTGAGTGTGAGTCTGAGTGTGAGTGTGCGTGTGAGTCTGAGTGTGCGTGTGAGTCTGAATGTGAGTGAGTGTGAGTGTGAGTGTGCGTGTGAATGTGCGTGTGAGTGCGCGTGTGAGTGTGAGTGTGCGTGTGCGTGTGAGTCTGAGTGTGCGTGTGAGTGTGAGTCTGAGTGTGAGTGTGCGTGTGAGTGTGCGTGTGAGTGTGCGTGTGAGTCTGAGTGTGAGTCTGAGTGTGAGTCTGAGTGTGAGTCTGAGTGTGAGTCTGAGTGTGAGTCTGAGTGTGTGTGAGTCTGAGTGTGTGTGAGTCTGAGTGTGTGTGAGTCTGAGTGTGTGTGAGTCTGAGTGTGTGTGAGTCTGAGTGTGAGTCTGAGTGTGAGTCTGAGTGTGAGTCTGAGTGTGAGTCTGAGTGTGAGTCTGAGTGTGAGTGAAAGTGTGTGAGTCTGAGTGTGAGTCTGTGTGTCTGTTCTTATGTGTGTGCGTGTGTGTGTGTTCCGCCGTTGCAGGACCGGGTGAGCGGCCAATCTGTGCGGGGGGGCGGGGCCATGGCGAGCCCAGCGGCCAATCAGCTTTGTGTCACCGTAAGGACACAATTTTGGAGCAAGACAGACAGACAGACAGACAGAATAAGGCAATTATATATATACTAGAAGGTGGCCCGATTCTACGCATCGGGTATTCTAGAATTTACGTATTGTGTAGTTCATGTATGATTTTTGTTATATATATATATATATAGAGAGAGATGTTGTTGTCTGTAGTTACCAAGTGTTTGTGTAGGGCGCTGTACATGTTCTGGGTGTTGTCTGTGTGTGACGGTGGGTGAGAGCGGTGTTGTATGTGTGTTGCGTGTGTTGCGTTGTTTGTGGAGCGCTGTGTGTCTGTAGCGTTGTGTGTGTGTTGCGCGGTTTGTGTGTGTGTGGTGTGTTTTGGGGGGAGGTATGTTTTGTGCAATGTGTGTTGTGCGGTATGTGCGTATATTTGTGTGTGCCGCGGTGTTTGTGTGTTGGGTGTTGTGTGTGTGCAGCGTTGTCTGTGTGTGTGGGTGTCTGTGTAGGGCAGTTGTTTGTGGTTCCCAGTGTGTGTGTGTGTGTGTGTGTGGTGTGTTGTGCAGTGCGCGCGCGCGCGTGTGTGTGTGTGTGTGTGTGTGTGTGCATCAGCCTCTCTTCTCTCAGCCTACCTCTCCCAGCCTCCCTCCTCCCAGCCTCCCTCAGCATCAGCCTCCCTCTCCCAGCCTCCCCAGCATCAGCCTCCGCCAGCATCAGCCTCTCTCCTTCCAGCCTCCTCCAGCATCAGCCTCCCTCTCCCAGCCTTCCCCAGGATCAGCCTCTCTCCTCCCAGCCTCCGTCCTCCCAGCCTTCCCCAGCATCAGCTTTCCCCTCCCAGCCTCCCTCAGCATCAGCCTTCCCCAGCATCAGTCTCCCGTTCCCAGCCTTCCCCAGGATCAGCCTCTCTCCTCCCAGCCTCCTTCCTCCCAGCCTTCCCCAGCATCAGCTTTCCCCTCCCAGCCTCCCTCAGCATCAGCCTCCCTCAGCATCAGCCTCCCGTTCCCAGCCTTCCCCAGGATCAGCCTCTCTCCTCCCAGCCTCCTTCCTCCCAGCCTCCCTCAGCATCAGCCTTCCCCTCCCAGTCTCCCCCAGCATCAGCCTCCCCAAGCATCAGCCTCCACCAGCATTAGCCTCTCTCCTTCCAGCCTCCTCCAGCATCAGCCTCCCTCTCCCAGCCTTCCCCAGGATCAGCCTCTCTCCTCCAGCCTCCGTCCTCCCAGCCTTCCCCAGCATCAGCTTTCCCCTCCCAGCCTCCCTCAGCATCAGCCTTCCCCAGCATCAGCCTCCCGTTCCCAGCCTTCCCCAGGATCAGCCTCTCTCCTCCCAGCCTCCATCCTCCCAGCCTTCCCCAGCATCAGCTTTCCCCTCCCAGCCTCCCTCAGCATCAGCCTCCCTCAGCATCAGCCTCCCGTTCCCAGCCTTCCCCAGGATCAGCCTCTCTCCTCCCAGCCTCCTTCCTCCCAGCCTCCCTCAGCATCAGCCTTCCCCTCCCAGTCTCCCCCAGCATCAGCCTCCCCAAGCATCAGCCTCCACCAGCATTAGCCTCTCTCCTTCCAGCCTCCCCCAGCATCAGCCTCCCCAAGCATCAGCCTCCACCAGCATCAGCCTCCCTCGTCCCAGCCTCCCCCTCCCAGCCTCCCCCAGCATCAGCCTCTCTCCTACCAGCCTTCCCCATGATCAGCCTCTCTGCTCCCAGCCTCCTCCAGCACGCCGTGCTCCTCTGCCGACACTCACACACCCGATCGCATCCACTCACACACACCCGATCGCATCCACTCACACACACCCGATCGCATCCACTCACACACACCCGATCGCATCCACTCACACACACCCGATCGCATACACTCACACACACAGACACTGACGATATCGCACATACGCGCTTATACTCACAACATCCGGGGATATCACATGCTTCTGGCCATGTGATCCTCCGGCAGGTCCTGGAAGATCACAACAGCACAGTATCGAGGCCGAGAAGCAAGCGATATCCCAGGATGTTGTGAGTATTTGGATGCGATGTGATGTGTGAGGTGTGTGTGTGTGTGTGCTGTTATGTGTGTGTGCTGTTATGTGTGTGCTGTTATGTGTCTGTATTTTCCGCAGCTGCAGGACCTTGATGTGTGGCTGCGATGTGATGTGTGTGTGAGGTGTGTATGAGAGTGAGTGTGAGCCGGTGTACACTGGTAACTATGATACACATCGGGTAACTAAGGGACCTTAGTTACCCGATGTGTATAATGGTTACCAGCTTTCACGGCCTCCGTGAAGATCCCAGCATCGCAAGGTTATGTGTGGCGCTGCCGGGATCCTGACGGAGCCGGTGTAGAAGCAAGAGATATCCCAGCATGTTGTGATGTGTGAGGTGTGTGTGAGAGTGAGTGTGAGAGTGAGTGTGATGTGATGCGTGTGTGTGTACTCACCTGGGAATCGGGGCTCCGTGTCAGTTGGGCCAGAGCGAGCGTGGATTGCGTGAGGGGGGCGGGGCCTGCAGAGAGCCGGGGCGAGAGGCCAATCCGTGTGGGGGGGCGGGGCCATGGCGAGCCCAGCGGCCAATCAGCTTTGTGTCACCGTAAGGACACAATTTCGGAGCATGACAGACAGACAGACAGACAGACAGAATAAGGCAATTATATATATAGATAGATCAGCAGTTGGTGATCAGCTATAACCTTATTATATGGGCTATAGGAGCGCTGTGAACAAAATATGCAATCATTTAGGCACAGACTCTCCCTGCAATGGACGCGCTCATCTGTCTTGTAGAGGCAATGGCCACTGGAAACATGAGTCAATTCTAGTTGTCTTTACGATTGACAGGATAAACTGCCAATTAAGTTAAGGCTGTTCCATTCACCACTTAATCTATATATATAATTGCCTTATTCTGTCTGTCTGTCTGTCTGTCTGTCTGTCTGTCTGTCTGTCTGTCTATCTGTCTGTCTGTCTGTCTTGCTCCAAAATTGTGTCCTTACGGTGACACAAAGCGGATTGGCCACTGGCCTCGCCATGGCCCTGCCCCCCCACACGGATTGGTCGCTCGCCCTGGCTCCCCCCCACACTGATTGGCCGGCCGCTCGCACAGGCTCCGCCCCCCACACGGATTGGCCTCTCGCCCCGGCACCCTGCACGTATTGGCAACTCGTCCACGCCCCGCCCCCCTCACGCAATGCACGCTCGCTCTGGCCCCCGCCCGCTGCACGCATCCCCCGAACTGACACGGAGACACGACTACCAGGTGAGTACTGTACCCCCGGGAGCCCACGCCAGCATACTCCGCCATCCCAGCCGACACAAACCCTCGCATTTCTGGGGTTTGCCGCCGTATGCTGGTGTGGGCTCCGTGCGAGCGGGGGACGAGATGCGCTGGTAACCATGGTAGCATAGTTACCAGCGCATCAAGGTCCTGCAGCGGCGGAAAATACACACACGCACACACATAAACAACACACACATACACACACACACCACATCAGATCACACTCACTCTCACACACACCTCACACACACCTCACATCGCATCCACACATCAAGGTCCTGCAGCGGCGGAACATACACACACGCACACACATAACAGCACACACACACACACATCACACACACAGCATCACACACACATCACATCGCATCCACACACTCAAAGCATCCGGAGATATCGCTTGCTTCTCGGCCGCGATACTGTGCTGTGAGCTTCCAGGACCTGCCAGAGGATCACATGGCCAGAAGCATGTGGTATCTCCAGATGTTGTGAGTATGAGCGCGTATGTGCAATATCGTCAATGTGTGTGCGTGTGAGTGTATGCGATCGGGTGTGTGTGTGAGTGTATGCGATCGGGTGTGTGTGAGTGTATGCGATCGGGTGTGTGTGAGTGTATGCGATCGGGGGTGTGTGTGAGTGTATGCGATCGAGGGTGTGTGAGTGTATGCGATCGGGTGGGTGTGAGTGTATGTGATCGGGTGGGTGTGAGTGTATGCGATCGGGTGGGTGTGTGTGTGAGTGTATGCGATCGGATCTGTGAGTGTCGCAGAGGAGCACGGCATGCTGGATAAGGCTGGGAGGGGGAGGCTGATGCTGGGGGAGGCTGATGTTGGGGGAGGCTGGGAGGGTGTAGGCTGATGCTGGGGGAGGCTGATGCTGTGGGAGGCTGGGAGGAGAGAGGCTGATGCTGGGGGAGGCTGATGCTGGGGGTGGCTGCGATGGGGGAGGCTGATGCTGGTGGAGGCTGGAAGGAGAGAGGCTGATGCTGGGGGAGGCTGATGTTGGGGGAGGCTGGGAGGGTGTAGGCTGATGCTGGGGGAGGCTGGAAGGAGAGAGGCTGATGCTGGGGGAGGCTGATGCTGGGGGAGGCTGGGAGGTGGAGGCTGATGCTGGGGAAGGCTGATGCTGAGGGAGGCTGGGAGGTGGAGGCTGATGCTGGGGAAGGCTGGGAAGAGGGAGGCTGGGAGGAGAGAGGCTGATCCTGGGGAAGGCTGGGAGGAGGGAGGCTGGGAGGAGAGAGGCTGATGCTGGGGGAGGCTGATGCTGGGGGAGGCTGGAAGGAGAGAGGCTGATGCTGGGGGAGGCTGATGCTGGGGGAGGCTGGGAGGGGGAGGCTGGGAGGAGAGAGGCTGATGCTGGGGGAGGCTGGGAGGAGGGAGGCTGGGAGGGGGGAGGCTGAGGCTGGGAGGAGAGAGGCTGATGCTGGGGACAGAGAGGCTGATGCTGGGAGGAGAGAGGCTGATGCTGGGAGGAGAGAGGCTGATGCTGGGAGGAGAGAGGCTGATGCTGGGAGGAGAGAGGCAGATGCTGGGAGGTGAGAGGCTGATGCTGGGAGGAGAGAGGCTGATGCTGGTGCAGCATGGGGGATGGAGCACGATGGGGGGTGCGCAGCATGGGGGATGGAGCACGATGGGGAGTGCGCAGCATGGGGGATGGAGCACGTTTGGGAGTGCGCAGCATGGCGGATGGAGCACGTTTGGGAGTGCGCAGCATGGCGGATGGAGCACGATGGGGAATGCGCAGCATGGGGGATGGAGCACGATGGGAGGTGCACACCTACCCCCAACACACACACAGACAACACACCACACACACACTGGGAACCACAAACACCGCCCTACACAGACACCCACACACACAGACAACGCTGCACACACACAACACCCAACACACAAACAACGCGGCATACATAAATATACGCACATACCACGCAACACACACATTGCGCAAGACATACCTCCCCCCAAAACACACCACTCCCACACAAACCGCGCAACACACACACACACACAACGCTACAGACACACAGCGCTCCACAAACAACGCAACACACATACAACACCGCTCTCACCCCCCGCCACACCCAGACAACACTCAGAACATGTACAGCGCCTACACAAACACTTGGTCACTACACACAACAACATCTATATATATATAACAAAAATCATACATTAACTACTACGAAAATTCTAGAATACCCGATGCGTAGAATCGGGCCACCTTCTAGTATATCATAAGAATATTATACCGGGAATATAATGACAGGCTCCCCCAGCATCAGCCTCTCTCCTCTCTCCTCCCAGCCTCCCTCCTCCCAACCTCCCCGAGCATCAGCCTCCCCCTCCCAGACTCCCCCAGCATCAGCCTCCCCCAGCATCAGCCTCTCTCCTTCCAGCCTCCCTCAGCATCAGCCTCCCCCAGCCTCCCCCAGCATCAGCCTCCGCCTCCCAGCCTCCCCTAGCATCAGCCTCTCTCCTCCCAGCCTCCCCCAGCATCAGCCTCTCTCCTCCCAGCCTCCCCCAGCATGAGCCTCTCTTCTCCCAGCCTCCTCCAGCATCTTCCTCTCTCCTCCCAGCCTCCTCTAGCATCAGCCTCCCCCTCCCAGCCTCCCCCAGCATCAGCCTCCCCCAGCATCAGCCTCTCTCCTTCCAGTCTCACCCAGCATCAGCCTACACCCTCCCAGCTTCCCCCAACATCAGCCTCTCTCCTTCCAGCCTCCCCCAGCATCAGCCTCCCCCATCCCAGCCACCCCCAGCATCAGCCTCCCCCAGTATCAGCCTCTCTCCTCCCAGCCTCCCACAGCATCAGCCTCCCCCAGCATCAGCCTACACCCTCCCAGCCTCCCCCAACATCAGCCTCCCCCAGCATCAGCCTCCCCCTCCCAGCCTTCCCCAGGATCAGCCTCTCTCCTCCCTGCCTCCTCCAGCACGCCGTGCTCCTCTGCCGACACTCACAGATCCGATCGCATACACTCACACACACACACACACCCACCCGATCGCATACACTCACACCCACCCGATCTCATACACTCACACCCACCCGATCGCATACACTCACACACATCCGATCGCATACACTCACACACACACCCGATCGCATACACTCACACACACCCGATCGCATACACTCACACACACCCGATCTCATACACTCACACGCACACCCGATCGCATACACTCACACGCACACCCGATCGCATACACTCACACGCACACCCGATCGCATACACTCACACGCACACCCGATCGCATACACTCACGCACACACACATTGACGATATTGCACATACGCGCTCATACTCACAACATCCGGAGATACCACATGCTTCTGGCCATGTGGTCCTCCGGCAGGTCCTGGAAGCTCACAGCACAGTATCGTGGCCGAGAAGCAAGCGATATCTCCGGATGCTGTGAGTGTGTGGATGTGATGTGTGTGTGATGTGTGTGTGTGATGTGTGTGTGTGTGATGTGTGTGTGTGTGTGTGCTGTTATGTGTGTGCGTGTGTGTATGTTCCGCCGCTGCAGGACCTTGATGTGTGGATGCGATGTGAGGTGTGTGTGAGGTGTGTGTGAGAGTGAGTGTGATCTGATGTGTGTGTGTGTGTATGTGTGTGTTGTTATGTGTGTGCGTGTGTGTATTTTCCGCCGCTGCAGGACCTTGATGCGCTGGTAACTATGCTACCATGGTTACCAGCGCATCTCGTCCCCCGCTCGCACGGGAGCCCACACCAGCATACGGCGGCAAACCCCAGCAATGCGAGGGTTTGCGTCGGCTGGGATGGCGGAGTATGCTGGTGTGGGCTCCCGGGGGTACAGTACTCACCTGGTAGTCGTGTCTCCGTGTCAGTACGGGGGATGCGTGCGGGGGGCGGGGCCAGAGTGAGCGTGCATTGCGTGAGGGGGGCGGGGCGTGGCCGAGTTGCCAATACGTGCAGGGTGCCGGGGCGAGAGACCAATCCGTGTGGGGGGCGAAGCCTGTGCGAGCGGCCGGCCAATCAGTGTGGGGGGGGAGCCAGGGCGAGCGACCAATCCGTGCGGGGGGGCGGGGCCATGGCGAGGCCAGTGGCCAATCCGCTTTGTGTCACCGTAAGGACACAATTTTGGAGCAAGACAGACAGATAGACAGACAGACAGACAGACAGAATAAGGCAATTATATATATAGATACGCGCTCACACTCACAACATCCGGAGATACCACATGCTTCTGGCCATGTGATCCTCCGGCAGGTCCTGGAAGCTCACAGCACAGTATCGCCGCCGAGAAGCAAGCGATATCCCAGGATGTTGTGAATGTGTGGATGCGATGTGATGTGTGTGTGAGGTGTGTGTGAGAGTGACTGTGATCTGATGTGTGTGTGTGTATGTTATGTGTGTGCGTGTGTGTATGTTCCGCCGCTGCAGGACCTTGATGCGCTGGTAACTATGCTATCATGGTTACCAGCGTATCTCGTCCCCCGCTCGCACGGGAGCCCACACCAGCATACGCCGGCCAGCCCCAGCAATGCGAGGGTATGTGTCGGCTGGTTTGGCGGCGTACGCTGATGTGGGCTCCCGGGGGTACAGTACTCACCTGGGAGTCGTGGGTCCGTGACCGTGTCGGTTCCGGGAATGCGTGGGGGGGCGGGGCCAGAGCTAGCGTGCATTGCGTGAGGGGGGGCGGGGCGTGGCCGAGTTGCTAATGCCTGCAGGGTGCCGGGGCGAGCGGCCAATCCGTGTGGGGGGGCGGGGCCATGGCGAGCCCAGCGGCCAATCAGCTTTGTGTCACCGTAAGGACACAATTTTGGAGCAAGACAGACAGACAGACAGACAGAATAAGGCAATTATATATATAGATTAAACTTATCCAGGCATAAAATGATATATATGGAGGAACATGTTATAACAAATCAATTAATCTGTAAAAAACACATTTAATTATTTTTATTTTCTCAGCTAATAGCAGTTAATGGTAGCTCAGTGGTTATCCCTGCAGTCTTGCAGGGCTGGTGTCCTGGGTTCAAGTCCCATCAAGGCTAATATCTGTAAGGAGTTTGTGGGTTTCCTCTCACACTGAAAAGACATACAGATAGGGGATTTAGATTGTGAGCCCCAATGATATTTTCTGCACCTTCTGGCACAAAAACACACCAATAAATGCATGCGGTTTTGGTGCTGTTTTTTTTTTTAGTGAAGTCAATGACTGGGAGGTCCAAAAATGCACCAACAATTGACAAACTACAGGTTTTTCTCTTTGGGCAAATTTGCATCAAAATCTGCGTAAATAAAACATAGTGTGTGCACAGGGCCATTTTGGTGCTTTTTTAGCCCTTCCAGCCATTGACTTCCCTAATAAAGCATGGGGAAAAAATGCACCAAAATGCACAAAACACGCACCAAAACCGCATGCATTTTTGGTGCAGTTTTCTGCCAGAAGGTGCTGACTTTAAATCAAATTAAAAAAAATATGAAATATTGCAAAAGCATAGTATTTTATTGAAAATAACTACAAAAAATATTAAAATAAGTAAGAAATTAGTGACAAAATAATGTAAAATTAGGTATCCAACCAATCCAATTCAGCTCCTTCTCCAAATTCTCTTCTTTTAACGCCATAGTCAAAAAATAGTTCGGCTCCTCGTGGGATGTTTTTTTTAGCCACAAACAAAATTATTGGTGACATGTCTTCTGACAGGTATGTCAGTATAGGCTTCACATTGTCCTTTTTGCGGGAATGATTAATTATTCTTCCAAATGTGGATGGCATATCAGGGTGGCAAATGCAGGGAGCATCTGTGGCATTTATGCAGCATTTACTTCCTTCTTCTGAAAAGAAGTAGATGTAACATTTGTCTTTCGTAAGTGTTTGTTGTAGTTTTTCACCTTCTCTTCCATCCATCAAAACTCCATGATAGTCACACACAATATCTCCTTTTTTAAAGGACTGACTGGTCTTCACTCCATAGCCCCCTTTTGTTTCATCTTCCACAATTACCAGTCCACTCCACTCCTGTGATCTAACCATGTTGTTTATATAATTGTTGTTGTCTTCTTTTCCTCTTATTTTGTGGGGTCTAAAAAACAACTCAACATTTTGTAAACTTGGTATGTTGCTTGTCCAGTTTTGTCTGTCAATGTAGGCCGCCAACTGGTCCTTTGTTGGAGGATGCCTGAAGTGTTCTAAGAAAATAAAATATATAAATTTTAATAAGCATTTATGCATATGAATAAAATGCCATAAACTTATACAGATTGGCAATAAAACAAAAAAATGTACCAATGACATCTTCTATCCGACTCTTGTACTGTGCTCGCCTCCATTTGTCTTGGCAGTGCTGTGCAGTAGTCTGGCTGATTGATTTGCACATGGTTAATGATGGAACGTGCTCATTTAGTTGAATTGGGTACTTTTCAAGGAGTTTCTTGAATAATTCATCTTTTTGATCAAGTTGCTCTCCTGCAGGGATTCTTTCTTCTTCCATTTCATCATCTTCTCCATCTTCTCCTTGGTGTATTCTTTCTGCTGTCCTCTTCCTCTTCTTACTCACTGGATATCTGTGGAATTAGACAACTTTATTAATTTATACTCTTAATGGTACTGATAACAAACTAATTGACCAACCATATTCCATAAAGCATTATTGCTTAGATCCATTTTTATTAAGTTGAGTGGCGGGGCTGCCCATGACTGGGGTTAAGACTCTTACCTTGAGCTCTCTCCTCTACCATCACCCAACAATGATGTTACAATAAGCATGCCATTGATCAAATTCAAAATGGTAATTCCTTCTTGTTGATTGGAATGGTTGATATAGGTGTTAGCAAGTTCTCTATCTTCCTCAGAAAGGTGTTCAAGTGCCCATCTAGTAAAAACAGCTTTTGCCTCTTTTGCTGTCGCCAAAGGTTGTTGAAATCTAGAAAAAAAAGACATGACTGCTATTAAAAACCACACACAAGTAAGCACTTTATTTCTAATGTTCAAGCAACATGTCTTACCTCAGTACTATACCTCAACATACCAATTCAGACCATCCTGTTCTGAAGCATGGGCAATCACCACCTCTTAGTGTACAATTGTTAGTTTCTTGGTGCAGTTGGTAATTTATTGCTATTTCAATACATGTTACAGTGCAATGCACAGCAAAAGACCCACTCTTGCCGCCTACGTGTTTTGACTCTTAGGGGTACTTTGCACGTTGCAACATAGCTACTGCGATATCGTCGGGGTCAAATCGAAAGTGACGCACATCCAGCGCCGGTAACGACGTTGCAACGTGTAAAGCCTAGATGCACCGATAAACGATCGCAAAAGCGTCGAAAATCGGTGATCTGTGTAGTGTCGGTCATTTCCATAATTTCGCGGCAGCGACAGGTACGATGTTGTTCCTCGTTCCTGCGGCAGCACACATCGCTGTGTATGAAGCCGCAGGAGAGAGGAACATCTCCTTACCTGCGTCCTGCATGCAATGAGGAAGGAAGGAGGTGGGCGGGATGTTCCCATCCCGCTCATCTCCGCCCCTCCGCTTCTATTGGCCGCCTGCCGTGTGACATTGCTGTGGCGCCACGCGACCTGACCCCTTTAGCAAGGAGGCAGGTCGCCGGCCAGAGCGATGTCGCAGGGCAGGTAAGTGCGTGTGAAGCTGCCGTAGCAATAATGTTCACTACGGCAGCTATCACAAGATATCGCATTTGCGACGGAGGCGGGTACTATCGCACTCGGTATCGCTATCAGCGGCTAGCGATATTCTAGTGTGCAAAGTATCCCTTAGACTAAGATTCAAAATGCATAGGCTGGCAATAAGTGTCTGTTTGCTGTGTGATATACTGTAATATGTGTTGAAACAGCAATAAATTAACAACTGCAACAAGGAAAAATATATGAAGAAAAAACAAAAAGCCAGCACTAAATGTGCACTTCAGCACTAAAAATTCCAAACTGCACTTATTATAAAAATTTTGAGATTTTTGGCAAAAAATTGCAATTTCTTGAGCTGCCTCGCCACGTCACGGCAAATCTCATTTGGGGCAGTCCTACACTAAAATATTTTTTAAGGAAAATATACCTTTGTACCGTGTTAGCCAGTAGATAGAAAAAAGTTTAAAATGAACTGAAAGTCTTCATTGGTTGATACCTTTTAATGGCTAACTGAAAAGATGGTTATAAATAGCAAGCTTTTGAGACTACTCAGGTCTCTTCATCAGGCATGGTATAACACAGAATATGAAATCACATATTGTACACAACAGGACATAGATGGAGCAGAAAATAAGACAATTCTGCTTCATGTCACTTATCAGTATGGCAAGGGGATAAACTGCCACAACTGTTTGTCCTCTTCCCATATTGATCGTTCTGCTTCACGTCACTTGTCTTATTTGCTGCTCTATTCTATGTCCTGTGTATAATATGGACTCCTCAAATTATGTGTTATACTCTGCCTGATGAAGAGACTGTCTTTTCAATTATTCCTACTGTTCACTTACTTCTCATGGAGCCTTTCCAAGTCCTTCCCAGAATTCGTAATAGGTTGTCCTTTTAATGTCACAATAAAATGGTTGACCATTTTTGAATTCTTTTTCAGCAGAGTTGGTCTAATAAATTTGAAGTATATTTCGAATAGCTGTCAAGCAAAGATTGTGTTAAGGATTTGCTTAGTTTAACATAATAAAGAACATACAACAAAGTAAATATATTTGTTTACACTTACATGCTCATCGTCATCCTGCAGCACAATAATATTCTGTGATGTAGATATATATGTTGCTTTCTGGCCATCGGAGGAGTTGGATACCTTCTTCTCAAGCCAGTCTTTTATCTGTTATAGAAAAAAACAAGAATTTGATAAGGCAAAACTAGATGTTTATCAACAGTTTTTGAGATGAATAAAGAATTAGAACCTTACCATCAGATTTTTAGTAAAGCTGGTGTCACACACAGCGACAACGACAACGACGTCGCTGCTACGTCACCATTTTCTGTGACGTTGCAGCGACGTCCCGTCGCTGTCGCTGTGTGTGACATCCAGCAACGACCTGGCCCCTGCTGTGAGGTCGCTGGTCGTTGCTGAATGTCCAGCTTCATTTTTTCGTCGTCGCTCTCCCGCTGTGACGCACACATCGCTGTGTGTGACAGCGAGAGAGCGACGAAATGAAGCGAGCAGGGAGCAGGAGCCGGCGGCTGGCAGCTGCGGTAAGCTGTAACCAGCGTAAACATCGGGTAACCAAGGGAAGACCTTTCCCTGGTTACCCGATAGTTACCTTCGTTACCAGCCTCCGCCCTTCCTGCCAGTGCTGGCTCCTGCTCTGTGCACATGTGGCTGCAGTACACATCGGGTAATTAACCCGATGTATACTGTAGCAAGGAGAGCAAGGAGCCAGCGCTAAGCAGTGTGCGCGGCTCCCTGCTCTCTGCACTGTGACATGTAGCTGCAGTACACATCGGGTTAATTAACCCGATGTGTACTGTACCTAGGAGAGCAAGGAGCCAGCGCTAAGCGCGGCTCCCTGCTCTATGCACATGTAGCACAGCGACGTTATGATCGCTGCTGCGTCGCTGTGTTTGACAGCTAAGCAGCGATCATAACAGCGACTTACAAGGTCGCTGTTACGTCACAGAAAATGGTGACGTAACAGCAACGTCGTTGTCGCTGTCGCTTAGTGTGAACCCAGCTTAACAGATGGCTTGGTAAGATGTTTTAACATCAGCACAGCCTGAAGGTAATAACATGCTTGCATCTTTTCCTTATCTTCAAGTAGGATTCCTGACTCTGCACCTTTAAAAATATTCAAAACATGGGGTTTTGCCACCCTCAGAACATTGTGACAATCAAAAGGAGTCAAGATGCAACCTATGTAAGAGAAATTTTTTTTAGTGAAGATTGGATTTTCTATAACCACAGCATCATAAATCCAAAATTCTACAGTGTAAAACTGAGCGCTACTTACCTATTTCTACTTTCTTTGCGAAACTCCCGGTTGATCTCCCTATACATTTCTTTAACTCCTTTTAAAAATGCCTCAGCAGCCTGATTTATGTTTTCATCAAGTTTGTTTGGAAAATTTTCAGAGATTACAAACTTAGTGAATTGCTGAATATGATTAAGATAGCTTTTCAAAGTGCTGCTAGAAGTCTTTAGCTTAGAATAGGTGCTAATAAACATTTTTGTCTTCTCCAGGTCTTTCAAAAATTGAATAGAGATGTCCTCTGAGTTCATGAAGTGAAGATAACGAGCAACATTTTCCATTTAAAATTAAACTCATACATATGATTTAGAGAGAGAATGTGCAGGGCAGGTATATCAAATACATTCAACTTAAAGTTATATATTTACCATCCTCCTTATGCTTGATTTGGTAAAGTCATTGCTCAAATACTTTTTGAAGCTTTCCATCACTGGGGAGTCAAGGTCATGCATTTTGTAAATCCCAGCCTCAGCCAGATTCTTCTGGAGGGTGGACCTCATCCTGAAATAGGCAGAAAAAATGTTATTACACTACCACCAGACGTTCTTCTACCAAATCCCAATTATAAGTGTTACATAGGGATAAGCAAACCTGTGAATATTCGGATTCATCATCGGCACCCAAACCCAAAAAAAAAGACGTGATCAGGACCTTGACTTGACCCCAACATGGACTTCATAGGAATGCAGTGGGACACAAAATAGTTTAATAAAAATATTCATCCGGTCAAACGTCATCTCGGCATCTTTGCTCTCTTCTTCCTAGGCTGGGCGCCGGACATTCTGCTGACTGCGCATGTGTAGTCTTTCACAAAATAGTGGTGCTGACACTTGGTTGAATACTGCTACTGCGAAGACTTATGCTGGCGTCACACGGTACGATCCATCGTACGATCGCACGAGCGATCGTACCCGACCCCGTCGTTTGAGCGTCGCGGGCAATTAGTTGCCCATGGCGCACAAAGTCGTTAACCCCCGTCACACATACTTACTTCCCGGATGACCTCGATGTGGGCGTCAAACATCCTCTTCCTGAAGGGGGAGGGATGTTTGGCTTCACAGCGACGTCACACAGCGGCCGCCCAATAGTAGCGGAGGGGCGGAGATGAGCGGGACATAACATCCCGCCCGCCTCCTTCCTTCCACATTGCCGGCGGGATGCAGGTAAGCTGTGTTCATCGTTCCCGGGGTGTCACACGGAGTGAGGTGTGCTGCTACGGGAACGATGAACAACAGAGCACAGAAGGAGGACCGACATTTTGAAAATGAACGACGTGTCAACGAGCAACGATAAGGTGAGCATTTTTGCTTGTTCATAGTCGTTCGGAGGTGTCATATGGTACGACATCTCTAACGATACCGGATGTGTGTCACGAATTCCGTGACCCCGCCGACATATCGCATGATATATTGTACCGTGTGACGCTGGCATTACACAAAACGGTGGCACCGCCAATTTGTTGAATAATTTGCAGGTGCAATATGTAGGCCATCCAACATGACTGAGACACCGGCATCCCGATTATCTGACTTATGCGGGCTTTACACGAGACGACTGATCGTGCGATGCATCGTACACGATGTCATCTCGTGTAACACCTCCTAGCAGTGCAGTATTGCTCACAAATCGTGAGTCGTGTACTCGTCGCTAGGTTTCATAAAATTGTTTAATTAAAATGGCGGCGGTTGTTCATCGTTTCCGTGGCATCACACGTTGCGCCGTGTGACACCACTGGAACGATGGACAGCAGCTTACCTGCGTCCTGCGGCTCCCGCCGGCTATGTGGAAGGAAGGAGGTGGACGGGATGTTTACATCCCACTCATCTCCGCCGCTCTGCTTCATTTGGCCGGCTGCCGTGTGACGTCGCTGTGTCGCCGAACGTCCCTCCCACTGCAGGAATTGGACGTTCATCGCCCACAGCGAGGTCGTCTGGAAGGTAAGTACGTGTGACGGGGGTTAAACGAGTTTGTGCGCCACAGGCAGCGATTTGCCCGTGACGCAAAAACGACGGGGGCGGGTACGATCAATCGTGCTATCGCACGATAGATCGACTCGTGTAAAGCAGGCATAAGGCGCTGACGTCCATTTCACATGACCGGGATTCCAACATCCCAGTCACATGGGACAGCCTGCATACTTAGCTTGCGCAGTATTTAAAAAAATGGTGGCGCCTCCATTTTGTGAACAACTGCTATGCCGCTGTTTCTTGCAAAATGGCAGTGCTGCCATTTTGTGGGAGACCTCACAGGTACAGTAAGAATATTTTCTGGCGGATGGCCATTAAAGAAGGCGTTGAAGGATTGGAGGTAAAGGAAGATCTGAAGATTGCTATGGACACTGGAATTTTTACGGTAAGTATAAACTATGCGAGTAGATGGTGTCCGGGGCCAGACCACCAATCTTTTATACAGACTTCCTGGAGAAGTCGTTACTTGGATTCTGGTCCCCAGACACATGATATTTGGTATGAATCCCAAACTTGGCGTTTGCTCATCCCTAGTGTTCGGACTTTTACAGGAAAAAAACCTTACCCAGTGTCTTCATGATCTTCATCATCAGAGTTGCTTACTTCATCAGAAGATTGCCTAAGAATATACCACAAAATTATTTATTAATTAATTTGTATAAAAATATATTCAGCTTACCAAGCACAGTCACTATATATCACTGGGATGACAATGGTGGCTCAGTGGTTAGCACTGCAGTCTTGCAGCGTTGGGGACCTGGGTTCATATCCCACCAAAGACATAATCTGCAAGGAGTTTGTATGTTCTCCCTGTGTTTGCTTGGGTTTAGTGGGCTCTCCAGCTTCCTCCCATACCACAAAGACATAGTGATAGGGACCTTAGATTGTGTGCCCAATGGGAACAGTGTTCTTAATGTATGTAAAGTGCTGTGAAATATGTGAGCGCTATATAAAAATAAAGATTTATTTATTTTATCATATATTGTATATGCTAGATAAATTAATATATATATATATATATATATATATAGCACATTCCAGAATTCATTGAATAACCGGTCTAATTTCAGTGCATATATTAGAAATATGATATATATAAAATGTTCAGCCTGTATAATATATGAGTCTACATATATCTACATGCAAATAATAATTATTTATTCATATAGTGCCAACATATTTTGCAGCGCTTTACAATGTCTCTAATTTTACATGGGATCCTGTACCCATTAGGGAGATACATGTATACATATGCTATTGGAAAATCCATTCAGCATACCTACTTAAACTTAAAATAATTACAATAAATATAGAAAAAATTACTTTTCAGAAGGATTATTCTCGATAATGCAGCCACGACGCGCTAAGAAGTCTGCACAGAAGTCCTGTGGGTCAGAAAACTTGCTATTCTTGAAATTAAGAGAATCATATGAGACAATGCTCAACGTTTTCACCAGTTTCTGTCTGTTTTCCTTTGCTTCTTCAACAGTTTGCATTATCTGTGTTTCATCTGCAGTTTTTTTGCAAACTTTGCGAAGATGTACTGATGGCTTGTCCTGAAGTTTCCCGCATGTTTTGCAGACAAGGAGATTGCGGTTAGCAGAGGCCATCTTCACTGTTCTGTAGAATGGACTTGAAGATGAAGAATGAGTCTTCCTCAAGAAATTCAGTAGGTCCAAATGCCAAAATAGGAAGAAGGAAACAGAGAACTACCAGTAGCTAATGGTAGACCTAGCTTACAGGGTGGGTCCTGTAAATATACAGGTACTATGACCAATCACATTAAACCATAATTCAGCAACCAGTGATTAAAGATAACCTTTTGTTCATCTTTAAATGTAACAGAGTGTGTTGTATTGAATTTGTCTACTTCGGAGACAAATGTGTATTGAACAATTTAACACCTCTCTGGAGCCATGGATTGTTATCTAACATCCCAGCCTGAGATAGGTGTCAAATTTTAGGCCTTTACTAGAAGAGGGTGACACTTTTGTTTGTTAGTGCAACTTCAAACACCTTGTTAATTAGTGATTTCTGGAGACTCATACTAAAGGCCACGTCTCACTATTATTATTATTATTATTATTGTTTATTTATAGAGCACCATTGATTCCATGGTGCTGTACATGAGGGAGTTACATACAGAATACATGTACACGTTACAATAGACAGACTAGCACAGGGGGAAGAGGGCCCTGCCCTTGCGGGCTTACATCCTAAAGGATTTTGGGGAGGAGACAGTAGGTGGGGTGTAGGTGGGGCGGCAGCTCCGCACGGTGGTGGGGCGGCAGCTCCGCACGGTGGTGGGGCGGCAGCTCCGCACGGTGGTGGGGCGGCAGCTCCGCACGGTGGTGGGGCGGCAGCTCCGCACGGTGGTGGGGCGGCAGCTCCGCACGGTGGTGGGGCGGCAGCTCCGCACGGTGGTGGGGCGGCAGCTCCGCACGGTGGTGGGGCGGCAGCTCCGCACGGGGGTGAAGCAGTGAGGTCATTGAAGGTTATAGGCATTTCTGAACAGATGAGTCTTTAGGTTCCGTTTGAAGCTTGCGAGTGTAGTAGATAGTCTGACGTGTTGAGGCAGTGAGTTCCAGGAGACTGGGGATGCTCGGGAGAAGTCTTGGAGTCGGTTGCATGAGGAGCGAATGAGAGAGGAGGATAGAAGGAGATCTTGGGAGGACCGGAGGTTACGTTTTGGAGTGTAGCGAGAGATTAGTTCAGAGATATATGGAGGAGACAGATTATGGATAGCTTTGTAGGTCAGTGTTAGTAATTTGAATTGGATACGGTGGAAGATTGGGAGCCAGTGGAGGGACTTGCAGAGAGGAGAAGCGGGGTGGTATTGAGGAGAGAGGTGGATCAGTCGGGCAGCAGAGTTAAGGATGGACTGGAGAGGGGCGAGTGTGTTAGCAGGGAGACCACAGAGGAGGATGTTGCAGTAGTCGATGCGGGAGATTATGAGGGCGTGCACTAGAATTTTTGTAGATTGGGGATTGAGAAAAGGGCGGATTCTGGAGATATTTTTGAGTTGAAAACGGCAGGAGGTGGTGAGGGATTGGATGTGCGGTATGAAGGACAGGGCAGAGTCAAAGGTCACTAAAGCTGGGTTTACACACTGCAACATCGCAAAGGACATCGCTGTAACGTCACCGGTTTGGTGACGCAATAGCGACCTCCCTAAGTCTCTGCTAAGTCGCTGGTGAGCTGTCAAACAGGCAAACCTGGCCAACAACTCAACAGCGATCCGGACCTGCAGAGCGACCTAGCTGGTTGTTGGGGACGTTGATAAGCAGCCTTTTGAAAGGGAAGTTGCTAACAAAGTCGCTGCAAAGTCTTCACACACTGAAACTTCATGCTGCACAGCGGGAAACAAAGGACCTAGGAATGGTCCTGAACGATTTGTAACGATTACAACTTCACAGCAGGGGCCGGGTCGCTGATAGGTTTCACACACTGCAACATCGCAAACAACATCGCTATTGCGTCACAAAACCGGTGACGTTACAGCGATGTCGTTTGAGATGTTGCAGTGTGTAAACCCAGCTTAAAGGATCTGAATTTACATAAGTTGACAATTCTCTGAAACTATCTCCCTCTGTGTTTGAACTTGGATAGGCAGATAAACACCACAGGAGCTACTGCTGGGTTTCACTACATTGTGCTCCATCCATAAGCAACATCGCTAGTGACATCGCTGCTGAGGCACGACTTTTGTGACGCAACAGCGATGTTGCTAGTGATGTTGCTGTGTGTGACATCCAGCAACAACCTGGCCCCTGCTGTGAGGTCGCTGGTTGTTGCTGAATGTCCTGGACCAGTTTTTAGTTGTTGCTGTCCCGCTGTGAAGCGCACGTCGCTGTGTGTGACAGCGACAGAGAAACAACTGAATGTGCAGTGAGCAGGGAGCCGGCGTCTGCGGACGCTGGTAACAAAGGTAAATATCAGGTAACCAAGAAGCCCTTTCCTTGGTTACCCGATATTTACCTTCGCTACCAGCATCCGCCGCTCTCACGCTGCCAGTGCCGGCTCCCTGCTCCCTGCACACATAGTCAGACTACACATCGGGTAATTAACCCGATGTGTACTCTGGCTAGCAGTGCAGGGAACCAGCGCTAAGCGTTATGCGCTGGTAACCAAGATAAATATCGGCTTGGTTACCCGATATTTACCTTAGTTACCAAGCGCAGCATCGCTTCCACGCGTCGCTGCTGGCTGGGGGCTGGTCACTGGTTGCTGGTGAGATCTGCCTGTGTGACAGCTCACCAGCAACCCGTGTAGCGATGCTCCAGCGATCCCTGCCAGGTCAGGTTGCTGGTGGGATCGCTGGAGTGTCGCTTAGGCCTAAAACACACTTCCGCATAAAAAACGTCCGTGTGACACGGTCCATTTTTCGGGTCCGTGTTCCTTTTTTTGGGGCGTTTCTCCGGTACGTATGGCATCCGCCATATTCAAAGTAATTGTTGCCGCGTATTCTCTGCACAGCTGGTCCTCGAGTGTTGGGGAGCGGTATGAGCCGGGGGAAGAAAAAAACCGAGCACCAATGTAAGTATGACTGAGCACAGCAGAAAAAAAGGTAAGTATACTGATTTTAATTGAAAAAAAAAAAAATAAGATCGCTAGTTACTAAAGCGGGTCCGTGCCTGCGTGCTGCCGGCCAATAACGGACATGTTGTCCGTGTAGAAAAGCGCACACACGTACTTACCACACAGTCACACGTTCCGTGTGATTTTACATGTGTGTGCCATCTACCATTGAATAAAATGGGTCTCCGTGTATACGTGTCTCCGGTACGTGCAAATACGTACCGCACACGTACAAATTAAACGGATGTGTGTTGCAGGTCTTAGTGTGACGGTACCTTTAGGCTAAGTTCCTATATCCTGTAATCAATCCGCTTTTAGATCAGTTAGGTAAATGCAAAGATGGTTCTCCATAAAAGCAAATGGTGAATAATATATTGTTTTCTTTTGAACACTATTTCACGGAACATGTGAATATTCAATTATACAGATTTTAATGGACTAAACTGTAAAAGCATCAATGCATGCAATCTGATTCACTTTTTTCATCAGTCACTGTATATAGTGCTCATCACTGAGTCTTAATGAGGAAACAGAATCTCCCTACGTAAATTCAGGCCATTTGGGGCACATGTATCTAGATGGAAAATGGAAAAATCCAATATGACTCTCTCATTAGCAAATGTCTTTCAAAATCACCCCAAGATATGTTTTCGATAATTTCTTAATGACACATACTTTGAGGTGAGTTGGGGAACGATTTTGATGAATAATGAAATATTTAGCCAGCTAAAAAATGTTTCCATTTTTATTAAAAAAATTCTTTAAAGAACTAAGAGTCCTCAATGGTTGATAATGGCTAACTGAAAAGATGGTGATAATCCATTTTTGATATTGACTATCTTAGAAAGATTTGTAGCTGGGAAACAGATATATAATGTCTCATATGACATTGCACGGCTCCACAGGAAATAAGATTCACAAAAGTCATGAAGCTTTATTGAATTCTAAGTGCAGTGCATAAATGTTTTATGTGTTTATATTCCTTTCTAGATATCAATTTCCCAATGGACTGGTCAACATACCTTCGTACAGATGGTGCAGTCGCACAGAGATATCTATCCATCTATCTATCCATCTATCTATAGATCCATCCATCTATCTATCTATTTATCTATCCATCCATCCATCTATCTATACATATATCTATCTATTTATCTATCCATCTATCCATCATCAATCTATCCATCCATCCATCTATCCATCCATCGCAGCGTGTAAAGCCCACTTATGGCTTGTTTGAAGCTCCCTGACTGGTGAATTTCCAGGCCCAAGTAGGTGTATTTGTCTGTTTCTGTTAGAGTGCAGCCGTTTAGGACAAATGAAGGATGCTGGTCAAATCTTCTTTTTCTCTTCTGTATCACCATGATGGTGGTTTTCTTTAGATTTATCGGTAGTGCCCATGTGGAGCTGAATTTCTCCAAGATTTGTAGGTTGTCTTGAAGACCTTTCTCGGTTGGTGACACCAGCAGTAGGTCATCTGCATAGAGCAAAAATTTGATGGATAGGTGGATAGGTAGATAGATAGATAATAGATAGATAGATAGATTGATAATAGATAGAGGGATAGATAGATAGATAGATAGATAGATGGATTGATAGATAGATGGATTGATGGATAGATAAATAGATGGATAGATGGATAGATAGAGGGATAGATAGATAGATAGATAGATAGATAGATAGGCCCCTGTGCGACTGCACCAGCTGTACCAAGGTATGTCCACCAGTGCGTTGGGAAATTGATAACTAGAAAAGAATATAAACACATAAAACATTTATGCACTGCACTTAGAATTCAATAAAGCGTCATGACTTTTGTGAATCTTATCTCCTGTGGAGCCGTGCAATGTCATATGGGACATTATATATCTGTTTCCCACATACAAATCTTTCTAAGATAGATGGATAGATAGATAGATAGATAGATAGATAGATGGATGGATAGATAGACAGATGGATATATGTATAGATAGATGGATAGATGGATAGATAGATAGATAGATAGATAGATAGAGATGAATAGATAAATATATGTATTGATAGATGGATGTATGTATGGAAGGATGGATTGATAGATAGATAGATAGATATATAGATGGATAGATGATGGATAAATGAATAGATAAATAGATAAATATATGTATAGATAGATGGATGGATGAATAGATAGATAGACAGAGAGATAGATAGATAGATAGATAGATGGATAGATGGATAGATGGATAAATAGACAGAGAGATAGATAGATAGATAGATAGATATCCATGTATCTATCCATCTATCTATCCCTCTATCCCTCTATCTATCCATCTATCCATATATCCTTCTATCTATCTATCTATCTATCTTGCTGTCTCTGATGGAATTCTTGCACTCTGGTTTATGGGGTAACTTCCATTTTTCCAGACCCCACCTCAGGCAATTCTTGTACCTTGGCTTATGGTCTTTCAGACTAAGAAGACACTGAATGAAAGGGATACCTAATGGTCCAACTGCTGCCAAATAGCCTTTTCTACCACATATGGTACAAAAAGGCCATACAAAAGGCTGATTCATTAAAATCATAATGTATGTGTTTCTAGCCAAGAAAAAAATTCCTTGGGGGAAATAAAAACAGGAATCATTAATCTCAGAGCTGTGGAGGCAGTATTTAGCAATTTGGAGGCTGCACCCAAAAAACCCATTCATTTTGGAAGATATGTCACCTCTGCACCTAACATATTGCACTTTGCGCGCCACACATAGCGCTATACATCCCCCACATAGTGCTCTGCATCCGCAAATAATGCTCTGCACCCCACACATAGCGCTCTGCACCCCCACATAGCGCTCTGCACCCACTACATAGCGCTCTGCACCCCCCACATAGCGCTCTACACCCACACATAGCACCCTGAACCCCCACATAGTGCTCTACATGCTCTACATTACCAAACTTAATCGGTTTTGGCTGCCGCTAAACATTTTTGGGATGAACTCACTGAGACCCAAGAAACAGTTCATTCTTGACCGGACTCGGCAATTGGAATCGAGAAACATATTTTTTGGGACTTAGAAAAAATTTAAACATTTTCGGAATTCCATGATCTGGGAGGGGTGTCTGGTCCACCCTGGTGACGGAAAAAGGCTCCTCGTGGTTAAGTCAAAGTGTCCCTTTTTTGTGATACTTTGTTCTTGGCTCATGGAGTTTCCATGGGCACCTCTCTGACGTTTTTGCGGATCCTTGCTTGCAGTACCTCAAATGAGCAGAAAAATCAAAAGAACCAACACGAGATTGAATTTGACTGCTGCATCCACCTGGCAGCTCCAGGAACTGCGGTACTTTTCCGCCTCGGTCCGGCTTAACCGGGGACATTGCTAACTGCTCGACGACTCCAATTCCTTCTCAAGTCTCAAATGTACCCTACAATGGAACAGATACCTAGAAATAATCCCATGGTGATCAGACCCCACTTGAGCTTGGGCTAATTCTTGCACCTGGGCTTATGGGTACCCTGGCACGCTACCACTTGGTGCCTGACGCCCCTCATTTTTCTGAGAACACTAAAGGTAATTCCTGTACCTCAGCTTATGGGCCTTTCAGACTAAGAAGGCACTGAATTACAGGAGATTCTTAAAGGTTCAAAGGCTGCCAAATAGCCTCTTCTACGAGATATGGTACAAAAAGGCCATACAAAAGTTTGATTCATTGAAATCATAAAGCATGTGTTTTTAGTCAAGAAAACAAATCAATTGGGGGGCAAAAAAACAGGAGTCATTAATTTAGAGACTGTGGAAGGCAGTATTAAGCATTTTCGTGTCTGCACCCCAAAATATGTCCACTGAAATGTACTCCACAATGTGACAGTTACCGAGAAAAAAAAAATCACATGGGGCCCCTGGTGGGTTACCCTTGGTGCCTGACATCCCAACATATTTCTCAGACCTCCAATGGATCTATTCTTGCAACTGTAAGTCCGATGCCTAAGTCGGTGGACTGTGGGGGCGGCACATTAAGAGGGAGCAAAAAAGATTATATGGGGGCGGAAGGTAGGCCTGAAGTGCCAGGGGTCTGGGAGCACCAGCCCTACACATGTCTTTCATCTTGCTGTCTCTGTCATCTTGCTGTCTCTGGTGAATCCTTGCACTCTGGCTTATGGGGTCACTTCCAGGTTAACAGACCCCACTTCAGGTAATTCTTGTACCTGGGCTTATGGTCTTTCAGACTAAGAACACTCTCAATGAAATGGATGCTTAATGGTCCAACTGCTGCCAAATAGCCTTTTCTACCACATATGGTACAAAAAGGCCATACAAAAGGCTGATTTATTAAAATCATAAAGTATGTGTTTCTAGCCAAGAAAGAAATCACTTGGGGGACATAAAAACAGGAATCATTAATCTCAGAGCTGTGGAGGCAGTATTTAGCAATTTGGGGGCTGCACCCCAAAATCCTGATCATTTTGGAAGATATGTCATGCTCTACACCCAACATATTGCACTCTGCTCGCCACACACAGCACTATACATCCCACACATAGCGCTCTACACTTCCACATAGTGCTCCGACATATAGCTTTCTGCACCTCCCACAAAGTGCTCTCCAGCCCAACATAGTCCTCTGCATCTGCAAATAATGCTCTGCACCCCACACATAGCGCTCCACACCCCTGCATAGCGCTCTACACCCCCACATAGCACTCTGCACCCCACATAGTGATCTACACCTCCACATAGCACTCTGCATCCACAGACAGCACTCTGAACCCCCCACATTACCAAACTTAATCTTAATCATTTTTTTGCTGCCAGTAACGATTTTTGGGATTAACTCAATGTGACCCAAGAAACAGTTTTCTTGGGACTTAGCAAAAATTTTCAAAATTTTCAGACTTCCATGATCTGGGAGAGATATGTGGCCCGCCCGGTGACTGATAAGTGCTCCATGTGATCTATCTATCTATCTATCTATCTATCGATCTAGCCCTATATCTATCTATCCCTCTATCTATCCATCACTCTATCTATCGATCCCTCTATCTATCGATCCCTCTATCTACCAATCCCTCTATATATCTATCCATCTATCTATCTATCTTTCTATCTATCTATCTAGCCGTATATCTATCTATCCCTCTATCTATCGATCCCTCTATCTATCGATCTCTCTATCTATCGATCCTTCTATCTATCTATCTGTCGCGGTCGGAGGAGGTGACGCTTCGCTCTCCCACTACTTGGGTCCGGCTGCTGCTGCTCGGTGGTGGCTCGAGCGGTGGGCCGGATCCCGGGGACTCGAGCGGCGTTCCTCGCCCGTGAGTGAAAAGGGGTTTGATTGTAGGGATTTGATATATTGTCCGTGATGCCACCCACGCTTGTGGTGATATTGGTGACACCACCGCTGCTCTGGACGGGGATCCCGGGAGCGATGACAGGGAGCAGCTTTGATGTTAGTTCTCCCCTCCGTGGGTAGGGGGTTGATTGTCCCGGGGCCCGGTGATGGGGTAGGTAGGGATGGATGGCAGGCGGGTTTCGGGGTCTGGTGAGGTGCAGGGTCGCAGGGGCAGCGCTGTGCCGCACGGCACGGTGGTACTCACTCAGCCAATGATGAGGACACAGTTCTCGGTAAAACACACGGCTGGATGGACGGTTCCCACAGACGGCTGCGGTTGTTTTTCCCGGCAGGTTGATGGTGACTGCCTTTCCCTGCACCTAAGTACTTTTAAACGGTTCTTTTTTTTTTTTATAACTGAATGTTTTATTAAGTTTTTAGAACAGATACAAAAAAAATACATGCATGCATGGATATGTCTCACAAGCTTGTTAATAACTGTAAACCAGAAATCCGTATCCATATTATCCACTAATACACTGAAAACAGGGAATATGACAAGACGAACAATACAATACTAGACAGGGAAACATAAGGGAGGGGGGGATGGATTGGGGAGGGTGAGCATATCAGGCTTCCATCAAGGCCGTACTTCACTGTTATTCTTTGTTGGCCCAATAAGTATCCCAAAGTGACCAAACACTCTCAAAAAGATCTACTGTGTTATTTGACAGGGCAGATAAATACTCCATCCTTCTCACATCTTGGATCCGAGATTGGAGATCTGTAAGTGAGGGTGGATGGGCCAACCTCCAGTTACGGGCAATTAGACATCTAGCTGCTGTGGTCATGTGTAATAGTAACCGCTTCACTCTTTTCCCCAGCTGAGCAAGTGGTATATTTAATAAATAGAATTTAGGATCCAGGGGAATCCGAAGGCCAGTTACTTTATAGATAAGAGATTGCACCAACCTCCAGAAACACTGGATATTGGGGCATACCCAGAATATGTGCGGTATGTCTCCTCCTGTGGCTCCACACCTCCAACAATTGTCAGGTATAGCTGGGTTTAGTTTATGTAGTAGTGATGGGGTGTGATACCAATACATAAGTAATTTATACTGATTTTCCTTATAGACATAGCATGACGATGTCTTAGAGGCCGTATCCCAGATCCGCTTCCACATACACAGGGGAATGGACTCACCAAGGAAATCTTCCCATTTCCTCATATATGTATGATCTGGCCTGTCTTCTGGGCACGGAGCCATTAAAATACGATATATATCGGAGATGAGGCCTTTAGTAGAGGCCCCAGCTCTACACAATCTCTCAAAAAGTGTAGGGATAGAGACTTCTAATGAGGTAAAAAGGGAATGCATCAGGTGTCTAACTTGTAAATACCGATATTGGGAATTGCCTGGGAGATTAAATTTAGCAGCTATGGTGGCGTATGGGAGAAGGACTCTGGAACGTGCGTCTACTATGTCAGCAAAGCAAAAGAGTTTCCTGTCAAACCACGTTTTAGTCGCTGTACCCTGCATACCGTCCGTCATTCTGGGATTAAAAAGAAAAGAAGTCAATGGAGAGTGTTCAGATTTAAGTGGAAACTTCTTGACACAACAGTCCCATATCCTCTTCGTGAAGGCTATCGGGCCCAGAGTATTTGGGTCAGGCTTATTAGATGAGGTGCCCCAAAGGTAGGAGTTAGGGTGTATTGGGGCAAGCCATAACTTCTCTATTTCCATCCATCTAGAGAAGGCACTGCGATTAGACCATGCAGGGATGTGACGTAAGTGTGCTGCCCAATAGTACTTAGTAATATCAGGGACCCCCAGGCCTCCTCTCAGTTTACTGTCAAATAATGTTGTTTTCTTGATTCTATGTCTCTTATGGGCCCAAACAAATTGAAGTATACTAGACTGAATGTTGCGCAATTCTTTGTATGGTACACACACCGGAAGGGTCTCAAACCGGTAAAGGAGCTTTGGCAGAACAGACATTTTGACTGCAGAGATTCTTCCAAACAGAGACAATGGGAGCTTATTCCAATTGAGCAGGAGCCTTTTTATCTCAGTAAATAAACTAGGATAGTTCTGCTGGTACAAGAGCTTATACTTAGATGTTAATTGTATCCCAAGGTATGTCAAGGATATGTTTTCCATTTATAGTTGTAGTTTCCCTGTAAGGAGGAGACCCGCACCTGTGGAATATTAAGAGGCAGAGCTTCCGTTTTGTTCTGATTGACCTTATACCCTGACAACCTTCCAAATTGTAGTAACAAGGAATGCAAATTCGGGAGGGTGATATGTGGTTGGGACAAGATCAATAGGACATCATCCGCATATAGAGATAGCTTAAACTCCTTATCCCGTACCATTACTCCATGTATATTAGGGTCATTGCGAATAGCAGCAGCCAATGGTTCAATACACATGACAAAGAGAAGGGGGGACAAAGGGCATCCCTGACGAGTGCCGTTGTGTATTTGAAAGGGTTGAGATGTGGCATAAGGAAGCTTGACCGAAGCTGAGGGGCACGAATATAGACTTTTCAGGGCAGTAATAAATGGACCTGAAATTCCAAATTGATGCAATGTTTCGAACATGAATGGCCACCCCAGACGGTCAAACGCCTTCTCCGCATCCAAACTAAGAAGGAGTGCTTCACTCTCTGTCTTATTAACAACCTCTACTAAGTCAATGATCTTCCTGGTATTGTCCCCTCCCTGTCTACATGGGACAAAACCCACCTGGTCTTTATGTATTAGGTGAGGAAGTAGAACTGAAAGGCGTAGAGCCAGTAGTTTAGTGAAGATTTTCAAATCAGCATTAAGGAGTGCTATGGGCCTATAGTTGGCACATTCCATAGCATCCTTCCCAGGTTTGGGTATAAGCGTAATATATGAATGTAACATACTTGTGGGTATAGGGGAGCCCGTGAGGAAGCTATTAAATAATTTAACTAAATAGGGGGTAAGTCGATCCGCAAATGCCTTGTAGTAGAAGTATGTCAGACCGTCTGGACCCGGTGATTTTCCATTAGGAAGTAATTTAAGCACCTCTCCTACCTCTTCACACGTGATTTCTTTATTCAGTGTGTTTACAGCATTCTTAGTAAGGGTAGGCAGATTACACTGCTCAAGAAAGGAGTGGATTAGCTCCCTCTGTTTTCCTGGGTCTGTAGGAAGGGTGCTGGGCAAAGAATACAATCTTGACAAATAATCCTGAAAAATCTTTGCAACTTTAGTGGGGTCATATAACGTATTCCCTCCCGAATCTCTCAAGGCATAAACGGATGAGTTCCCCCTCTCCTCCCTAAGTTGGCGGGCTAAAAGAGAGTGCGATTTATTTCCTTTGTCATAGTATTTATGCCTGCTATAGAGTAGTAATTTTTCTGTTATATTGACCTCTAGGTCCTTCAGTTGGGCACGAGTCTTTACTATACCTCTAAGGGTACGTATTGATGGGTTAAGGGTCATCCTATTTTCTAAGTCTCTGAGACTTTTAAGGAGCTGATCTCTCTGATATAGTCTATCTTTTTTGATGCGGGAGCTTAAAGCTATGCATTGCCCTCTAAAGACGGCCTTATGGGCTTCCCAAACAGTAGAAAAATTAGGCACTGACCCCTCATTGTTCTCAAAGTATTCCATCAATCCTGCTTCCAGTTTGTCTCTGTAGGAAGTTCTCTTGAGAAGGGACTCATTGAGCCTCCAGTGGCAGACTCTTGTACGTTGGGTTGTCTGATCTAGGGTGAGAGTCATTGGCGCGTGGTCTGACCACGTTATTGCACCAATATCTACTTTGCTCGTCCATCTAAGGGCCTGAATGTTGCCAAAGAAGAAATCGATCCTGGTGTGTGTACCATGAGGGGGAGAGTAGAAGGTAAAGGTTTTTTCTGAGGGATGTTTAACTCGCCACAAATCAAATAAGGCAAACCTGCGGATCAGTCTTCGAAAGGCAGCTGTCAATTTACGTTGAGACGGGCTCGACAATTGATTGTTAATGGTCAACCTGTCTAAAGAGTCAGAGAAAATAGTGTTAAAATCTCCACCCACTATCCACACTGAGGGGGGAAGGCGTGTTAATTTGAGGAATACCCGGTTCAAAAAAAGGATCTGGGAGGTGTTAGGGGCATAAATGTTACACAAAAGGATTGGAACTTCCTTATATGTCCCTTGTAGGATAAGGTATCTACCCTGTGGGTCTGCCAGGGAGGTAGTAACTTGAATGGGACAGGTCCTTGATATCAAGATCGCCACACAGGCTTTTTTCCTTTCCTGAGAGGCTAAAAAAATCGTAGGGTAAAGGTGTTTGGCGAAATTGCAGTTCCCGTTGAGATTCAAGTGCGTTTCCTGCAAGAAAACCATATCAGCTCGCTGGGTCCGCATCTCACCTAATGCCATTCGCCTCTTAATGTTTGAGTTTAAACCCTTAACATTTAGTGTTAAAATTTTAACCATATTTTAAGTTATAGTGGTATAAAGCAAAATTAGCATTACATACAAAGGCTAACCGGGTATTGCCCATCTCAAACTTGCCTGACGGCCCATGATGGATGGCTCTCAATGGGGTACAAAAGATTCCCTCACCACAATCAGGGTAAACACATAAGGAATGGTAAAAGACAATGACAAAACACATAACATATAAAGCATAACATTTACATGTCATAAATGTTACCGGTGAGGAGTGAAGCCGCAGGCAAAAGCCTTCACCTCCGCTTCCGTCCTCCCCGGTCAGGGTCAAAGAAGAAAAAATTGGCATAATTTAAAACTTTACCAATATCTAAACCCTAACCTCCTATACCAACTCTTCCGTAGGAGGAACCAGGGTAACTCTAACCCTTAAAGGGAGTTTGTAGCTATGGACACACTGCTATCACAGTCAGTGTCTAAAGCTAGATTCTAAACATCTAAGAGAGGGGAGCATTCGGTTCTCACCGCCCTAGTAGCAAACCAATGCAAATGATATGAGGAATCGTAACCAGATATATCAATATCAGAAAAGAAAAAAGAAAGTGAACAACTAGTTATGAAAGAAAAGACCAACCAAAGTCCTTATAATAAATCAGGGAGGGCATGAAGCCACCCCCCAAGGGGGGGACTACAGCCTGAAACCAGAGACTCAAACTCAGGGCTCCTGTTCCTAGAAGAAAGAAAAAATAAAATTGTCGTCTCGGGTCGGAGCCAGTCGTGCCTTAGGCTGTGATGAGGGAGAACCCCCCTTAGAGTCCACTTGTTGCCAGATCGGACGGGGTGGATTGGATGGCATCTCTAATTCCCAGTCTACCAGGGAGGGCGAAGGGATTCCCAGGTCAGTGCAGAAGGCTGGGAGGTCCTGAGTAGAGCGTAGCACAGCCGTACGACCATCTTTTGAGGCTATGAGGGCAAACGGGAACCCCCAGCGGTATCGGATGCCCTTATCTTTTAGGGAGACAAGTAGTGGCTGCAGATGTCTCCTTTTCTGTAAGGTGATCCAAGATAGATCAGGGAATAATTGGATCCGAGTACCTTTATATTCAATTCCCTCCGAAGTGCGGGCTTTGGCCATGATAGACTCTTTTAGTTGGAAGTCATGGACACAGCAAATAATGTCACGAGAGTAATTTTGAGGCCCCCTGGGGCGTAATGCTCTATGTGCTCTGTCCAATTTTATCCTTTGAGTTGTAGGGCGCTCCAGTACAGTGTTGAATATGGTTTCAAGTATGGCATGGACGTCTTCATTACCTGTAGCCTCAGGGACGCCTCTCACTCGGATATTATTACGGCGCCCTCTGTTGTCTAGGTCCTCCAGATGTTTGTTAGTTTCACTCAGAGCCCGAGCATAAGAGGTCACGTTCTTTTGTAATTTGATGATGTACTGTCTAGTATTATCGTGATCCCTTTCCACCGAGTCCACTCTATCTGCTAGTAGCCCAACATCTTGGCGGATTGAGTTAATCTCTGACTTACAGGTTTCTTTTACTTCCGAGATCAGGGATCTGAAGTCTTCCTTGGTAGGAAGGAGATCCAGGTACTTTTTTAATTTTCTGTGGTCAAAATGGTGTTCCATGTCTCCCGGCTCAGATTCTGATGGGGAGTCGCGTGACCCTCCTCCGTCTTCCTGTTGAGACACCAAAGCAGACAGCGAAGGCGTAGAGTCTAGGTCCATATCCACGGAACCCGACCGCGTAGTTTTATTTTTCGCTTGATTGCTTTTATGGGTTGATTGTTGTCGTGACTTTGGTGGCATAGGGTCACTCACAGCACAGTCTCTTTTAGTAAGAAACTTGTCTAGAGGGGTCACAAACGACTGCCCCCCTTTCAATCTATATGACCAGCTTGGACCTCTTCTCCTCCTCACCCCAACCAGATCGTCACCTGGTCTGTACAATATATTATGTCGCCTTTCAATATTGTTTAAAGATGCAAGACCGTTAAAGTTATAGTTGTTCACTTATGTCCTCTATCTGGGCGGTAAGACAAGCCCCCCTCTACTCAGACATTATACAGGGGTGTACATCTCTTTCATGGCTCCGTTCCAAGAAAATCTCTTTGCAGCAAGCTATTATTCCAATGTCCACAAGATGGCAGCAGAGTACAGTGCAGAAAGTGAGGGATTTTTCTATATAGAGAAAAGGCGGGCTCTGAAAAGACAATTCTGCAGCACTGCCCTGAATTTTCTTCCTTCTCCCTTCTTTACTTATATCATGGAAGAGGGAACCGTAGCACCCCTCTCCCTGTACTGCCACAGGATCAGACTTGAGTCAGGGGTTAACTCTTCAGATGTTATAAGAGCACTGGATGTTATCAGATCTCAGGGCTTACTTTCTTCTCTGGAGGTCTTAGCTTTCCCTCTTCCCCCTCCCCTCCAGGGAAACCAGCCTCAGACTCCTCCACACCCGTGTGTCACCCCTGTGCTTCTTATCAGAGCAATGCGACTCGTGTTGCGGGGGTGAGGGTTAATTTACAGCCCTAGTGGGTAATGGTGCTCTAGTGCGTAGCACTGGCTTTAGAGCCAGGGGGTGTATGCGTCCTAGGACCAGCCAGTTACCCGGCTGGTTGTCGCCCCTATGCACGGGGGATTTCCACTCACCAGCCTCCTCTCTCTTGCCGTTCGCCTGTCACTTCACTGCCTGCCTCCAGCCGGCTCTCTCTCAGGCCCGACAGTCACCAGGCGGCTCCCCCTCCCTGTGTCCGGCTCGTGCTCCACTCCACTCCAGCGTCTCTCCCTCCACCAGGCTCCTGGTCTCAGCGTCTGCAGCGTGGTCCCAGGCCTCCCTTGAGAATGATGTCTGCTGGGATTCAGGTAGGGTCCTGTCCCACAATACTCGTCTCCTGGGGTCCGCTGGCTCTCAGGGACGGTATATGGAGGCTTCAGATGGATCTAAGTCGGGCAGGGGCTCAGATGTCTCTGGATGTCTCAGAGCTCTGTCAGATACATCCTCCTGCATCGGCGGCCATTTTGGACTCCCTTTTAAACGGTTCTAATGGGTTCCCACTGGTAACCCGCTCCCCGGCTTGGATATGGGCCGGAGGAGCCCCTTTTGCCCGCAGGCGCTGGCCCTGGGAAACGGTTGCCTTGGCGGTGGCGGTGTCTCCCTCACACGGTTGGACTGTTGACTTCTGTCGGGACTTGGCTGCTGGGAAACCCAGGAGGTTCCCTTCGCTAACGGGTTTGGCAAATTCACGGCGACTCCTAGCCTTGCCGGGGTCCGTAAGCCCCTGCCAGATGGTGCTGACTTCTCTTTGTGTACCGGTCCGGTACCGCCGGACCACCGCCCATCCACGGTCCTTACGGTAAACTCCGATAGGCCACTCCTGCAGACGGTCACCACCGTTTGCCAACCTTGCTGCTCCGTCCGGGCCACACACCCGGACTCACTTCAGACTGCTCGACTGCTACTTTTCCTCCTTCCACTTTCACCTCTCCAACTACTCTCTTCACTCCTCCAAACTACACTGACTGTTTTCCTGGCTCCAGGACTGTGAACTCCTCGGTGGGTGGAGACCAACCGCCTGGCTCCACCCCCTGGTGTGGACATCAGCCCCTGGAGGAAGGCAACAAGGGTTTTGTGTCTGACTTCGGTGTGCCTGCTGGGAGTGTGGGGTGTGTTGGTGTTGTTCTCTGTGGCCCCTGGCTTGTCCAGGGCGCCACATTCCCCCTTAGTTAAATGCAGACCGTCCGCGGGCTGCCCGTCCATCACCGGTTTTATTTTCACAACTGAAAAATAGAAAAAACGGTAAACATACAATACAATTATAATAACATCTTCCCACATCGGGAGGTACTCTACTTAAACGTTACGGTTACGGCTTCCGCTCTCTCCCACCCAAGCAACCTGGCCCTGATGCTGCCCCTAAGCAAACAGGCAGCACCCCTTGACCCCAGTCCTGCACAAGTTGCCCGAGCGGGTTCTGTCCTTATCAGGGGACCCACGTCCATGGGGACCCCTGAATCCCTCCAGAGGATCGCCACCGGTTCCGGTGGTGGCTGGGCCCCAGCCTGCTCCACTGCGGGCCCTTCCTCCAATCTGCCTCTTTGGAGGCGTTAACGGTTAAAGCCAACAAACATTATTTTATGTACACGCCACAAGTTTGTGGTTGCCCTGCTAGTTCTCGGGCCTGTTCATAGTACTTTCTACGCATAATTTGAAAAGGGGGTCCCAACGGGAACCAGTTGCCAGCAACGACCGGTTCAAATCAAATTGGTCAATCAGGTAACATTCTTCTGGTAATTACATGTTATCATTCGAAACTTTTAAACTTTCTTACTGGTGGTCCCAACGGGGACAACTGTATGCAACGGTGGACCGCTGCTGATCTTTCTCACATAAATGCGGGCATGCACATCCGCAACTCTTGCTCAGGAGCCAGGCCCACCTGGGTGCCCTCGGCGCCGGCTACGACCGGCCTCTCAAACTGCCGTGGGCCCCACCGATCAGTGGCCTGCTCTGGGTCAGCCTGTGTGGGGGACGGGCCCAGCTGGATGTATGTATGGATGGATGGATAGATAGATAGATAGATGGATAAATGATGGATAGATGAATAGATAAATAGATAAATATATGTATAGATAGATGGATGGATGGATAGATAGATAGACAGAGAGATAGATAGATAGATAGATAGATAGATGGATAGATAGATATCCATGAATCTATGCATCTATCTATCCCTCTATCTATCCATCTATCCATCTATCAATCTATCCATCTATCCTTCTATCCAAATATCTATCTATCTATCTATCTATCTATCTATCTATCTATCTATCTACCTTGCTGTCTCTGATGCAATTCTTGCACTCTGGTTTATGGGGTAACTTCCATTTCTCCAGACCACACCTCAGGCAATTCTTGTACCTTGGCTTATGGTCTTTCAGACTAAGAAGACACTAAATGAAATGGATACCTAATGGTCCAACTGCTGCCAAATAGCCTTTTCTACCACATATGGTACAAAAAGGCCATACAAAAGGCTGATTCATTAAAATCATAATGTATGTGTTTCTAGCCAAGAAACAAATTCCTTGGGGGAAAAAAAAACAGGAATCATTAATCTCAGAGCTGTGGAGGCAGTATTTAGCAATTTGGGGGCTGCACCCAAAAAACCCATTCATTTTGGAAGATATGTCATCCTCTGCACCTAACATATTGCACTTTGCGTGCCACACATAGCGCTATACATCCCCCACATAGTGCTCTGCATCCGCAAATAATGCTCTGCACCCCCCACATAGCGCTCTGCACCCCCACATAGCGCTCTGCACCCCCTACATAGCGCTCTGCACCCCCCACATAGCGCTCTACACCCACACATAGCACCCTGAACCCCCACATAGTGCTCTACACGCCCTACATTACCAAACTTAATCGGTTTTGGCTGCCGCTAAACATTTTTGGGATGAACTCAATGAGACCCAAGAAACTGTTCATTCTTGACCGGACTCGGCAATTGGAATCAAGAAACATATTTTTTGGGACTTAGAAAAAATTTAAACATTTTCGGACTTCCATGATTTGGGAGGGGTGTCTGGTCCACCCTGGTGACGGAAAAAGGCTCCTCGTTGTTAAGTCAAAGTGTCCCTTTTTTGTGATACTTTGTTCTTGGCTCATGGAGTTTCCAGGGGCACCTCTCTGACGTTTTTGCGGATCCTCGCTTGCAGTACCTCAAATGAGCAGAAAAATCAAAAGAACCAACACGAGATTGAATTTGACTGCTGCATCCACCTGGCAGCTCCAGGAACTGCAGTACTTTTCCGCCTCGGTCCGGCTTAACTGGAGACATTGCTAACTACTCGACGACTCCAATTCCTTCTCAAATCTCAAATGTACCCTACAATGGGACAGATACCTAGAAATAATGCCATGGTGATCAGACCCCACTTGAGCTTGGGCTAATTCTTGCACCTGGGCTTATGGGTACCCTGGCACGCTACCACTTGGTGCCTGACGCCCCTCATTTTTCTGAGAACACTAAAGGTAATTCCTGTACCTCAGCTTATGGGCCTTTCAGACTAAGAAGGCACTGAATTACAGGAGATTCTTAAAGGTTCAAAGGCTGCCAAATAGCCTCTTCTACGATATATGGTACAAAAAGGCCATACAAAAGCCTGATTCATTGAAATCATAAAGTATGTGTTTTTAGCCAAGAAAACAAATCAATTGGGGGGCAAAAAAACAGGAGTCATTAATTTAGAGACTGTGGAAGGCAGTATTAAGCATTTTCGTGTCTGCACCCCAAAATATGTCCATTGAAATGTACTCCACAATGTGACAGTTACCGAGAAAAAAAAAATCACATGGGGCCCCTGGTGGATTACCCTTGGTGCCTGACATCCCAACATATTTCTCAGACCTCCAATGGATCTATTCTTGCACCAGTAAGTCCGATGCCTAAGTCGGTGGACTGTGGGGGCGGCACATTAAGAGGGAGCAAAAAAAGATTATATGGGGGTGGAAGGTAGGCCTGAAGTGCCAGGGGTCTGGGAGCACCAGCCCTACACATGTCTTTCATCTTGCTGTCTCTGTCATCTTGCTGTCTCTGGTGAATCCTTGCACTCTGGCTTATGGGGTCACTTCCAGGTTAACAGACCCCACTTCAGGTAACTCTTGTACCTGGGCTTATGGTCTTTCAGACTAAGAAGAATCTCAATGAAATGGATGCTTAATGGTCCAACTGCTGCCAAATAGCCTTTTCTACCACATATGGTACAAAAAGGCCATACAAAAGGCTGATTTATTAAAATCATAAAGAATGTGTTTCTAGCCAAGAAAGAAATCACTTGGGGGACATAAAAACAGGAATCATTAATCTCAGAGCTGTGGAGGCAGTATTTAGCAATTTGGGGGCTGCACCCCAAAATCCCGATCATTTTGGAAGATATGTCATGCTCTACACCCAACATATTGCACTCTGCTCGCCACACACAGCACTATACATCCCACACATAGCGCTCTACACTTCCACATAGTGCTCCGACATATAGCTTTCTGCACCTCCCACAAAGTGCTCTCCAGCCCAACATAGTCCTCTGCATCTGCAAATAATGCTCTGCACCCCACACATAGCGCTCCACACCCCTGCATAGCACTCTACACCCCCGCATAGCGCCCTGCACCCCACATAGTGATCTACACCTCCACATATCACTCTGCATCCACAGACAGCACTCTGAACCCCCCACATTACCAAACTTAATCTTAATCATTTTTTTGCTGCCAGTAACGATTTTTGGGATTAACTCAATGTGACCCGAGAAACAGTTTTCTTGGGACTTAGCAAAATTTTCAAAATGTTCAGACTTCCATGATCTGGGAGGATGGGTGGCCCGCCCCGGTGACTGAAAAGTGCTCCATGTGATCTATCTATCTATCTATCTATCTATCTAGCCCTATATCTATCTATCCCTCTATCTATCCATCACTCTATCTATCGATCCCTCTATCTATCGATCCCTCTATCTATCGATCCCTCTATATATCTATCCATCTATCTATCTCTCTATCTATCTATCTAGCCCTATATCTATCTATCCCTCTATCTATCGATCCCTCTATCTATCGATCCCTCTATCTATCGATCCTTCTATCTATCTATCTATCTGTCGCGGGCGGAGGAGGTGACGCTTCGCTCTTCCACTGCTCGGGTCCGGCTGCTGCTGCTCGGTGGTGGCTCGAGCAGTGGGCCGGGTCCCGGGGACTCGAGCGGAGTTCCTCGCCCGTGAGTGAAAAGGGGTTTGATTGTGGGGATTTGAAATTTTGTCCGTGACGCCACCCACGGTTCTGGTGATATTGGTGACACCACCGTTACTCTGGACGGGGATCTCGGAAGCGATGATAGGGAGCAGCTTTGATGTTAGTTCTCCCCTCCGTGGGTAGAGGGTTGGTTGTCCCGGGGCCCGGTGATGGGGTAGGTAGGGATGGATGGCAGGCGGGTTGCAGGGCCTGGTGAGGTGCAGGGTCGCAGGGGCAGCGCTGTGCCGCACGGCACGGTGGTACTCACTCAGCCAATGATGAGGACACAGTTCTCGGTAAAACACACGGCTGGATGGACGGTTCCCACAGACGGCTGCGGTTGTTTCTTCCGGCAGGTTGATGGTGACTGCTTTTCCCTGTACCTAAGTACTTTTAAACGGTTCCAATGGGTTCCCACCGGTAACCCGCTCCCCGGCTTGGATATGGGCCAGGGGAGCCCCTTTTGCCCGCAGGCGCTGGCCCTGGGAAACGGTTGCCTTGGCGGTGGCGGTGTCTCCCTCACACGGTTGGACTGTTGACTTCTGTCGGGACTTGGCTGCTGGGAAACCCAGGAGGTTCCCTTCGCTAACGGTTTTGGCAAATTCACGGCGACTCCTAGCCTTACCGGGGTCCGTAAGCCCCTGCCAGATGGTGCTGACTTCTCTTTGTGTACCGGTCCGGTACCGCCGGGCCACCGTCCGTCCACGGTCCTTACGGTAAACTCCGATAGGCCACTCCTGCAGACGGTCACCACCGTCTGCCAACCTTGCTGCTCCGTCCGGGCCACACACCCGGACTCACTTCACACTGCTCGACTGCTACTTTTCCTCCTTCCACTTTCACCTCTCCAACTACTCTCTTCACTCCTCCAAACTACACTGACTGTTTTCCTGCCTCCAGGACTGTGAACTCCTCGGTGGGTGGAGACCAACCGCCTGGCTCCACCCCCTGGTGTGGACATCAGCCCCTGGAGGAAGGCAACAAGGGTTTTGTGTCTGACTTCGGTGTGCCTGCTGGGAATGTGGGGTGTGTTGGTGTTGTTCTCTGTGGCCCCTGGCTTGTCCAGGGCGCCACATTCCCCCTTAGTTAAATGCAGACCGTCCGTGGGCTGCCCGTCCATCACCGGTTTTATTTTCACAACTGAAAAATAGAAAAAACGGTAAACATACAATACAATTATAATAACATCTTCCCACATCGGGAGGTACTCTACTTAAACATTACGGTTACGGCTTCCGCTCTCTCCCACCCAAGCAACCTGGCCCTGATGCTGCCCCTAAGCAAACAGGCAGCACCCCTTGACCCCAGTCCTGCACAAGTGCCCGAGCGGGTTCTGTCCTTATCAGGGGACCCACGTCCATGGGGACCCCTGAACCCCTCCAGAGGATCCCCACCAGTTCCGGTGGTGGCTGGGCCCCAGCCTGCTCCACTGCGGGCCCTTCCTCCAATCTGCCTCTCCGGAGGCGGTAACGGTTAAAGCCAACAAACATTATTTTATTTACACGCCACAAGTTTGTGGTTGCCCTGCTAGTTCTCGGGCCTGTTCCTAGTAGTTTCTACGCATAATTTGAAAAGGGGGTCCCAACGGAGACCAGTTGCCGGCAACGACCGGTTCAAATCAAGTTGGTCAATCAGGTAACATTCTTCTGGTAATTACATCTTATCATTCGAAACTTTCAAACTTTCTTACTGGTGGTCCCAACGGGGACAACTGTATGCAACGGTGGACCGCTGCTGATCTTTCTCACATAAATGAGGGCATGCACATCCGCAACTCCTGCTCAGGAGCCAGGCCCACCTGGGTGCCCTCGGCGCCGGCTACGACCGGCCTCTCATACTGCCGTGGGCCCCACCGATCAGTGGCCTGCTCTGGGTCAGCCTGTGTTGGGGACGGGCCCAGCTGGATGTATGTATGTATGGATGGATAGATAGATAGATGGATAGATGATGGATAGATGAATAGATAAATAGATAAATATATGTATAGATAGATGGATGGATGGATAGATAGATAGACAGAGAGATAGATGGATAGATAGATAGATGGATAAATAGACAGAGAGATAGATAGCTAGATAGATAGATGGATAGATAGATATCCATGTATCTATCCATCTATCTATCCCTCTATCTATCCATCTATCTATCTATCCATCTATCCATCTATCCTTCTATCTATCTATCTATCTTGCTGTCTCTGATGCAATTCTTGCACTCTGGTTTATGGGGTAACTTCCATTTTTCCAGACAACACCTCAGGCCATTCTTGTACCTTGGCTTATGGTCTTTCAGACTAAGAAGACACTGAATGAAAGGGATACCTAATGGTCCAACTGCTGCCAAATAGCCTTTTCTATCACATATGGTACAAAAAGGCCATACAAAAGGCTGATTCATTAAAATCATAATGTATGTGTTTCTAGCCAAGAAAAAAATTCCTTGTTGGAAATAAAAACAGGAATCATTAATCTCAGAGCTGTGGAGGCAGTATTTAGCAATTTGGGGGCTGCACCCAAAAAACCTATTCATTTTGGAAGATATGTCATCCTCTGCACCTAACATATTGCACTTTGCGCGCCACACATAGCGCTATAGATCCCCATCCCCATCCCCAGATCATAGTGCTCTGCATCCACAAACAATGCTCTGCACCCCACACACAGCGCTCTGCACCCCCACATAGCGCTCTGCACCCCCTACATAGCGCTATGCATCCTACACATAGCGCTCTACACCCACACATAGCACCCTGAACCCCCACATAGTGCTCTACACGCCCTACATTACCAAACTTAATCGGTTTTGGCTGCCGCTAAACATTTTTGGGATGAACTCAATGAGACCCAAGAAACTGTTCATTCTTGACCGGACTCGGCAATTGGAATCGAGAAACATATTTTTTGGGACTTAGAAAAAATTTAAACATTTTCGGACTTCCATGATCTGGGAGGGGTGTCTGGTCCACCCTGGTGACGGAAAAAGGCTCCTCGTGGTTAAGTCAAAGTGTCCCTTTTTTGTGATACTTTGTTCTTGGCTCATGGAGTTTCCAGGGGCACCTCTCTGACGTTTTTGCGGATCCTCGCTTGCAGTACCTCAAATGAGCAGAAAAATCAAAAGAATCAACACAAGATTGAATTTGACTGCTGCATCCACCTGGCAGCTCCAGGAACTGCGGTACTTTTCCGCCTCGGTCCGGCTTAACCGGGGACATTGCTAACTGTTCGACGACTCCAATTCCTTCTCAAATCTCAAATGTACCCTACAATGGGACAGATACCTAGAAATAATCCCATGGTGATCAGACCCCACTTGAGCTTGGGCTAATTCTTGCACCTGGGCTTATGGGTACCCTGGCACGCTACCACTTGGTGCCTGACGCCCCTCATTTTTCTGAGAACACTAAAGGTAATTCCTGTACCTCAGCTTATGGGCCTTTCAGACTAAGAAGGCACTGAATTACAGGAGATTCTTAAAGGTTCAAAGGCTGTCAAATAGCCTCTTCTACGAGATATGGTACAAAAAGGCCATACAAAAGCCTGATTCATTGAAATTATAAAGTATGTGTTTGTAGCCAATAAAACAAATCAATTGGGGGGCAAAAAAACAGGAGTCATTAATTTAGAGACTGTGGAAGGCAGTATTAAGCATTTTCGTGTCTGCACCCCAAAATATGTCCACTGAAATGTACTCCACAATGTGACAGTTACCGAGAAAAACAAAAATCACATGGGGCCCCTGTTGGGTTACCCTTGGTGCCTGACATCCCAACATATTTCTCAGACCTCCAATGGATCTATTCTTGCACCAGTAAGTCCGATGCCTAAGTCGGTGGACTGTGGGGGTGGCACATTAAGAGAGAGCAAAAAAGATTATATGGGGGCGGAAGGTAGGCCTGAAGTGCCAGGGGTCTGGGAGCACCAGCCCTACACATGTCTTTCATCTTGCTGTCTCTGTCATCTTGCTGTCTCTGGTGAATCCTTGCACTCTGGCTTATGGGGTCACTTCCAGGTTAACAGACCCCACTTCAGGTAATTCTTGTACCTGGGCTTATGGTCTTTCAGACTAAGAACACTCTCAATGAAATGGATGCTTAATGGTCCAACTGCTGCCAAATAGCCTTTTCTACCACATATGGTACTAAAAGGCCATACAAAAGGCTGATATATAAAAATCATAAAGTATGTGTTTCTAGCCAAGAAAGAAATCACTTGGGGGACATAAAAACAGGAATCATTAATCTCAGAGCTGTGGAGGCAGTATTTAGCAATTTGGGGGCTGCACCCCAAAATCCTGATCATTTTGGAAGATATGTCATGCTCTACACCCAACATATTGCACTCTGCTCGCCACACACAGCACTATACATCCCACACATAGCGCTCTACACTTCCACATAGTGCTCCGACATATAGCTTTCTGCACCTCCCACAAAGTGCTCTCCAGCCCAACATAGTCCTCTGCATCTGCAAATAATGCTCTGCACCCCACACATAGAGCTCCACACCCCTGCATAGCGCTCTGCACCCCTACATAGCGCTCTGCACCCCACATAGTGATCTACACCTCCACATAGCACTCTGCATCCACAGACAGCACTCTGAACCCCCCACATTACCAAACTTAATCTTAATCATTTTTTTGCTGCCAGTAACGATTTTTGGGATTAACTCAATGTGACCCGAGAAACAGTTTTCTTGGGACTTGGCAAAATTTTCAAAATTTTCAGACTTCCATAATCTGGGAGGATGTCTGGCCCGCCCCGGTGACTGAAAAGTGCTCCATGTGATCTATCTATCTATCTATCTATCTAGCCCTATATCTATCTATCCCTCTATCTATCCATCACTCTATCTATCGATCCCTCTATCTATCGATCCCTCTATATATCTATCCATCTATCCATCTATCTATCTATCTCTCTATCTAGCCCTATATCTATCTATCCCTCTATCTATCGATCCCTCTATCTATCGATCCTTCTATCTATCTATCTATCTGTCGCGGGCGGAGGAGGTGACGCTTCGCTCTCCCACTGCTCAGGTCCGGCTGCTGCTGCTGCTGCTCGGTGGTGGCTCGAGCGGTGGGCCGGATCCCGGGGACTCGAGCGGCGTTCCTCGCCCGTGAGTGAAAAGGGGTTTGATTGTGGGGATTTGATATATTGTCCGTGACGCCACCCACGTTTGTGGTGATATTGGTGACACCACCGCTGCTCTGGACGGGGATCCCGGGAGCGATGACAGGGAGCAGCTTTGATGTTAGTTCTCCCCTCCGTGGGTAGGGGGTTGGTTGTCCCAGGGCCCGGTGATGGGGTAGGTAGGGATGGATGGCAGGCAGGTTGCGGGGCCTGGTGAGGTGCAGGGTCGCAGGGGTAGCGCTGTGCCGCATGGCACGGTGGTACTCACTCAGCCAATGATGAGGACACAGTTCTCGGTAAAACACACGGCTGGATGGACGGTTCCCACAGACGGCTGCGGTTGTTTCTCCCGGCAGGTTGATGGTGACTGCCTTTCCCTGCACCTAAGTACTTTTAAACGGTTCCAATGGGTTCCCACCGGTATCCCGCTCCCCGGCTTGGATATGGGCCGGAGGAGCCCCTTTTGCCCGCAGGCGCTGGCCCTGGGAAACGGTTGCCTTGGCGGTGGTGGTGTCTCCCTCACATGGTTGGACTGTTGCCTTCTGCCGGGACTTGGCTGCTGGGAAACCCAGGAGGTTCCCTTCGCTAACGGGTTTGGCAAATTCATGGCGACTACTAGCCTTGCCGGGGTCCGTAAGCCCCTGCCAGATGGTGCTGACCTCTCTTTGTGTACCGGTCCGGTACCGCCGGACCACCGCCCGTCCACGGTCCTTACGGTAAACTCCGATAGGCCACTCCTGCAGACGGTCACCACCGTCTGCCAACCTTGCTGCTCCGTCCGGGCCACACACCCGGACTCACTTCAGACTGCTCGACTGCTACTTTTCCTCCTTCCACTTTCACCTCTCCAACTACTCTCTTCACTCCTCCAAACTACGCTGACTGTTTTCCTTGCCTCCAGGACTGTGAACTCCTCAGTGGGTGGAGACCAACCGCCTGGCTCCACCCCTTGGTGTGGACATCAGCCCCTGGAGGAAGGAAACAAGGGTTTTGTGTCTGACTTCGGTGTGCCTGCTGGGAGTGTGGGGTGTGTTGGTGTTGTTCTCTGTGGCCCCTGGCTTGTCCAGGGCGCCACATAGCTATCTATCTATCTATCTATCTATCTATTTATCTATCTATTCATCTATATATCTATCCATCAATCCATCCATCTATATATCCATCTTTTTTTTTTTTTTTTAAATTATAATTTTTATTTATTTTCAAAAGCAAACAAGTCATTACATAGAACAAATAATAATAATATCAACAAAATTATCAGCAAAATGACAAGAAAATTGTATATCGCTCCATTTACATTTACAATTCAGTACAACATCTAATCAATATTCACAGTATTCACAGTAAGACTCAGAATCTTTAATACCTCACGGGAACCCTTATAACTAACTCTATAAATGAATTTGCAACCATCCTGTGAAACTCTCCTACTCCCTCCCTGAACCCCCCACTACTCAAACCCACTCTCACCTGGTCACCTTCAACTCCCACCTCCAATCCTCCGAGTGTACCACCTAACTTCTTAGAGTGATACCACACCGTCTCCTTAAATGGTGACATTAAGCGTTCTATTTCCTCCAAATTAAAGTAGGTTATAATGAACACCCTCCACTTTTTGAAGTGACTGCTCAATCGTCCCGACTTCCTTCCAGCATCAAGGCTCTCTAACTCCATCAGCCGTTTTATATGGATTATTAGGCTATGTGCGCACGTTGCGTAAATACATGCAGTTACGCTGCGCTTTGTAGCGCAGCGTAACTGCATGCGTCCAGCGTCCCCTGCACAGTCTATGGAGATTGTGCAGGGGCCGTGCGCACGTGGCGTCTAAGAGCGCAGCGCTTCGGCTACTGCCGAAGCGCTGCGCAAAAAGAAGTGACATGTCACTTCTTTCCTGCGCTTTGCCGGCAGCTCCTGCTCTGTCTATGGCAGGAGCTGCAGGCAGAGCGCATGGAATCGGCGCTCACTACGGACATTTCTGCAGCGATCTAAAGCGCACATGTGCTCTTCAGATCGCTGCAGAAATATCTGCAGGGCTAGTACGCAACGTGCGCACATAGCCTTACTTCTTCGAACGAGGGTACTTTTGACTCCAACCAATATTTCAGTATCATCCTCTTTGTTGCAAGTATGATTACATGTATAAGTAAAGGGGGATGTCTACTCCTCCTCCCCTCGACGCTCACCCCCTCCCAAGCATGGAACAGAACCAGAGTAGGGGAGAGAAGGAGTTTGACGTCCCAGAGTTTAGCAACACACTTTGATACTTGGGCCCACAGTGGCTCAAGGTGGGGACACAGCCACAATCCATGGTAGAGATCCGTTGCTTCTAAATTGCATTTCGGACAACGAGTAATCCTCTCAGGATTCTCAAACTTTCTGGGCAAATTGAATGCATAAATCGCCCGATGCATCACTTTATACTGAGTCTCCCGCCACTGTTCATTCAGTATTGCCTTTCGTAGGGCCCTCCATCCCTCCCTGATCTTTGTTCCAATGTCGGGGTCCCCTAGTTGCTTTTCCCATGGCTTAAAGAAACTCTCTGGCTGATAGCCAGTCAACTGGTCTCGCATTGCCCCATATAAAGATGAAATTGACGAGGACGTTTGTGCCAACTTGACCAGGCCGTCAAATGTATTTAATAAGAAATAACGTTTGGAACTCCATTCTATGTCTGAACTGGGTGCAAAAACCTAAAAAAAATCACTATGGGGAGATAAGGTATGCACACCAGTGACTATGGAAGGGGAATACATGGAATAGCAGAAACTGCTGTGTGAATACTGACATGAAAAATTCAATAGCTATATGTAAGAATGAAATGTGAAAAATGGAACCTGCATTACTGCCATGAATATATGAATAAAGAGAAATTTAGCTACTGAATTGATCAATGCAATAGAGCCCCAACACTACGCCAAAGTATTTCTCTAGGTTGGGGTCCCTAGCTTGTGTGTGTCCTCTCATGCAGTTAAAAAACTTACCGTGTATGGGAAGCTGAGACCCAGGCTATATATACGATGTGGATTGGCAATAGGTGTGTATGGGGAGGGTTCACAAACGAAAAACTACTAACAAATAAGAAATAACGTTTGGAACTCCATTCTATGCCTGAACTGGGTGCAAAAGATAGATATCCATGAATCTATGCATCTATCTATCCCTCTATCTATCCATCTATCAATCTATCCATCTATCCCTCTATCCAAATATCTATCTATCTATCTATCTATCTACCTTGCTGTCTCTGGTGCAATTCTTGCACTCTGGTTTATGGGGTAAATTCCATTTCTCCAGACCACACCTCAGGCAATTCTTGTACCTTGGCTTATGGTCTTTCAGACTAAGAAGACACTGATGAAATGGTACCTAATGGTCCAACTGCTGCCAAATAGCCTTTTCTACCACATATGGTACAAAAAGGCCATACAAAAGGATGATTTATTAAAATCATAAAGTATGTGTTTCTAGCCAAGAAAATATCACTTGGGGGACATAAAAACAGGAATCATTAATCTCAGAGCTGTGGAGGCAGTATTTAGCAATTTGGGGGCTGCACCCAAAAAACCCATTCATTTTGGAAGATATGTCATCCTCTGCACCCAACATATTGCACTCTGTGCGCCACACTTAGCGCTATACATCCCCCACATAGCGCACTGCACTCCCACATAGCGCTCTACTCCAACATATAGTGCTTTACACTTCCATATAGCGCTCTGCTTCGACATATAGCTTACCGCACTTCTCACAAAGTGCTCTGCACCTCCCAGATAGTGCTCTCCAGCCCCACATAGTGCTCTGCATCCGCAAATAATGCTCTGCATCCCACACATAGCACTCTGCATCCCCACATAGAGCTCATACAAAAGGCTGATTCATTGAAATCATAAAGTATGTGTTTTTAGCCAAGAAAAAAAACTCAATTGGGGGACAAAACACAGGAGTCATTAATATAGGGACCGTGGGAGGCAGTATTTAGCACTTTTGGGTCTGCACCCCAAAATATGTCTTCTGCAATTTACCCCACAATGTGACACTTACCGAGAAAAAAAAAATCACATGGGGCCCCTGGTGGGTGACCCATGGTGCCTGATATCCCCACATATTTCTCAGACCTCCAATGGATCTAGTCTTGCACCAGTAATTACGGTGCTAAGTCGGTGGACTGTGGGGGCGGCACAGTAAGAGGGAGCAAAAATAATTATATGGGGGACCAGACTGCGGCCGGCTGCGGGCACCGACCACCATCACCTTGGTTTACCAGAGACTCGTGTGTTTACTAATAGTGAGTACAACAGTTCCCTCCGGCCGCCCATCTCCCTGCACCGCCAAACTACTCCCCAACGGGTCCCGGGGCCACCATCCCTACCCACGGAGGGGTTAACAACTTGCTGCATACCATCTCCCCCGGGTGTCCCGTAACTGCAGTGGTGGTGCCCACCTTCACCACATCCCGTGGGTGGCGTCACAAACTTTATATGGCTCCGGCCGTACCACTACGTCCCAAAACCACACCCCCCTTTTTTTGATCGGAGTGACCGCAGGATCCCCCGGGTCCGGAGGACCCTCAAGCCACCCACTGAAGGTCCGGATCTGAGCGGCTCTGCTACCGCCGAGCACGGGGCGGCACATTTACAGTCAGCGTAGGGTCCCGTGTTACAGTGTTTACCGTCAGTGTAGGGTCCCGTGTTGCAGTGTTTACAGTCAATGTAGGGTCCCGTGTTGCAGTGTGTACAGTCGGTATAGGGTTCCGTGTTGCAGTGTAGGGTCCCATGTTGCAGTGTTTACAGTCAGTGCAGGATCCCGTGTTGCAGTGTTTACAGTCAGTGCAGGGTCCCGTGTTGCAGTGTTTACAGTCAGTGCAGGGTCCCGTGTTGCAGTGTTTACAGTCAGTGCAGGGTCCCATGTTGCAGCGTTTACAGTCATGCAGGGTCCCGTGTTCCAGTGTTTACAGTCAGTGTAGGGTCCCGTGTTGCAGTGTTTACAAGGCATTGGTGTTCACATGAACAATGGGCCATGTGTAAAAAAAGTTTACAGTATATACTACTTAAATCATTGTTTTGAAATTAGACTCATGTTTCATTGGATTGCACTGGTCTGTGTAAAACACAAGTGGAGCTCAGCCCATAAACCAAGGCTAAGATATGATGAAATCATTGGGTAACACATCTAAACCCGCCTGTATATACATTTAAAAAAAAAAAGTGATAATGAAAGAATATGAGAGGCTCGTTCCAAGATACTGCAGAAATGCTGACACGAGTTTCCAAATTGGTTGGTGTGTAGGAAAGCCTCACTGCTGGTGTAGAGCACTGTACTTACTCTCCGATTTTCTGCAGTTCCCCTCCTCTGCCACTGTACAGTTACACAGCCTTTCCACATCAAAGCATACCTTAAAGCAGAAGCATAAGAGATCTTTACATTTATGTACAGAAATTATAGGTACAGTTCTAAATTCTAAAACCTGTAGTGGATCCCATTTCGAAAAGGCTTTTTTACACTGGATCCAATCCATTTGTCACAAAAAGGTGGACAGCAGCCAGAATCTAGTTCAACCACAATAACAATGTCTGGAGGCTCGTGCGCTAATGGTGGCAGCTACTACTCATTAGAAACACTTTGGAATGAGTAAAGCCAAGGGCACGAACCTGACCAGAGCAATCTCCCCTACCATGAGAGGTCACGTGAGGAGCATCAAGAATTCGGTTTTATGTACATAAGGTTGTAAGGCCTGCAGTCCCTGCATCTTTATATCACAGATGAGCAGGGACGGCTTCTGCTGTCCAAGTTGAAGACATTTATCGTACAATATCTAGTCTTATGCTGTGTGACCTACTATTCCTCGTGTTTAGAAGTCATTCTCAACGCTCCTCCGTATCCACCCCACTTCCCAAATCACACAAATGCACAGCACCACCATGACTTCAGGCACTAGCACTAGACAGATCACTGCACACGTCCAAAGTCTGACGGGCTGAGGCCTTCCCTCAGTGATCTGCTTGCAGAGGCAGAAGCTGACAGTCATACCTCCCAACCGTCCCGGATTCTGCGGGACTGCCACGATTTTTCAGGTCTGTCCTGCACTCCCGCGGCTCACAGCTGATGTCCCAGCTCCTCCCCTCAATAAATTAAATTGTTATCGTCGCCTCTGGCCAGGACTCAAACCCGTGAAGCTCATTGTTCCATAGGCAGCAGCTCTACCACTGAGCCACTGCCCATATTGAAAACCATGTGAAGATTTGGTAATCTTGACCTCTATATTGCAGTAGAAAAAAGCAGAAGCAGATTATTTAGCTGCAAAGATGGATGGATGGATGGATGGATGGATGATAGAGGGATGGATGGATGATAGAGGGATATATATATATACATGACAGCTAGTAGATAGATACATACATGACAGATAATAGATAGCTACATACATGACAGATAATAGATACATACATGATAGATAAATAGATAGATACATACGGATAGATACATAGATAGACATATAGATAGATACATAGATAGATACATACGGTAGATAGATACATAGATAGATAGATAGATAGATACATGGATAGATAGATACATAGATAGATACATGGATAGATAGATACGTAGCTAGATAGATAGATAGATACATGGAAATATAGATAGATAGATAGATAGATAGATAGATAGATAGATACATGGATAGATAGATACATAGATTGATAGATAGATTGATAGATAGATACATGGATAGATACATGGATAGATAGATAGATACATGGATAGATAGATAGATAGATACATGGATAGATAGATACATGGATAGATAGATAGATAGATAGATAGATACATGGATAGATAGATAGATAGATAGATACATGGATAGATAGATACATGGATAGATAGATAGATAGATAGATAGATAGATAGATAGATAGATAGATAGATAGATAGATAGATACTGTATCTAATTGTAGGTGAAGGAAAAAGTCAGATTCATTTGTACCCATAAAACTACTATAAAGAAATGAGGAAAAAATACAAAATACAATTTTTTTTTTTTTTATTTTCACCAACTTGGATCCAAACCAGCAACTTTCAAATATGTCTCCAGCAGCCTCCTAGCTTTCTAGCTGCTCAAGCTGTTAAGCCACTAGGAATTGATGATGTTAGACAGAGGATTTTATATGAATAAACCTGCAATGCAGCCTCTGATTACACAGTATATTACACAGGACACAGAGTTCCATTGTACACAGCAGTGTCTCTATCTCCTGTATTCTACAGGGAGAGGAAAAGAGATTTTTTTTTCTTTTAATAAAATTACTAAAAATAATAAAAAAAAATAGAATAATGTAATTTTATTACACTTTTATATAAAATAATAAACATCACAAATCAGCAAATAACATGGACATATTTGGTGTCCCTGTAATCGTAACGACCCGAGCAAGACAGCAATCAGATTATTTATAGGGATTGGTAGATGGCGGAAAAAAATGGCGCAATTTATTATTTTTCTTTATTAAAACCCATAAAAAATGTAAGAAAAATGTATCACTGAGGCCGTGTTCACATGTAGCGTAAATGCTGCGTTTTTTCTGCAGGTGTCCACACCACGAGTGCAATAACAATCTCCTCTGATTCTTGCGTGTCTGCAGTATATTTTATGCATTGTCCCTTATTTGATACATGTTTGGTGCAGATGTGAATCCTGAAGCTGATAAAGAAAAAAACACCAAAACCGCAGAGTTTAGCAGCGTCTTTAGACGCAAAAGGGGCAGAGATTTCATGACGTCTCATCTACTTTGCTTGGACATTTAGTCCGTGTTCACATGTAGTGTAAATGCTGCATTTTTTTATGCTGTTTTTTTGCACATTTATTCTGCTGTGTTTAATTATCCAAATTGGATGTGATTCCACGAGAAGACGCGGCTGCACTCTGCAGTTTTGTTTTTTTTTTCTCTGGAGGTTTCTACGTGGAGTTAAAAAAAATGCAGGACAAAGCTTCTCTGTACAATAAAAACACTTAATAACACAGATTCACATCTGAACCAAAAATGCATTAAATAATGGAGGAAAAGCAGAAAATGGAACAATCAGAGAAGATTGTTATTGTGTAGTTTGGTGCAGACAGCGGCAAAAACAAAAAGAAACAGAATTTATGCAATATGTGAACATGGCTTTATAAGCACAAATAAACAATGTCATATAGTGACGCATAAATATAAGAAAATTCTGGCTGTTATGACTATTAACGAACAGTCTGGGGCATCTGCTTAATGACCCTTACTGCCAAATGGGTGTGGCTAGGGGTGTGGCTAGGGGCGTGGTCAAATTTTGAAGAGGCGTGCGACGCGCGACGCTTACTTTGTCCCTCTTTCCTTTCTTCAAAAGTTGGGAGGTATGTGACAGTAAATGCCACTACAGCCCGGGTTAGCACCATGTACCAGCAACGGCACAAATCAGAAATCAGATTGTGGAGGAAGCGTCAGCAGGCCAGACTTCCGGTCTGCAGTGTGATGCCATGGTAGTGGCACATGGCAGCTTCTGGGCATGTGTGCGATATAAAAAGCAGAGGGAGGCATCACTAAAGTGGCTATAACCAGGTTTTGTGGGCTAGGTATGACTGACTGGGCAGCTCAGCACCACATGCTCATCTATCTGTACGACTAGTCACACTAATTAGAAAGTAATTAAAATGCTGATTTTACCATTATCCTGGTACCTTTCCCTTAACATCAGGGTCGTTTGAAATCAGCACTACAAACAAAATTCAGCGCTGTAAGGAGTTAATAGGGGTAATTCCTACTGTTGGGGTCCCTTTAACCCCTTAAGGACTGAGCAATTTTTTTTTGTTTGTGCTTTTATGTTTTCCTCTCGTTATTATTATTGCGAGGTACATATGCCTCCCAGATATGGCGGGCATACCACTGATCTCAAGATTCCATAATGCACATCTCACATATTTCAGCTTAATCGTAGGACATACCGAAGACCCACAAATTAATATCTGCCCCTCAGAACATACGGGATCCCCCTTGTGTTGTATCCACCTTTGTGGTATCCACCTTCTGCTAAAATCATAATATAAAATATGAGGGTAATATTGTCCGCATGGGATGCTCCCACACGAAGATATGAGGACTGTGAGGATTCCATAATTTTGGAAGAGGGAAAACCCCCCTCCCTTAAATGATGTCAGCAGAGGTGGGGGCTGCAGGTGGGATAGAGGTTAATATAAGACAATGTGTCTTTACCCTCTGCGTCAATGCCTTGAGAATATACATTCTGTGTATAGGATTGTCCATTTCCTGGGGTGCCTCTCCCCTATATCTGAGCCATAATCCGTGACCAGGTGTAGTCATCTCTCTCATTCTTCCTTTTATTTTATGTAACTGTATACTGTATTTGTATTGTTCACTTTTGTAAATTATTGTATATTTTTATAAACACTGCCTTCTATTTTGGATTAAATATATAAAATTTAATAGTTTCTTTCCTCTTGCTTTATATACGAATCCAAAACCCGAAGATCCTTATGCTATCTGAAACAGGTGTCCGGACTGCCTGTGAAACGTCTGGTGGTGGCAGCGGAATTATTGTGGTGTAGAATTATTGGGGTGCTATCATTAAGGTACCGAGGTATATATATATTCCATTAGCCGGAATCGGTGATATATACATTTATCCTTGCTGGGAGACCTCCAATATTTGGCATTATTAGCTCAGCAGCCTCATTTACTTATTGTCCGTCAGTTCCAAAATTGACCTGACACTAAGGGGACGCTAGAGAGTAGTCGTGTTCTTGACAAGTCCATGAACAACGGGTGGGATTCTGGTGTGACCCTCTTGACTTTTCATGACAAATTGGTCACTTTAAATGCAAAGGGGGTATTTACAGGGGAGTGAGAGTTCGTGACGCCACCCATGGTTCGCGATAAGGGGAGTACCGCCGCTGCCGATGGGAGTACCCGGGGAAGATGGAGGGGGGCAGCCAGATGACATTCCCTCCACGGGTAGGGGAAGCCCCGGGACTCGTGACAATGAGGTGTAGGGGAGCGTGGTGCAGATTGAAGCAGGGGAGGACAGCGTACTCACTCAGGCCGTGTTGGTATGGATGCGACGAGAAATCAGACTCTGACACAGAAGTAAACCAAGTCTCTGGGTGCCGCTGCCACTTCGGGGGAGCTCGTCCAGGAGTCCGCTCCCGTTGGTATTGCTGATGGTCTGTACCTTGCCTCCATGCACTGTATTTTAGATGTTCTGAGTGACCCCTCTGCTTGAAGCTGTCGGGGTCCCGCTCCCTACTCTTAAGTGGGGGAGCTGTGGTCTCGATGGCTGACACTTGTGATTTCAGTGGGCCGCACAAGCTGGAAAGCCCTATCTCCCTCTTTGTGTTGGTGCCTTCGATCTCTGAGCTCTTGGGGAAAGTTCATAAAAAGACTACCCTCCACAGGTTAATTATCAGGTTGCGTGAAGCTACTCCCTGATCTAGGGTCCAGTACCTTGCCATGCTTGGTACCAGTTCAGTTACTTGGTACTCCGGTGCCGGCCGTACTCCTAAACTAAGCCAGGCACCCGTCTCCAATACCCTGCGACCTGGTCTCCGACTCCTTCGGTCCCAGACCACCGCCTGTGACCTAGCCAAAAGTCCCCAGGGAGCTCCAACTCCCAGCTCCTCACTCTTTGGGAGCTACTACTGTTCTGCCTAAGCTTTGCTCTCTACTTCCTCTCTCTGACTTCCCCCTCCCACCAATCTGCCTGACCCCTAGGCGAGGGGCCCTGTTCCAGCTAGACCACCCACTGGTGTACTTGACAGGGTGTGGTGTGAGGTTTGACTAAGATTTGGATGCTGATGGAGCAATACCAAGGGTTGAGATCCCAGAACCATGGGGGTTGAATCCTGCACCAGAAGGAAAGGAGTGCAGTACCCTGTAACACCCTGACTAATTCAGGGGTGTCACACATACAAGGGAGAAATACCGCCACACTGTGACCAGATGCCATGTTATCACCACACAGTGACCGAATGCAACCACATAAAAGGGAGAAATACCGCCACACTGTGACCAAACATATTACCACCACATAGTGACCGAATACAACCCAATAGAAGGGAGAAATACCGCCACACTGTGACCAGATAACATATTACCACCACGCTGTGACCGAATACAACCACATAGAAGGGAGAAATACTACCACACTGTGACCAAACATATTACCACCACTTAGTGACCAAATACAACCGCATAAAAGGGAGAAATACCGCCACACTGTGACCAGATAACATATTACCACCACACAGTGACCGAATACAATCACATAGAAGGGAGAAATACCGCCACACTGTGACCAAACATATTACCAGCACATGGTGACTGAATACAACCACATACAAGGGAGAAATACCGCAACACTATGACCAAACCACATAATGACCAAATAATACCATATACAAGAGAGAAAAACTGCCCCACCGTGACCAGAAAACATATTACCACCACATAGTGACCGAATACAGCCAAATACAAAGGAGAAATACCGTAACTCCATGACCACACCACATAATGACCGAATAATACCACAAACATGTGAGAAATACTGCAGCACTGTGATCAGACCACATAGTGACCAAATAATACCGCATACAAAAGAGAAATACCACCATACTATGACCAGACCACATATTACGACGACAAAGTGACCGAATACAACCATATACAAGGGTCAAATACCAACACCTATTAAACCAAAACAAAAAAACTCCTAATAAAATTGTATCCTTTATTTCCATATCAATTAAAAAGGTTATATTCATGCAACCAGAAACACACAAATGTGCATATAGTGTTAGATACACCGGATGGAAAGTGTAAGGGTAATTGTATCTAGGGGCTGTGCAGATCAATGGTAAATAAACCTAATCGATTCAGATGCTGTACCCTAGGGGATATGACTCACCCTTAATTGGTCCCTGCCTAGCAATGGGGCTTTAAGCACCGTAACTTTCTTGGTGCCCCCATTCCACGGCGGCTGCCCCTATTGTATCTCTTACTAACTTGAATATGACCATCACCAAATTACCAGAATAAAGTGCTAAGTGCAAAACCATATATACACATACAACAGACACAGATTAATAGAGTGGTTAATACCCAAAGGAGTCAACTGCAATAAATATTTACACTAGGTAACACCTTAGGGTACCGTCACACTTTAGCGACGCTCCAGCGATCCCACCAGCGATATGCCCTGGTCTGGATCGCTGGTGCGTCGCTACATGGTCGCTGGTGAGCTGTCAATCAGGCAGATCTCACCAGCGACCAGTGACCAGCCCCCAGCGACGCGTGGAAGCGATGCTGCGCTTGGTAACTAAGGTAAATATCGGGTAACCAAGCTTGGTTACCCGATATTTACCTTGGTTACTAGCGCACACCGCTTAGCGCTGGCTCCCTGCACTTGTAGCCAGGGTACACATCGGGTTAATAAGCAAACCTTTGCTTATTTATCCGATGTGTAGTCTGGCTCCGTGTGCAGGGAGCAGGGAGCCAGCGCTGGCAGCCTGAGAGCGGCGGAGGCTAGTAACCAAGGTAAATATCGGGTAACCATGCTAAGCGTTTCCCTTGGTTACCCGATATTTACCTTCGTTACCAGCGTTCGCAGCTTCCAGACACCGGTTCCCTGCTCCCTGCACACTCAGATCGTTGCTCTCTCGCTGTCAAATACAGCGACGTGTGCTCCCCAGTGGAAGTGCAACGTCCAAAAAATGAACCAGAGCTGTGTGTAACGAGCAGCCATCTCACAGCAGGGGCCAGATCTCTGCTCAGTGTCACACACAGCGAGATCGCTAATGAGGTCACGGGTGCATCACGAAAACCGTGACTTAGCAGCAATCTCGCTAGCGATCTCGCTATGTGAGAAGTACCCCTTAAGGTGGTGTCACACACAGCGACAACGACGTCACTGCTACGTCACCATTTTCTGTGACATTGCAGCGACGTCCCGTCGCTGTCGCTGTGTGTGACATCCAGCAACGAGCTGGCCCCTGCTGTGAGGTCGCCGCTCGTTGCTGAATGTCCAGCTTCATTTTTTGGTCGTCGCTCTCCCGCTGTGACGCACAGATCGCTGTGTGTGACAGCAAGAGAGCGACGAAATGAAGCGAGCAGGGAGCAGGAGCCGGCATCTGGCAGCTGCGGTAAGCTGTAACCAAGGTAAACATCGGGTAACCAAGGTGGTTACCCGATATTTACCTTCGTTACCAGCCTCCGGCGCTCTCACGCTGCCAGCGCCGGCTCCTGCTCTCTGCACATGTAGCTGCAGTACACATCGTGTAATTAACCCGATGTGTACTGCAGCTAGGAGAGCAAGGAGCCAGCGCTAAGCAGTGTGCGCGGCTCCCTGCTCTCTGCACATGTAGCTGCAGTACACATCGTGTAAATAACCCGATGTGTACTGTAGCTAGGAGAGCAGGGAGCCAGCGCTCAGTGTGCGCGGCTCCCTGCTCTCTGCACATGTTGCAGCACAGCGACGCGTGTCGTTATGATCACTGCTTCGGCTGCTGTGTTTGACAGCTAAGCAGCGATCATAACAGCGACTTACAAGGTCGCTGCTACGTCACAGAAAATGGTGACTTAACAGCGATGTCGTTGTCGCTGTCGTTTAGTGTGAACCCAGCTTTAGAGTTTCCCAGGACTGGTATCACCAGTAGTTCAATGGATCCATTGAAATTGAACAATATGAGATCGAGGCACTCAAGATTGTCACTCATTAAATTTACTAGCAAAGAAAGAGATGCAAAATAACATACAGCTCACATGACCAGACCACATAGTGACTGAATAATACTACAATAATGATCATGAATAAAAACCATAATACTAATAACACTAATATTACCATCAGTGCCATTATACTCAGGAGCTCTGTATGTAGTGTCAGTGTACTGGTAATACAGTGATCACTGGTGACATTATACACAGGAGCTCTGTATATAAAGTATAGTGTGTGTGTGTGTGTGTGTGTATGTGTACTTGTAATACACTGACTTACCAGTGACGACATACACAGGAGCTCTGTATATAGTGTATGTGTATAGTGTACAGGTAACACAGTGATCACCAGTGACATTATACACAGGCGCTTTGTTTATAGTGTCAGTGTACTAGTAATACAGTGCTCACCGGAGACATTATAGACAGGAGTTCTATACACTGTGTGCAGACTTATTAGGCAAATGAGTATTTTGATCACATGATACTTTTTATACATGTTGTCCTACTCCAAGCTGTAAAGGCTTGAGAGCCAACCACAAATTACGTAAATCAGGTGATGTGCATCTCTGTAATGAGGAGGGTTGTGGTGTAATGACATCAACACCCTATATAAGGGGTGCATACGTATTAGGCAACTTCCTTTCCTTTGGCAAAATGGGTCAGAAGAGAGATTTGACTGGCTCTGAAAAGTCCAAAATTGTGAGATGTCTTGCAGAGGGATGCAGCAGTCTTGAAATTGCCAAACTTTTGAAGCGTGATCACCGAACAATTAAGTGTTTCATGGCAAATAGCCAACAGGGTCGCAAGAAGCGTGTTGGGCAAAAAAGGCGCAAAATAACTGCCCATGAATTGAGGAAAATCAAGCGTGGAGCTGCCAAGATGCCATTTGCCACCAGTTTGGCCATATTTCAGAGCTGCAATGTTACTGGAGTATCAAAAAGCACTAGGTGTGCCATACTCAGGGACATGGCCAAGGTAAGGAAGGCTGAAAAATGACCACCTTTGAACAAGAAACATAAGATCAAACGTCAAGACTGGGCCAAGAAATATCTTAAGAGTGATTTTTCAAAGGTTTTATTGACTGATGAAATGAGAGTGACTTTTGATGGGAAAGATGAATGGGCCAGAGGTTGATCAGTAAAGGGCAGAGAGTTCCACTCCGACTCAGACACCAGCAAGTTGGAGGTGGGGTACTGGTATGGGCTGGTATCATTAAAGATGAATTTATGCGACCTTTTCGGGTTGAGGATGGAATGAAGCTCAACTCCCAGACCTACTGCCAGTTTCTGGAAGACAACTTCTTCAAGCAGTGGTACAGGAAGAAATCTGTATCGTTCAAAAAACATGATTTTCATGTAGGACAATGCTCCATCACATTCATCCAACTACTCCACAGCATGGCTGGCCAGTAAAGGTCTAAAAGAAGAACAAATAATGACATGGCCCCCTTGTTCACCTGATCTGAACCCCATAGAGAACCTGTGGTCCCTCATAAAATGTGAGATCTACAGGGAGGAAAAACAGTGCACCTCTCATAACAGTGTCTGGGAGGCTGGGCTGGCTGCTGCACGCAATGTTGATCGTAAACAGATCAAGCAACTGACAGAATTTATGGATGGTAGGTTAAGAGTGTCATCATAAAGAAAGGTGGCTATATTGGTCACACATTTTTTGGGGTTTTGTTTTTGCATGTCAGAAATGTTTATTTCTAAATTTTGTACAGTTATATTGGTTTACCTGGTGAAAATAAACAAGTGAGATGGGAATATATTTGGTTTTTATTAAGTTGCCTAATAATTCTGCACAGTAATAGTTACCTGCACAAACAGATATCCTCCTAAGATAGCCAAATCTAAAAAAAAAACCACCCCAACTTCCAAAAATATTAAGCTTTGATATTTATGAGTCTTTTGGGTTGATTGAGAACATTGTTGCTGATCAATAATAAAAAAAAAATCCGCTAAAATACAACTTAACTAATAAGTCTGCACTCAGTGTATATTGAGTACAGGTAATACAGTGATCAGCATTGACATTATACACAGGAGCTCTGTATATAGTATATAGAGTGTGTGTACATGTAATACACTGAATTACCAGTGAAATCTCTAGCTGAGGTTATTCATCTTCGCTTTTCCTCCTCATTCGGCACTGACTGCTATTATTTCTTCCAGCCATGGCTCAACTCTTCAGAAAATAACACAGTCACCTATAGCCGATCACTCTCAGAGCACATTCCCCAGTTTTTCACCAATATCTACACTACTTCAGACTTTTGTTTCCCCCCATGGACGATAGTATCCTCAACATTAAATTATATTATGACAGTAATAATGTCCCTTAATTTGCCCCTACAGTAATCATCTCCAGTATTTGCCACCATAAACCAATAATGTCTGGCCCCCTGTATGTAATAATATCTCCCATCCTAGCCCCCTTTATTTAAAAATGTCTCCCATCCTAGGCCCCTATGTTCCTCCATCCCAGGCCCTTAAACTACCCCATCCTTGGCACCTATGTTCCTCCATCCCAGGCCCTTAAACTGCCCCATCCTGGGCTCCTATATCCACTACTCTGTCCATTCACAGAGGGAGGAACAAAAAGATTCTTCTTACTTCTCTGCGCTCCCCGGCCTCCTCTTGCGGCTTCATATCCGGCACGGTCAAATGGCCACCCCACCCAGCCAAGGCCGCGCGATGACATCAGAGCGCGGCGCATAGCAGTAATGTTTAAAGATGTGATGTGTGCCCACATATATGCATACACATGCAGAAAGGCACACACTGACACATGCATGCTGACGAGCTCATGCACACATATGCAGATGCACTGACATGCAAACGTATGTAGGCACACATACATGCACACACGCTTACATACGTAGACACACAGATATACGAAGACAGTCAGACACATGAACACAGACATACCCAGACAGGCACATAGACACATGCATACAAATACACACAGACACATGCATACAAATGCACACAGTCATGAACACTCATGCAGACAAGCACACACTAATACATACGTAAACACACAGGCATGAACACACAAAGATATGCATACAGACATGAGGACAGGTACACATATGTAGACACAGAAATACACGCATGCACGCTTACATACATAGACACAAATGTACAGACATGCTGACACACACAGACAAGCACATGTACAAATAGGTAGACACAGACAAGCACACACGCAGAAATATGTACACACATGCAGACAGGTACACGTAGACAGACACAGGCACATATTCACACATACACACAAACACATATAGTATATAACCATGCAGACAGAGGCACAAACACAGACACGCACGCACACAAACACACCGCACACATATGTAGACATCCAGACAGGCAAACACATGCACAGACACGCACACATATGTAGACACAGGCACATGCATGCACACACAAACATACACACATACATATTATGGGAGCTATTACCTTCTCATTGCTGGTCTCCGGTCCGGCCTGCAGGCTCCATTATAGATCCTCTCCGGCGGAAAGCTGCAGTCCAGGGTGCACTGCGTGACGTCACAGTTAGCAGACATGGCAGCGTCTGTTAACTGTGACACTGCCGGAGCAGCACACGAACAATTGCAGGCGCAGTGCAGCCTCAGCCGACACAGACAAAGGCGGCCCCGGCACAGCCACTGGTGGAACCACCTGAGGCTCCCTGCCCTAACCTAGCCTGGGGCCCCCTGCCCTAGCCCAGCCTGGGGCCCCCTGCCCTAGCCCAGACCACGGAGAGCAGCCAACACTGCATACTCACCTCTCCTCGTTCCCCTTCCCCCCCCGCTGCTCCTCCTTTGCCCGCTGTCTGTTCTCTGCACAATGATAAGAAGGAAGCGCTCGTTCTCAATATTGCTTTGAAATGTCTCGGCATCTGCGATGCCGATACATTTGAAAGTGCGATCCTGGGCGGGGGGCCCGGTGCCGACACTGCAGGCAGCCGCAGGCCCCTCCAGCTCACGGGCCCCATAGCAGTGGCGTGGCCTGCCTCTATTGACGGTACGCCAATGGATGCCAAAGAAGGAGAACAATTATAAACGTTACCAAGACACTTTCAAAGGTTTCACAATTCCAATTCAAGATTTCTTAGGATAAAAGCAATTGATCAAATTCAAGTAAATCCAAGAGTGGCGATGTGAGTGTTAATTTAGCACTCTTGGAAAGTAAGTGGATATATAGATTGGACACCATCACACCAATCAGCTTGAATGAACATTTTGGTTTCATCGGTTTTACAGAGACGATAAAGAAACAGTCCACATCAGTATTGCAGTTTTAACTCGCCCTGTCTTTACTTGGTCTCAGTGCTTGGACCAGCTAGTGCCGCTTCCAGGCGTTCCCGCTTGTGATGGGGTCCTTCTTCCATATCACACAATCAACAGAGCGAGAGATGGAGAACAATCCAAAGCATATTTATTCCATGCAATTCAGAATGTCCATCAAATAATCCACCACACAGAGAGTAAAATTGTCCAGTAATGGCATAAATGTCCCGGAGTTCAGTCACAATCCTCCAGCAGTGCTTCTACAGGCAAATCAGAGTTTCTCACAGTCTCTCTGGCATGCTGGCCGCAGCCTCAGCTTTTCCCTCTCAGAGGATCAATCTTCCTCCTTCTTTCTTCAAGTTCTCAAACAGACTCACTAATTTCCCCCACACCTAGGGACAGAAGCGCTTCAAGAAGCTATAACCCTTCAGATAGGATAAACAATACATCGAATAGACAGTCCACCACGCCGTAAACATGAACCCACACAAAATAGTACATGACCGACAATATTCCACCATCACACCTCTCCCGTGCCAGTTGTGACCTGGGGTAGCTGTCCTCCATGCACTTTCGTTTGCGTTTGTGTTGGGCTCCCGTGGCCTAGAGCTTCAGGGGAACCCCTCCATTTCTGTATTGGTCCTATTGCAGGTAGCCTGGACTAATTAAGGGGGTCAATCCCCGGTCCGCTCTTTGCTGCTGATGCTTCAGACTCTTTGGTTGGTGATGGACCCTGGAGATCTTCTTGCCTGGCAGATTTAACAGTTGACCATAAAGTGTCTTGCTGTCCTAGGGTCTGCACCCCGCCTCGTGCTGAGTCCTGTGAGCCTAGGTTCCAGACTTCCACAGGCGCCCCGCGGTCCCTGGAGTATTCCACTTCCACAGGTAACCCACGGTCCCTGAAGTCCTGGTTCCTAAAGGCCACGTCACACTAAGCAACATTGCTAGCAACATCGCTAGCAACATCGCTGCTAAGGAACAACTTTTGTGACGTAGCAGCGATGTTGCTAGCTATGCTGCTGTGTGTGACATCCAGCAACAACCTGGCCCCTGCTATGAGGTCGTTGGTTGTTGCTGAATGTCCTGGACCATTTTTTAGTTGTTGCTCTCCCGCTGTGAAACACACATCGCTGTGTGTGACAGCGAGAGAGCAACAACTAAATGTGCAGGCAGCAGGAGCCGGCTTCTGCGGACGCTGGTAACCACGGGAAACATCGGGTAACCAAGAAGCCATTACCTTGGTTACCCGATGTTTACCTTCGTTACCAGCGTCCGCCGCTCTCAGCTGTCAGTGCCGGCTCCCTGCTCTCTGCACACGTAGCCACAGTACACATCGGGTAATTAACCCGATGTGTACTGTGGCTAGGAGTGGAGAGAACAGGAGCCGGCACTGACAGCTGAGAGCGGTGGACGCTGGTAACGAAGGTAAATATTGGGTAACCAAGGTAAGGGCTTCTTGGTTACCCGATGTTTACCGTGGTTACCAGCGTCAGCAGAAGCCGGCTCCTGCTGCCTGCACACGTAGCAGAGTACACATCGGGTAATTAACCCGATGTGTACTGCGGCTAGGTGTGCAGGGAGCCAGCGCTAAGCAGTGTGCGTTGGTAACCAAGGTAAATATCGGGTTGGTTACCCGATATTTACCTTAGTTACCAAGCGCAGCATCGCTTCCACGCAGCACTGGGGTCTGGTCACGGGTTGCTGGTGAGATCTGCCTGTGTTACAAGCTCACCAGCAACCCGTGTAGCAATGCTCCAGCGATCCCTGCCAGGACATGGTTGCTGGTGGGATCGCTGGAGCGTCGCTTAGTGTGACATCTCACCAGCGACCTCCTAGCAACTTACCAGCGTTCCCTATCAGGTTGTATCGTTGTTGGGATCGCTGGTAAGTTGTTTAGTGTGACTGGGCCTTTACTCCACATTTCCTCACTCCTGTACAGCGTTCTGTTGTTACTTCAGGTCTTGCTGCACCTTTCTTTCTTTACTTCACTCTTTCACTCCTCCGACTACTACTCTCAACTCCTACTTCTTTCTCCTACTTCCAACTGACTTCTCCCTGACTAAAACCACTTCCTCCCGCCAACTTTCCAACTGACCATTGGCCCCTCCCCTTGCTGGGTTTGTCCCTACAGATTGGGTGACAACTATCCAATTGGTGCCCGTCCCTTTAACCTGTTGCTAGGCAGTCTCCCAGTCTGGAATTGGGGTTGTGTATGTGGCCTGAAGGTGCTGGTGTGTTGACTGGCACGAATATTCCGGGGTTTAGGTTTCCACGTTCACATTTTGTGACACCTGGTACCGCAGGGGTGCTACATAACAATGTTAAGGGTCATTTATATATTTATAGTAAGACGTTAGTAGTAGAGATGAGCGATGTTCGAATTGAACCGTTCACCAATTTCAAATTCAAGTTGTTTTGGGTGATGTTCGAGTCGTGCGACGAACTTGAACGATTTGCTTCACGTTCGACAGTTCGAGTTAACGTTCGATAACGGTTCGATCACCAAAAGCGTGGCTTTTCACAGTAAGGTTATGTGTGCACGTTGCGTATTTGCATGCATCCTGCATCCCCAGCACTATCCCGCTCTCTTTCCTACTCATCGATCAGCTGCACGGGTGTCACAAAGCTCCGGCGGCTTTTCCTCTTTTGAAAATGGCTGCCGCTCATTATTCAATTTCGTATTCCCTGCTTTCCCCGCCCACAGGCGCCTATGATTTGTTGCAGTCAGACACGTCCCCACGCTGAGTGACAGCTGTCTCACTGCAACCAATCACAGCTGCCGGTGGGCGGGTCTATATCGTACAGTAAAATAAATAATTAAAAAAAAAAACAAAACAAAAAAAACTGCGGTCCCCCCAATTTTGATACCAGCCAAGATAAAGCCACATGGCTGGAGGCTGGTATTGTCAGGATGGGGAGCGCCACGCTATGGGGAGCCCACCACCCTAACAATATCAGCCAGCAGCCGCCCGGAATTGTCGCATCCATTAGATGCGACAGTCCCAGGACTCTACCCGGCTCATCCCGAATTGCCCTGGTGCAGTGGCAATCGAGGTAATAAGGAGTTAAATGGCAGCTTATAGCTGCCACTAAGTCCTAGGTTAATCATGGGAGACATCTCCCCGAGATACCTTCCATGATTAACCTGTAAGTGAAAGTGTTGTGAATGTCAGTTATCCTTTAGCTGCTGTGAGGCTCCCTTTGTGGTCAGGAATGGTTTGGACAGAGACCAGGTGTGCTGGTGCAATGGGCGTTTCCATTGCTAACTCTCTGCCTATTTAAACCTTGGTCTGCTAGCAGGCTGAGACGGTTCTTATTTGTTCTTTAGTTTACCAGCCTTCTCATCTTGCTCCAGACCACATCTACCTCAGATAAATGCTTGGTTCTTTCTTATGTTGTTTTGTTCTTTTTGTTCTTATCTGGGTTTGTCATTTACTGTGGATATTGTCAGTTCATTAGCTTGCAGGAATCTTCCCTCTCTGTGCTTAGCTGGGAAGCTTCCTACAGCTATGTTTGGAGTATTGCTCCTATAAGTCACGTGTTTGTTGCTTCTTGAATTTGTAATTGTTCTTACTTTCTGTTCATTGGTTTGACAAGAGCGCCTGATATAGGACGGAGTTCAGATCGTGCGATCTGAGGACTTTTTGTACTATCAGGTATTTGGATTTTTGTAGGGTTTTTCTCTGGCCACCATCAGCCCCTTTCCTATCCTTCTCTATTTAGTCAATGGGGCCTCACCTTTGCTAATCCTATAATCCATATGTGTATTGTGTTTTCTTATATCACAGTAGTCTTTGAATGTGGGGGGCTTACTATACCTTTGCGGTCTATTTCTGAAGAAGAGAGATATTCTTCCTTCCTTCCTTCCTTTAGGATAGCTAGTTCTCCGGCTGGGTTCGCGGTGCATAGGATGTTAATTCACCCCTCAGCTACTTCTAGTGTTGATGGTTAGTAAGGGGATGGCGGCCAGATTAGTTGCCAATGCTCTTGCACCTTTTTTGCCAATGATCTATTGTGATCTTCCATGGTTCCGGATCATAACATGAAAGTAAATAAACACATACACCCGAAAAATCCTTTATTTGGAATAAAAGACAAAAAAACCCCCTCATTTACCACTTTAGAAAAAGAAAGGAAAAAACGATCAAAAAGCCCAATAATAAATAGGAATCAACTATTTCAAATTTAATTTATGTTTATTGTTGGTAAATATTATTCACAATTACATGTATGGACGAAAACATGTGCATCATAAGGCTGCTTTCACACCTCCGGTTTCTGCAATGCGGTACAATCCGGCACTTTCCAGGAAAATCGCAACCGTTTTTTTTTGCTGCCGGTTGCGATTTTCCTGCATAGACTTTAATTAGTGCCGCATTGTGCCGCATGGCCTTGCGTTCCGTCCGGTTTTTGCCGCATGCGGCAGATTTAGCCGATGCGGCGGCCGGATGGAACGTTGCCTGGCACGTTTTTTCGTGCGGCAAAAAAACCCGCAGCGCGCCGCATTCGGCCGATGCGGCGCATTTTTCAATGCATGCCTATGGCGGCCGGATGCGGCGCGATGCGGCAATAACCGCATCCGGCCGCCACATGCGGTTTTTGCCACTGCGCATGCTCAGTAGCATGCCGCAAGCGGCAAAAACCGGACTGGCCGCAAAGGAAAAACTTATGCAAAGGATGCGGTGTGTTCACCGCATCCGTTGCATAGCTTGCACAGCCGGATTGAGCCGCAGAGTTCAAGCCGGATGTGTGAAAGCAGCCTAATACATATAACGGAACTATGTACACCAATATACATGTATATATAACACTATGGCTAACTGTTCATGCATATAGTATATTATAGCTAAATATATGCAGGCTAAGACAGGCTAAGATTAGGCTAAGACATGATGTAACATCAGAATAGTGACAGCAGCTCTGGAGGTGACTGGAGGATAAGACATTATGTAATAGTGGAATAGTGACTGCAGCTCTAAAGGTGACAACAGGATAAGACATGATGTAACAGCAGAATAGTGACTGCAGATCTGGAGGTGACTGGAGGATTAGACATAACATAACTGTAGAATAGTGACTGCAGGTGACTGGAGCATAAGACCTAATGTAACAGCAGAATAGTGATTGCAGCTCTGGAGGTGACTGGAGGATAAGATATAACATAGTTATAGTTAACCCTATAATGCATACCTGGGGCCTCGCAGGCCTGCTAGCTTACTTGTTTTCTATGGTAGATTTCTATGGTTGCACATTCTAGGGTTAACAATAGTTATTGCAGCTCTGGAGGTGAGTGGAGGGTAAGACACGATTTACCAGCAGAACAATGACTGCAGCTCTAGAGGAGACTAGAGGATAAGACAAGATGTAACAGTAGATTGGTGACTGTAGCTCTGGAGGTGAAGGGAGGATAAAGCACGATGAAACAGCAGAATAGTGATCTCAGCTTTAGAGGTGACTGGAGGATGAGATATGAAGTAACAAGAGAACAGTGACCGCAGCTCTGGAGGTAACAGAAGGCTAAGACATGATGTAACATCAGAATAGTGACAGCTGCTCTGGAGGTAACTGGAGGATAAGAGAAGATGTAACAGCAAAATAACAACTACAGCTCTGGAGGTGACTGGAGCATAAGACATGATGTAACAGCAGACTAGTGACTGCAGCTCTGAATGTGACTGGAGCATAAGACATGATGTAACAGCAGAATAGTGACTGCAGCTCTGGAAGTGAGTGGAGGATAAGACATGCTTTAATAGCGGAACAGAGACTGTAGCTCTGGAGGTGACCAGAGGATAAGACAAGATGTAACAGTAGAATGGTGACTGCAGCTCTGGAGGTGACAGGAGGATAGGACACAATGTAAAAATAGAATAGTGATTGTAGCTCTAGAGGTGACTGGAGGATAAAACACGATGTAACAGCAGAATAGTGACCACAGCTTTAGAGGTCACTGGAGGATGAGACATGATGTAACAAGAGAATAGTGACTACAGCTCTGGAGGTGATTGGAGGGGAACACATAATAAAACTGTAGAACAGTGACTGCAGTTCTGGATTTGAATGGAGGATCAGACATTAGGTAACAGTAAAATAGTGACTGCAGCTCTGGATGTTAAAGGAGGATCAGACATTATGTAACAGTAAAATAGTGACTGCAGCTCTGGAGGTGACAGGAGGATAAGAAACAATGTAAAAACAATAGTGACTGCAGCTCTGGAAGTGAGTGGAAAAATAAGTCATGATGTAATAGCAGAATAGTGACTGCAGCAATGGAGGTGACTGGAGGAAAAGATAGCATGTAACAGCAGAATAGTCAGTGCAGCTCTGGAGGTGACTGGAGCATAAGGCATAACATAACTGTAGAATAGTGACTGCAGCTATGGAGGTGACTGGAGGATAAGACACGATGTAACAGCAGAATGGAATAGATAAAGGGATAGAATGATAGATAGATATATGGATAGACAGATGTATACTGTATATAAGACATATCTTACACATGGCACATATACCCCGCACATAACATGTGACATACATGACACACAGCAGATCACACGCACTGCAGCCGGGCGCTGGTGAGATCGGCAGATGTTGCCCGCACAATGTCGGCCATGTCTGATGTGGTGGGATGTCGCTGGCCGTTTAGACGTACAGTGTCGGCACTCGGTGTAAATCTAGAGATGGTGCCCAGCCCGCCCCTCTCCTCCCACTCCCCGGCGGTGCACGGTCCCGGCACTTGCTCCGGCGCTCCCCCGGCCCTGACACACAGATATATATCTTCTTACACCTGTGTGTGATGGCCGCACAATAAGGTTAGTTTCACACATCCGTTTTTTGGCATCATAATCCAGCTTGTGCCTGATGCAACGGATCAGTCGCAGGTTGTGTAAAAACTAATGTGACGGATCTAGCGGATCACTGCACACACCCCGGCACTACCTCCCCCATCATCATCGCACACACCGACACTACCACCCCCATCATCACTGCACACACCCCGACACTACCAGACCCATCATCACCGCACACACCGGCACTACCACCCCCATCATCACTGCACACACCCCGGCACTACCTCCCCCATCATCACCGCACACACCCCGACACTACCAGACCCATCATCACCGCACACACCGGTACTACCGCACCCATCATCACTGCACACACCGGCACTACCACCCCCATCATCATTGCACACACACCGGCACTACCACCTCCATCATCACTGCACACACCCTGGCACTACCTCCACCGCACACACCGGCACTACCGCTCCCATCATCACCGCACACACCCATGCACTACCGCACCCATCATCACCGCACACACCCTGGCACTACCACACCCATCATCACCACACACACCGGCACTACCGCCCCCATCATCTCCGCACACACCCTGGCACTACCTCCCCCATCATCACCGCACACACCGACACTACCGCCCCCATTATCACTGCACACACCCCGGCTCTACCACACCCATCATCACCGCACACACCGACACTACCACCCCCATCATCACTGCACACACCCCGGCACTACCACACCCATCATCACCACACACACGGGCACTACCACCCCCATCATTACTGCACACACCCCGGCACTACCGCACCCATTATCACTGCACACACCCCGGCACTACCACACCCATCATCACCGCACATACACCAGCACTACTGCCCCCATCATCACTGCACACACCCCGACACTACCACACCCATCATCACTGAACACACCCCGTCACTACCTCCCCCATCATCACCGTACACACCGGCACTACCACCCCCATCATCACTGTACACACCCCGGCACTACCGCACCCATCATCACTGCACACACCCCGGCACTACCACACCCATCATCATCGCACATACACCGGCACTTCTGCCCCCATCATCACTGCACACACGCAGGCACTACTGCCCCCATCATCACTGCACACACCCCGCCACTACCGTCCCATCATCACTGCACACACACAGGCACTACCTCCCTCATCACTGCACACACCCCGACACTACCACACCCATCATCATTGCGCACACCCCTGCACTACCACACCCATCATCACCGCACATACAGCGGCACTACCACCCAAATCATCACTGCACACACGCAGGCACTACCGCCCACATCATCACTGCACACACCCCGGCACTACCGCACCCATCATCACCGCACACATGCAAGCACTACCTCCCTCATCATCACTGCACACACCCCGGCACTACCGCACCCATCATCACTGCACACACCTCGGCACTACCACACCCATCATCACTGCACACACACCGACACTACCTCCCCCATCATCACCGCACAGATGCAGGCACTACCGCCCCCATTATCACTGCACACACCACGGCACTACTGCACCCATCATCACTGCACACACCCTGGCACTACCGCCCCCATCATCACTGAACACACGCAGGCACTACCGCCCCCATCATCACTGCACACACGCAGGCACAACCGCCCCCATCATCACCACTCACACACCTGCACTACTGACATCACCGGACACACACCGGCACTACTGCCCCCATCATCACCGCACTCACACCTACACTCCCTGAGTGACGTAACCGCTGACAACGTGACTCACTTCAGTTGCTCCGTGGAGCTGACAGAGAGCAGTCGTTGTCTGTGGCCGCTCTCTTTCAGCTTCATGTAGCAGAGCTGAAAGCGTTGTGGGAGCTTGTGTGGATTACGTCGGACCTGGAGGGGTATTTGGGGATTTTAATAAAGTGGTGAAAGAGGGTGGGTTTTTTTGTCTTTTATTTCAAATAAAGGATTTTTCGGTGTTTGTGTTTATTTACTTTCACTATAGATTAATCATGGGGGGTGTCTCATAGACGCCTGCCTTGATTAACCTAGGACTTAGTGGCAGCTATGGGCTGTCATTAATTCCTTATTACCCCGATTGCCAGCACACCAGTGCAATTCGGGATGAGCCGGGTAGAGTCCCGGGACTGTCGCATCTAATGGATGTGGCAATTCCAGGCTGATATTTTTAGGCTGGGGGGCTCCCCATAACTTGGAGCTCCCCATCGTGAGAATACCAGCCTTCAGCCATGTGGCGTTACTCTGGCTGGTATCAAAATTGGGGGGACCGCAAGCCGTTTTTTTTTATAAATTATTTATTTATTGTACTGCACGATATATAGACCCGCCCACCAGCGGCTGTGATTGGTTGCAGTGAAACAGCTGTCACTCAGCCTGGAGGCGTATCTGACTGCAACCAATGAGCGGCTGGCATTTTCAAAAGAGAAGCCGCCACAGTGTGACAGCCGTGCAGCGCCGCGTGCCGATGATCGGTGAGTATGAGAGAGGGGGTGGGAGGGAGAGACCGACCGACAGAGAGAGAAAATTCACATATCATCTGAGCATGCTCAGATTAAAAAAACGGATCCATCACTGTAATGCGTTTTTTGCCGGATGACGACAGATCAGAGATAAAAAACGTCCGGCAGACGCCGTATGCAACGCAAGGCCATCCGGCACAATCTGGCGCTAATACACATCATTTGGGAATAAAACGGATCCGGTGCTGGATTGTGCCTGATGCCAATAAACCCTGCTGCTCTCTGACACGGGCTATGAGCAAACGTGAAAGATAACTTCTGCTGCTGAATCTTTATGGGGACAATGATTAGTTTGGGTTCATGGTTCCGCGTCTGTAAAGCAGAAAGTGCCGGGTTCTGCAGAGCGCGGCCGCCATTATTCTCTTCACCTATCATCCCCTATTATTGGAATCTGCACTCTGCGTGACCTCTACTGAACTTGTTGTCTAGCCAATGACGTCCCAGGCAGAATCGAGCGCCAGGATCTGATTGGCGCGCACTGCGCAGGATTGGCGGGAAGCGCTGGTACAGAAGATGAGGGCCGAGCTCCCCTCCGCGCAGAGCATTGTGGGAGTTTAGCAGTGGAGGAGCAGTATAGCGGAGCGGAGCCATTAGCTCCATAGTCGTTTGTAGGAGGGGGAAGCCGTCCTGTCGCGCGACCTATCGATGAGGACCAGATCGTGGACGCACAGGAGCCGATCCCCTCTGAGGAAGAGCCTGGAGCGAGGATGGCATCGGCCGGGAGCGGTGGCTGGATAAGAGCTGGATCCTGCTGCTGCTGGCGCGGAATGGTGAGATCTCTTCTGTGTCGTCTTGTCTATGTCCTGTCAGTAGATGTGATTGAGGCTCTTCAGTATCGGCCTCAGCAGCACCCCCAGCGCAGAGCTTCCGATGTGAGAAGATCGCAAGCGATGTGCTACTGACCCTCTGCAAGTGTGAGCCGGGGTCATGCGGGGGGCAGGCGGAATAGAGGGGGAGGGGAGCACTGTCTCCCCCTCCTCCCCCCGTCTGTGTATATCGCACTGCGGTCGGACGATATGCAGTGCTGTGCGATGTCTCATGCTCCCATAGACTTGTATGGATGCATGAGATACAATCGCAGATGGCCTCTGCCCATAGTTTAGCACTGGAGGGAGCGTAGTCCTGTGTGTGGCGCCGAGGCTCCTGGCGCATCAGGTCACTGACAGGGTTAATGTTACATGCGCATCATTCCTCCTGCATTTATACCTTTTTAATGGTTAAATAAATAAATATTTTTTCTTTAGCCATTAACCCCTTCACCTCAGGCATTTTTTTCCCTCCCCTTCTTAGAGCCATGACTTTTTCTGTTCCCGTCCCTATAGCCGTATTGGGGCTTGTTTTTTCTGGGACCAGTTGTGCTGTTGATTGACTCCATTCATTCTGCCCCATATTGTACTGGAAACGGAAAAAGTGCAGGGAAATTGCAAAAAAAGGAATTCCAGACTAATAATTGGTGTATTTCCCGTGTGGCTCTATGGTAAAGTGTCCCGGCGTTCTGATTCCCCGGTCACATAGAAACCAAACATGTTTACTTCATCTAAAGGGTAAAATCCCCAGAAATGTATCAGTAGATTTCCGCTGTTGTCGCCATTTTCCGCAGCGTTCTCGTTTCTCAGGATCGGGGCGATGTCTTATTTTTTACATCTTAAGCTGACTTCTAATTCTATTTTTGGGTAGATATAATGTTTTGCCTGTTATTACATTTTAATGCAATAAAACACCCGTAATCCTGGCTTTTTTTTTCTTTAGGCTATGTTCACACATCAGGTTTTTGCTGTGCGGCACAATTCGGCGATTTGCGGGAGAAACGCATCTGGGGTTTTTTTGCCGCCGGGTGCGGTTTTTCCTCATAAACTTTTATTAACGCCGGATTGTGCAGCATGTACTTGCGTTTGATCCGTTTTTTGCCGGATGCGGAAAAAAACGTCACTCCGGCGGCCGCACAGGATGCAGAGAGGAAAGTTTTTTGCCTGCGGCAAAAAAACGCACAGCGCCGGGTGCGGCGCTGTGCGGCATGGTGCATAATGAAAGTCTATGTGCCCCGGATCCGGTGGCATGCATCAAACGCCGGAAGCATGTACCGGATCCGGGTTTTACTTCTGAGCATGCCCAGAAGTGATAAAAAGTCATTGCTTGTCAGAAAATCAATCACTCACTCAAACTCTCACACTGACTCTCTCACTCAAACTCTCTCACTCACTGACTCTCTCACTCACTGACTCTCACTCACTTTCACTTTCCTACTCTCCGATCACCAGCGTGGCGCTGCACGGCTGTCACACTGCTCTGGCGGCTTCTCCTGATTTGAAAATGCCGCCCGCCCATTATTAAATCTCGTATTCACTGCTTTCCCCGCCCACCGGTGCCTATGTTTGGTTGCAATTAGACATGCCCCCACGCTGAGTGACAACTGTCCCACTGCAACCAATTACAGCCGCCGGTGGGCGGGTCTATATCGTGCAGTAAAATAAATAATTACAAGAAAAATGGCGTGCGGTCCCCTCCAATTTTGATACCAGCCAAGATAAAGCCACACAGCTGAGGGCTGGTATTCTTAGGATGGGGAGCCCCACGTTATGGGGAGCCCCCCAGCCTAACAATATCAGCCAGCAGCCACCTGGAATTGCCGCATCCATTAGATGCGACAGTCCCGGGACTCTACCCGGCTCATCCCAAATTGCCCTGGTGCGGTGGCAATCGGGGTAATAAGGGGTTAATCATGGCAGGCATCTCCCTGAGATGCCTTCCATGATTAACCCGTAAGTGAAAGTAAATAAGCACACACACAAAAAAATACTTTATTTGGAATAAAAGACAAAAAAACCCCTCTTTCACCATTTTGTTAAAATTCGCAAATACCCCTCCAGGTCCGACGTAATCCACAGAGGTCTCGGGACGATTTCAGCTCTGCTACATGAAGCTGACAGGAGCGGCAGTAGAACACTGCTGCTACCGGGAGCTCCATGCAGCAACTGAAGGGAATCACGCTGTCAGCGGGGACGTCACTGAGGTAGTGCCGGGACGTGTGCGGTGATGGTGCGTGCGGGAGTGCCTGCATGTGCGGTGATGATGGGGGCTGTAGTGCCTTCATGTTCGGTGATGGTGCGTGCGAGAGTGCCTGCATGTGCGGTGATGGTGGGGGCGGAAGTGCCTGCATGTGCGGTGATGGTGCGTGCGGGAGTGCCTGCATGTGCGGTGATGATGGGGGCTGTAGTGCCTTCATGTTCGGTGATGGTGCGTGCGAGAGTGCCTGCATGTGCGGTGATGGTGCGTGCGGTAGTGTCTGCATGTGCGGTGATGGTGGGGGCGGTAGTGCCTGCTTGTGCGGTGATGGTGGGGGCAGTAGTGCCTGCATGTGCGGTGATGGTGGGGGCAGTAGTGTCTGCATGTGCGGTGATGGTGGGGGCAGTAGTGTCTGCATGTGCGGTGATGGTGGGGGCGGTAGTGCCTGCTTGTGCGGTGATGGTGGGGGCAGTAGTGCCTGCTTGTGCGGTGATGGTGGGGGCGGTAGTGCCTGCATGTGCGGTGATGGTGGGGGCAGTAGTGTCTGCATGTGCGGTGATGGTGGGGGAGGTAGTGTCTGCATGTGCGGTGATGGTGGGGGCGGTAGTGTCTGCATGTGCGGTGATGGTGGGGGCGGTAGTGCCGGTGTTTGTGCGGTGATGGTGGGGGCGGTAGTGCCTTCATGTTCGGTGATGGTGCGTGCGAGAGTGCCTGCATGTGCGGTGATGGTGGGGGCGGTAGTGCCTGCATGTGCGGTGATGGTGCGTGCGGTAGTGTCTGCATGTGCGGTGATGGTGGGGGCGGTAGTGCCTGCATGTGCGGTGATGGTGCGTGCGGTAGTGTCTGCATGTGCGGTGATGGTGGGGGCGGTAGTGCCTGCTTGTGCGGTGATGGTGGGGGCAGTAGTGCCTGCTTGTGCGGTGATGGTGGGGGCAGTAGTGTCTGCATGTGCGGTGATGGTGGGGGCGGTAGTGCCTGCATGTGCGGTGATGGTGGGGGCGGTAGTGCCTGCATGTGCGGTGATGGTGGGGGCAGTAGTGTCTGCATGTGCGGTGATGGTGGGGGCGGTAGTGCCTGCTTGTGCGGTGATGGTGGGGGCAGTAGTGCCTGCTTGTGCGGTGATGGTGGGGGCGGTAGTGCCTGCATGTGCGGTGATGGTGGGGGCAGTAGTTTCTGCATGTGCGGTGATGGTGGGGGCGGTAGTGTCTGCATGTGCGATGATGGTGGGGGCGGCAGTGTCTGCATGTGCGGTGATGGTGGGGGAGGTAGTGTCTGCATGTGCGGTGATGGTGGGGGCGGTAGTGTCTGCATGTGCGGTGATGGTGGGGGCGGTAGTGTCTGCATGTGCGGTGATGGTGGGGGCGGTAGTGCCAGTGTTTGTGCGGTGATGATGGGGTCTCTCTCTCAGCATAAAAAAAAACAAAAAAAAAACTGATCCGTTTTTTACCGGATCCGTCACATCTGTTTTTTCACAAACTGATACGGATCCATGGCATCAGGCACAACCCGGATTGTGCCTGATAGGAAAAAACTGATGTGTGAACTAAAGGCTGCTTTACACGGTACGACCGATTGTGCAATTTCACAATCGATCGTACCCGCCCCCGTCCTTTTTGCGTCACGGGCAAATCGCTGCCCGTGTCGCACAAAGTCAGTAACCCCCGTCACACATACTTACCTCTCGTGCGACCTCGCTTTGGGCGGCGAACGTCCACTTCCTGGAGTGGGAGGGACGTTCGGCGTCACAGCGACGTCACACGGCCGCCGGCCAATGGAAGCGGAGGGGCGGAGATGAGCGGGACGTAAACATCCCGCCCACCTCCTTTCTTCACATAGCCGGCGGCGGCCGTGTGACCCAGGTGAGCGGCCGTTCATCGTTCCTGGGGTGTCACACGGAGCGGCGTGTGCTACCCCGGAAACGATGAACAACTAAAATAAACGATATTATGGAACCTAGCGAGCAGTACACGACTCACGATTTGTGAGCGATACTGCGTCGCTAGGAGGTGTCACACAGGCCGGCATCGCCAGCGATGCCGGATGTGCGTCACAAAAAACGTGACCCCGACGATCTATCGCACGATAGATTGTCTGGTGTAAAGCAGCCTTTAGCCTTACCGATCTTAGATTTTGAATTTCTGAACATGGAGATAACAAATGTAGATTTCCTTTTTTTTTTTTTTTTTTTACGTGTTTTCACAATTAACGCCAACAAAGCACACTTTTTTGCTACAGCGGTGTTCCTGGCAGTAGATGCAGGATGTTTGCAGCGTGTGCACATAGACTTAGGCCATGTGCCCACAGATAAATCCGCAGGTTTACGCAAGTACAGACACTCCCCATGTTATCCAATGGGATTTGGGGAGTGCTGCATCAATGCTGCGGTATGTGCAGCTATGGAAAATGCTGCAGATTTCCCGCAGCCGCATGTCAATTATTCATGCGGAAATATCTGCAGCTGTCCTGCCTTACCACTATGGAGATACAGGCCGGGACTTCCGCAGGGATTTCCACACTTGTCCTGCAGGTTTACCGCAACAAAAATGCTCGAATCCCGTAGCACTGGATAGGTGCAGATTCCGGGGAGCAGCTGCGGGAAACCTGCGGCAAAGTCTGCTGTTATATTGTCCCGTGGGCACATGGCCTTAGTGTTTGGCCACCCAAATAAAACAGTTAACCCCTTCATGACCAATGTCTTATTATACGTAATATCCCTTTAATGTGGGCTCGCACAGTGAGCCCCGCATTATTCTTCACACATTCCTGTTCATTTGATCAGCAGACGTGCAGTGAACAGGCGCGGGTGGATCAGAGATCCACCCGTGATTGCTAACCCCTTAGGGTACTTTCACACTTGCGTTGGATGGCTTCCGTTGCTATCCGCAGCCTTGAGGAATTACGGTAACCGTTGCAGGAAACCGTTATATTCCTCATAGACTTCTATTAGCTACAGATAGCAACGGATGGTCTTGCATTGCATCCGCCCCGCGGCGCATCAGTTGTTTTGACGCTGATTGTCAGTGACCGTCGGGCGGATGGAACGCTGCATGTAGCGTTTTTCTGCGCTTGTTGGAGTGTCAATAAAACGCAACCTGCAGGATTCCGTCGGCGTCCGTTGTTTTTATAATGGACGCCTATGGTGGCGGATTCCGTTAGAATCCGTCATTTGACGGATTCCGTTAACGCATCCGTCTTTACACACCTGCGCATGCCCAGATGTGTAAAGTCAAGGAAAAAAAACCTATAACGGATTGCGTTATTTTGTACGATCCGTAGCATCCGTTGTGCCACTATATGCAACGCATCCGTTGCATCCGTCACACAACGCAATGCTACGGATCCCGTCCAACGCAAGTGTGAAACTAGCCTTAGATCACAGTTTCAAACTAACAGCGACATCTAACGTGCTCTGGCGATATCACGGGGCGCCAATTGATTGCCATGACAATGTGGGGTTAGATGGTGACCCCTCTCGCTGTCATGACGTGCTTCCTGTGAATGCTGATCAGAGCCACGCTGAAGCGATCACAGGCATAAAGTCCCCTAGAGGAACTAGGAAAATCAATAAAAAATGTAAAAATAGCTTTTAAAAATATGAAGAAAAAAATCTAAAATGTCAAATTACCCCGTCACCGAGCCCCAGATCCCGAAAATGAGACCTCTAAAAGTCCCAGAATATGGCGACAAAAGCGCAGTACTTATTTGTGTGTGGGAAAAAAAAAATAAAAATCTGATCTTTTATTTTTTTTTCCACCACTTAGATGAAAGTAAAGCGATAGATGTTTGGTATCTACGAACTCGTACCGACCTGGAGAATCCTATTACCATAGTGACCACGGTAAAGGTAAATAAAAACCATTGTGCACGTTTCTGCAATTTCACTGCACAGTTTTCCCCTTAGCCAGTACAAGATGGGGCAGAATAAATGGTGTAATTTAAAATTACAACTGGTCCCACAGAATTAAAGCCCTCGTGTGGCTATAATGACGGAAAAATAAAAAACGTATGGATCTTGGAAGAAGGGGAGGAAAAAACACAATTGCCTGGGGGGGTTAAATGATTAACCCCTTCACGACCATGGACGGATATATCCGTCATGGAGCGTGTCCCGTTAAGCCCCGCCCCCTGCTGCGGGGAGGCGGCGTTGATCGGCACACATAGCTGTTTTCAACAGCTGACATGTGTGCCTGCATGTTGCGAGTGGAATCGCTTCCACTCGCAACATTTAACCCCTTAAATCTCGCTGCCAAAGTCTGGCAGTGAGATCTATATGCGTGCGGCCATGATTTTTACTTACCGCCGCCCCCACCGGAAGTCACGTGCATGATCACGTGACTTTCGGTGGTTGCCATCGTAGCACAGGGTCATGTGATGACGCCTGCAGCTATGAAGTTTCACTTTCGTTTTCCCTCGGCCGAGAGCAGAGAGAAACAGGAAGTGACTGAATCTGCTGTTTACAGCTGTATAGCTGTGATCAGCAGATAGATAAGAGTGATCGGATTGCTGTTCGCTATAGCCCCCTAGTGGAACTAGTAAAATAAAGAAAAAAGTAAAAAAAAGTTTTAAAAAATAAAAAAAAAACAAAAAAAACTAAACGTTCAAATCACCCCCCTTTCCCCCCATTGAAAATTAAAGGGTTGAAAAATAAATAAATATACACATATTTGATATCGCCGCGTTCAGAAATGCCCGATCTATAAAAATATAAAATCAATTAATCTGATTGGTAAACGGCGTAGTGGCAAAAAAATTCCAAACTCCAAAATTACGTTTTTTGGTCGCCGCAAGTTTTACGCAAAATGCAATAACAGGCGATCAAAACGTAGCATCTGCGGAAAAATGGTACCATTAGAAACGACAGCTCGAGACGCAAAAAATAAGCCGTCACTGAGCCATAGATCCCAAAAAATGAGAACTCTACGGTTTTCGGAAAATGGCGCAAAATGTGCGCCACTTTTATTGGACAAGCTTGTGAATTTTGTTTAACCCCTTAGATACAAGTAAAACCAATACATGTTTGGTGTCTACAAATTCACACCGACCTCAGGCATCATACCCACACATTAGTTTTACCATATAGTGAACACCCCAAAAACTATTGTGCCATCACACTTTTTTTGCAGTTTTTCCACACTTGGAATTTTTTGGCTGTTTTCCAGTACACTATATGGTAAAACTTATGGTTTCATTTAAAAGTACAACTTGTCCCGCAAAAAACAAGCCCTCATATGGCAAGATTGACGGAAAAATAAAAAAGTTACGGCTCTCGGAAGAAGGGGAGCAAAAACGGAAAGTGCCCCGGGGCTGAAGGGGTTAAAACAAGACATACTCGGGGGATGTGTCCACGTAGCAGATTTTCTGCACACAAAACTACATATTTTGGCAGAAAAAATGCACTTTTTATCTAATTTTCACTTTTTTTATGTATTGACAATTTCGGGGGTTCCTGCGCTGTACCCCGTGCTCACTGCCCAGTCTCTGGCTAATGTTACAGCTGAGACCCAGCTCTCACTGCCAGGAGCAGTGCCCGCGCCACTCCCAGCAGTTTAACCCCCTAAGTGCTGATATCAATCGTGATTGCAGCATTCAGGAGGCAGGTAGAGGAATCTCTTACCTCTCCCTGGAGATCGAGTCCCTGTAATGCTATCACAGCGACCTGATCGCTGCTATGGCAACCCTGAGTCATCACCATGACGACCCTAGGTTACTGAGCTATGGAGTGCCTCACAGACCATGCCGGATCTGCGAGTGCAGGACTGATATCCACTGCAGTAATCAGATGCCGCTAAAAACGCAGAAATAATTTATATGCTGCAGATGTTTTCTGCGCCAAAATCTGCCACATATGCACAGCAATTCAGGATTCTCATAAACTTTGCTGGGATGCGTTTTTTCCTTGCAGTATTGCTCAACCCCTTAATGACCGCAGGCAGTAAAGTTATGCTGCCGGTGGGGATCCACACACGTCAGCCGATTTGTACAGCTGACGTGTGCCTTGCAGGCACGAGTGTAATTGCTATCCACCCATACTTGTTAACCACATAAGTGGCGCTGTCAAAATGTGACAGCGCCATTTTAATGATGATAGCATTAAAGCTTTACTCACCAGCCGCCACCGGAAGTCATGTGACGTGATCACGTGGATCCAATGGTTGTCATCGTAACACAGGGTCATGTGATTACTCTTGTAGCTCACATGACTCAGGTCCTGTAACAAGCAGCTGAGTACTGCAGGTTACAGGAGATCAAAACTTCTCCCGATCTGAGCGGTGCTGCTCTGATCGGGAGAAAACAATGGGCGATCAGACAGCTGATCCCTATAGCCCCCTGGGGGACTAGTAAAACAAAAAAAAATAGAAGAATTAAAAAAAAAATATATATACCGTAAACCAGGGGTGGGGAACCTCCGGCCCGCGGGCCGTATGCGGCCCGCCATGACCTTTTCTGCGGCCCCCGGGCACATTGCACAGTCCACAGAGCTCGGGAGGCAGCAGCGTCTTGCTTGCTGCTGGCCCTTTAAACCCTGTATGGCTTACGTCCTCATGCTAGCGTGAGGACGTACTTTGTGGGTGGAGTTAGCGCTCAACTCGCTCTTTTTCCACAGAAGAGAAGCTACTACCTCAGCGTCCGACAGGTGTGTTTGTGCTCCCATGCCTGTGTGTGCCCCTGCACATCCCCACTGCAGCCTGTGCTCCGTGCAGCGTCCCATCCACCTTGCGCATTCCCACTGCAGCCTGTTCTCCGTGCAGTGTCCCGTCCTCCTCGTGCATTCCCACGGCAGCCTGTGCTCCTCACTCTCCCCCACGGCAGCCTGTGCTCCTCACTCTCCCCCACGGCAGCCTGTGCTCCTCACTCTCCCCCACGGCAGCCTGTGCTCCTCACTCATCCCCACGGCAGCCTGTGCTCCTCACTCTCCCCCACGGCAGCCTGTGCTCCTCACTCTCCCCCACGGCAGCCTGTGCTCCTCACTCTCCCCCACGGCAGCCTGTGCTCCTCACTCTCCCCCACGGCAGCCTGTGCCCCTGTGGCCTCCCCACGGCAGTCTGTGCCCCTGTGGCCTCCCCACGGCAGCCTGTGCCCCTGTGGCCTCCCCACGGCAGCCTGTGCCCCTGTGGCCTCCCCACGGCAGCCTGTGCCCCTGTGGCCTCCCCACGGCAGCCTGTGCCCCTGTGGCCTCCCCACGGCAGCCTGTGCCCCTGTGGCCTCCACACTGCTGCCTATGCCCCTGCGGCCTTCACACTGCTGCCTGTGCCCCCCTGGTATGTCAGAACCCCTAGCAATGTCCTTAAATTTCTCCCAGCCCTCCCAAGTGATATATAATCCTCCCTAGTGATGTCTAGTCCTCCAGCCCTCCCCAGTGATGTCTACTCCTCCCAGCCCTCCCCAGTGATGTCTAGTCCTCCCAGCCCTCCCCAGTGATGTCTAGTCCTCCCAGCCCTCCCCAGTGATGTCTAGTCCTCCCAGCCCTCCCCAGTGATGTCTAGTCCTCCCAGCCCTCCCCAGTGATGTCTAGTCCTCCCAGCCCTCCCCAGTGATGTCTAGTCCTCCCAGCCCTCCCCAGTGATGTCTAGTCCTCCCAGCCCTCCCCAGTGATGTCTAGTCCTCCCAGCCCTCCCCAGTGATGTCTAGTCCTCCCAGCCCTCCCCAGTGATGTCTAGTCCTCCCAGCCCTCCCCAGTGATGTCTAGTCCTCCCAGCCCTCACCAGTGATGTCTAGTCCTCCCAGCCCTCCCCAGTGATGTCTAGTCCTCCCAGCCCTCCCCAGTGATGTCTAGTCCTCCCAGCCCTCCCCAGTGATGTCCAGTCCTCCCAGCCCTCCCCAGTGATGTCTAGTCCTCCCAGCCCTCCCCAGTGATGTCTAGTCCTCCCAGCCCTCCCCAGTGATGTCTAGTCCTCCCAGCCTTCCCCAGTGATGTCTAGTCCTCCCAGCCCTCCCCAGTGATGTCTAGTCCTCCCAGCCCTCCCCAGTGATGTCTAGTCCTCCCAGCCCTCCCCAGTGATGTCTAGTCCTCCCAGCCCTCCCCAGTGATGTCTAGTCCTCCCAGCCCTCCCCAGTGATGTCTAGTCCTCCCAGCCCTCCCCAGTGATGTCTAGTCCTCCCAGCCCTCCCCAGTGATGTCTAGTCCTCCCAGCCCTCACCAGTGATGTCTAGTCCTCCCAGCCCTCCCCAGTGATGTCTAGTCCTCCCAGCCCTCCCCAGTGATGTCTAGTCCTCCCAGCCCTCCCCAGTGATGTCCAGTCCTCCCAGCCCTCCCCAGTGATGTCTAGTCCTCCCAGCCCTCCCCAGTGATGTCTAGTCCTCCCAGCCCTCCCCAGTGATGTCTAGTCCTCCCAGCCTTCCCCAGTGATGTCTAGTCCTCCCAGCCCTCCCCAGTGATGTCTAGTCCTCCCAGCCCTCCCCAGTGATGTCTAGTCCTCCCAGCCCTCCCCAGTGATGTCTAGTCCTCCCAGCCCTCCCCAGTGATGTCTAGTTCTCCCAGCAATGTATATTCCTTCCGGCCCTCCCCAGTGATGTATATGCCCTCAGCATCTCCTGTGATGTATATGCCCTCAGCATCTCCTGTGATGTATATGCCCTCAGCATCTCCTGTGATGTATATGCCCTCAGCATCTCCTGTGATGTATATGCCCTCAGCATCTCCTGTGATGTATATGCCCTCAGCATCTCCTGTGATGTATTTACAGCAGTCCCAGCTGACACAAACGTGGAAAAACAGTTGTGAGAAGCAATAAGATCAATATTGAATAATATAGCCGCACCAAAAACAAGAAGCTTCAGCCGCCACGATGAGTTAATTGTTTGACTAAGTATAGCAGGGTAATTTTAAGTTGATAGTTTTGTGCGGCCCCCGAAGGTTGGTAGAAAATTCCAAATGGCCCTCGGCATTAAAAAGGTTCCCCACCCCTGCCGTAAACCTTAAAGTTCAAATCACCCCCCCTTTCGCCCCATTGAAAATTAGAGTTAAAAAAATAAAAAATACACACATTTGGTATCCCCGAGTTAAGAAATGCCCGATCTATTAAAATATAAAAATCAATTAATCTGATCGGTAAACAGCGTAGCGGCAAAAAATTCCAAACACCAAAATTACGTTTTTTTTGGTCGCTGCAAATTTTTCATAAAATGCACTAACAGTCGATCAAAAATGTTAGCTCAAGACACAAACAATAAGCTGTCAGTGAGCCAAAGATCCCGAAAAATGAGAAAGCTATGGGTCGCGGAAAATAGCGCAAAATGTGCACCACTTTTTTGGACAAAATTCTTTTTTTTAACCCCTTAGAGAAAAACAAACCTATACATGTTTAGTGTCTATCAACTTGCACCGACCTGAGGCATCACACATAAAACATCAGTTTTGCCATACAGTGAATAAAATATATCAAACAATTGTGCATTCGCACCTGTTTACAATTTTTCCGCATTTGGAATTTTTTTGCCATTTTCCAGTACACTATATGGTAAAACTTATGGTTTAATTTAAAAGTACAACTCGTTCTGACAAACATAAGCCCTCATATGGCAAGATTGACTGGAAAATAAAAGTTAAGGCTTCTCGGAAGAAGTGGAGCCTCCGCATGGCTGTTGCTGCTTCCACGTCCGCTCATTAGAGCTCATGCATATTCACTGCTTCCCCCACCCACCCTCTGTGACAGCGTCTATGATTGGTTGCAGTCAGACTGCCAGTGTGTCTGATTGGTTACCCTCATAGCAGCTGTCTGGCTGCCTGAGTGGCTTGTAAAAAAACTAAATAAAATGGCGGAGGGCCCTCTGTATATTGATACCCAGCACAGATAGACAGCTGCAGCCCCCAGTGGTGTCTGTTATCTTAGCTGTGAATCAAAATACGCGGAACCCCATGCAACTTTTTTTTATATTTAGTTTAATAAATAATTAAAAAAAAAAAATCATGCAGTCACCTCCCTCCACCCCCAAATTTTGATATCCAGCCAAAATAAAGGACAGCTGGTATTCTTGGGCTGGGAAGGTTATGGTTATGGAGCCCTCCCCAGTCTAAAAATAGCAGCTCACAGCCGCCCAGAATTGGTGCATCTATTAGATGCTCGATTTCTGGTGCTCATCCCGATTGCTATGGAACAGTGGCAATTGGGGTAATATAAGTAGTTAATGACAGCTGTGATTTGTCAAGAAAATCACAGCAGCAGTCAAGCTCTGGATTAGTAATGAAGGAGGGGTCTTCCCCCCCCATAATTACCCCTGTAAGTAAATATAAATAACAAAACAGAGAAAAATCCCTCCCGCAGGTTCGACTATCTCGGCTCTGCTACATCCTGAAGTCACAGTGCGGCAGTCAGGGACACACTGACTGAACTGCAGCTGTTAGAGGTGATGTCAGTGAGTTCACCTGAGGTCACAGCTGGAGGTTCCCTTGGTACCCCGGCTGTGACCTCAGGTGAACTGATCTAAGGTTAACTCATTGAACAAAGTGCCGGATTGCTGAAATACACTAGTGTGCACGGTGACTCGTAGGTTGTAGACATTTCTGCATTACCTGGCAAATAAATGCACTGACACGTGGTTGTGGTTTTGGTGCGTTTTTTGCCAGGTGATGCAGATTTGGTCCAGAAATGTCTGCAACCAAATACTTAATGTGTGCATGTAGCCTAATCCAGCATTGAGTTCAGTGACTTCACCTGGGGTCACAACTGGGATATAGTGGGAACCTCAGCTGTGACCTCAATGCCAAATTAGGCTATGTGCACACTGAGTATTTGGTTGCAGACATTTCTGCATTTCCTGGCAAAAACCGCATCAAACACATGCATTTTCGGTGCAGTTTTTTGCCAGATGATGCAGATTTGGTGCAGAAAAGTCTGCAATACTCAATGTGCGCACATAGCTTAATCTGCCATTCAGTTCAGTATGGTCACAACCGAGGTTCCCATGTTACCCCAGCTGTGACCTCAAATGAAGTCTATGAACGCCATGCTAGATTAGGGGAAGTGCACAATAACCATGGACCTCCCCAGTCTGAAAATACCAGGCCCTAGATGTCTATTATCTGCACTGGTTATAAAAAATGGAGGTATTTATTTAAATTGGGGGGGGGGGGGCTTATTTTTGCTTGATCAGCCAAGGTAAAGCTGGGGACTGATGTCAGGCAGGGAAGCTGAGATTGTCCGATCGCTTCAGCTGTTCAGAGCGATGCGTCAGCACCTCCCTGAGCAGCAGAAATGCAGACCTCCTATGAATACAGCTCTCAGCCGGCGTTCACCGGAACTATCATAAGTCATCAGCTGACCTCCTGCTGTCATGACAACCCATCAGCGCCCCATGAGTGTGTCACAGGGCCGCCAATGGCGGCAGGGAATGGTACCCTCTCCGCCGGAGCACATTAACTCCTGCTGTCAGAAATTGGGCTTTAATTAACAGGTGCTGGTGGATTGTGTTACCTGACATAGATCTCCTTTTAGCTGATGAAAAGATGCCCGCATTAAAGGGACAGACATGGCCTTCGATGTACCAGTACTTACAAGTTTGTCAAGGGATTAATGTGCAGGCCAGAAAGTCTAGATTAAGAAAAAATGGTGTCAACATGGGTTTCGCACTGGGGGAAATTTTTTTTTTTGCAACATATGTGTTCGGCTCACTGATTGACCTTTACTGCTCAGTTTGCTCATCTGTGGATGTTTGGGTTTGCCTAGATTAAAAAAAAAAAACAAAACACATGGACCTCATAAGTCAATGGAGACCCTAACTTGTGTACTGTAAATTGGTTGTAGTAAGGGATAGGAGGCCGCAAAATGAAGGTAAACAGGACAATTATGGAAATCCTCTTACAGGATCCAGCATTGGAGGTAAATCTGAGCGGCACTGCTCTGGGGACATACTGTCTGTAATAAGAGCCGCTGTGGAGGAGCGTGTGTATTAGCGGTGGCCAACTGACCCCACCTAATCCACACACTCCAGTATGTGTGTGTATGTATGTATGTATGCAGCAGAGCAGTGTGTCTGTATGTATGTAGCAAAGCAGAGCAGTGTGTCTGTATGTATGTATGTATGCAGCAGAGCAGTATGTGTGCGTGTATGTATGTATGCAGCAGAGCAGTATGTTTGCGTGTATGTATGTAGGCAGCAGAGTAGTATGTGTGCGTGTATGTATGTATGCAGCAGAGCAGTGTGTATGTCTGTATGTATGCAGAGCAGTGTGTGTGTCTGTATGTATGCAGCAGAGCAGTATGTGTCTGTATGTATGTAGCAAAGCAGTGTGTGTGTCTGTATGTATGCAGCAGAGCAGTATGTGTGCGTGTATGTATGCAGCAGAGCAGTATGTGTGCGTGTATGTATGCAGCAGAGCAGTGTGTGTCTGTTTGTATGCAGCAGAGGTGTGTTTCTGTATGTATGTATGCAGCAGAGCAGTGTGTGTCTCTGTATGTATGTATGTAGCAGAGCTGTGTCTGTATGTATGCAGCAGAGCTGTGTGTGTCTGTCTGTAGGCATGTATGATGTGTATCTATGTATGTCAGTGTATATGACTAAAGATTTGTCTGTTTATATGTATTTTTGTGAGTTTGTCTTTAAATATGTATATGTACGTATCTGTGTATGTGTGTGTGTCTGCGTGTGGATGGGGCCCACTGGGACTCTTCCGCCCGGGGCCCACAAAAACCTGGAGCTGGCCCTGCCTTGATATGTAAAAAAATGCTTGTAGTGATGCTGTGTGTTTGCCACGTTTTTGTTAATGCATTTTTCGATGGAGAAACAAAATATGATAGGGTAATTTAGATAGATAGCTAGAATAGATAGAAAAAATACAAAGGATAGCACATATAGAATAGATAATAATAAAGAACAGAATAGGTAGAAAGAAATAACTCGATAGTGATAGCTAGCTTGGCCAGCTGTTTTTTATTTGTTTGGTAAAAAAATGACTTGGGGTCCTCCCATTTTTCTTATCTGGAACAGCAGCAGCTGCAGGAGGGGATCCCACACTTTTTTTTTATTTATTTTTTTTTATTTGGTTTATTAAAAAAAAACAAAAAAAAAACTTGGGGTCCCCCCATTTTCTAAAACCAGCCAAGGTACAGCAAACAACTGGGGGCTGATATTATTAGGGTGGGAAGGGCCATGGTTATTTGGCCCTTTCCAGCCTAACAATAGCAGCCCGCAGCCTCCCCCTGGAAGTCTCCTTCATAAGATGCATCAATTTTGGCACTGAACCTGGCTCTTCCTGTTTCCCTGGTGCGGTGGCAATTGGGGAGTTAATAACAGACCACAGCTGCTTCTAAGCACTAGATTAGTGATGGCAGGCGTCTGAGACACCCCCATCACTAATCTGCAAGTGAAAGTAAATAAACACAAACACCGAACAAATCCTTTATAACCCCAAAAACACCCCTCCAGGTCCGAGGTAATCCACACGAGGTCCCACAATGCTTCCAGCACTGCTACATCTGACGCTCACAGCGAGTGCCATAGAATATAATTTCTTGGGGTTGGGACATGAGAAGGGTTCAAAGTTCATCAGCAATTTCTCATTTTTGTTGGAAAATGTTGTTTTACAAAACCAATTTTTTAGGAACCACATCATATTTGAAGTGACTTTGAGAGGCTTAGGTGACAGAAAATACTCAAAAGTGACCCCATTCTAAAATCTGCACCCCTCACAGTTCTCAAAATAACATGCAAGAAGTTTAACCCTTCAGGTGCGTCACAGGAACTAAGCGATGTGGAATGAAAAAAATAAAACTAGCATACCTAAATATATTGCTCTAGAATTATTTTTTCTACTTTTCGAAGATGTAACACAACAAAATAAGCCCCAAAATGTGTTACCCACTTTCTTGAGTTTGCTGATACCCCACATGGACAAATGGGAGGACCCGGAACAGAAAGAGCAATACTTGAATTTTGGAATAGAAATTCGGCTGAAACAGATTGCAGGCACCATCTGCATTTGCAGGACCTGTAGGGCACCTAAATAGCAGAAACCCCCCGCTCTCCCCCAAATGTGTCCCTATTTTAGAAAGTAGATCCCTCAAGAAATTTATCTAGGTGTTTGAGCACCTTGAACCCCCCCTGCCCGGTGCTTCACAGAATTTCAGAATTTTATAACATTGAGCCGTGAAAATATATATATTTATTTATTTTTTTAGCAAAAAATTATTTCAACCAGATATCTATTTAAATAGTTAGTTATAGATATATAGAGAGAAATATATCTTGTATATATTTTAATCTATCTGATCTCTATATCTATACATATACACTGCTCAAAAAAATAAAGGGAACACTTAATCCCTCCACGACCAGCTGATTTTTCGCTTTCCGTTTTTTTTTTCGCCATTCTTCTTCCGAGACATAACTTTTTTTATTTTTCAGTCAATATGGTCATGTGAGGGCTCATTTTTTTGCGGAACGAGCTATACTTTTAAATGAAACTATAGGTTTTACCATATAGTGTACTGGAAAATGGCAACAAAATTCCAAATGCGGAAAAATTGCAAAAAAGTGCGATAACACTATAGTTTTTGAGATTTTATTCACTGTGTTCACTGTATGGTAAACCTGATGTGTGGGTGTGATGCCTGAGGTCGGTGCGAGTTTGTAGACACCAAACATGTATAGGTTTACTTTTATCTAAGGGGTTAAACAAAATTAGAAGTTTGTCTGAAAAAGGTGGTGCACGTTTTACGCCATATTCTGTGACCCGTAGCGTTCTCATTTTTCAGGATCTATGGCTCAGTGATGGTTTAGTTTTTGCGTCTCAGGCTGTCGTTTTTAACAGTACCACTTTTGAGCAGATGCTCCGTTTTGATCGCCTGTTATTGCATTTAGCTCAAAATTTGTGGCGACCAAAAAACGTAATTTTGGCGTTTGGATTTTTTTTCCCGCTATGCCGTTTACCGATCAGATTAATTGATTTTATATTTTGATAGATCGGGCGTTTCTGAACACGGCGATACCTAATGTGTGCATATTTGTTATTTTTTTAACCCTTTTAATTTTCAATGGGGCGAAAGGGGGGTGATTTGAACTTTAGGTATTTTGTTTTATTTTTTAAAACTTTTTAAACTTTTTTTTTTTTTATTTATTTTACTAGTCCACCTAGGGGGCTATATGGATCAGCAATCTGATCGCTCTGCCATATCTGCTGATCACAACTGTGTAGCTGTATACAGCAGATATACTCATTTTCTGAATCCCCCAGCTCTGGGTCAGGTGAAACTGAAAGTGAGTCATGTGAGCTACTGAAGTCATCACATGATCCTGTGCTACCATGACAACCACCAGAATTCACGTGATCACGTCACATGACTTCCAGTATCAGCCGATGAATAAATGTTTACCGCTGATGCCATTATAATGGCGCTGTCACATATTGACAGCGCCATTTTAGGGGTTAAACTGCACGGGCGGATAACTATTCTGCTCGTGCCTGGCAGGAACACATTTCAGCTGTAAAAATCAGCTGAGATGTGCGCCGATCGCTGCAAGCTGCCGGCAGCAGACCGTGGGCAGTAACACTATGACCGCTAGGACGTAATATTACTGCCCGAGGTCGTTAAGGGGTTAAACAAAATGGTATTTTAGTGTTTCCTTTTTTTGAGCAGGAGAGAGATTTTTTTTTTTTTTATTAACTGCTTATGGGGTGGGTGTCTCCAGATCCACAAGCTGCGCACTAAAATGTATGGGCTCTACAATGGCAGATTTCTAGAAATAAGCAGTAATGGTTGTAATCATCAATGGAGTCAAAATCATCATGGAAAGATAAATTCCCGGGTGTGTGTAATTGAAATAATGGGGAAACTTACGGGGGATTGTGCTCTTCTGACACATAGGGGCTCTGTATATGAAGTCCGCTCACTACTATACAATAACTTGTTCACAAATGGCGCTCCTTCCCTTCAGAGCCTCGCCGTGTGACTAAGCAGTGCTGTACAGACACACATGGGGTATTGCCACGTTCAGCAGAAACTGTGTCACATTTTGGTGCCATTTTTATCAATTTCCCTGTGTGATATGTAAAGTCTGCTGCAAAAAAAAATTATGGTAATTTAATTTTTTTTTTTTTCACCGCCCAATGTTTTCAAATTCTATGACACATCTGTAGTGTCAATGTGATCACTGCACCCCTAGATTGATTGAAAGGTGTAGTTTGTAAACTGGAGTCACTTCTGGGGGTGGGGTGCTTTGCTTTCTGCCATGTCAGGGGCTCTGCCAATGTGACATGGCACCTGCATACCATTGCATCTAAGGCCGGTTTCAGACTTGTGTTCAGTGCGATCCGCCGCTATGGAGAAAAGCGCAGTCCGTTAATGCACTGCGCTATTCTCCAAAGACTTGTATTGACAATGTACTGTAATGCAAGTGTCTGCGTTGCATCCGCTTGACGATGCAGCGTCGTTAATTTGACGCAGCGTCGGGCGGAGGGAACTCTGCATGTAGCGTTTTTTGTGTCAAAATATCGCACCTTGACGGATTCCGTTAGTATCCGCCAAGGTGTGCAATGACTGTCTATGGCGGCGGATTCCGCCGCAACGCGCTAAGCGGCGGAATCCGCTGACGGTTCCCGTCACGTTCTACTGAGCATACTCAGCATGTCCAGCAGAACGATCTAAATCGTTTAAAATTAAAATCACTCCTGGTTTTGATCCCCCCCCTCTCATAATCACCCATCACGGGCGCAGCACTGCACGGCTGTCACACTGCTCTGGCAGCTTCTGATTTGAAAATGCCTGTCGCTCATTAATCCATCTCGTATTCACTGCTTTCCTCACCCACCGGCGCCCATGATTGGTTGCAGTCAGACCCGCTCCCACGCTGAGTGACAGCTGTCTCACTGCAATCAATCACAGACGCCGGTGGGCGGGTCTATATCGTGCAGTAAAATAAATAATTAAAAAAACGGCGTGCGGTTTCCCCCCAGTTTTGATACCAGCCAAGATAAAGCCACACGGCTGAAGGCTGGTATTCTCAGGATGGGGAGCCCCACGTTATTGGGAGCCCCCCAGCCTAACAATATCAGCCAGCAGCCGCCCGGAATTGCCACATCCATTAGATGCAACAGTCCCGGGACTCTACCCGGCTCATCCCGAATTGCCCTGGTGCGGTGGCAATCGGGGTAATAAGGAGTTAAATGGCAGCTTATAGCTGCCACTAAGTCCTAGGTTAATCATGGCAGGCATCTCCCCGAGATACCTTCCATGATTAACCTGTAAGTGAAAGTAAATAAACACAAACACCCGAAAAAATCCTTTATTTGGAATAAAAGACAAAAAAACACCCTCTTTCCCCACTTTATTAATCTCCAAATACCCCTCCAAGTCCAAAGTAATCCACAGAAGTCCAGCGACGCTTTCAGCTCTGTTACATGATGCTGACAGGAGCAGCCGTAGAACACTTCTCTCTCTCTCTCCAAATCTCTCTCTCTCTCTCTCCAAATCTCTCTGTCTCTCTCTCTCCAAATCTCTCTCTCTCTCTCCAAATCTCTCTCTCTCTCTCTCTCTCTCTCTCTCCAAATCTCTCTCTCCAAATCTCCTTTCCCGGCGAAAAAAACACAAAACGTTCTTTTAAAGGAATCCGTTACCTTTATTAGCACACTATTTGCAACGCATCCGTCACATGCGTCACACAACGCACTGTGACGGATGCCTCACAACGCAAATGTGAAACTGCCCTAAACCTGCACTCCAATATGGCGCTCCTTCCTTCTGAGCTTTGTACTGTACCTCACAAATGGGGCGTTTATTGGAGGAATAGCACAACAAATGGAGGCAATTTTTCTCTTGTTATCCCCTTTTGAAAATTAAAATCTTGTGGCCAAAGCAACATTTTATTAGGAACAAAAGTTACATTTACTCAGTCCAATGTTATACATTTGTGTGAATCACCTGAACGTTGAAAATGTTCCCTACTCCCCTAGATCAATTCCCTTAGAGGTGCAGTTTCCATAATGGGGTGACTTGTGGGGGTTCTGCTGTTTTGCCATATCAAAAGCTCTTCAAATGTGACATGACGTCCGCAATCTATTCCAACCAATAATGGCTCTTAAAAATGCAAATTGTGCTCCCTCCATTCTCAGCCATCCCGTGTGCCCTCCACCTGAGGAGTATCTGTACTCTGAAGAAAAATGGACCCCAAAATGTGTAATTTCTCCCGTTATCCTTGTGGAAATGAGAAAATTGGGACTAAAGCAACATTTTTTCCCTCACCATATGACGGCACCACAAGAGAGGATCCGCCCATCAAGGACAGGAAACCTTCAGGACAAAAAGGGGCGATCCTCTCGCCGCCTCAGTTTGGTTTCCTGTCCTGGATGGATACCTCAGGATGTGGCCCTGGAGGGCCGTGTATCTACTAGCAAGTCTTATCCGGTCCCGGCAGGCGGTTCTGGCGGCGGCACGGGTCCTGCCTCGCTCGGCTCGGGTTCCTGGAGGCGCCATGGCGGACCCCCGGGGGTTGCGTCCATGAGCGGGTGCAGCACGTCAGGCGGCAGGTAAGTGCAGCAGCCTGCTGGTCCTTCTGGGGCGGTGGGGCTGCTCGCGGTCGCGTGTGCTGCACGCCGCCGCCATCTTGGGGGCGTGTTTTGATGTGCGGGCCCTGCACTGACGTCGGCAGTGACGTCAGATCCAGGAAGTGGGTCCGGAGGCGCAGGGGGGGAGTGCCGCGCTCAGTTTAAAACGGAGCTCTGGGCAGTGGAAGGTGCTCCAGTCCTCCCTGCCTAACTGAGGTGATTGCCAGCCTTCGGTCGGCAGTATGGACAAGGATGGGCACCGTGAGGAGGACCGGCACTCAGTGCGTGAGTCCTCATCCCCTCCTGCCAGCAAGAAAGCGGTGAAACCACCGGAGCGTCGCAGGAGCGACTTTGGCTCAGATGCTAGCTTGTCTAGCAAGCGTGACACCCGGGCCACTAAGCAGACCCGAGAAGCGTCCGACGGCAAGGGCGTCTCCAGAGGGAAGACTTTGATGAAAGCTCCTTCCCCAGAACCGGTACCGACCCTTCATCTTCTGGTGGGTGAATGATCTTCAGGCGTGTGTACCTGTTGTTCATTATTTTCCTGGTGTTGTGTCTCCCCTCCGTCCCTGTCCTGCATAGGTTAAAAAGCCACGGAAGTGTACTACTAAATCAAATAACAGGGAATGCGCCCTCTGTAACCGGGAACTGGCTCCGTCCTGGTCCAAACGGCTCTGCAAAAACTGTATCCCGCAGACCATTTCAGATGAGACACCTGGGTTTGCTAGTGATCTTCGTGCCATTATCCGGTCCAAAGTACAGAGTTCTCTGCAGTCCCTGAAGGAGCCTCCTCGTAAACGGCATAGGCAGGCCTCCCCGGCCTCGCCATCCAGTCGATCTGAGGGAGAGTGGGGGTCTTCGGGTTCTGCATCCTCTTCCTCTGACAGTGAGGGTGACGTCCACCAATGCTTCCCTGTAGAAGGCACGAGCAAATTGATTAAAGCTGTCAGGGACACTATGGGCATTGCTGAGGAGAAATTGCAGCCTTCAGTCCAAGACATCATGTTTAAGGGTCTGGAGCATAGAATGCGCAGGACCTTCCCAGTAGTGGACAAGATGCAGGCGTTGATCTCCAGGGAATGGAAGAAGCCGGATAAGCGGGGTTCTCTTCCGGGCGGCTTCAAGCGCAAGTATCCCTTTGAGGACGCAACCTGTTCCCACTGGGATAGGGCACCCAAATTGGATGTAGCGGTGGCTAAAGCATCAAAGTTTTCCATTCCCTTCGAGGACATGGGATCCTTAAAGGACCCTATGGATCGGGAAGGCGGATGTCTTCCTTAAGACCGCATGGGAGTCCTCAGCGGGTGCTCTCCGGCCTGCCATTGCAGCTACTTGTACGGCACGGTCTCTGGCGATGTGGTTGTCCGACTTAGAGGAGAAGCTTAGGAACAAGGTTCCTCGGGACGAGATTATTTCTTTTCAACCCAGGCTGCAGGGAGCTGCGGCTTTCATCTCTGATGCATCGGCAGATTCCACTCGACTAGCGGCTAAAACAGCGGCCCTTTCTAATGCGGCATGTCGGGCCTTAAAATGTTGCCCGGGGGATCTACAGGTGAAGTCTAAGCTGTGTTCCATTCCCTGTCAGGGCGAGTTTCTTTTCGAGTCAGTTCTGGACGATGTTCTTGAGAAAGCTGGGGATAGAAAAAGAAACTTTCCGGCCCCGTTCTTTCCCTCCTTCAAGCAAGCCTTTCGTAAGAAGCAGTTCACCCGTAAGTTCGCCCCCAGGAATAGAAGTGCCTGGTCGGATCGAAAGAAGGAAGATAAGGGTTTTTTGTTCAAGGGCCCTTCCCAATCCAAGAAGTCTTCCCAATGACTCCCTTCCCCAGGTGGGGGGGGGGGATTGACCTACTTTCTTCCAGCCTGGGAACGTATTTCTTCAAGTCCGTGGATTCTCAATATCATCCGATCAGGTCTGACATTTCCATTCCGCAGTGTTCCTCCCAGGCGCTTTCTCCTAACATCCCCGAGGATGTCCCCGAGGGAACAGCATGCCTTGGAGGGGGAAGTGAAGTCCCTATTGCACTGGGCAGTTCTGACGGTTGTCCCTTTGGCAGAAAGGGGAGAGGGGTTTTACTCCCCTCTTTTTCTGGTCGGGAAATTTCGGGTCATCATACACTTCAAAGGTCTGAACAGCCACCTGCAAATCTTGTCCTTCAAGATGGAATCGATGAAGTCCACGATCAAGTCTCTCTACCCAGGTTGTCATATGGCTGTCCTGGATCTGAAGGACGCGTATTATCACGTCCCCATCGCTCCTCCCTTCCAGAAATATCTCCGGGTGGCAGTGATTGTCGATGGGTCGGTGCGTCATCTGCAGTTCAGGGCCTTACCGTTTGGCCTGGCAATTGCACCCCGAATCTTCACGAAGCTCGTCCTGGAAATCACTGCCCACCTGCGGGAAGACAGAATTCTCATTATCCCGTATCTCGACGACTTCCTCGTGGTGGGGGATTCGGCAAACCATTGTACTGCCATCCTTCAGACTGTCTGCTCAAAGCTGGAAGGTCTAGGCTGGATTTTGAACAGTAAGAAATCCAGGTTGCTTCCAGCCACGGTGCAAGTCTTTTTGGGACTTACTTTGGACTCTCTCCTACAGGAATGTCGTCTTCCACCTTCCAAAGTTCCGCAAATGTCCCTGTGACGGACTATGTCTCTCCTGGGCTCGCTGACCTCCACTCTCCCCGCAGTTCTATGGGCTCAAGGACATACCAGAGCCCTCCAGTGGGACATTTTGGAACATCAGTCGTGTCTGGGGGACAGGTTGAACAATCGGATTACTCTGAGCTCCAGCTCCGTCACCTCCCTTCACTGGTGGCTGGTTCCTGCGAACCTCACAAGGGGAGTCCCATGGTCTTTCCCGGTGTCCCGAATTGTGACCACGGATGCCAGTGTGTCCAGATGGGGGGGGCTCACCTGCTGGACCGTCCGATTCAAGGTCTCTGGTCGCCCAGGGAGGCAGCTTCCTCCTCAAATATCAGAGAGCTGCTGGCCGTAGAACGGGCACTGACTGGGCTTCTCCCTTCACTGACCGGTCACCATACACGGGTGTTGTCGGACAATCTGGTGATGGTAGTTTATCTGAACCATCAGGGGGGCACAAGATCCAGGTCCCTTATGATGATAGCCGACAGGATTCTGTTACTAGCAGAAACTCACCTTCTGTCTCTCACTGCCGTTCACATCAGGGGTAAAGACAACCTCGCGGCGGATTTTCTGAGCTGCACTCGCCTGCGCCAAGGGGAGTGGGCACTCAACCCGTCAGTCTTCAACCTCATCACGGCCAGGTGGGGGATTCCGGTCATCGACCTCTTTTCCACCAAGCAGAACAGGAAGGTCCCTCAGTTCTGTTCTCTCAAGCCCAAGGAACTTCCGTATGCAGTGGACGCCCTGTCAATCCCGTGGAACTTTCCCCTAGCATATGCATTCCTCCCGCTGGTCTTTCTCCCCTCGGTCCTGAAAAAAATCAGGGACGACAGGGCCAGAGTCATTCTGATTGCTCCCTTCTGGCCAAAGCGACCATGGTTTTTTTGGTTGGTTCAGATGTCCCTGACCGACCCGTGGGTCCTCCCAGAGCTTCCGGATCTCCTGTCCCAGGGACCAGTATACCATCCTCCGACAATCAAATTGCACCTGACGGCATGGAATTTGAGAGGGCATTACTGATCAGTAAGGGTTTTTCCCACAATATAGTTTCCACGCTGTAAGGCCCTTTTCACACGTCAGTGATTCTGGTACGTTTGTGCTTTTTTTAAACATACCAGAATCACTGACATACGCAGACCCATTATAATGAATGGGTCTGCTCACACATCAGTGATTTTTCACTGCACGTGTCTCCGTGTGGCGTACACCCGTGTCCGTGGTTGCCGCACGGAGGCGTGTCCATTTTTTTCTGGCATCACTGATGTCCCACGGACCACCCAGTGGTGTGGTCCGTGAAACACGTGCCAGAAAAAAATGTGCTTCTAAAATAAAAAGCATTTGAACTCACCCGGCTCCAGCGACGCTCTCTGCAGCCTGTGCTGCCTGCTGCTTCTGAGCCGGCTCATTACTGTCGCGCATATTCATGAATGCACGACACAGCTGACCCAGGAGCAGCTGCTGCGGGGGTCAGCGCCGGCCGGATGCTGCACCGCGGGAGTGATCAGCACCAAGGACAGCGGGAGCAGGCACAGGTGAGTTAATTTCTAAGTGCAATCACGGGCCACGGAGAACGGAGCCCGCATTGCACTTTGACAACCCACGTGTGCCGTGAATCACGGCACACGGAGGGACATGGGCGTGTTTTACACGTCAGTGAAGAATGTCAGTGTTTTTCACTGACGTGTGAAACGGGCCTTAGGTTGTAGAAAACCGGTGACGACCAAGATCTACTGTAGGATTTGGAGAACGTTCTTATCTTCCTCAGGAGCTAGTGTGACAGGGGAGGTTCCCATCGGTCCCATCCTGGAATTTCTGCAGTGTGGGTTGGACAAGGGGTTGGCGGTTAGCACTCTCAAGGTCCAGATCTCCATGTTAGCAGCACACTACAATTATGACGTCGCTGGGAACCCTTGGGTGGCTCGGTTTATCAGGGCTAGTTCACGCCAGCGTCCTAAACGTGTAGTCTCCCTCCCCCCTTGGGACCTTAACCTGGTTTTGGCGGCCCTGACGGCTCCTCCGTTCGAGCCCATTGACTCCATCTCTGTTAAATGTCTTTCCCTTAAGACGGTCCTCCTGGTAGCTCTGCCCTCGGCCCGTAGGATTAGCGACATTCAGGCCCTGTCTATTGACCCTCCCTACACTCAAATACTGGACGGTAGGGTAGTGTTGCGCCCTGACCCTGCGTACCTCCCCAAGGTAGTTTCTCGGTTTCATACGTCCCAGGAGATTGTGTTGCCGTCCTTTTGCACTAACCCGACACTTGTGGAGGAAAGGCGTTGGCATTGTCTGGATGTACGTCGTTGTCTCATCCAGTATCTTCTTGTCACCAGTTCCTGGAGGAAGGACAAGTCTCTGTTTGTCTCTTTCCAGGGGCCCCAAAAGGGGGTTAAGAGTTCCAAGTCCACGCTGGCCAGGTGGATTAGGGACGCCATTGCATTAGCTTACACGGCTAGGGGTACTGACGTTCCTGTGGGTCTGAAGGCACATTCCACACGGGCTGTAGCATCTTCTTGGGCGGAACGGGCAGATGTTTCCATTGCTCAAATCTGTAAAGCTGCCACATGGTCATCACCCTCGACCTTTTATAAACATTATAGGTTGGATCTTTCTCCGACCTCACCTTTGGGAGGCGTGTTCTACAGGCTGTGGTCCCTCCCTAATTTTTTCCTTTCGCTGTAATTCTCTCGTGGTGCCGTCATAGGGTGAGGGAAAAATACGTAATTACTTACCGTTTTTTTCCGAACCTATGACGGCACCCTTATATTCCCACCCTGCACTGGGGGTTGTTGGTTGGTTCACCTTCCTTTTTTTCCTTCTTCCGCAATTTTTCTGGAGGTGGCCTTATACTAACCTGTTGTTTTTTTCGGAGGTCCTCTCATGCTCTGTAATCAACTGAGGAGGCGAGAGGACCGCCCCTTTTTGTCCTGAAGGTTTCCTGTCCTTGATGGGCGGATCCTCTCTCGTGGTGCCGCCATGGGTTCGGAAAAAACACATTACCAGTAAGTAATTACGTATTTTGTTAATGTGTGGTTTTATTGTCACAGCTCAATGTTATAAGATTTTGTGAAGCACCTGGGGGTTTAAGATATGCACTACATGTCTAGATTAATTCCTTGAAGGGTTTAGTTTCTAAAATGGGGTCACTTGTGGGGGTTTTCACTGTTTGCATATCAGGGGCTCTCCAAGCAGCATGGTCTCTGGAATAATGTCAAATTCCGCTCCGTCCCTTCCAGGCCCCGCTGTGCGCTCAAACAACGTTTTCCACTAAATATGCAATATTGACATACTCAGGAGAAATAGGACAAAATTCTACGCTCCCTTTTTTTCTCCTGTAACCTTTTTGAAATTGAATAATATTTTTGCTAAATCAACATTTTTGCTAAATCAACATTTTTGTGTGAAAAATTAAAGTTTGTTTTTTTTTTTTCAAAATTGCTTTGTCAAGCATCGAAAAGGTTAAAAAGCTTCTTGGATTTGGGTTTTGACTACTTTGAGCTTTGAGGGGTGCAGTTTTTTGGTATATTTTGTCATAGGCCCCTCAAAGTCACTTCAAATGTGATGTGGTCCCTTAAAGGGAACCTGTCGGGTCCAATATACACCCAGAACCACGAGAAGTTCTGGGTGCATATTGCTAAACCCTGCCTAACCGTCCCTGTATACACTAGCATAGATAAAGATCTTTAGAAAAAGTAATTCTAAAGATCTTTTATAATATGCTAATGAGCGCGGGGGCTAGTCCCCTGGGCGTTAGTTCCCCTGGCTAGTCGGGTCCATGGTTCACACTCTCCTCCCTGCAGCTTGTATAGTGACTCCATGGTTCGCACTCTCCCCCCTGCAGCTTGTATAGTGACTCCATGGTTCGCACTCTCCCCCTTGCAGCTTGTATAGTGACTCCATGGTTCACACTCTCCCCCCTGCAGCTTGTATAGTGACTCCATAGTTCGCACTCTCCCCCCTGCAGCTTGTATAGTGACTCCATGGTTCGCACTCTCCCCCCTGCAGCTTGTATAGTGACTCCATGATTCGCACTCTCCTCCGTGCAGCTTGTATAGTGACTCCATGGTTCACACTCTTCTCCGTGCAGCTTGTATAGCGACTCCATGGTTCGCACTCTCCTCTCTGCAGCTTGTATAGGAGCTCCATGGTTCACTCTCTCCCCCCTGCAGCTTGTATAGTGACTCCATGGTTCTCACTCTCCCCCCTGCAGCTTGTATAGTGACTCCATGGTTCGCACTCTCCCCCCTGCAGCTTGTATAGTGACTCCATGGTTCTCACTCTCCCCCCTGCAGCTTGTATAGGGGCTCCATGGTTCACTCTCTCCCCCCTGCAGCTTGTATAGTGACTCCATGGTTCGCACTCTCCTCCCTGCAGCTTGTATAGTGACTACATGGTTCGCACTCTCCTCCCTGCAGCTTGTATAGTGACTCCATGGTTCACACTCTCCTACCTGCAGCTTGTATAGTGACTCCATGGTTCGCACTCTCCCCCCTGCAGCTTGTATAGTGACTCCATGGTTCACACTCTCCCCCCTGCAGCTTGTATAGTGACTCCATGGTTAACACACTCCCCCCTGCTGCTTGTATAGGGGCTCCATGTTTTACACTCTCCTCCCTGCAGCTTGTATAGTGACTCCATGGTTCGCACTCTCCTCCCTGCAGCTTGTATAGTGACTCCATGGTTCACACTCTCCCCGCTGCAGCTTGTATAGTGACTCCATGGTTAACATACTCCCCCCTGCTGCTTGTATAGGGGCTCCATGGTTCACACTCTCCCCACTGCAGCTTGTATAGTGACTCCATGGTTCGCTCTCTCCCCCCTGCAGCTTGTATAGTGACTCCATGGTTCGCACTCTCCTCCCTGCAGCTTGTATAGTGACTCCATGGTTCGCACTCTCCTCCGTGCAGCTTGTATAGTGACTCCATGGTTCGCACTCTCCTCCCTGCAGATTGTATAGTGACTCCATGGTTCACACTCTCCCCCCTGCAGCTTGTATAGTGACTCCATGGTTCACACTCTCCCCCCTGCAGCTTGTATAGTGACTCCATGTGTCACGGTCCCCGTGGCCCGCTCCCCGGTTCCCGTGCCCCGCTCTCCGGTTCCCGACGGCGTCCCCTGCTCACCGCTCCGGTCCCGGCTTCCTCTTCCTCGCCTGCACCCTCCATGTGTCCTGCTCCCCGCTCCCGGCGCCCCTCTGCGACGCGGGACTCACAGCCGGGCACTCCTGCTTCCTCTGCATCGCTCCCTGTACTGGCTTCTGGCACACGGATCTCGCGCATGCGTATTAGGACGCGCGCGCGGTCATTGACCCTCTCTTAAAGGGCCAGCACCTAGAAACAGGAAATTGCATAGACAGGTACAGGGTATATTAGGATTCTCTTTCCTGGTGGGCGGGGCCGGTTCTACGTGTTTAGTAAGCTAGGAGTTCAGGTCCCCGTATTGCTGTGTCCAGTATTAACCCCTGTCTGTCTCGCAGAACCTGTCCTGCCACGCCAGCCGGTCCTGACCACGTCCGCTCCAGTACTCTTGACGGTGACTTTGGCGGATGTTCCACCACCTCTTCAGCTCCGCCAGTCTCCAGTCCCTGGCTTCGTTTGGTGACCCGTCCTCTCGCTCAGCAGGTTCCGGATTCTGCCTGATCCTACAACCCGGCCTCGGACCCTGAGCCTCGTCACCCGGACTACCGTCTAGAACTCTGTGTTCCCAGCAACATCTACTTTCCAGCTCTCATACGGACTGTCTTGCTACCAATAATGCTTCGGCTGCCGTGCATCAAGGCCCTCTGGTGGGGTGACCGGTCTGGCTGCCTCACCAGGGGAACCCGGTGTACGGTCCAGTGTTTCCACCACCCGGACGTAACAGCTAGAACAGGCCATGGATCCCGCCGATGCACTAGCAACCCAGCTGGCTGGATTACAGCAGGAACTCGGACGACAACGTGAGACCCAATCCCGTATGTTGGCCTTCATGACATCCGTGGACACCCGCCTGAATACGCTGCAAGCGACTGCCACGTCTCTGGCGACTCAATCCACGTCCGCAGCTCCCGTAGCAGCCTCCTCGGATACTTCCAAACTCCGTTTGGCCTCACCGCCCCGGTACGCCGGAGATCCCAAGACCTGCAGGGGATTCATAAATCAGTGCTCCCTCCATTTCAAGCTGCTGCCGCACCTTTTTGCCTCTGACCAAGCCAAGGTCGCGTTCGTGATGTCCCATCTAGAGGGAGAGGCACTGGCCTGGATGAACCCCTTGTGGGAGAAGGAGGATCCGGTAACCACCAACATCCAGGAGTTCCTGCAGGCTTTTCGTATTACCTTTGACGAGCCCGGACGCGCCTCCGCGTCCGCCTCATCGCTCCTCAGGCTACGTCAGGGGACTTTGACGGTGGGCCAATATGCTATCCGCTTCCACACCTTGGCCTCAGAATTAGGGTGGAACAATGAGGCCCTAACCGCCGCCTTCTGGGAGGGACTCTTGGGCCGTATTAAGGATGAGCTGGCTGGTCGTGACGTGCCTTCCACCCTGGATGCCCTGATCGCTCTAGCGACCCGAGTGGATCTTCGCTTTCAGGAACAATCCAAAGAGGTGTCCCGCGAGAGGCGTCCGATACGGCACTCCTCCCCACCACTGAAGTCCATCGCTCCCCAGTCGGCGTCATCTGGCGCTTCTGCCCACGAGCCCATGCAGATTGACCGCCTGAGGCAGTCGTAGCAACGCAGAGCAGAACGACTAGCAAAGGGTCTCTGCTTCTACTGCGGAGATGGCACACACCTGCTACGCTCCTGTCCCGAGAAGCCGGGAAACTCCAAAGCCTAGGCTTGGTAGGAGAGGCCACCCTAGGTGCTGGGACTCTCTCAGACTCCGTTACTTGGACTGTTCAAGTGACTACAGAAGAGAACCGGTTCACGGCAGAGGCGTATCTCGATTCCGGAGCAGCAGGCAACTTTATCCAGCAGGCTACGGTGGATAAGTACCAGGTGCCTGTTCTCCCACTAGAAAAACCGCTGGTGATCGCCTCTGTAGATGGGAGACCCCTCTCTGACACCGTCTCGTTGATCACCAGGCCTATGGAATTACGGATCGGTGCCCTGCACACCGAGAAGATCACCTTCTACGTCCTTCCGCGCATGTCTCATCAGATTCTGCTGGGACTTCCATGGTTACGGGCACACGAACCGTCGGTCAGCTGGAGTACAGGTGAAATTACCCGATGGGGCTCCTCGTGTCACGAGAGATGCCTGAAATCCATACAGCCCATCCGACGACCTCCGGTTCCAGAGTCTCTACCAGGACTGCCTTCCGCCTACTGGTCCTTCACGGACGTGTTTGATAAAAAGGAGTCAGAGATACTACCGCCTCATCGTCCCTACGACTGTGCCATAGACTTACTGCCGGGAACTACGCCTCCTAGAGGAAGGATATACCCCTTGTCCCCTGCTGAAACACGGGCCATGTCTGCCTATATCACCGAGAGCCTGGCAAAGGGGTTCATTCGGAGATCTTCGTCCCCTGCCGGAGCAGGGTTTTTCTTTGTCAAGAAGAAGGAAGGTGATCTGCACCCCTGCATTGACTACCGGGGATTAAACCAGATCACCGTGAAAAATAAATACCCTCTGCCACTCATCCCCGAACTATTCGATCGGCTCCGAAGAGCTCGTGTATTCACCAAGTTGGATCTCCGTGGGGCCTATAACCTGGTTCGCATTCGCTCTGGAGACGAATAGAAGACCGCATTCAACACTCGGGATGGGCACTACGAGTATTGTGTCATGCCCTTTGGTCTGTGTAATGCTCCGGCAGTCTTTCAAGAACTGGTGAACGACGTGTTCAGAGACCTCCTCTATGTCTGTGTCGTGGTGTATCTGGACGACATCCTGGTCTTCTCTCCGGACCTACAGACCCACAGAGAGAGCGTGCTGCTAGTACTCCAAAGGCTTAGAGAGAACCGCCTGTACGCCAAGTACGAGAAGTGCGTTTTTGAAAAGTCGTCTCTTCCCTTCCTGGGTTATGTAATCTCTGACACTGGCCTGCAGATGGACCCAGAGAAAGTGTCTTCCATCCTCAACTGGCCTCCTCCTTCCGGGCTGAAGGCCATCCAACGCTTCCTCGGCTTTGCAAACTATTATCGTCAATTCATCCCGCACTTCTCTGCCCTGACTGCGCCTCTCTCTGCATTGACTAAGAAGGGAGCTAATCCTAAGGACTGGCCACCTGCGGCCGATGCCGCGTTCTGCTCTTTAAAACAGGCGTTTGCTTCTTCCCCGGTTCTCTATCGCCCTGAATTGAACCGACAGTTCACCTTGGAGGTGGATGCCTCCTCCTCAGGTGCCGGGGCAGTGTTAATGCAGAAATCCTCCACCGGGAAGATGGTCACTTGCGAATTCTTCTCCAAGAGCTTCTCGGCACCCGAACGCAACTACACCATCGGTGATCGAGAGCTACTGGCCATCAAGCTGGCCTTGGAGGAATGGCGCTACCTTCTGGAGGGAGCAGTATACCCTGTGATCATCTACACGGACCACAAGAATCTGGAGTACCTACGGTCAGCCCAAAGACTGAACCCGCGACAAGCCCGCTGGTCCTTGTTTTTTGCTCGATTTAATTTCCAACTCCATTTTCAGCCCGCGGATAAGAACGTGCGGGCAGACGCCTTGTCTAGGTCCTTCGTGCCCGTAGAGCAGGAGAAGGAGACGTTCCAGCCCATCATCAGCCCCAGTAAAGTTATTCCGCTGGCTCCTGTCACTCTGGCTCAGATTCCCCCTGGGAAGACCTACAGTATGTCTCAGATACTGACAAACAAAGAGTCCTACACTGGGGTCATGCCTCAAAAATCGCCAGCCATGCTGGTCAGAAGAAGACTTGGAGTACGATTGTCCGTCACTATTGGTGGCCGTGCCTCCGTAAAGACGTCGCAACCTTCGTCTCAGCCTGTCCATCTTGTGCCCGTAACAAGACACCCAAGCACCTGCCATATGGACGTCTTCTGCCTTTGTCCATTCCTTCCGTTCCGTGGCAACACATTGCAATGGACTTTATTACGGACTTACCCTTGTCCCCCGGACACACGGTCCTATGGGTTGTGGTGGACCGTTTCTCAAAGATGGCTCACTTCGTTCCCATGGCCGCGCTACCCTCTGCCCAGGAGCTCGCTGACTCCTTCATACAACACATATTCCGATTGCATGGCTTTCCTACACACATTGTGTCCGACAGAGGAACTCAGTTTACCTCGCGCTTCTGGAGGGCTCTCTGCAAACATCTGGGAGTAACTTTGGACTTTTCTTCGGCCTACCACCCTCAGTCGAATGGCCAAGTGGAACGGGTCAATCAGATCCTGACCTCCTTCCTGCGCCACTACGTCAACATCCATCACGACGATTGGTCCACGCTCCTTCTTTGGGCTGAATTCTCCCATAACCAGCACATCAGCGAGTCCACCTCCAGCTCTCCCTTCCAGGTCGTTTACAGACTTCAGCCTTCTGTCCCGTTGCCAGTATCCTCGGCTTCAGATGTCCCCGCTGCAGATGCCCTGGTCCGGGACTTCTCAGCTATATGGAACTCAGTCAAGACTTCCCTAGAGCGTGCTTCCTTGCAGATGAAGAGACATGCGGACAAGAGGCGCCTGGATCCCCCGTGTTTCTCCCCAGGTGATCTGGTCTGGCTTGCATCCAAATATGTCCGACTGAAGTTACCATCGTACAAGTTGGGTCCTCGTTACATCGGGCCGTTTAAAGTCATCAGCAAGATTAATGCTGTCTCCTACAAGCTGCAGCTCCCGGCCACGATGCGGATACCCAACTCCTTCCATGTCTCCTTCCTCAAGCCTGTTGTCCTTGGTCCCTTCTCCGCTGGTGTCGGTACTTCTCCTCCTCCCATCGCTGACGATGACATCTATGCAGTAAGGGATATCGTGGCCATGAAGACCGTGCGAGGTCGCCAATTCTTCCTGGTGGACTGGGCGGGTTATGGTCCCGAGGATAGGTCCTGGGAGCCCCGGGAGAATGTTGGCACTCCTCTGATACGTGCCTTCCTGTCCCGGTTGCGGGGAGGGGGGCGTGGGGGAGGGGGTACTGTCACGCTCTCCGGTCCCCGTGGCCCGCTCCCCGGTTCCCGTGCCCCGCTCTCCGGTTCCCGACGACGTCCCCTGCTCACCGCTCCGGTCCCGGCTTCCTCTTCCTCGCCTGCACCCTCCATGTGTCCTGCTCCCAGCGCCCCTCTGCGACGCGGGACTCACAGCCGGGCACTCCTGCTTCCTCTGCATCGCTCCCTGTACTGGCTTCTGGCACACGGGCCTCACGCATGTGCATTAGGGCGCGCGGTCATTGACCCTCTCTTAAAGGGCCAGCACCTAGAAACAGGAAATTGCATAGACAGGTACAGGGATTAGGATTCTCTTTCCTGGTGGGCGGGGCCTGTTCTACGTGTTTAGTAAGCTAGGAGTTCAGGTCCCTGTATTGCTGTGTCCAGTATTAACCCCTGTCTGTCTCGCAGAGCCTGTCCTGCCACGCCAGCCGGTCCTGACCACGTCCGCTCCAGTACTCTTGACGGTGACTTTGGCGGATGTTCCACCACCTCTTCAGCTCCGCCAGTCTCCAGTCCCTGGCTCCGTTTGGTGACCCGTCCTCTCGCTCAGCAGGTTCCGGATTCCGCCTGATCCTACAACCCGGCCTCGGACCCTGAGCCTCGTCACCCGGACTACCGTCTAGAACTCTGTGTTCCCAGCAACATCTACTTTCCAGCTCTCATACGGACTGTCTTGCTACCAATAGTGCTTCGGCTGCCGTGCATCAAGGCCCTCTGGCGGGGTGACCGGTCTGGCTGCCTCACCAGGGGAACCCGGTGTACGGTCCAGTGTTTCCACCACCCGGACGTAACACCATGGTTCGCACTCTCCTCCCTGCAGCTTGTATAGTGACTCCATGGTTCCCACTCTCCTCCCTGCAGCTTGTATAGTGACTCCATGGTTCGCACTCTCCTCCCTGCAGCTTGTATAGGGGCTCCATGGTTCGCACTCTCCTCCCTGCAGCTTGTATAGTGACTCCATGGTTCACACTCTCCCCCCTGCAGCTTGTATAGTGACTCCATGGTTCACACTCTTCTCCCTGCAGCTTGTATAGTGACTCCATGGTTCACACTCTTCCCCGTGCAGCTTGTATAGTGACTCCATGGTTCGCACTCTCCTCCCTGCAGCTTGTATAGGGACTCCATGGTTCGCATTTGCCCCCCCCCCCTGCAGCTTGTATAGTGACTCCATGGTTCACACTCTCCTTCCTGCAGCTTGTATAGTGACTCCATGGTTCACACTCTCCCCCCTGCAGCTTGTATAGTGACTCCATGGTTCGCACTCTCCTCTCTGCAGCTTGTTTAGTGACTCCATGGTTCACACTCTCCTCCCTGCAGCTTGTATAGTGACTCCATGGTTCACACTCTCCCCCCTGTAGCTTGTATAGTGACTCCATGGTTCGCACTCTCCCCCCTGCAGCTTGTATAGTGACTCTATGGTTCGCACTCTCCCCCCTGCAGCTTGTATAGTGACTCCATGGTTCGCACTCTCCTCCCTGTAGCTTGTATAGTGACTCCATGGTTCACACTCTCCTATCTGCAGCTTATATAGTGACTCCATGGTTCGCACTCTCCTCCCTGCAGCTTGTATAGTAGCTCCATGGTTCACACTCTCCCCCCTGCAGCTTGTATAGTGACTCCATGGTTCACACACTCCCCCCTGCTGCTTGTATAGGGGCTCCATATTTCACACTCTCCTCCCTGCAGCTTGTATAGTGACTCCATGGTTCGCACTCTCCTCCCTGCAGCTTGTATAGTGACTCCATGGTTCACACTCTCCTCCGTGCAGCTTGTATAGTGACTCCATGGTTCGCACTCTCCCCCCTGCAGCTTGTATAGTGACTCCATGGTTCGCACTCTCCCCCCTGCAGCTTGTATAGTGACTCCATGGTTCGCACTCTCCCCCTTGCAGCTTGTATAGTGACTCCATGGTTCACACTCTTCTCCGTGCAGCTTGTATAGTGACTCCATGGTTCGCACTCTCCTCTCTGCAGCTTGTATAGGAGCTCCATGGTTCACTCTCTCCCCCCTGCAGCTTGTATAGTGACTCCATGGTTCTCACTCTCCCCCCTGCAGCTTGTATAGGGGCTCCATGGTTCACTCTCTCCCCCCTGCAGCTTGTATAGTGACTCCATGGTTCTCACTCTCCCTCCTGCAACTTGTATAGTGACTCCATGGTTCGCACTCTCCTCCCTGCAGCTTGTATAGTGACTCCATAGTTCGCACTCTCCTCCCTGCAGTTAGTATAGTGATTGAGTGGACAAAACCACTTTTGGTTTTACGTTATCATTTTTGAATGCTGGTGCATGTTTTATTTGTCACATATGATTACTATTACACATAGTCCTAGGTGTCCACAAGGGAACTGATACCTTTTACGCTGTCCTCTGTTTTTGTATGGTACTTTTTCTATGATTTTCATGTAAGCACTTTGCATTTTCATGTATATACATGTTATATAAATTTATTTAACCAAGAACTCCTTTTTCTCCTGATATTTGTGTTTCTTGAGTTGCTTGTTATCAGGGATGGTCATCATTTACACTATCCCTACCATTGATTAACATGGATAAGCTATATTTAAATGATCTTTGAAAGTTTGGGACATTACAAAGTATGGCCCTGTGTGCACACTGCGTTTTTTCTTCATTTTTGGGCTATGTGCGCATGCTGCGTTTTTTTTTGACGCTGCGTTTTTGTGCGTTTTTGTCCGCTAAAAACGCACAAAAACGCACCTGCGTCGAAAAAACGCATAAAAAGCATGTGTTTTTACCGCGATTTGGTGCGTTTTTGGCTGCGTTTTGCTGCGTTTTTCCAATGCATTGCATGGGCGGAAAACGCAGAAAAACGCAGGAAAGAATTGACATGTCCATTTTTTTTTTCAAGCTCAAAAACGCAGCTTAAAAAAACAGTTGTGTGCGGACAGCAAAAATGAAAGCTTATAGACTTTGCTGGGGAAGCAAAGTCATGCAGTTTTGAGGCCAAAAACGCACCCAAAAAACGCCGCGAAAAACGCACTGTGCGCACATAGCCTTGTTGTGTTTTTGGGTGCAGTTTGTTGCTCAAAACTGCATGCATTGCCTTCCCCAGCAAAGCCTGAGAATTTAGAAAGGCTGTGCGCATGGTGCTGCTACTTTTGCCTGCAGTTTTGAGTGCAGAAAAAGGGCTAAATGCCTTAGAAGGGCTTCACATGCAATTTAGCCATGTGTGCAGTGACTGAAGAGACACTGCCGGGCCCCCCTGCTGTGACTGGGGCCCGTTAAAGAGGGGGGGCCGAGGCTTCATAAAGCTAAATAATTACCCCAGGCTCTGCCGGGGCCCCCCTCTTCACCGGGCCCGATACACTAGTCATGGTTGTAATGCCCTGATGGAGGCCCTGGTCTGACATTCTGATTTGTCATTCTGACATGTTAAAGAAGTTTTCTTCGGCGCTCCATTGGGAGACCCAGACGATTGGGTGTATAGTACTGCCTCCGGAGGCCACACAAAGCATTACACTAAAAAGTGTAAGGCCCCTCCCCTTCTGGCTATACACCCCCCGTGGGATCACGGGCTGATCAGTTTTCTGCTTTGTGCGAAGGAGGTCAGACATCCACGCATAGCTCCACTGTTTAGTCAGCAGCAGCTGCTGACTATGTCGGATGGAAGAAAAGAGGGCCCATACTAGGGCCCCCAGCATGCTCCCTTCTCACCCCACTTTACGTCGGCGGTGTTTGTTAAGGTTGAGGTACCCATTGCGGGTACGGAGGCTGGAGCCCACATGCTGTTTTCCTTCCCCATCCCCCTGAGGGGCTCTGAGGAAGTGGGATCTTACCGGCCCCCAAGCCCTGAGGCCGGGCTCCATCCACAGACCCATGGAACCTGCTGGATACGGAGCTGGGTACCGTTCAGGGACAAGGCCCTGCGACATTCAGGTACTCTGTGTCCCAAACAGGCCGCGCACATTCCAGACTTGCTGGGTGTGCTAGTGCGCCAGGGACAGTAGCGCTGCACGCTGGGGTTACAGTCACTGCAGTTTTTTCTGGGTGACTTTATGTGTTGGGGACTGCCGCGCCGGCCGCCCCTGGAGCGGCGGCGCGGCTGCGACTTGTAGTGCGCCGGGGACTTAGCGCCAACCGTGCTTTTACGACGGCGTCGCTTATAAATTTAGTCCCCGGCTTCTGCGGCCTAGCTCCGCTTCGTTCCCGCCCCCACCCTGTCAATCAGGGCAAGGGAGAGACGCTGTACGATTAATCAGCGCCGAGGGCTGGAGTCTTATTTACATGCTCCAGCCCTCTCACTGAGCACAGTGGGACGCAGGTTTCCCGCTCTTTGTCTGCACACGCCCAGGGCCCGCCCCTCTCCATAGGACGCCGGCAGCCATTCCTACATGCAGTCTGGCTGGAGAACGGACACAGGCTCTGGGAGACCCAGACAAGGGATTTCTGGCGACCACACACCCGCGTTAAGCGGGCGGTAAGCAGCACTTTAGTGCTGGCCCCACTAGTGCCACAGTGTTATTTTGGTGTACCTTTTTTTCTCTATACCATATATATATATTGCACTGTAAGGTCGCTTCTTGGCTGTATACCCTATCTTGCTCTGAGGAGACGACAACATGTCATCCGCAAAACGCAAGGGTGCCAAGACACAGGCTGTAAGCGCTGCTTGTGCCGCTTGTGGGGCTGATCTACCGGCAGGTTACAATGACCCCCATTGTGTGCAATGTTCGGTCCCTGTGCCACTTCGTCAGCCGGAGTCTATGGTGGTAGTGGCCCAGGCAGAGTCACCGGTGAACCCTGTCCCGGTGACGGGGACAGAGTTTGCAGTTTTTGCTGACAAGATGTCTGTCACTATGACAAAGATCCTAGAGACCTTGCAGGCCAGGCCAGTTACTCAGACCATGGACACTGCTGCGGCAACGTTCCCCGGTCCCCCTCAGTTGGAGTTAATCCGTGCTTCAAGGGGGTCCCAGGCATCTCAGCCTGACGGCTCTGATTCAGATGACAGTCCCAGGCAGCCTAAGCGAGCTCGCTGGGAGAGACCCTCCACGTCATCACGCGGATCAGGGTCTCAGCGAGAAGAGTCTCTACATGATGAGACAGAGGAGGGTGATCAGGAGTCTAATCCTGAAACCGCTCTCAATCTGGATACTCCTGATGGTGACGCCATGGTAAATGACCTTATAGCGGCCATCAATAGTCTATTGGAAATTTCTCCCCCTGCCCCTTCTGCAGAGGAGGCAGCTGCACAGCAGGAGAAGTTCCATTTCAGGTATCCCAAGCGTAAATTGAGTACTTTTCTGGACCACGCTGACTTCAGGGAATCAGTCCAGAAACACCATGCTTACCCAGACAAGCGTTTCTCCAAACGTCTTAAGGATACACGTTATCCCTTTCCCCCTGACGTGGTCAAACGCTGGACCCAGTGTCCAAAGGTGGACCCCCCAATCTCCAGGCTTGCGGCTAGATCCATAGTTGCAGCGGAGGATGGGGCTTCGCTTAAAGATGCCAATGACAGACAGATGGACCTTTGGTTAAAGTCTGTCTATGAAGCTATCGGCGCGTCGTTTGCTCCAGCATTCGCGGCCGTGTGGGCACTCCAAGCTATTTCAGCTGGTCTGGCACAGGTGGACTCTATCATACGTCCAGCAGTGCCGCGAGTAGCGTCCCTAACCTCGCAAATGTCTGCGTTTGCGACTTACGCTATCAACGCTGTCCTGGACTCTACAAGCCGTACCTCAATGGCGTCTGCCAACTCTGTGGTTTTGCGCAGAGCCTTGTGGTTAAAGGAATGGAAAGCGGATTCTGCTTCCAAAAAATGTTTAACCAGCTTGCCACTATCTGTAGATAGACTGTTTGGTGAACAATTGGCTGAAATCATTAAACAATCCAAGGGTAAAGACTCCTCCTTACCCCAGCCCAGATCAAGCAAACCTCAACAGAGGAAGTGGCAGTCGAGGTTTCGGTCCTTTCGAGGCTCCGGCAAGACCCAATTCTCCTCGTCCAAAGGGACTCAGAAGGAGCAAAGGAGCTCAGATTCCTGGCGGGCTCACTCACGCCCCAAGAAAGCAACCGGAGGAACCGCTTCCAAGGCGGCTGCCTCATGACTTTCGGCCTCATCCCTCCGCATCCTCGGTCGGTGGCAGGCTCTCCCGCTTTTGCGACATTTGGCTGCCACAGGTCAAAGACCGGTGGGTAACAGACATTTTGTCTCACGGGTACAGGATAGAGTTCAGTTCTCGTCCTCCGCCTCGGTTCTTCAGAACCTCCCCACATCCCGACCGAGCAGATGCCCTTCTGCAGGCGGTGTGCTCACTAAAAGCAGAAGGAGTGGTGATCCCTGTTCCTCTGCAGGAACAAGGGCAAGGTTTTTACTCCAATCTCTTTGTGGTTCCAAAAAAGGACGGCTCGTTTCGTCCTGTTCTGGACCTAAAGCTGCTCAACAAGCATGTGAACGCCAGACGGTTCCGGATGGAATCCCTCCGCTCAGTCATTGCCTCAATGTCTCAAGGAGATTTCCTTGCATCAATAGACATCAAGGATGCTTATCTCCACGTGCCGATTGCTACAGAGCACCAACGTTTTCTACGTTTCGTGATAGGAGACGACCATCTCCAGTTCGTAGCTCTGCCATTTGGTCTGGCGACAGCCCCACGGGTTTTCACCAAGGTCATGGCGGCAGTGGTAGCAGTCTTGCATTCTCAGGGACATTCGGTGATCCCTTACTTAGACGATCTACTTGTCAAAGCACCCTCTCAAGAGGCATGCCAACACAGCCTGAATGTTGCGCTGGAGACTCTCCAGACTTTCGGGTGGATCATCAACTTTTCAAAGTCAAATCTGTCACCGACTCAATCACTAACGTATCTTGGCATGGAGTTTCATACTCTCTCAGCGATAGTGAAGCTTCCGCTGGACAAGCAGCGGTCACTACAGACAGGGGTGCAGTCTCTCCTTCAGGGTCAGTCGCACCCCTTAAGGCGCCTCATGCACTTCCTAGGGAAGATGGTGGCAGCAATGGAGGCAGTCCCGTTCGCGCAGTTTCATCTGCGCCCACTTCAATGGGACATTCTCCGCCAATGGGACGGGAAGACAACTTCCCTAGACAGGAAAGTCTCCCTTTCTCAGACGGCCAAGGACTCTCTGCAATGGTGGCTTCTTCCCACCTCATTATCACAGGGAAGATCCTTCCTACCCCCATCCTGGACGGTGGTCACGACAGACGCGAGTCTGTCAGGGTGGGGAGCAGTTTTTCTCCACCACAGGGCTCAAGGGACGTGGACTCAGCAGGAGTCCACCCTTCAGATCAATGTTCTGGAAATCAGGGCAGTGTATCTTGCCCTACTAGCCTTCCAGCAGTGGCTGGAAGGAAAGCAGATCCGAATTCAGTCGGACAACTCCACAGCGGTGGCATACATCAACCACCAAGGAGGGACACGCAGTCGGCAAGCCTTCCAGGAAGTCAGGCGGATTCTGATGTGGGTGGAGGAAAGAGCATCCACCATATCAGCAGTTCACATCCCGGGCGTAGAAAACTGGGAAGCAGACTTCCTCAGTCGCCAGGGCATGGACGCAGGGGAATGGTCCCTTCACCCGGACGTGTTTCAGGAAATCTGCCGCCGCTGGGGGGTGCCGGACGTCGACCTAATGGCGTCTCGGCACAACAACAAGGTCCCGACCTTCATAGCGCGGTCTCGCGATCAAAGAGCTCTGGCGGCAGACGCCTTAGTGCAAGATTGGTCGCAGTTCCGGCTCCCTTATGTGTTTCCACCTCTGGCACTCTTGCCCAGAGTGTTACGCAAGATCAGATCCGATTGCGGCCGCGTCATACTCGTCGCCCCAGACTGGCCGAGGAGGTCGTGGTACCCGGATCTGTGGCATCTCACGGTCGGCCAACCGTGGGCACTACCAGACCGTCCAGACTTACTGTCCCAAGGGCCGTTTTTCCATCGGAATTCTGCGGCCCTGAACCTGACTGTGTGGCCATTGAGTCCTGGATCCTAGCGTCTTCAGGATTACCCCAAGGGGTCGTGGCCACCATGAGACAGGCTAGGAAGTCCACTTCTGCTAAGATCTACCACAGAACGTGGAAGATTTTCTTATCCTGGTGCTCTGCACAAGGAGTATCCCCCTGGCCATTCGCGTTACCTGTCGTTCTTTCCTTCCTGCAATCTGGGTTGGAAAAGGGCTTGTCGCTCGGCTCCCTTAAAGGGCAAGTCTCGGCACTATCCGTGTTTTTTCAGAAGCGTCTAGCACGACTTTCTCAGGTGCGCACGTTCCTGCAGGGGGTTTGTCATATCGTACCTCCGTACAGGCGGCCGTTAGATCCGTGGGATCTAAACAAGGTCCTTGTTGCTCTCCAGAAGCCGCCCTTCGAGCCTCTGAGGGACGTGTCACTTTCTCGACTCTCACAGAAAGTGGCCTTTCTGGTAGCGGTCACGTCTCTTCGGAGAGTGTCTGAACTAGCAGCGCTGTCATCCAAAGCTCCTTTCCTGGTGTTCCACCAGGACAAGGTAGTGCTGCGCCCCATTCAGGAGTTTCTCCCTAAGGTGGTATCCTCTTTTCATCTTAATCAGGATATCTCCTTGCCTTCCTTTTATCCGCATGCAGTCCATCGGTATGAAAAGGATTTACATTTGTTGGATCTAGTGAGAGCACTCAGAATCTACATTTCCCGCACGGCGCCCCTGCGCCGCTCGGATGCACTCTTTGTCCTTGTCGCTGGTAAGCGCAAAGGGTCGCAGGCTTCCAAAGCCACCCTGGCTCGATGGATCAAAGAACCAATTCTTGAAGCCTACCGTTCTGCTGGGCTTCCGGTTCCATCAGGGCTGAAGGCCCATTCTACCAGAGCCGTGGGTGCGTCCTGGGCATTACGACACCAGGCTACGGCTCAACAGGTGTGCCAGGCAGCTACCTGGTCGAGTCTGCACACTTTCACCAAACATTATCAGGTGCATACCTATGCTTCGGCGGACGCCAGCCTAGGTAGAAGAGTCCTGCAGGCGGCAGTTGCCTCCCCGTAGGGGAAGGCTGTCTTTGCAGCTCTAACATGAGGTATTTCTTTACCCACCCAGGGACAGCTTTTGGACGTCCCAATCGTCTGGGTCTCCCAATGGAGCGCCGAAGAAGAAGGGAATTTTGTTACTTACCGTAAATTCCTTTTCTTCTAGCTCCTATTGGGAGACCCAGCACCCGCCCTGTTGTCCTTCGGGATTTTTGGTTGTTTTCGGGTACACATGTTGTTCATGTTGAATGGTTTTCAGTTCTCCGATGTTACTTCGGAGTGAATTTGTTTAAACCAGTTATTGGCTTTCCTCCTTCTTGCTTTAGCACTAAAACTGATCAGCCCGTGATCCCACGGGGGGTGTATAGCCAGAAGGGGAGGGGCCTTACACTTTTTAGTGTAATGCTTTGTGTGGCCTCCGGAGGCAGTACTATACACCCAATCGTCTGGGTCTCCCAATAGGAGCTAGAAGAAAAGGAATTTACGGTAAGTAACAAAATTCCCTTCGTCCAGTTACCAAAACTGATTTTTTTTTTTTCTGATAAATCTTGCTAATATGTGCCCCTCAACACATCTATTATGTTTTTTCAGCAAAATTAGGTTTTATTGTGCACTAGCAGCACATGCTCATTGCTGGCTCCAGCTCTGATGGGGTTAATCTCTCCTCTGACTTCCTGTGTTCAGTTGCTACAAGTACCAGAATTCTTTGTGGCTCTAGGGCGGTGTCTAGCTTATCTAACACACCCCCCTCAGCTCTCCACCCAAAGCCTCCTCCCTGCCTCTTTCCTGTGTGGATGCACTGAGAGAAATCACAGAGACATCCGAAGCTGCCAGCTCTGCACACAACCAGGAGAAGAAAGTGTGTGTGTGTGTTTTTGTGTGTGTGTGTGTGTGTGTGTGTGTGTAGAAATTATGATTATTAGCCGGCGCAACATGTGAAAAAAATAATTGGGGAAAAAAAAGTGACGGGGTGATGAGATTGCTTTTTTCCCTCTTGCCTAGTCTGTGTGTCGTCCGTATCATCCGCAAACCGCATATGACCGGATCCTGTGGATTAAATGTGCAGCGCATGCAACCGTTATTTTAACGGATGCTTCTGCAGCGAGACACAGAATTTATCGGCCGGCACTGGAGTCAGCTGACTCCTGATCTCACAGCCCGCACATGCTGCAATGGCTGCAGGTGGGCTCATTCACATGACCGTTCCGTTTGTCCTGGTCAGTTCCTGTTTTTTTTGCGGCCCCACAGACAGGACCATCTTTTCAATGTCTTTGTGTAGGATCGGATGGTACACGGTAGCACTTCCATGTGCATCCGATCCTACAAAAAAAACGCATCGGATGCCGTATGTCCGCTCCATTATTATGGAACATGTCCTATTCTGTTCCGTAATAACGAACCGTGACTTAATACAAGTCAATGGGTCCGCAAAATTCCCGGAAGCAACACGGAAGCACTTCCATGTGACTTCCGTTGGGTGCCCGTGCAGTCAGTGTCCCGCTCCAGCCCCAGCCCCGTGGCTGCCCGCTCAGCAGTGTCAGCAGCTGCCCGCACTGCAGTGTCAGCAGCCGCGGGGATGATAAGCACTACCGTCAGGAGGTTAGTAAGTTCATTACATACGGTGATGAAGTCCTGCCCTCCTGACGTCAGCGGTCGTCACTGCCTTCTATGCCCGCCGCTTGTCACATCACCTCTCGCTGTCGACCCGAGACTGTGACTAGTGGTAACGTCACGGGCCGCTCGCGATACTTTGTTTGTGAAGGCGGCGGTCATTGAACTCGGTGACAGCGCTGCTGTCAGGAGTTCAGCGATCATCGCAGGTAATATACCTCGCTAACCTCCTGATAGCAGCACTCGTCATGCCCTGCAGTGACCTGGGCTGACCTATTGATGTTAGCTCAGGTCACTGCACGGCTCTCCCAGCAAATAGGGAACATTCTGTTCTTCATTGACTGGGACATTGACTATGGTATGGATCATCGTGGGACCCCCTTGTATTACACCAGACCTGGATTTGTTTTTCTTTCTAATAAATTGGTGAAAGAGGGAATGTGTTGGGAGTGTTTTTGCAAATAAAAATGTGTTTGTTGTCTATTTTTTTTTTTTTTTATTACTGCCTGGGTTGGTGAGGGTATCTGATACACGCCTGACATCAATAACTCTAGGGCTTGATGCCAGGTGATATTACACATCTGGTATTAACCCCATATATTACCCCGTTTGCCACCGCACCAGGGCAACGGGATAAGCTGGCGCGAAGCACCAGGACTGGCACATCTAATGGATGCGCTACTTCTGGGGCGGCTGCAGCCTGCTATTTTTAGGCTGGGGAGTGTCCAATAACGGTGAACCTCCCTAGTCTGAGAATACCAGACCACAGCTGTCCGCTTTACCTTGGCTGGTGATCCAATTTCGGGGGACCCTGTGTTTTTTTGTTTTAAATTATTTAGTTAATTTAAAATAACAGTGTGGGGGGGCCTCTGTTTTGGATTACCAGCCAAGGTGAAGCTGCCAGCTGTGGTTTGCAGGCTGCAGCCGTTTGCTTTACCCTAGCTGGCTACAAAAAATAGGGGGACCGCATGTCATTTTTTTTTATTATTTATTTATTTTTTGGCTAAATACAAGACTAAGCACCTTAGTGCCACATGAAAGTCAGAAAAGGGTGCCAGCTTAGAATATGCAGGGGGGTAGGACATTATATATGTCTTTCTTATCTATCTATCTATCTATCTATCTATCTATCTATCTATCTATCTATCTATCTATCTATCTATCCAGCCCTCTATTCATTCATTCATTCATTCATTCATCCCTCTATCTCTATATCTATCTATCTATCCATCTCTATATCTACTCATCTATTTATCTTTCTTGCTGCTTCCGTTTTTTGCGGTCCGCAAAAAAAACCGGAAGGCACGCAGATGTCACACGGATGCCACTAGGATGCATCCGTGAAAAAAAAGGACCGTTTTTTTGTGGCCCGCAAAAACGGAACGGTTATGTGAATGTAGCTTTAACAGCAGTCGCTGCCTGCTGCCGATCACATGTGACCGTGTGCGGGCTGTGTGTGCGGGCTGTGTGTACAGGAGTTCAGCTGAGTTCAGATCAGCTGACTCAAGTGTCGGCCGATCAGGCTGGGGCCACACGGGGAATACTGCGATCCCCTCGCATTACACTCGGCTCACGCTCAGTACAGCAGAGCTGAGTGTCATGCGTGTGTCCCTGCAACTGAGGTCCGACTGTGCGAGCAGACCTCAGCTGCGGGGGGCGGTCCGCCACTCGAGGGGTGGGCCAGCACTGAGGAGGGGTGGGAGGGATTTCTCTCCCTCTCTCCTTCGTAGTCCACCAATGTACCGCAAGTTCAGTGCGATTTTTCTCTCACCACATACACTTGAATGGGTAAAAGAGAGAGTCTTGCATTACAGTTGTAGCATGCTGCGATTTGTTTTCTCGGTCCAATTAGGGTGGAGAAAATAATCGCTCATGTGTGCTGACACACAGGCTAATATTGGTCCGAGTGGAATGTGATGTTTTATCGCACTCCACTCGCACTGTGTTTCTCGCCGTGTGGCTTAGACCTTACTTGTTCTATGTCCCCCTGCATCCATCGCAGCGTGTGCAGGCTGGAGTTCAGCTGAGTTCAGATCAGCTGACTCCAGTGCTGGACTGAACTCCGCTGACCTCACAGCCCGTACACGCTGCAATGGATGCAGGGGGACACAGAACAAGTAATCGGCCGACACTGGAGTCATCTGATTACTTGGGATGAATTGAGCAGTAAAATGCTCTGGTGCTCGATGGGCGAAGCCCATGTCGATTTTTATTAAAAAAATTCATTAAAAATAAAAAAAACAAAAAATCACATTGTTTGTGGGCTCCCACTGCATTTTCTATTGCTAAGGGTATCCCAAGCAGCTACTGGCTGCTAACCCCCGCTGCTTGGTGTTACTTTCACTGGCAATAGAAATCCAGCATTTTTTTTTATTTATTATAAAGGTTTTTGCCTGAAAATAATTTTTGCCTGGGTAATAATGGGGTTAGGGCTAGCTGTAAATTATAAGCTGGCCCTAAGCCCAAAATTTATGGGGTCACGCCAATATTAGACATGGCCACCATGAATTTCTAGTAAAGATTAAAAAAACACAAAACACAGAAAAATATTTTTATTAGAAATAAAACACAATACAATTAGTGACTCCATCTTTATTGAAATAAAGCACCCCCCTCCGCAGTAATCCTGGGTCAAGGGTCCCGCGCCGTCCAATCCGGATCCAATATCATCTGATCGGTTTGCTGGAAGGCAAAGCGATCAGATGATGTCAGGTTAAAGGACATGAATCACACGACACAGCAGCTGATTGTATAAAAGCCGGTTATACAATCAGCTGATGCATCAGTGAAAAAAAAAAATACTCACTTATGTGCTGATTACCGACAGCTCCTGGAGCGATCGGACGGGAGTCTGATCCCATCAGATCGCTGCCGGTAATCAGCTGATGAAGTCTCCTGACGGCATCAGCTGATAGCCAGCCGGGCGCTAAAGAGATGGCGTCACCGCGAGACTACGATCAGCTGATGCGTCAGGTGACCGCATCAGGTGATCAGCGCCAGGTCCTGCAGGCATCGGACATGCCCGGAGAGTCTGCACACAGCTGGAGCGGCGGTCCTGGGAGAGGAGCTGGGAGCGGACATGGTACCGGGAGTCTGCAGACAGGTGAGTATGACATTTTTTTTTCTATTGTTCACTTTTGATTTAGCAGCTGCCTCCATCTCCTGCCCGTACATTGCGCCGCACGGGAGCTGACATGGCACCGGACGGGAGATGGAAGCGGCGGTGACGGTACCGGGAGGATTCATGCTTCTGTGTTTAATGACAGAAGGAATCCTCTTCCTGTACACGTCACTTTACTGCCCACCCCTTGCGTTTATAGCTGCGTTTTTAGTCATAGAAACGCACTAAAACGCAGCTATATTTGCAAATTGTGTTTTTCATTGCGTTTTTGAACATCTCATTCAACTCAATGGGTGTAAAACGCAGTGAAAAAACACAAAAATAATTGACATGCTGCGTTTTTGTGGGCACCACAAAAACGCAGCTGAAAAATATGCTGTGTGCAGACAGCAAAAATGAAAACTCATAGACTTTGCTGGGGAAGCATAGTCATGCAGTTTTCTGAGCAAAAACGCACCCGAAAAACGCTCAAAAACGCCACGAAAACCGCACTGTGTGAACTTACCCTTAGTTGGTGACATGCAGCACCGCAGGTGACAGAGCAGAGCAAGTTGGTGACATGCTCTGCTCTGACACATAGTGTGCTGCATGTCACTAACTGTATCCACTCTGGGACTTGTTGTGCAGGTGACCGGATGCCACATGTCACTAACTTGCTCCACTCTGTGACTTCTGCTGCATTGTTCCAACTGTATACACTCTCACCTCAACAAGTCTCAGAGTGGGACAGTTAATGACATGTATCATCCGGTCACCTGCACAACAAGTCCCAGAGTGTAGACAGATAGTGACATATAGCATCCGGTCACCTGCACAACAAGTCCCAGAGTGGAGACAGATAGTGACATATAGCACACTATGTGTCAGACCAGAGCATGTCACTGTCTCCACTCTGGGACTTGTTGTGCAGGTTACCGGATGCTACATGTAACTTACTGTCTCCACTCTGGGACTTGTTGTGCAGGTGACAGAGTGGAGCAGATTGGTCCCATGCAGCGTCCGGTCACCTGTGCTGCTGGTGGGAGTATATGATCACACTGCCGACACCGCCCGCTCTCCTGACAGCTGAGCACAGCGGGCGGGTGGACAGTGTGATCACATACTTGCGTGACAGGGGAGATTTCAGTGGAGGAAACCCCCCCCTGTACTCCACACTGGAGCCCATACCTCCCACAGCTGACGGATGGTAAGCGCGCGCTCTGCCTTCACCGCTCCACACTAAAGCTCTCTGGATCCTCCCCTCGAGGCTGGGCTGTGACGTGCGGTAGTCACCGCCCACAGCCCAGTCAATCAGTGTGAGTGGCGCCGGCATCCTCTGACGTACCCGTCCAGTTTGAGAGCCCGGAAATGCCGGGACGTCAGAGGATGCTGGCGGCCACAGCTCCAGGGGGTCATGTGACAGGCACTGAGCGTGCAGGATAGAAGATGCATACAATGGTAAGTGACACTCATTGGGAAAATAAAAAAAAAATGGGTGAACCACCCCTTTAAGAGTTTGATATGCTGTACATCTACATGGTGAATCACATAACCAAAGGAAATTGGGTGGGAAGCAGACCCAGACTGATCTGGCACAGTGGGCCAAAGTGTACATATGCAAAGTGGGCCTCCACGGCAGTGGTGCCCCATCGTCCTGCCATCAGCCCTTTAAGATTGTGGCGTCGAGCCCTATGCACGTCGTAGTGGCCTGTCAGTTTACAGGGCTCTACGCCTGCCGGAGTCTTAAAGGGCCAGCAGGCCACTTTGCCGTTTGATGTCACTGGTCCTTTACCACCTGGCCTATTTCCACCTTTATTACTTTGCCATTTTATTAATTCTGACCAGTGTCACTTTCAGGTTAAAACTCTGGAAAGCTTCAACGTATCCCAGTTATTCCAAGATTTATTCTTTTTGTGACCTATTGAACTTGATTTTAGGGGGAAAATTTAGGACCATATTTTTTGCCTTTTATTTGTAAAGAAATTGTAAATTTTGGCAAAAATTTTGAAAGTTTTGCAATTTTTAAACTTACATGTTTATGCCCTTAAAGGGGTGGTTCACCCATTTTTTTTTATTTTCTGTATGAGTTCTACTTACCATTCTAGGCGTTTGCTCCATTGGCTTCTGTTTCCATTTCTGGCACTGAGCGGCGCTATCCTGCACGCTCAGTGCCTGTCACAGGACCCCCTGGAGCTGTGGCCGCCAGTATCCTCTGACGTCCCGGCAATTCCGGGCTCTCAAACTTGTCGGGTACGTCAGAGGAGGCTGGCACCACTCAGATTGAGTGACAGGGCTGTGGGCGGTGACTACCGCACGGCACAGCCCATCATCTAGGGGAGGAGCCGGAGGACGTCAGTGTGGAGCCGGCTAAGCGTCCTGCAGATGGTGAGGCACGGGGCGCCAGTGTGCAGTACAGGGGGGGTTCTTCAGCTGAAATCCCCCCCCTGCACGTAAGTATCTGATCACACTCTCCACCCGCCCGCTCTGCTGCGATGTCAGGAGAGCGGCCGGTGTCGGGCAGTGTGATCATGTGCTCCTCTCAGCAGTACTACAGGACGCAGCAACCAGCAAGACACTGACAGGCATGTCACCGCTGTGCTCTGCCACCTGTCCTGCTGCATGGGACCAACTGTCTGCACTCTGTCACCTGCACCACAAGTCACAGAGTGGAGACAGTTAATGACAGAGCACCTCTGCCCCCCCCCCTATTTTCTCTCTCTTCTCTCCCCCCACTCTTCTCCCCCTCCCCTCTTCCCCCTCTTCTCTGCCCCCCTCTTATCCCTCTCTCCTCTCACCCATCTTTTCCCTCGCTCTCTCTCTTTTCCCTCGCTCTCTCTTTTCCCTCGCTCTCTTTCCCCCCTCGCTCTCTTTCCCCCCCTCGCTCTCTTTCCCCCCCTCGCTCTCTTTCCCCCGCCTCGCTCTCTTTCCCCCGCCTCGCTCTCTTTCCCCCGCCTCGCTCTCTTTCCCCCGCCTCGCTCTCTTTCCTCCCCCCCTCGCTCTCTTTCCTCCCCCTCGCTCTCTTTTCCTCCCCCCCTCGCTCTCTTTTCCTCCCCCCCTCGCTCTCTTTCCCCCCCCCCCCTCGCTCTCTTTTCCTCCCCCCCTTGCTCTTTTCCTTCCCCCCCTCGCTCTCTTTTCCTCCCCCCTCGCTCTCTTTTCCTCCCCCCCTCGCTCTCTTTTCCTCCCCCCCTCGCTCTCTTTTCCTCCCCCCCTCGCTCTCTTTTCCTCCCCCCCTCGCTCTTTTCCTCCCCCCTCGCTCTCTTTTCCTCCCCCCCTCGCTCTCTTTTCCTCCCCGCCTCGCTCTCTTTTCCTCCCCCCCTCGCTCTCTTTTCCTCCCCCCCTCGCTCTCTTTTCCTCCCCCCCTCGCTCTCTTTTCCTCCCCCCTCGCTCTCTTTTCCTCCCCCCTCGCTCTTTTCCTCCCTCCCTCGCTCTCTTTTCCTCCCCCCTCGCTCTCTTTTCCTCCCCCCCTCGCTCTCTTTTCCTCCCCCCTCGCTCTCTTTTCCTCCCCCCCTCGCTCTCTTTTCCTCCCCCCCTCGCTCTCTTTCCCCCCTCGCTCTCTTTCCCCCCCTCGCTCTCTTTCCCCCCCTCGCTCTCTTTCCCCCCCTCGCTCTCTTTTCCTCCCCCCCTCGCTCTCTTTTCCTCCCCCCCTCGCTCTCTTTTCCTCCCCCCCGCTCTCTTTTCCTCCCCCCTCGCTCTCTTCCCCCCCCCCTCGCTCTCTCTCTCTCTTTTCCCTCGCTCTCTCCTGGCATGGTCAGTACAGAAATCTCTCAATCGTGGAGGGGTGAGAGGGAGTAATAAACATGGAGTCCCTACTGTGTCTGTGTATTTATTTCTAATAAAGTATTTTTCTCTGTGTGATGTCTTTTTTTTTTTATTTTTTAAACCCTTTATTGGAGATTCTTAATGGCCAGGTCAAACTTGGCCTGACATTAAGAATCTCGGGCTTTATACCAGCTGGTAAAACATAGCTGGTATTAACCCCTCATTACCCAGCGTGCCACCTGTCACCAGGGCCACTGGAAAAGTTGGATACAGCACCAGAAGATGGCACTTCTATGAAAGCGCCATTTTCTGGGGCGGCTGTGGACTGCAATTCGCAGCGGGGGGCCCAGAAAGTTTGGGCACCCTGCACTGCGGATTCCAATCCCCAGCTGCCTAGTTGTACCTGGCTGGACTCAAAAATTCGGCGAAGCCCACGTCATTTTTTTTTTAAAATTATTTCTTGAAATTCATGAAATAAAAAAAAAAAAAGGGCTTCTCTATATTTTTGGTTCCCAGCCGGGTACAATTAGGCAGCTGGGGGTTGGGGCAGCCCGTAGCTGCCTGCTGTACCTGGCTAGCATACAAAAATATGGCGAAGCTCACGTCATTTTTTTAAAAAAGTTTTCAGGCAAAAACCTTTATAAAAAAAAAAAATGCTTCCCTGGATTTCTATTGCCAGTGAAAGTAACACCAAGCAGCGGGGGTTAGCAGCCAGTAGCTGCTTGGGTTACCCCTAGCAATAGAAAATGAGGCGGGAGCCCACAAACAATGTGATTTTTTGTTTTTTTTTATTTTTAATGAATTTTTAAAAAAAAAAATCGACATGGGCTTCGCCCATCGAGCACCAGAGCATTTTATTGCTCAATTCATCCCAAGTAATCAGATGACTCCAGTGTCGGCCGATTACTTGTTCTGTGTCCTCCTGCATCCATTGCAGCGGGTACGGGCTGTGAAGTCAGCGGAGTTCAGTCCAGCACTGGAGTCAGCTGATCTGAACTCAGCTGAACTCCAGCCTGCACACGCTGCGATGGATGCAGGGGGACATAGAACAAGTAAGTTCTAAGCCACACGGCGAGAAAAACAGTGCGAGTGGAGTGCGATAAAACATCGCATTCCACTCGGACCAATATTAGCCTGTGTGTCAGCACACATGAGCGATTATTTTCTCAGCCCTAATTGGACCGAGAAAACAATCGCAGCATGCTACAACTGTAATGCAAGACTCTCTCTTTTACCCATTCAAGTGTATGTGGTGAGACAAAAATCGCACTGCACTTGCGGTACATAGGTGGACTACGGAGGAGAGAGGGAGAGAAATCCCTCCCACCCCTCCTCAGTGCTGGCCCACCCCTCGAGTGGCGGACCGCCCCCCGCAGCTGAGGTCTGCTCGCACAGTCGGACCTCAATCGCAGGGACACACGCATCACACTCAGCTCTGCTGTACTGAGCGTGAGCCGAGTGTAATGCGAGGGGATCGCAGTAATCCTCGTGTGGCCCCAGCCTGATCGGCCGACACTTGAGTCAGCTGATCTGAACTCAGCTGAACTCCTGTACACACAGCCCGCACACGGTCACATGTGATCGGCAGCAGGCAGTGACTGCTGTTAAGGCTACATTCACATGACCGTTCCGTTTTTGCGGGCCACAAAAAACGGTCCTTTTTTTTCACGGATGCATCCTAGTGGCATCCGTGTGACATCTGCGTGCCTTCCGTTTTTTTTGCGGACCGCAAAAAACGGAAGCAGCAAGAAAGATAAATAGATGAGTAGATATAGAGATGGATAGATAGATATAGAGACAGAAGGATAGAGGGATGAATGAATGAATGAATGAATAGAGGGCTGGATAGATAGATAGATAAGAAAGACATATATAATGTCCTACCCCCCTGCATATTCTAAGCTGGCACCCTTTTCTGACTTTCATGTGGCACTAAGGTGCTTAGTCTTGTATTTAGCCAAAAAATAAATAAATAATAAAAAAAAATGACATGCGGTCCCCCTATCTTTTGTAGCCAGCTAGGGTAAAGCAAACGGCTGCAGCCTGCAAACCACAGCTGGCAGCTTCACCTTGGCTGGTAATCCAAAACAGAGGCACCCCACGCTGTTATTTTAAATTAAATAAATAATTTAAAACAAAAAACACAGGGTCCCCCGAAATTGGATCACCAGCCAAGGTAAAGCGGACAGCTGTGGTCTGGTATTCTCAGACTAGGGAGGTTCACCGTTATTGGACACTCCCCAGCCTAAAAATAGCAGGCTGCAGCCGCCCCAGAAGTAGCGCATCCATTAGATGTGCCAGTCCTGGTGCTTCGCGCCAGCTCATCCCGTTGCCCTGGTGCGGTGGCAAACGGGGTAATATATGGGGTTAATACCAGATGTGTAATGTCACCTGGCATCAAGCCCTGGAGTTATTGATGTCAGGCGTGTATCAGATACCCGACATCACCAACCCAGGCAGTAATAAAAAAAAAAAAAATAGACAACAAACACATTTTTATTTGCAAAAACACTCCCAACACATTCCCTCTTTCACCAATTTATTAGAAAGAAAAACAAATCCAGGTCTGGTGTAATACAAGGGGGTCCCATGATGATCCATACCATAGTCAATGTCCCAGTCAATGAAGAACAGAATGTTCCCTATTTGCTGGGAGAGCCGTGCAGTGACCTGAGCTAACATCAATAGGTCAGCCCAGGTCACTGCAGGGCATGACGAGTGCTGCTATCAGGCGATTAGCGAGGTATATTACCTGTGATGATCGCTGAACTCCTGACAGCAGCCCTGTCACCGAGTTCAATGACCGCCGCCTTCACAAACAAAGTATCGCGAGCGGCCCATGACGTCACCACTAGTCACAGTCTCGGGTCGACAGCGAGAGGTGATGTGACAAGCGGCGGGCATAGAAGGCAGTGACGACCGCTGACGTCAGGAGGGCAGGACTTCATCACCTTAGGTAATGAACTTACTAACCTCCTGATGGTAGCGCTTGTCATCCCCGCGGCTGCTGACACTGCAGTGCGGGTCGCTGCTGACACTGCTGAGCGGGCAGCCGCGGGGCTGGAGCGGGACACTGACTGCACGGGCACCCAACGGAAGTCACATGGAAGTGCTTCCGTGTTGCTTCCGGGAATTTTGCGGACCCATTGACTTGTATTGAGTCACGGTTCGTTATTACGGAACAGAATAGGACATGTTCCATAATAACAGAGCGGACATACGGCATCCGATGTGTTTTTTTTTGTAGGATCGGATGCACATGGAAGTGCTACCGTGTACCATCCGATCCTACACAAAAGACATTGAAAAGATGGTCCTGTCTGTGGGGCCGCAAAAAAACAGGAACTGACCAGGACAAACGGAACGGTCATGTGAATGAGCCCACCTGCAGCCATTGCAGCGTGTGCGGGCCGTGAGATCAGGAGTCAGCTGACTCCAGCGCCGGCCGATAAATTCTGTGTCTCGCTGCAGAAGCATCCGGTAAAATAACGGTTGCATGCGCTGCACATTTAATCCACAGGATCCGGTCATATGCGGTTTGCGGATGATACGGACGACACACAGACTAGGCAAGAGGGAAAAAAGCAATCTCATCACCCCGTCACTTTTTTTTCCCCAATTATTTTTTTCACATGTTGCGCCGGCTAATAATCATAATTTCTGTACACTCACACACAAAAACACACACAAAAACACACACACACACTCACACACACACACACACACACACACACACACTCACACACACACACTCACACACACACACTCACACACTTTCTTCCCCTGGTTGTGCAGAGCTGGCAGCTGCTGCTGCCTCTGTGTGATTGCTGAGCTCTCAGTGCATCCACACAGGGAAGAGGCAGGGAGGAGGCTTTGGGTGGAGAGCTGAGGGGGGTTTTACACACAGTGGGTGTGTTAGATAAGCTAGACACCGCCCTAGAGCCACAAAGAATTCTGGGACTTGTAGGAACTGAACACAGGAAGTCAGAGGAGAGATTAACCCCATCAGAGCTGGAGCCAGCAATGAGCATGTGCTGCTAGTGCACAATAAAAGGTAATTTTGCTGAAAAAACATAATAGATGTGTTGAGGGGCACATATTAGCAAGATTTATCAGAAAAAAAAAAATCAGTTTTGGTAACTGGACAACTTCTTTAAACCAGTTATGTCACACAACATAGTAAATGACATTTTCCACATATCTAGTTAACATCAGTTTTTGAAAAATCGTTTTTTAGACTTTGAACCCTTCTAACTTCCTATCGACAAGTTCTCATTTTTCAACAAAATTTACAAAACAATTTTTTTAGTGACTGTCACATTTGAAGTGACTGACAGACCTAGGTGACAGAAAATGCCCCAAAGTGACCCCATTCTAAAAACTGCACCCCCAAACTGCTGAAATCAACATTCAAGAAGTTTAACACTTTAAGTACTTTACAGGAACTAAATGTATATATAGCAGTCTGTCTCCTAAGTAATGTGTATACACCAGCCGCGATATCACCTATATAATATGTATATATCAGTTTCCTATGTAATGTATATACAGCAGTCGCTACGTATATATTCAGCAGCTGGGGTGTTTCCTGTATGATGTACTATATATACTGTACATTAAAGGCCGCTTTACACGCAACGACATCACTAACTAGATGTCGTTGGGGTCACGGAATCCGGCCTCGTTAGCGACGTCGTTGCGTGTGAAACGCAGAAACGATCGTTAACTATCAAAATTACTTACCTGATCGTTGACGCGTCATTCCTTTCCCGATTATCGTTGCTGTTGCAGGTACGATGTTGTTCGTTGTTCCTGCGACAGCACAGATCTCTATGTGTGACACAGCGGGAACGAGGAACTACATCGTACCTGCGGCCGCCGCCAATGACGAAGGAAGGAGGTGGGCGGGATGTTCGTCCCGCTCAGTTCCACCCCTCCGCTTCTATTGAGCGGCCGCTTAGTGACGTCGCTGTGACGCCGAATGAACCGCCCCCTTAGAAAGGAGGTTGTTCGCCGGCCACAGCGACGTCGCTAGCCAGGTAAGTAGTTTGACGGGGACTAACGATGTTGTGCGCCACGGGCAGCGATTTGACCGTGACTCACAACGACGGGAACGGGCACGCTCGCTAGCGATATCGGTACCGATATCGCATCGTGTAAAGTGGGCTATAGGGTGGAATCCACGCTATATACACTGGCGCATCTCTACACTAAGTATATACACAGCTCCACTCTATATTTCTTAACATACCGCATACTCACATATCGTGTGACACTATATATCGTGTGGAGCTGTTTTTTTTTTTATTATAACTGTAGCATACTGTATATTGTGAAGCTGTATATGTGATGTATACTTCTTCTGTCGGGTATACTGGGTGTATTGCCAGGTACCTGTAGTATTCTCTGTATACACTGCACAGTTCCATGTCTCCTGTCCTGTATACTGGGGGTAATTCTCAGTATCATTATTATTCTGTATATACACAGCACAGTACCCCTTCCGCTGTCCTGTATACTGGGGGTAATTCTCAGCATGTGAAGGTATGCTATGAGTAAGACCCCTGAGTTCGAAACGTGTATGCGTATCCCCAAGGGGTAGGAAGGACTGCCCCCCTTCCACTTAGTTTTACTTGAATCCATGTTTTAAATAAACTTTTTTTGTATTCATTAGGACGTGCTGCTGGGGTTCTCCTTCACCTGCTGTGGACACTCCTGGATCACTGACTTTCAGCCCTCCGTGCACCTTCCGGACTTTCCTGGAATTGACACTGACGGGTGAGCGGAAAACTTATTGTTTTGGGTGTGATTCTCAGTATCTGTATTTTGTATATATACACTGCTCAGTACTACTTCTCCTGTTCTGTATACTGGGTGTAATCTCCAGTATCTGTAGTATTCTGTATATATACACTGCACAGTACCCCTTCCCCTGTCCTGTATACTGGATGTAATTCTCAGTATCATTATTATTCTGTATATATACACTTCACAGTACTCCTTCCCCTGTCCTGTATACTGGGTGTAATTCTCAGTATCATTATTATTCTGTATATATATACTGCACAGTACTCCTTCCCCTGTCCTGTATACTGAGTGTATTTCTCAGTATCATTATTATTCTGTAAATATACACTGCACAGTACTCCTTCCCCTGTCCTGTATACTGGATGTAATTCTCAGTATCATTATTATTCTGTATATATACACTGCACAGTACTCCTTCCCCTGTCCTGTATACTGGGTGTAATTCTCGGTATCATTATTATTCTGTATATATACACTGCACAGTACTCCTTCCCCTGTCCTGTATACTGGATGTAATTCTCAGTATCATTATTATTCTGTATATATACACTGCACAGTACTCCTTCCCCTGTCCTGTATACTGGGTGTAATTCTCAGTATCATTATTATTCTGTATATATACACTGCACAGTACTCCTTCCCCTGTCCTGTATACTGGATGTAATTCTCAGTATCATTATTATTCTGTATATATACACTGCACAGTACTCCTTCCCCTGTCCTGTATACTGGATGTAATTCTCAGTATCATTATTATTCTGTATATATACACTGCACAGTACTCCTTCCCCTGTCCTGTATACTGGGTGTAATTCTCAGTATCATTATTATTCTGTATATATACACTGCACAGTACCCCTTCCCCTGTCCTGTATACTGGATGTAATTCTCAGTATCATTATTATTCTGTATATATACACTTCACAGTACTCCTTCCCCTTTCCTGTATACTGGATGTAATTCTCAGTATCATTATTATTCTGTATATATACACTGCACAGTACTCCTTCCCCTGTCCTGTATACTGGGTGTAATTCTCAGTATCATTATTATTCTGTATATATACATTGTACAGTACGCCTTCCCTTGTCCTGTATACTGGGTGTAATTCTCAGTATCATTATTATTCTGTATATATACATTGTACAGTACGCCTTCCCCTGTCCTGTATACTGGGTGTAATTCTCAGTATCATTATTATTCTATATATATACGCTGCACAGTACCTCCTACCCTGTCCTGTATACTGGGTGTATTTCTCAGTATCTGTATTTTGTAAGTATGCACTGCACAGTACCACTTCTTATATCCTGTATTTTGGGTATAATTCCCAGTATCTGTATTCTGTATATATATACACTGTACAATACCCCTTCCCTTGTCATGTATACTGAGTGTAAGTATTATTCTGTATATATACACTGCACAGTATATATGTGTGAGTGTGAGAGATATATGTGTGTGTGTGTGTGTGTGTATATATAAATTATATAATATGTGTGTGTGTATTTCCTTCCTGTAATTCTATAACCCGCACATGCTGGGAGGTGTAGTTCTCTTGTAATTCTATTAAAAGGGAAATGCTGGGAGGTGTAGTTCCCTCCTGTAATTATGTAATGTGGACATGCTGGGAGGTGTAGTTCCCTCCTGTAATTATGTAATGTGGACATGCTGGGAGGTGTAGTTCTCTTCTATAATTTTGTATCATAGACATGCTGGAGTTGTAGTTCTCTCCTGTAGTTCTAGAACATGGACATCCTGTGTGGTGTAGTTCCCTCCTGTAGTTTTATAACATGCACATGCTGGGAGATGTAGTTCCCTCCAGTAATTATATAACATGAACATAATGGGAGTTGTAGTTCCCTCCTGTAATTTTATAATATGGACATGCTGGGAGGTGTAGTTCCCTCCTGTAATTCTATAACATGGAGATGCTGGGAGGTGTGGTTCCCTTGTGTAGTTCTATAACATGAACATGCTGGGAGGTGTAGTTCCTTCCTGTAGTTCCATAACATGGACATGCTGGGAGGTGTAGTTCCATCCTATAGTAATATAACATGGACATGCTGGGAGGTGTAGCTCCTTCCTGTAGTTCTATAACATGGACATGCTGGAGGTGTAGCTCCTTCCTGTAGTTCTATAACATGTACATGCTGGGAGTCTACTTCTCTCCTGTAATTCTATAACATGGACATGCTGGGAGGTGTAGTTCCTTCCTGTAGTTATATAACATGGACATGCTGGGACCCCTGCGGGAAATGGAGTCCTCCGGCGGGACCCCTGCGGGTAATGGAGTCCTCCGGCGGGACCCCTGCGGGTAATGGAGTCCTCCGGCGGGACCCCTGCGGGTAATGGAGTCCTCCGGCGGGACCCCTGCGGGTAATGGAGTCCTCCGGCGGGACCCCTGCGGGTAATGGAGTCCTCCGGCGGGACCCCTGCGGGTAATGGAGTCCTCCGGCGGGGCCCCTGCGGGTAATGGAGTCCTCCGGCGGGACCCCCTGCGGGTAATGGAGTCCTCCGGCGGGACCCCAGCGGGAAATGGAGTCCTCCGGCGGGACCCCAGCGGGAAATGGAGTCCTCCGGCGGGACCCCTGCGGGTAATGGAGTCCTCCGGCGGGACCCCTGCGGGTAATGGAGTCCTCCGGCGGGACCCCTGCGGGTAATGGAGTCCTCCGGCGGGACCCCAGCGGGAAATGGAGCCCTCCGGCGGGACCCCAGCGGGAAATGGAGCCCTCCGGCGGGACCCCAGCGGGAAATGGAGTCCTCCGGCGGGACCCCTGCGGGAAATGGAGTCCTCCGGCGGGACCCCTGCGGGTAATGGAGTCCTCCGGCGGGACCCCTGCGGGTAATGGAGTCCTCCGGCGGGACCCCTGCGGGTAATGGAGTCCTCCGGCGGGACCCCTGCGGGTAATGGAGTCCTCCGGCGGGACCCCTGCGGGTAATGGAGTCCTCCGGCGGGACCCCTGCGGGTAATGGAGTCCTCCGGCGGGACCCCTGCGGGTAATGGAGTCCTCCGGCGGGACCCCTGCGGGTAATGGAGTCCTCCGGCGGGACCCCAGCGGGAAATGGAGTCCTCCGGCGGGACCCCAGCGGGAAATGGAGTCCTCCGGCGGGACCCCAGCGGGAAATGGAGTCCTCCGGCGGGACCCCAGCGGGAAATGGAGTCCTCCGGCGGGACCCCAGCGGGAAATGGAGTCCTCCGGCGGGACCCCAGCGGGAAATGGAGTCCTCCGGCGGGACCCCTGCGGGTAATGGAGTCCTCCGGCGGGACCCCTGCGGGTAATGGAGTCCTCCGGCGGGACCCCTGCGGGTAATGGAGTCCTCCGGCGGGACCCCTGCGGGTAATGGAGTCCTCCGGCGGGACCCCAGCGGGTAATGGAGTCCTCCGGCGGGACCCCAGCGGGTAATGGAGTCCTCCGGCGGGACCCCAGCGGGTAATGGAGTCCTCCGGCGGGACCCCTGCGGGTAATGGAGTCCTCCGGAGGGACCCCTGCGGGTAATGGAGTCCTCCGGAGGGACCCCTGCGGGTAATGGATTCCTCCGGCGGGACCCCTGCGGGTAATGGAGTCCTCCGGCGGGACCCCTGCGGGTAATGGAGTCCTCCGGCGGGACCCCTGCGGGTAATGGAGTCCTCCGGCGGGACCCCTGCGGGTAATGGAGTCCTCCGGCGGGACCCCTGCGGGAAATGGAGTCCTCCGGCGGGACCCCAGCGGGTAATGGAGTCCTCCGGCGAGACCCCAGCGGGTAATGGAGTCCTCCGGAGGGACCCCTGCGGGTAATGGATTCCTCCGGCGGGACCCCTGCGGGTAATGGAGTCCTCCGGCGGGACCCCTGCGGGTAATGGGGTCCTCCGGCGGGACCCCTGCGGGTAATGGGGTCCTCCGGCGGGACCCCTGCGGGTAATGGGGTCCTCCGGCGGGACCCCTGCGGGTAATGGGGTCCTCCGGCGGGACCCCTGCGGGTAATGGGGTCCTCCGGCGGGACCCCTGCGGGTAATGGGGTCCTCCGGCGGGACCCCTGCGGGTAATGGAGTCCTCCGGCGGGACCCCTGCGGGAAATGGAGTCCTCCGGCGGGACCCCAGCGTGTAATGGAGTCCTCCGGCGGGACCCCAGCGGGTAATGGAGTCCTCCGGCGGGACCCCAGCGGGAAATGGAGTCCTCCGGCGGGACCCCTGCGGGTAATGGAGTCCTCCGGCGGGACCCCTGCGGGTAATGGAGTCCTCCGGCGGTACCCCTGCGGGTAATGGAGTCCTCCGGCGGTACCCCTGCGGGTAATGGAGTCCTCCGGCGGGACCCCTGCGGGTAATGGAGTCTTACGGCGGGACCCCTGCGGGTAATGGAGTCCTCCGGCGGGACCCCTGCGGGTAATGGAGTCTTCCGGCGGGACCCCTGCGGGTAATGGAGTCTTCCGGCGGGACCCCTGCGGGTAATGGAGTCCTCCGGCGGGACCCCTGCGGGTAATGGATTCCTCCGGCGGGACCCCTGCGGGTAATGGAGTCCTCCGGCGGGACCCCTGCGGGTCATGGAGTCCTCCGGCGGGACCCCTGCGGGTAATGGAGTCCTCCGGCGGGACCCCTGCGGGTAATGGAGTCCTCCGGCGGGACCCCTGCGGGTAATGGAGTCCTCCGGCGGGACCCCTGCGGGTAATGGAGTCCTCCGGCGGGACCCCAGCGGGTAATGGAGTCCTCCGTCGGGATCCCTGCGGGTAATGGAGTCCTCCGTCGGGACCCCTGCGGGTAATGGAGTCCTCCGTCGGGACCCCAGTGGGTAATGGAGTCCTCCGGCGGGACCCCAGCGGGTAATGGAGTCCTCCGGCGGGACCCCAGCGGGTAATGGAGTCCTCCGGCGGGACCCCTGCGGGTAATGGAGTCCTCCGGAGGGACCCCTGCGGGTAATGGAGTCCTCCGGAGGGACCCCTGCGGGTAATGGAGTCCTCCGGAGGGACCCCTGCGGGTAATGGAGTCCTCCGGAGGGACCCCTGCGGGTAATGGAGTCCTCCGGCGGGACCCCAGCGGGAAATGGAGTCCTCCGGCGGGACCCCTGCGGGAAATGGAGTCCTCCGGCGGGACCCCTGCGGGAAATGGAGTCCTCCGGCGGGACCTCAGCGGATAATGGAGTCCTCTGGCGGGACCCCAGCGGATAATGGAGTCCTCCGGCGGGACCCCAGCGGGAAATGGAGTCCTCCGGCGGGACCCCAGCAAGAGATGGAGTCCTCCGGCGGGACCCCAGCGGGTCATGGAGTCCTCCGGCGGGACCCCTGCGGGCAATGGAGTCCTCCGGCGGGACCCCTGCGGGTAATGGAGTCCTCCGGCGGGACCCCTGCGGGTAATGGAGTCCTCCGGCGGGACCCCTGCGGGTAATGGAGTCCTCCGGCGGGACCCCTGCGGGTAATGGAGTCCTCCGGTGGGACCCCAGAAAGACCCGGCCAGCAAGAGGCCCGAGGGTGTAGCCGTTGCTGGCCGCCGGCGCAAGAGGCCCGAGGGTGTAGCCGTTGCTGGCCGCCGGCGCAAGAGGCCCGAGGGTGTAGCCGTTGCTGGCCGCCGGCGCAAGAGGCCCGAGGGTGTAGCCGTTGCTGGCCGCCGGCGCAAGAGGCCCGAGGGTGTAGCCGTTGCTGGCCGCCGGCGCAAGAGGCCCGAGGGTGTAGCCGTTGCTGGCCGCCGGCGCAAGAGGCCCGAGGGTGTAGCCGTTGCTGGCCGCCGGCGCAAGAGGCCCGAGGGTGTAGCCGTTGCTGGCCGCCGGCGCAAGAGGCCCGAGGGTGTAGCCGTTGCTGGCCGCCGGCGCAAGAGGCCCGAGGGTGTAGCCGTTGCTGGCCGCCGGCGCAAGAGGCCCGAGGGTGTAGCCGTTGCTGGCCGCCGGCGCAAGAGGCCCGAGGGTGTAGCCGTTGCTGGCCGCCGGCGCAAGAGGCCCGAGGGTGTAGCCGTTGCTGGCCGCCGGCGCAAGAGGCCCGAGGGTGTAGCCGTTGCTGGCCGCCGGCGCAAGAGGCCCGAGGGTGTAGCCGTTGCTGGCCGCCGGCGCAAGAGGCCCGAGGGTGTAGCCGTTGCTGGCCGCCGGCGCAAGAGGCCCGAGGGTGTAGCCGTTGCTGGCCGCCGGCGCAAGAGGCCCGAGGGTGTAGCCGTTGCTGGCCGCCGGCGCAAGAGGCCCGAGGGTGTAGCCGTTGCTGGCCGCCGGCGCAAGAGGCCCGAGGGTGTAGCCGTTGCTGGCCGCCGGCGCAAGAGGCCCGAGGGTGTAGCCGTTGCTGGCCGCCGGCGCAAGAGGCCCGAGGGTGTAGCCGTTGCTGGCCGCCGGCGCAAGAGGCCCGAGGGTGTAGCCGTTGCTGGCCGCCGGCGCAAGAGGCCCGAGGGTGTAGCCGTTGCTGGCCGCCGGCGCAAGAGGCCCGAGGGTGTAGCCGTTGCTGGCCGCCGGCGCAAGAGGCCCGAGGGTGTAGCCGTTGCTGGCCGCCGGCGCAAGAGGCCCGAGGGTGTAGCCGTTGCTGGCCGCCGGCGCAAGAGGCCCGAGGGTGTAGCCGTTGCTGGCCGCCGGCGCAAGAGGCCCGAGGGTGTAGCCGTTGCTGGCCGCCGGCGCAAGAGGCCCGAGGGTGTAGCCGTTGCTGGCCGCCGGCGCAAGAGGCCCGAGGGTGTAGCCGTTGCTGGCCGCCGGCGCAAGAGGCCCGAGGGTGTAGCCGTTGCTGGCCGCCGGCGCAAGAGGCCCGAGGGTGTAGCCGTTGCTGGCCGCCGGCGCAAGAGGCCCGAGGGTGTAGCCGTTGCTGGCCGCCGGCGCAAGAGGCCCGAGGGTGTAGCCGTTGCTGGCCGCCGGCGCAAGAGGCCCGAGGGTGTAGCCGTTGCTGGCCGCCGGCGCAAGAGGCCCGAGGGTGTAGCCGTTGCTGGCCGCCGGCGCAAGAGGCCCGAGGGTGTAGCCGTTGCTGGCCGCCGGCGCAAGAGGCCCGAGGGTGTAGCCGTTGCTGGCCGCCGGCGCAAGAGGCCCGAGGGTGTAGCCGTTGCTGGCCGCCGGCGCAAGAGGCCCGAGGGTGTAGCCGTTGCTGGCCGCCGGCGCAAGAGGCCCGAGGGTGTAGCCGTTGCTGGCCGCCGGCGCAAGAGGCCCGAGGGTGTAGCCGTTGCTGGCCGCCGGCGCAAGAGGCCCGAGGGTGTAGCCGTTGCTGGCCGCCGGCGCAAGAGGCCCGAGGGTGTAGCCGTTGCTGGCCGCCGGCGCAAGAGGCCCGAGGGTGTAGCCGTTGCTGGCCGCCGGCGCAAGAGGCCCGAGGGTGTAGCCGTTGCTGGCCGCCGGCGCAAGAGGCCCGAGGGTGTAGCCGTTGCTGGCCGCCGGCGCAAGAGGCCCGAGGGTGTAGCCGTTGCTGGCCGCCGGCGCAAGAGGCCCGAGGGTGTAGCCGTTGCTGGCCGCCGGCGCAAGAGGCCCGAGGGTGTAGCCGTTGCTGGCCGCCGGCGCAAGAGGCCCGAGGGTGTAGCCGTTGCTGGCCGCCGGCGCAAGAGGCCCGAGGGTGTAGCCGTTGCTGGCCGCCGGCGCAAGAGGCCCGAGGGTGTAGCCGTTGCTGGCCGCCGGCGCAAGAGGCCCGAGGGTGTAGCCGTTGCTGGCCGCCGGCGCAAGAGGCCCGAGGGTGTAGCCGTTGCTGGCCGCCGGCGCAAGAGGCCCGAGGGTGTAGCCGTTGCTGGCCGCCGGCGCAAGAGGCCCGAGGGTGTAGCCGTTGCTGGCCGCCGGCGCAAGAGGCCCGAGGGTGTAGCCGTTGCTGGCCGCCGGCGCAAGAGGCCCGAGGGTGTAGCCGTTGCTGGCCGCCGGCGCAAGAGGCCCGAGGGTGTAGCCGTTGCTGGCCGCCGGCGCAAGAGGCCCGAGGGTGTAGCCGTTGCTGGCCGCCGGCGCAAGAGGCCCGAGGGTGTAGCCGTTGCTGGCCGCCGGCGCAAGAGGCCCGAGGGTGTAGCCGTTGCTGGCCGCCGGCGCAAGAGGCCCGAGGGTGTAGCCGTTGCTGGCCGCCGGCGCAAGAGGCCCGAGGGTGTAGCCGTTGCTGGCCGCCGGCGCAAGAGGCCCGAGGGTGTAGCCGTTGCTGGCCGCCGGCGCAAGAGGCCCGAGGGTGTAGCCGTTGCTGGCCGCCGGCGCAAGAGGCCCGAGGGTGTAGCCGTTGCTGGCCGCCGGCGCAAGAGGCCCGAGGGTGTAGCCGTTGCTGGCCGCCGGCGCAAGAGGCCCGAGGGTGTAGCCGTTGCTGGCCGCCGGCGCAAGAGGCCCGAGGGTGTAGCCGTTGCTGGCCGCCGGCGCAAGAGGCCCGAGGGTGTAGCCGTTGCTGGCCGCCGGCGCAAGAGGCCCGAGGGTGTAGCCGTTGCTGGCCGCCGGCGCAAGAGGCCCGAGGGTGTAGCCGTTGCTGGCCGCCGGCGCAAGAGGCCCGAGGGTGTAGCCGTTGCTGGCCGCCGGCGCAAGAGGCCCGAGGGTGTAGCCGTTGCTGGCCGCCGGCGCAAGAGGCCCGAGGGTGTAGCCGTTGCTGGCCGCCGGCGCAAGAGGCCCGAGGGTGTAGCCGTTGCTGGCCGCCGGCGCAAGAGGCCCGAGGGTGTAGCCGTTGCTGGCCGCCGGCGCAAGAGGCCCGAGGGTGTAGCCGTTGCTGGCCGCCGGCGCAAGAGGCCCGAGGGTGTAGCCGTTGCTGGCCGCCGGCGCAAGAGGCCCGAGGGTGTAGCCGTTGCTGGCCGCCGGCGCAAGAGGCCCGAGGGTGTAGCCGTTGCTGGCCGCCGGCGCAAGAGGCCCGAGGGTGTAGCCGTTGCTGGCCGCCGGCGCAAGAGGCCCGAGGGTGTAGCCGTTGCTGGCCGCCGGCGCAAGAGGCCCGAGGGTGTAGCCGTTGCTGGCCGCCGGCGCAAGAGGCCCGAGGGTGTAGCCGTTGCTGGCCGCCGGCGCAAGAGGCCCGAGGGTGTAGCCGTTGCTGGCCGCCGGCGCAAGAGGCCCGAGGGTGTAGCCGTTGCTGGCCGCCGGCGCAAGAGGCCCGAGGGTGTAGCCGTTGCTGGCCGCCGGCGCAAGAGGCCCGAGGGTGTAGCCGTTGCTGGCCGCCGGCGCAAGAGGCCCGAGGGTGTAGCCGTTGCTGGCCGCCGGCGCAAGAGGCCCGAGGGTGTAGCCGTTGCTGGCCGCCGGCGCAAGAGGCCCGAGGGTGTAGCCGTTGCTGGCCGCCGGCGCAAGAGGCCCGAGGGTGTAGCCGTTGCTGGCCGCCGGCGCAAGAGGCCCGAGGGTGTAGCCGTTGCTGGCCGCCGGCGCAAGAGGCCCGAGGGTGTAGCCGTTGCTGGCCGCCGGCGCAAGAGGCCCGAGGGTGTAGCCGTTGCTGGCCGCCGGCGCAAGAGGCCCGAGGGTGTAGCCGTTGCTGGCCGCCGGCGCAAGAGGCCCGAGGGTGTAGCCGTTGCTGGCCGCCGGCGCAAGAGGCCCGAGGGTGTAGCCGTTGCTGGCCGCCGGCGCAAGAGGCCCGAGGGTGTAGCCGTTGCTGGCCGCCGGCGCAAGAGGCCCGAGGGTGTAGCCGTTGCTGGCCGCCGGCGCAAGAGGCCCGAGGGTGTAGCCGTTGCTGGCCGCCGGCGCAAGAGGCCCGAGGGTGTAGCCGTTGCTGGCCGCCGGCGCAAGAGGCCCGAGGGTCTAGCCGTTGCTGGCCGCCGGCGCAAGAGGCCCGAGGGTCTAGCCGTTGCTGGCCGCCGGCGCAAGAGGCCCGAGGGTGTAGCCGTTGCTGGCCGCCGGCGCAAGAGGCCCGAGGGTGTAGCCGTTGCTGGCCGCCGGCGCAAGAGGCCCGAGGGTGTAGCCGTTGCTGGCCGCCGGCGCAAGAGGCCCGAGGGTGTAGCCGTTGCTGGCCGCCGGCGCAAGAGGCCCGAGGGTGTAGCCGTTGCTGGCCGCCGGCGCAAGAGGCCCGAGGGTGTAGCCGTTGCTGGCCGCCGGCGCAAGAGGCCCGAGGGTGTAGCCGTTGCTGGCCGCCGGCGCAAGAGGCCCGAGGGTGTAGCCGTTGCTGGCCGCCGGCGCAAGAGGCCCGAGGGTGTAGCCGTTGCTGGCCGCCGGCGCAAGAGGCCCGAGGGTGTAGCCGTTGCTGGCCGCCGGCGCAAGAGGCCCGAGGGTGTAGCCGTTGCTGGCCGCCGGCGCAAGAGGCCCGAGGGTGTAGCCGTTGCTGGCCGCCGGCGCAAGAGGCCCGAGGGTGTAGCCGTTGCTGGCCGCCGGCGCAAGAGGCCCGAGGGTGTAGCCGTTGCTGGCCGCCGGCGCAAGAGGCCCGAGGGTGTAGCCGTTGCTGGCCGCCGGCGCAAGAGGCCCGAGGGTGTAGCCGTTGCTGGCCGCCGGCGCAAGAGGCCCGAGGGTGTAGCCGTTGCTGGCCGCCGGCGCAAGAGGCCCGAGGGTGTAGCCGTTGCTGGCCGCCGGCGCAAGAGGCCCGAGGGTGTAGCCGTTGCTGGCCGCCGGCGCAAGAGGCCCGAGGGTGTAGCCGTTGCTGGCCGCCGGCGCAAGAGGCCCGAGGGTGTAGCCGTTGCTGGCCGCCGGCGCAAGAGGCCCGAGGGTGTAGCCGTTGCTGGCCGCCGGCGCAAGAGGCCCGAGGGTGTAGCCGTTGCTGGCCGCCGGCGCAAGAGGCCCGAGGGTGTAGCCGTTGCTGGCCGCCGGCGCAAGAGGCCCGAGGGTGTAGCCGTTGCTGGCCGCCGGCGCAAGAGGCCCGAGGGTGTAGCCGTTGCTGGCCGCCGGCGCAAGAGGCCCGAGGGTGTAGCCGTTGCTGGCCGCCGGCGCAAGAGGCCCGAGGGTGTAGCCGTTGCTGGCCGCCGGCGCAAGAGGCCCGAGGGTGTAGCCGTTGCTGGCCGCCGGCGCAAGAGGCCCGAGGGTGTAGCCGTTGCTGGCCGCCGGCGCAAGAGGCCCGAGGGTGTAGCCGTTGCTGGCCGCCGGCGCAAGAGGCCCGAGGGTGTAGCCGTTGCTGGCCGCCGGCGCAAGAGGCCCGAGGGTGTAGCCGTTGCTGGCCGCCGGCGCAAGAGGCCCGAGGGTGTAGCCGTTGCTGGCCGCCGGCGCAAGAGGCCCGAGGGTGTAGCCGTTGCTGGCCGCCGGCGCAAGAGGCCCGAGGGTGTAGCCGTTGCTGGCCGCCGGCGCAAGAGGCCCGAGGGTGTAGCCGTTGCTGGCCGCCGGCGCAAGAGGCCCGAGGGTGTAGCCGTTGCTGGCCGCCGGCGCAAGAGGCCCGAGGGTGTAGCCGTTGCTGGCCGCCGGCGCAAGAGGCCCGAGGGTGTAGCCGTTGCTGGCCGCCGGCGCAAGAGGCCCGAGGGTGTAGCCGTTGCTGGCCGCCGGCGCAAGAGGCCCGAGGGTGTAGCCGTTGCTGGCCGCCGGCGCAAGAGGCCCGAGGGTGTAGCCGTTGCTGGCCGCCGGCGCAAGAGGCCCGAGGGAGTAGCCGTTGCTGGCCGCCGGCGCAAGAGGCCCGAGGGAGTAGCCGTTGCTGGCCGCCGGCGCAAGAGGCCCGAGGGTGTAGCCGTTGCTGGCCGCCGGCGCAAGAGGCCCGAGGGTGTAGCCGTTGCTGGCCGCCGGCGCAAGAGGCCCGAGGGTGTAGCCGTTGCTGGCCGCCGGCGCAAGAGGCCCGAGGGTGTAGCCGTTGCTGGCCGCCGGCGCAAGAGGCCCGAGGGTGTAGCCGTTGCTGGCCGCCGGCGCAAGAGGCCCGAGGGTGTAGCCGTTGCTGGCCGCCGGCGCAAGAGGCCCGAGGGTGTAGCCGTTGCTGGCCGCCGGCGCAAGAGGCCCGAGGGTGTAGCCGTTGCTGGCCGCCGGCGCAAGAGGCCCGAGGGTGTAGCCGTTGCTGGCCGCCGGCGCAAGAGGCCCGAGGGTGTAGCCGTTGCTGGCCGCCGGCGCAAGAGGCCCGAGGGTGTAGCCGTTGCTGGCCGCCGGCGCAAGAGGCCCGAGGGTGTAGCCGTTGCTGGCCGCCGGCGCAAGAGGCCCGAGGGTGTAGCCGTTGCTGGCCGCCGGCGCAAGAGGCCCGAGGGTGTAGCCGTTGCTGGCCGCCGGCGCAAGAGGCCCGAGGGTGTAGCCGTTGCTGGCCGCCGGCGCAAGAGGCCCGAGGGTGTAGCCGTTGCTGGCCGCCGGCGCAAGAGGCCCGAGGGTGTAGCCGTTGCTGGCCGCCGGCGCAAGAGGCCCGAGGGTGTAGCCGTTGCTGGCCGCCGGCGCAAGAGGCCCGAGGGTGTAGCCGTTGCTGGCCGCCGGCGCAAGAGGCCCGAGGGTGTAGCCGTTGCTGGCCGCCGGCGCAAGAGGCCCGAGGGTGTAGCCGTTGCTGGCCGCCGGCGCAAGAGGCCCGAGGGTGTAGCCGTTGCTGGCCGCCGGCGCAAGAGGCCCGAGGGTGTAGCCGTTGCTGGCCGCCGGCGCAAGAGGCCCGAGGGTGTAGCCGTTGCTGGCCGCCGGCGCAAGAGGCCCGAGGGTGTAGCCGTTGCTGGCCGCCGGCGCAAGAGGCCCGAGGGTGTAGCCGTTGCTGGCCGCCGGCGCAAGAGGCCCGAGGGTGTAGCCGTTGCTGGCCGCCGGCGCAAGAGGCCCGAGGGTGTAGCCGTTGCTGGCCGCCGGCGCAAGAGGCCCGAGGGTGCTCCGGCGGCACACCAACGGGTAGCGGTGGTCAGCCCAAGAGAGCCCCGAGGGTGCAGCCCAATGGTAGGCCCATGGGTGCATTCCAATGGTTGGCCAAAGATCCAAGGGTGTAGCCCGGTGATTGGCACAAGAGGCCCAAGGGTGAAGCTCGATGGTAGACCAAAGGGTGCAGCCCAATGGTTGGCCAAAGATCCAAGAGTGCAGCCCGGTGGTCGGGCCAATATAAGCGAAAAGGCGGCATGCCAACGGGTAGCGGTGTGCTCCGGCGGCACGCCAACGGGTAGCGGTGTGCTTCGGCGGCACCCCAACGGGTAGCGGTGGTCAGCCCAAGAGAGGCCCGAGGGTGCAGCCCGATGGTAGGCCTAAGGGTGCATTCCAATTGTTGGCCAAGGATCCAAGGGTGTAGCCCGGTGGATGGCACAAGAGGCCCAAAGGTGAAGCTCGATGGTAGGCCAAAGGGTCCAGCCCAATGGTTGGCCAAAGATCCAAGGGTGCAGTCTGGTGTTTGGGCCAATAAAAGCAAAAAGGCGGCACGCCAACGGGTAGCGGTGTGCTCCGGCGGCACACCAACGGGTAGCGGTGTGCTCCGGCGGCACGCCAACAGGTAGCGGGGTGAGGCCCAAGTAAGGCCCGAGGGTGCAGCCTGATGGTAGGCCCATGGGTGCATTCCAATGGTTGGCCAAAGATCCAAGGGTGTAGCCCGGTGGATGGCACAAGAGGTCCAAGGGTCCAAGGGTGAAGCTCGATGGTAGGCCAAAGATCCAAGGGTGCAGCCCGGTGGTCGGGCCAATAGAAGCAAAAAGGCGGCACGCCAACGGGTAGTGGTGTGCTCCGGCGGCACGCCAACGGGTAGCGGTGGTCAGCCCAAGAGAGGCCCGAGGGTGCAGCCCGATGGTAGGCCCATGGGTGCATTCCAATGGTTGGCCAAAGATCCAAGGGTGTAGCCCGGTGGATGGCAAAAGAGGCCCAAGGGTGAAGCTCGATGGTAGGCCAAAGGGTGCAGCCCAATGGTTGGCCAAAGATCCAAGGGTGCAGCCTGGTGGTCGGGCCAATAGAAGCGAAAAGGCGGCACGCCAACGGGTAGCGGTGTACTCCGGCGGCACGCCAACGGGTAGCGGTGTGCTCCGGCGGCACGCCAACGGGTAGCGGTGTGCTCCGGCGGCACCCCAACTGGTAGCGGTGGTCAGACCAAGAGAGGCCCAGGGGTGCAGCCCAATGGTAGGCCCATGGGTGCATCCAAGGGTGTAGCCCTGTGATTGGCACAAGAGGGCCAAGGGTGAAGATCGATGGTAGGCCAAAGGGTGCAGCCCAATGGTTGGCCAAAGATCCAATTATGTAGCCCTGTGATTGGCACAAGAGGCCCAAGGGTGAAGCTCGATGGTAGGCCAAAGGGTGCAGCCCAATGGTTGGCCAAAGATCCAAGGGTGCAGCCTGGTGGTCGGGCCAATATAAGCGAAAAGGCGGCACGCCAACGGGTAGCGGTGTGCTCCGGCGGCACGCCAACGAGTAACGGTGTGCTCCGGCGGCACGCAAACGGGTAGCGGTGTGCTCCGGCGGTACGCCAGCGGGTAACGGTGTGCTCCGGCGGCGCGCCAACGGGTAGCGGTGTGCTCCGGCGGTACGCCAGCGGGTAGCGGTATGCTCCGGCGGCACCCCAACGGGTAGCGGTGGTCAGCCCAAGAGAGGCCCGAGGGTGCAGCCCGATGGTAGGCCCATGGGTGCATTACAATGGTTGGCCAAAGATCCAAGGGAGTAGCCCGGTGGATGGCACAAGAGGCCCAAGGGTGTAGCTCGATGGTAGGCCAAAGGGTGCAGCCCAATGGTTGGCCAAAGATCCAAGGGTGCAGCCCGGTGGTCGGGCCAATAGAAGCAAAAAAACAGCACGCCAACGGGTAGCGGTGTGTTCCGGCGGGACGCCAACGAGTAGCGGTGTGCTCTGGCGGCACGCCAACGGGTAGCGGTGTGCTCCCGCGGCACGCCAACGGGTAGCGGTGGTCAGCCCAAGAGAGGCCCGAGGGTGCAGCCCGATGGTAGGCCCATGGGTGCATTCCAATGGTTGGCTAAAGATCCAAGGGTGTAGCCCGGTGATTGGCAAAAGAGGCTCAAAGGTGAAGCTCGATGGTAGGCCAAAGGGTGCAGCCCAATGGTTGGCCAAAGATCCAAGGGTGCAGCTCAATGGTCGGGCCAATAGAAGCAAAAAGGCGGCACGCCAACGGGTAGCGGTGTGCTCCGGTGGCACGCCAACGGGTAGCGGTGTGCTCCGGCGGCACGCCAATGGGTAGCGGTGTGCTCCGGTGGCACGCCAATGGGTATCTGTGGGCTCCGGCGACACGCCAGTGGGTAGCGGGGTGAGGTCCAAGAGAGGCCCCAGGGTGTAGCCCGATGGTAGGCCCATGCGTGCATTCCAATGGTTGGCCAAAGATCCAAGGGTGTAGCCCGGTGGATAGCACAAGAAGCCCAAGGGTGAAGCTCGATGGTAGGCCAAAGAGTGCAGCCCAATGGTTGGCCAAAGATCCAAGGGTGCAGCCCGGTAGTCGGGCAAATAGAAGCAAAAAGGCGGCACGCTAACGGGTAACGGTGCTCCGACGGCACGCCAACGGGTAGCGGTGTGCTCCGGCGGCACCCCAACGGGTAGCGGTGGTTAGCCCAAGAGAGGCCCAAGGGTGCAGCCCGATGGTAGGCCCATGGGTGCATTCCAATGGTTGGCCAAAGATCCAAGGGTGTAGCCCGGTGGATGGCACAAGAGGCCCAAGGGTGAAGCTCGATGGTAGGCCAAAGGGTGCAGCCCAATGGTTGGCCAAAGATCCAAGGTTGCAGCCCGGTGGTTGGGCCAATAGAAGCAAAAAGGCGGCACGCCAACGGGTAGCGGTGTGCTCCGACGGCACGCCAACGGGTAGCTGTGTGCTCCGGCGGCACACCAACGGGTAGCGGTGTGCTCCGGCGGCACACCAACGGGTAGCGGTGTGCTCCGGCGGCACGCCAACAGGTAGCGGTGTACTCCGGCGGCACGCCAAGGGGTAGCGGTGTGCTCCGGCGGCACGCCAACGGGTAGCGGTGTGCTCCGGCGGCACTCCAACGGGTAGCGGTGTGCTCCGGCGGCACGCCAAAGGGTAGCAGTGTGCTCCGGCAGCACGCCAACGGGTAGCGGTGTGCTCCGGCGGCACGCCAATGGGTAGCGGTGTGCTCCGGCGACACGCCAACGGGTAGCGGTGGTCAGCCCAAGAGAGGCCCGAGGGTGCAGCCCGATGGTAGGCCCATGGGTGCATTCCAATGGTTGGCTAAAGATCCAAGGGTGTAGCCCGGTGATTGGCACAAGAGGCTCAAGGGTGAAGCTCGATGGTAGGCCAAAGGGTGCAGCCGGATTAGGTGTTATGATCCGGAACCATGGAAGACCACCACGAATCATTGGCAAAAGGTGACAAGAGCATTGGCAACTAATCTGGCCGCCATCCCCTTACTAACCATCACAACTAGAAGTAGCCGAGGGGTGAACTAACATCCTGTGGACCGCGAACCCAGCCGGAGAACTAACTATCCTAAAGGTAGGAAAGATGAATAACTCTCTGCCTCAGAAAATAGACAAGAATAGCTAGCCCCCCACATTCAAAGACTGCGGTGATATAGGAAAAACACAATACACAGGTAGATGACAGGATTAGCAAAAGGCGAGGCCCCCGCTGACTAAAATAGGAAAGGACAGGAAAGGGACTGATGGTGGCCAGAGAAAAACCCTGCAAAATACCAACTTCCTGATAGTACAAAAAGGCCCTCAGATCGCACGATCTGAACTCCGTCCTATACCAGGTGCCCTTGTCATACCAATGAACAGAAAACAAGAATCATAACAAAGTCAACAAGCCACAAACACATGGACCCAAAGGAGCTATACTCCCCACAGAACTGCAGGGAGTTCCCCAACAATCCAATGAGGGGGAAAATCCCTGCAAGCAAATAACCTGAAACCAACCACAGCAAATGACAAACCCAGATAAACAAAAGAACCAGACAATAAATAAAGAGCAAGCACTTATCTGGGGAAGATGTGGTGTAGAGCAGGATTAAGCAGGCTGGAGATACAAAGAACAACTGACATCCGGCAACAGCCTGCAATCAGACCAGGATTTAAATAAGCAGAGAGTTAGCAAAGGAAACACCCACTGCACAACACACCTGGTCCAAGTCCAAACCATTCCTGGCCACCAGAGGGAGCCTCCCAGCAGCCAAAACATAACTAACATTCACAACAGTACCCCCCCCACCACCTGAGGAGGGGTCACCGAACCCTCACGCCACTGGGTCGCTCGGAATGAGCATCATGGAAGGCGCGAACCAACCTGTCCGCATGAATGTCAGAAGCCACAACCCAAGAGTTATCCTCCTGCCCATAACCCTTCCATTTCACAAGGTACTGAAGCTGACGCCTACTGCGACGGGAATCCAGAATTTTTTCAACCTCATACTCCAGATCCCCTTGTACCAAAACAGGGTCAGGAGGCGCTGCTGCAGGAACTGCTGGCTCCACATGTTTCTTCAACAAGGACTTATGGAAGACATTGTGAATCTTAAATGACGCAGGCAGAGTCAAACGGAAAGATACAGGGTTAATAATCTCCGAAATCTTATACGGTCCAATAAATCTGTGTTAAATTTAGGAGATGGAACTCTCATAGGAATATTTTTAGAGGACAACCACACCATGTCCCCTACTTTAAACCGGGGACCAACAGTCCGACGCCGGTTGGCAAACTTTTGGGCAGTTTCTTGGGACTGAAACAATTTATCCACTACCTGCCCCAAATCTGCTGCATTCTGTTGACCACCAAATCCACCCCCGGACAGTCAGATGCCTCAAGCTGCCCTGAGAGGAACCTAGGGTGATACCCAAAATTGCAGAAAAAGGGGGACACCAACGTGGTAGAGCTAGCTCTATTGTTAAGGGCAAATTCAGCCAAAGGCAAAAACGAAACCCAGTCATCCTGATCCGCAGAAACAAAACACCGTAAATAGGTCTCCAGGGTCTGGTTAGCCCTTTCAGTCTGACCGTTGGTCTGAGGATGAAACGCCGAGGAGAACGACAGCTGAACACCCAATTTGGAGCAAAAAATCCTCCAAAACCTGGATACAAACTGCACCCCTCTGTCAGAAACAATGTTTTCGGGAATACCATGCAAACGAACAACATGTTGGAAAAACTAAGGCACCAACTCTGATGAAGACGGCAACTTAGATAGGGGAACCAAGTGGACCATCTTGGAGAATCTGTCACAGATCACCCAAAATCACAGTCATTTTCTGAGAGACGGGAAGCTCTGAAATAAAATCCATAGAGATGTGCGTCCGAGGTTTCTTAGGTACAGGCAAAGGCAATAATAGCCCACTAGAACGTGAACAACAGGGCTTGGACCTAGAACAAACTCCACACAACTGCACAAAACGACAGACATCTCGGGACAGGGAAGGCCACCAAAAAGAGCGTCTCACAAGATCCCGAGTACCAAAAATGCCAGGATGACCCGCCATAACAGAGCAATGAACCTCAGAGACAACTCGGTCTCTCCATTGGTCTGGGACAAACAGTTTCCCTGTAGGACATCTCTCAGGTTTATCCCCCTGAAATTCCGCCAGTGCCAACCGCAGATCAGGTGAAATAGCCGAGAAAACTACACCATCATTCAGGATAGTAGACGGTTCGACAACCTCCAAAGAGTCCGCGCAGAAACTCCTGGAAAGGGCATCGGCCTTAACATTCTTGGCGCCCAGCAAAAAAAGAGACCACAAAATTAAACCGGGTAAAAAACAAAGCCCACCTCGCCTGCCGAGGCTTCAACCTCTTGGCCGATTCCAGATAGATGAGATTCTTGTGGTCCGTAAGCACCACAACTTGATGCCTAGCCCCCTCCAACCAATGCGTCCACTCTTCAAATGCCCACTTCATAGCCAATAATTCCCGGTTCCCCACATCATAATTCTGTTCAGAAGGAGCAAACGTCCGAGAGAAAAAGGCACAGGGCTTAAGTTTACCCGAAGTAGCGTCTCGTTGAGACAGAACAGCACCTGCTCCGATCTCTGAGGCATCGATCTCAACTTGAAATGGGCGAGACACATCAGGTTGCTGCAGAACTGGGGCAGAAGTGAATCGCCTTTTAAGCTCCTGGAAGGCCACAATTGCCTCAGGGGTCCAATGCTCAGCATCAGCTCCCTTTGTCAAATCTGTCAGAGGTTTGACAATGGCAGAAAAATTGGCTATAAATTTACGGTAAAAATTAGCAAACCCCAAAAACCGCTGCAGGGATTTTAGAGAAGTCGGTTGCACCCAGTCGTAAATAGCCTGAACCTTAACCGGGTCCAGTTCGATAGCGGAGGGAGACAGGATGAAGCCCAAAAAGGAAATCCTTTGCACCCCAAAGAGGCACTTTGACCCCTTAACGTACAGTGCATTATCCTTAATTATCTGAAAAACATCCCGTACTTGCCCAACATGAGAGTCCCAATCATCAGAAAAAACTAAGATGTCATCCAAATACTCAAACAAAAATTTACCAATAAGGTCCCGATAAATATCATTCATTAAGGCCTGGAAGACGGAGGGTGCATTAGTGAGCCCAAAAGGCATCACTAGGTACTCAAAATGCCCCTCAGGAGCATTAAAAGCCGTCTTCCATTCATCACCCTCCTTAATACGGATGAGATTATACGCACCCTTGAGATCCAGTTTCGTAAACTATTTGGCACTCTTCACTCTAGAGAACAGATCAGACATCAGAGGCAAAGGGTACTGATATTTGACCGTAATTTTATTAAGAAGACGGTAATCAATACAAGGCCTCAACGAACCATCTTTCTTAGCAACAAAGAAGAAGCCGGCACCCAAAGGAGAAGATGAAAGCCGAATGTGCCCCTTCTCCAAGGATTCCCTGATGTATGACCGCATGGCATCATGTTTGGGCACAGACAAGTTGAAAATCCGCCCCTTGGGAAATTTACAACCGGGCACCAACTCAATGGCACAGTCACAGTTCCGGTGTGGGAGCAGAGAATCAGATTCCAGGTCATTAAATACATCACGGAAATCAGACAAGAAGGCCGGAACATCAACTGCCTGAGCAGACGTGGATGACACGGAAAGGTCCTGATGCACACCTTGACAACCCCAATTAGCTACCGACAAGGATCTCCAGTCAAGAACCGGATTATGGGTCTGCAACCACGGAAATCCCAGTACCAAGGTATCCTGTAGATTATGCAATACTAAAAATGTACAAGTTTCCTGATGCGCTGGTGCAACTCTCATAGGCACCTGAGTCCAAAATTGGGGTTTATGTTCTGCCAAAGGGGTAGCATCAATGCCCCTTAAAGGAATAGGAGTTTGCAAAGGAACTATGGGGAAACCACAATCCCTAGCAAACCCAAAATTCATCAAATTGAGCGCTGCCCCTGAGTCTACAAAGGCAAATGCCGAAAAGGAAGACAATGAGCAAATCAATGTGACAGACAAAAGAAACTTTGGTTGCAAAGAACCCACAGTAACAGAAGTAGCCAATCTCCTTTCACGTTTAGGGCAGACAGAGATGTTATGAGCAGCGTCTCCACAATAGAAGCACAGTCTATTCTTCCGTCTGAACCCCTGCCGACTAGCATTAGAAAGGACCCTATCACACTCCATAGGCTCCAAAGGCTGTTCCACAGGCACAAAACCAGTATGTATCTTCCTGCGCTCACGTAAACGCCTATCAATCTGAATGGCCAAGGTCATAGAGGCATCAAGACCAGAAGGGACGAGAAATCCTACCATTACATCCTTCACAGCATCAGCAATACCCTTCCAAAAAAGAGCCGCAAGCGCATCATCATTCCATTTGGTAAGGACCGCCCACTTTCGAAATTTCTGACAAAACGTTTCTGCAGAATCCAAACCCTGAGTTAAGGACAACAAGACCTTTTCTGCTTGGTCCACAATATTGGGTTCGTCATATAATAAACCCAAGGCCTGAAAAAAGGAGTCCACATCACTGAGAATCGGATTATCAGACGCTAAAGAGAAGGCCCAGTCCTGAGGGTCACCACGCAGCAAGGAGATGACAATCTTAACCTGCTGTACGGGATTCACTTAGGGCGCAGGTCAAAAAATAATTTACAATTATTTTTGAAGCTGAAAAATCGCGACCTATCTCCCGTAAAAAATTCAGGAACAGGAATCTTAGGCTCTGCAAGGGGAGTCTGTGCAAGATAAGACTCTATACGACGAACCTTAGCATCAAGATGAGCAACACGCTCCTCTAATTCATCCATGCTAGAAAAAAGAAATCTTCCACAGAACCCAAGGAAGAGGAAAAACACCAAAAAAAAATTTTTCTCAGCAGCTTTTTTTTTTTTTTTTTTTCTTCTTTTTTTTTTCCTTCTTAAGAGTACCCTTTAAATTTGTGGGCCGGATGTACTGTTCTGATCCGGAACCATGGAGGACCATCACAAATCATTGGCAAAAAAGGTGACAAGAGCATTGGCAACTAATCTGGCCGCCATCCCCTTAATAACCATCACAACTAGAAGTAGCCGAGGGGTGAACTAACATCCTGTGCACCGCGAACCCAGCCGGAGAACTAACTATCCTAAAGGTAGGAAAGATGAATAACTCTCTGCCTCAGAAAATAGACAAGAATAGCTAGCCCCCCACATTCAAAGACTGCGGTGATATAGGAAAAACACAATACACAGGTAGATGACAGGATTAGCAAAAGGCGAGGCCCCCGCTGACTAAAATAGGAAAGGACAGGAAAGGGACTGATGGTGGCCAGAGAAAAACCCTGCAAAATACCAACTTCCTGATAGTACAAAAAGGCCCTCAGATCGCACGATCTGAACTCCGTCCTATACCAGGTGCCCTTGTCATACCAATGAACAGAAAACAAGAATCATAACAAAGTCAACAAGCCACAAACACATGGACCCAAAGGAGCTATACTCCACACAGAACTGCAGGGAGTTCCCCAACAATCCAATGAGGGGGAAAATCCATGCAAGCAAATAACCTGAAACCAACCACAGCAAATGACAAACCCAGATAAACAAAAGAACCAGACAATAAATAAAGAGCAAGCACTTATCTGGGGAAGATGTGGTGTAGAGCAGGATTAAGCAGGCTGGAGATACAAAGAACAACTGACATCCGGCAACAGCCTGCAATCAGACCAGGATTTAAATAAGCAGAGAGTTAGCAAAGGAAACACCCACTGCACAACACACCTGGTCCAAGTCCAAACCATTCCTGGCCACCAGAGGGAGCCTCCCAGCAGCCAAAACATAACTAACATTCACAACAGTACCCCCCCACCACCTGAGGAGGGGTCACCGAACCCTCACGCCACTGGGTCACTCGGAATGAGCATCATGGAAGGCGCGAACCAACCTGTCCGCATGAATGTCAGAAGCCACAACCCAAGAGTTATCCTCCTGCCCATAACCCTTCCATTTCACAAGGTACTGAAGCTGACGCCTACTGCGACGGGAATCCAGAATTTTTTCAACCTCATACTCCAGATCCCCTTGTACCAAAACAGGGTCAGGAGGCGCTGCTGCAGGAACTGCTGGCTCCACATGTTTCTTCAACAAGGACTTATGGAAGACATTGTGAATCTTAAATGACGCAGGCAGAGTCAAACGGAAAGATACAGGGTTAATAATCTCCGAAATCTTATACGGTCCAATAAATCTGTGTTAAATTTAGGAGATGGAACTCTCATAGGAATATTTTTAGAGGACAACCACACCATGTCCCCTACTTTAAACCGGGTACCAACAGTCCGACGCCGGTTGGCAAACTTTTGGGCAGTTTCTTGGGACTGAAACAATTTATCCATTACCTGCCCCAAATCTGCTGCATTCTGTTGACCACCAAATCCACCCCCGGACAGTCAGATGCCTCAAGCTGCCCTGAGAGGAACCTAGGGTGATACCCAAAATTGCAGAAAAAGGGGGACACCAACGTGGTAGAGCTAGCTCTATTGTTAAGGGCAAATTCAGCCAAAGGCAAAAACGAAACCCAGTCATCCTGATCCGCAGAAACAAAACACCGTAAATAGGTCTCCAGGGTCTGGTTAGCCCTTTCAGTCTGACCGTTGGTCTGAGGATGAAACGCCGAGGAGAACGACAGCTGAACACCCAATTTGGAGTAAAAAATCCTCCAAAACCTGGATACAAACTGCACCCCTCTGTCAGAAACAATGTTTTCGGGAATACCATGCAAACGAACAACATGTTGGAGAACCAAGTGGACCATCTTGGAGAATCTGTCACAGATCACCCAAATCACAGTCATTTTCTGAGAGACGGGAAGCTCTGAAATAAAATCCATAGAGATGTGCGTCCAAGGTTTCTTAGGTACAGGCAAAGGCAATAATAGCCCACTAGAACGTGAACAACAGGGCTTGGACCTAGAACAAACTCCACACAACTGCACAAAACGACAGACATCTCGGGACAGGGAAGGCCACCAAAAAGAGCGTCTCACAAGATCCCGAGTACCAAAAATGCCAGGATGACCCGCCATAACAGAGCAATGAACCTCAGAGACAACTCGGTCTCTCCATTGGTCTGGGACAAACAGTTTCCCTGTAGGACATCTCTCAGGTTTATCCCCCTGAAATTCCGCCAGTGCCAACCGCAGATCAGGTGAAATAGCCGAGAAAACTACACCATCATTCAGGATAGTAGACGGTTCGACAACCTCCAAAGAGTCCGCGCAGAAACTCCTGGAAAGGGCATCGGCCTTAACATTCTTGGCGCCCAGCAAAAAAGAGACCACAAAATTAAACCGGGTAAAAAACAAAGCCCACCTCGCCTGCCGAGGCTTCAACCTCTTGGCCGATTCCAGATAGATGAGATTCTTGTGGTCCGTAAGCACCACAACTTGATGCCTAGCCCCCTCCAACCAATGCGTCCACTCTTCAAATGCCCACTTCATAGCCAATAATTCCCGGTTCCCCACATCATAATTCTGTTCAGAAGGAGCAAACGTCCGAGAGAAAAAGGCACAGGGCTTAAGTTTACCCGAAGTAGCGTCTCGTTGAGACAGAACAGCACCTGCTCCGATCTCTGAGGCATCGATCTCAACTTGAAATGGGCGAGACACATCAGGTTGCTGCAGAACTGGGGCAGAAGTGAATCGCCTTTTAAGCTCCTGGAAGGCCACAATTGCCTCAGGGGTCCAATGCTCAGCATCAGCTCCCTTTGTCAAATCTGTCAGAGGTTTGACAATGGCAGAAAAATTGGCTATAAATTTACGGTAAAAATTAGCAAACCCCAAAAACCGCTGCAGGGATTTTAGAGAAGTCGGTTGCACCCAGTCGTAAATAGCCTGAACCTTAACCGGGTCCAGTTCGATAGCGGAGGGAGACAGGATGAAGCCCAAAAAGGAAATCCTTTGCACCCCAAAGAGGCACTTTGACCCCTTAACGTACAGTGCATTATCCTTAAGTATCTGAAAAACATCCCGTACTTGCCCAACATGAGAGTCCCAATCATCAGAAAAAACTAAGATGTCATCCAAATACTCAATCAAAAATTTACCAATAAGGTCCCGATAAATATCATTCATTAAGGCCTGGAAGACGGAGGGTGCATTAGTGAGCCCAAAAGGCATCACTAGGTACTCAAAATGCCCCTCAGGAGCATTAAAAGCCGTCTTCCATTCATCACCCTCCTTAATACGGATGAGATTATACGCACCCTTGAGATCCAGTTTCGTAAACTATTTGGCACTCTTCACTCTAGAGAACAGATCAGACATCAGAGGCAAAGGGTACTGATATTTGACCGTAATTTTATTAAGAAGACGGTAATCAATACAAGGCCTCAACGAACCATCTTTCTTAGCAACAAAGAAGAAGCCGGCACCCAAAGGAGAAGATGAAAGCCGAATGTGCCCCTTCTCCAAGGATTCCCTGATGTATGACCGCATGGCATCATGTTTGGGCACAGACAAGTTGAAAATCCGCCCCTTGGGAAATTTACAACCGGGCACCAACTCAATGGCACAGTCACAGTCCCGGTGTGGGGGCAGAGAATCAGATTCCAGGTTATTAAATACATCACGGAAATTAGACAAGAAGGCCGGAACATCAACTGCCTGAGCAGACGTGGATGACACGGAAAGGTCCTGATGCACACCTTGACAACCCCAATTAGCTACCGACAAGGATCTCCAGTCAAGAACCGGATTATGGGTCTGCAACCACGGAAATCCCAGTACCAAGGTATCCTGTAGATTATGCAATACTAAAAATGTACAAGTTTCCTGATGCGCTGGTGCAACTCTCATAGGCACCTGAGTCCAAAATTGGGGTTTATGTTCTGCCAAAGGGGTAGCATCAATGCCCCTTAAAGGAATAGGAGTTTGCAAAGGAACTATGGGGAAACCACAATCCCTAGCAAACCCAAAATTCATCAAATTGAGCGCTGCCCCTGAGTCTACAAAGGCAAATGCCGAAAAGGAAGACAATGAGAAAATCAATGTGACAGACAAAAGAAACTTTGGTTGCAAAGAACCCACAGTAACAGAAGTAGGCAATCTCCTTTCACGGTTAGGGCAGACAGAGATGTTATGAGCAGCGTCTCCACAATAGAAGCACAGTCTATTCTTCCGTCTGAACCCCTGCCGACTAGCATTAGAAAGGACCCTATCACACTCCATAGGCTCCAAAGGCTGTTCCACAGGCACAAAACCAGCATGTATCTTCCTGCGCTCACGTAAACGCCTATCAATCTGAATGGCCAAGGTCATAGAGGCATCAAGACCAGAAGGGACGAGAAATCCTACCATTACATCCTTCACAGCATCAGCAATACCCTTCCAAAAAAGAGCCGCAAGCGCATCATCATTCCATTTGGTAAGGACCGCCCACTTTCGAAATTTCTGACAAAACGTTTCTGCAGAATCCAAACCCTGAGTTAAGGACAACAAGACCTTTTCTGCTTGGTCCACAATATTGGGTTCGTCGTATAATAAACCCAAGGCCTGAAAAAAAGAGTCCACATCACTGAGAATCGGATTATCAGACGCTAAAGAGAAGGCCCAGTCCTGAGGGTCACCACGCAGCAAGGAAATGACAATCTTAACCTGCTGTACGGGATTCACTTAGGGCGCAGGTCAAAAAATAATTTACAATTATTTTTGAAGCTGAAAAATCGCGACCTATCTCCCGAAAAAAATTCAGGAACAGGAATCTTAGGCTCTGCAAGGGGAGTCTGTGCAAGATAAAACTCTATACGACGAACCTTAGCATCAAGATAAGCAACACGCTCCTCTAATTCATCCATGCTAGAAAAAAGAAATCTTCCACAGAACCCAAGGAAGAGGAAAAACACCAAAAAAAAAAATTTTCTCAGCAGCTTTTTTTTTTTTTTTTTCTTCTTTTTTTTTCCTTCTTAAGAGTACCCTTTAAATTTGTGGGCCGGATGTACTGTTCTGATCCGGAACCATGGAAGACCATCACAAATCATTGGCAAAAAAGGTGACAAGAGCATTGGCAACTAATCTGGCCGCCATCCCCTTAATAACCATCACAACTAGAAGTAGCCGAGGGGTGAACTAACATCCTGTGCACCGCGAACCCAGCCGGAGAACTAACTCTCCTAAAGGTAGGAAAGATGAATAACTCTCTGCCTCAGAAAATAGACAAGAATAGCTAGCCCCCCACATTCAAAGACTGCGGTGATATAGGAAAAACACAATACACAGGTAGATGACAGGATTAGCAAAAGGCGAGGCCCCCGCTGACTAAAATAGGAAAGGACAGGAAAGGGACTGATGGTGGCCAGAGAAAAACCCTGCAAAATACCAACTTCCTGATAGTACAAAAAGGCCCTCAGATCGCACGATCTGAACTCCGTCCTATACCAGGTGCCCTTGTCATACCAATGAACAGAAAACAAGAATCATAACAAAGTCAACAAGCCACAAACACATGGACCCAAAGGAGCTATACTCCACACAGAACTGCAGGGAGTTCCCCAACAATCCAATGAGGGGGAAAATCCCTGCAAGCAAATAACCTGAAACCAACCACAGCAAATGACAAACCCAGATAAACAAAAGAACCAGACAATAAATAAAGAGCAAGCACTTATCTGGGGACGATGTGGTGTAGAGCAGGATTAAGCAGGCTGGAGATACAAAGAACAACTGACATCCGGCAACAGCCTGCAATCAGACCAGGATTTAAATAAGCAGAGAGTTAGCAAAGGAAACACCCACTGCACAACACACCTGGTCCAAGTCCAAACCATTCCTGGCCACCAGAGGGAGCCTCCCAGCAGCCAAAACATAACTAACATTCACAACAGTACCACCCCCACCACCTGAGGAGGGGTCACCGAACCCTCACGCCACTGGGTCGCTCGGAATGAGCATCATGGAAGGCGCGAACCAACCTGTCCGCATGAATGTCAGAAGCCACAACCCAAGAGTTATCCTCCTGCCCATAACCCTTCCATTTCACAAGGTACTGAGGCTGACGCCTACTGCGACGGGAATCCAGAATTTTTTCAACCTCATACTCCAGATCCCCTTGTACCAAAACAGGGTCAGGAGGCGCTGCTGCAGGAACTGCTGGCTCCACATGTTTCTTCAACAAGGACTTATGGAAGACATTGTGAATCTTAAATGACGCAGGCAGAGTCAAACGGAAAGATACAGGGTTAATAATCTCCGAAATCTTATACGGTCCAATAAATCTGTGTTAAATTTAGGAGATGGAACTCTCATAGGAATATTTTTAGAGGACAACCACACCATGTCCCCTACTTTAAACCGGGGACCAACAGTCCGACGCCGGTTGGCAAACTTTTGGGCAGTTTCTTGGGACTGAAACAATTTATCCACTACCTGCCCCAAATCTGCTGCATTCTGTTGACCACCAAATCCACCCCCGGACAGTCAGATGCCTCAAGCTGCCCTGAGAGGAACCTAGGGTGATACCCAAAATTGCAGAAAAAGGGGGACACCAACGTGGTAGAGCTAGCTCTATTGTTAAGGGCAAATTCAGCCAAAGGCAAAAACGAAACCCAGTCATCCTGATCCGCAGAAACAAAACACCGTAAATAGGTCTCCAGGGTCTGGTTAGCCCTTTCAGTCTGACCGTTGGTCTGAGGATGAAACGCCGAGGAGAACGACAGCTGAACACCCAATTTGGAGCAAAAAATCCTCCAAAACCTGGATACAAACTGCACCCCTCTGTCAGAAACAATGTTTTCGAGAATACCATGCAAACGAACAACATGTTGGAAAAACTAAGGCACCAACTCTGATGAAGACGGCAACTTAGATAGGGGAACCAAGTGGACCATCTTGGAGAATCTGTCACAGATCACCCAAATCACAGTCATTTTCTGAGAGACGGGAAGCTCTGAAATAAAATCCATAGAGATGTGCGTCCAAGGTTTCTTAGGTACAGGCAAAGGCAATAATAGCCCACTAGAACGTGAACAACAGGGCTTGGACCTAGAACAAACTCCACACAACTGCACAAAACGACAGACATCTCGGGACAGGGAAGGCCACCAAAAAGAGCGTCTCACAAGATCCCGAGTACCAAAAATGCCAGGATGACCCGCCATAACAGAGCAATGAACCTCAGAGACAACTCGGTCTCTCCATTGGTCTGGGACAAACAGTTTCCCTGTAGGACATCTCTCAAGTTTATCCCCCTGAAATTCCGCCAGTGCCAACCGCAGATCAGGTGAAATAGCCGAGAAAACTACACCATCATTCAGGATAGTAGACGGTTCGACAACCTCCAAAGAGTCTGTGCAGAAACTCCTGGAAAGGGCATCGGCCTTAACATTCTTGGCGCCCAGCAAAAAAGAGACCACAAAATTAAACCGGGTAAAAAACAAAGCCCACCTCGCCTGCCGAGGCTTCAACCTCTTGGCCGATTCCAGATAGATGAGATTCTTGTGGTCCGTAAGCACCACAACTTGATGCCTAGCCCCCTCCAACCAATGCGTCCACTCTTCAAATGCCCACTTCATAGCCAATAATTCCCGGTTCCCCACATCATAATTCTGTTCAGAAGGAGCAAACGTCCGAGAGAAAAAGGCACAGGGCTTAAGTTTACCCGAAGTAGCGTCTCGTTGAGACAGAACAGCACCTGCTCCGATCTCTGAGGCATCGATCTCAACTTGAAATGGGCGAGACACATCAGGTTGCTGCAGAACTGGGGCAGATGTGAATCGCCTTTTAAGCTCCTGGAAGGCCACAATTGCCTCAGGGGTCCAATGCTCAGCATCAGCTCCCTTTGTCAAATCTGTCAGAGGTTTGACAATGGCAGAAAAATTGGCTATAAATTTACGGTAAAAATTAGCAAACCCCAAAAACCGCTGCAGGGATTTTAGAGAAGTCGGTTGCACCCAGTCGTAAATAGCCTGAACCTTAACCGGGTCCAGTTCGATAGCGGAGGGAGACAGGATGAAGCCCAAAAAGGAAATCCTTTGCACCCCAAAGAGGCACTTTGACCCCTTAACGTACAGTGCATTATCCTTAAGTATCTGAAAAACATCCCGTACTTGCCCAACATGAGAGTCCCAATCATCAGAAAAAACTAAGATGTCATCCAAATACTCAATCAAAAATTTACCAATAAGGTCCCGATAAATATCATTCATTAAGGCCTGGAAGACGGAGGGTGCATTAGTGAGCCCAAAAGGCATCACTAGGTACTCAAAATGCCCCTCAGGAGCATTAAAAGCCGTCTTCCATTCATCACCCTCCTTAATACGGATGAGATTATACGCACCCTTGAGATCCAGTTTCGTAAACTATTTGGCACTCTTCACTCTAGAGAACAGATCAGACATCAGAGGCAAAGGGTACTGATATTTGACCGTAATTTTATTAAGAAGACGGTAATCAATACAAGGCCTCAACGAACCATCTTTCTTAGCAACAAAGAAGAAGCCGGCACCCAAAGGAGAAGATGAAGCCGAATGTGCCCCTTCTCCAAGGATTCCCTGATGTATGACCGCATGGCATCATGTTTGGGCACAGACAAGTTGAAAATCCGCCCCTTGGGAAATTTACAACCGGGCACCAACTCAATGGCACAGTCACAGTCCCGGTGTGGGGGCAGAGAATCAGATTCCAGGTCATTAAATACATCACGGAAATCAGACAAGAAGGCCGGAACATCAACTGCCTGAGCAGACGTGAATGACACGGAAAGGTCCTGATGCACACCTTGACAACCCCAATTAGCTACCGACAAGGATCTCCAGTCAAGAACCGGATTATGGGTCTGCAACCACGGAAATCCCAGTACCAAGGTATCCTGTAGATTATGCAATACTAAAAATGTACAAGTTTCCTGATGCGCTGGTGCAACTCTCATAGGCACCTGAGTCCAAAATTGGGGTTTATGTTCTGCCAAAGGGGTAGCATCAATGCCCCTTAAAGGAATAGGAGTTTGCAAAGGAACTATGGGGAAACCACAATCCCTAGCAAACCCAAAATTCATCAAATTGAGCGCTGCCCCTGAGTCTACAAAGGCAAATGCCGAAAAGGAAGACAATGAGAAAATCAATGTGACAGACAAAAGAAACTTTGGTTGCAAAGAACCCACAGTAACAGAAGTAGCCAATCTCCTTTCACGTTTAGGGCAGACAGAGATGTTATAAGCAGCGTCTCCACAATAGAAGCACAGTCTATTCTTCCGTCTGAACCCCTGCCGACTAGCATTAGAAAGGACCCTATCACACTCCATAGGCTCCAAAGGCTGTTCCACAGGCACAAAACCATCATGTATCTTCCTGCGCTCACGTAAACGCCTATCAATCTGAATGGCCAAGGTCATAGAGGCATCAAGACCAGAAGGGACGAGAAATCCTACCATTACATCCTTCACAGCATCAGCAATACCCTTCCAAAAAAGAGCCGCAAGCGCATCATCATTCCATTTGGTAAGGACTTTCGAAATTTCTGACAAAACGTTTCTGCAGAATCCAAACCCTGAGTTAAGGACAAGACCTTTTCTGCTTGGTCCACAATATTGGGTTCGTCATATAATAAACCCAAGGCCTGAAAAAAGGAGTCCACATCACTGAGAATCGGATTATCAGACGCTAAAGAGAAGGCCCAGTCCTGAGGGTCACCACGCAGCAAGGAGATGACAATCTTAACCTGCTGTACGGGATTCACTTAGGGCGCAGGTCAAAAAATAATTTACAATTATTTTTGAAGCTGAAAAATCTCGACCTATCTCCCGAAAAAAATTCAGGAACAGGAATCTTAGGCTTTTCCCCCTCTAGGATTGTTGGGGAACTCCCTGCAGTTCTGTGTGGAGTTTAGCTCCTTTGGGTCCATGTGTTTGTGGCTTGTTGAATTTGTTATGATTCTTGTTTTCTGTTCATTGGTATGACAAGGGCACCTGGTATAGGACGGAGTTCAGATCGTGCGATCTGAGGGCCTTTTTGTACTATCAGGAAGTTGGTATTTTGCAGGGTTTTTCTCTGGCCACCATCAGTCCCTTTCCTGTCCTTTCCTATTTTAGTCAGCGGGGGCCTCACCTTTTGCTAATCCTGTCATCTACCTGTGTATTGTGTTTTTCCTATATCACCGCAGTCTTTGAATGTGGGGGGCTTGCTATTCTTGTCTATTTTCTGAGGCAGAGAGTTATTCATCTTTCCTACCTTTAGGATAGTTAGTTCTCCGGCTGGGTTCGCAGTGCAGAGGATGTTAGTTCACCCCTCGGCTACTTCTAGTTGTGATGGTTAGTAAGGGGATGGCGGCCAGATTAGTTGCCAATGCTCTTGTCACCTTTTTTGCCAATGATTTGTGGTGGTCTTCCATGGTTCCGGATCATAACACCCAAGGGTGAAGCTCGATGGTAGGCCAAAGAGTGCAGCCCAATGGTTGGCCAAAGATCCAAGGGTGGAGTCCGGTGGTCGGGCCAGTAGAAGCAAAAAGGCGGCACGCCAACGGGTAACGGTGTGCTCCGACGGCACGCCAACGGGTAGCGGTGTGCGGCGGCACGCCAACGGGTAGCAGTGTGCTCCGGCGGCACGCCAACGGGTAGCGGTGGTCAGCCCAAGAGAGGCCCGATGTTGCAGCCCAATGGTCGGCCCATGGGTGCTTTCCAATGGTTGGCCAAAGATTCAAGGGTGTAGTCCGATTGGCACAAGAGGCCCAAGGGTGCAGCTCGATGGTAGGCCAAAGGGTGTAGCCCAATGGTTGGCCAAAGATCCAAGGGTGCAGCCCGGTGGTCGGGCCAATAGAAGCAAAAAGGCGGCACGCCAACGGGTAGCGGTGTGATCCGGCGGCATGCCAACGGGTAGCGGTGTGCTCCGGTGGCACGCCAACGAGTAGCGGTGTGCTCCGGTGGCATGCCAACGGGTAGCGGTGTGATCCGGCGGCATGCCAACGAGTAGCGGTGTGCTCCGGTGGCACGCCAACGGGTAGCGGTGTGCTCCGGTGGCACACCAACGGGTAGCGGTGTGCTCCGGCTGCACGCCAACGGGTAGCGATGTGCTCTGGCGGCACGCCAACGGGTAGACAACCCTGCTCATGAGAGCTTACAATCTACAATGAGAAGGGGGGGGACAAGGTACAAGTGCTTATTTACAATGACAATTCTGCTATCTCAAGGAAATGGGGGATAAATAATGGCTTCCTGGACCAGTTGGCCAGAACCTTGAGATGCATTTGGGTGCCATGGAGTTTGATGCGGGGTTATGTTCTGAGAAGTTGTGGAGGGACTATGTGAATTTAGTTTGGCTACTGAGTGTGATAGGTCGTCCTAAAAAGATGCGTTTCTGGGAGCATCTGAAGCTGAGTGAGTTGTGATTCATCCTAACTGCTTAGGGTAGAGCGTTCCAGAGGATTGGTGTGGCTCGGGACAAGTCTTGGATCCGGGAGGGGGAGGTTCTGATTAGTGTGGATGTTAGTCGAAAGTCATTTGCAGAGCGTAGAGAACAGGTGGGGTGATAGAGAGGAGGGTGGAGATGTAGGGGGGATGCCGCACTGTGGAAAGCTTTGTGGCTGAAAACAAGCAGTTTGAATTGGATCCTGTGATATATGGGCAGCCAGTGCAATGACTGGCACTGAGCAGAGGCATCCGAGTAGCAGTTAGCCAGATAGGTGACCCTGGCTGCTGCATTAAGGATGGACTGTAGAGGAGAGACTCTAGTTAGGGGGAGACCAATTAATAGAGAGTTACAGTAGTCAAGGCGAGAGTGGGTCAGGGCCACGGTAAGGGTTTTTGTCGTTTCCATTGTGAGAAAGGGGTGGATTCTAGAGATGTTCTTGAGGTGCAAGCGTCAGGAGCGGGCAAGAGATTGTATGTGGGAGGTGAAGGAGAGGTCAGTGTCAAGTATAACACCCAGACAGCGAGCTTGCTTCCTAGGACTTATCGTTGTGCCACACACAGAGAGGGAAATGTCAGGTTTAGGAACGTTGGAAGACGGGGGGAAAAGAAGTTCAGCTTTGGAAAGGTTAAGTTTCAGATAGAGAGCAGACATGATGTTGCAAACTGCAGTCAGGCAGTCACTTGTGTTCTGTAGTACAGCGGGGGTGAGCTCAGGCGATGAGGTGTAGCTGTGTGTCATCAGCATAAAGATGGTACTGAAAGCCAAATCTACTGATGGTGTGTCCAATTGGGGCAGTGTAGAGAGAGAAAAGAGGGCCAAGGACTGAACCTTGAGGGACCCCAACAGTGAGAGGAAGAGAAGATGTGGAGCCAGCAAATGATACACTGAATGAGCGACCCGAAAAATAGGAACGGTATACTATTGTACAGTACAGTATATACTATATATCATTTCTATCAATTTGCAGTTGTGGATATAATATTGTACTTTCTTTCGGTACAGCACATTTCTTGTAATGTACCTCTCGCACACCAATTCTATTGTAAGCTAATGTGCAGTATAATTTGTTTTACATGTTTTTTACTGCACAGTATTTTGTATTAGTGTACTGTAATAATTGTATGTGAATATAGTACACTAGAAGATGGCCCGATTCTACGCATCGAGTATTCTAGAATTTACGTATTGTGTAGTTAATGTATGATTTTTGTTATCTAATATATAAAGCTGAATGTGTGTGTGTGTATGTGTGTATGTCCGGGATTGGCATCTGCACCGTCGCAGCTACAGCCACAAAATTTTGCACACTCACACGTCTGGACCCCAAGAGCGTTATAGGCTATGTTTTGAGGGGAAATTTTAACCCTGCGCTTTACAGTTATTCGCCAAAAAACCTGCCTCCATTAAAGCAAATGGAGCTGGGAGCCACAGTGCAGCCAGAACTTCAGAAGAATGCGCAGCCACGCCCTTATATGAAATGTTGGCGTGTCACAATGCAGCCAGGGAAAGATGCAGACACATACAGGGTAAGAAACAGACATAGACAGGGTAAGAGACAGACAGAAAGAGACAGACACAGGGAAAGAGACACACAGACAGAGAGACAGACACAGGGATCAGACAGGGAAAGAAAGGGAAAGAGACAGGGTAAGAGACAGACAAAGACAGGTAAAGAGACAGACAAAGAGACAAAGAGAGGGAAAGAGACAGACAGGGAAAGTGACAGAGATAGATAGACAGACAGGGAAAGAGATAGATAGACAGACAGGGAAAGAGATTGAGACAGACGGAGAAAGAGACAGAGACAGTCAGAGACAGACAGGGAAAGAGACAAAGAGAGACAGATAGATATAAACAGAGGGGGAGACAGACAGAGAATGGGAGAGAAACAGAGAGACAGTTACTATCCCGGGTGTTAATACATTCTATTTATACATTCTATCCCAGGAATGTTAATACATTCTATTTTGTTAACAACAGTTATTAACCCGGGCGAAGGAAAAGGTGTGTCCAAACTTTTGGTCTGTACTTTTTATATATATATATATATATATATATATATATATATATATATATATATATATATGTATATATATTTATATATATATATATGTATATATATATATATATATATATATATATATATATATATATATATATATATATATAATGTCTGCAAATAGAACATTGTAAGACATGGCTAACATTCTAGTATATATATATAGATGTTGTTGTGTGTAGTTACCAAGTGTTTGTGTAGGGCGCTGTACATGTTCTGGGTGTGGCGGGGGGGTGAGAGCGGTGTTGTTTGTGTGTTGCATTGTGTGTGTTGCGTTGTTTGTGGAGCGGTGTGTATCTGTAGCGTTGTGTGTGTGTGTTGCGCGGTTTGTGTGGGGTGTGTGTTTTGGGGGGAGGGATGTTTTGTGCAATGTGTGTGTTGTGCGGTGTGTGCGTATATTTGTGTGTGCCGCGGTGTTTGTGTGTTGGGTGTTGTGTGTGTGCGGCGTTGTCTGTGTGTGTGGGTGTCTGTGTAGGGCGGTGTTTGTGGTTCCCAGTGTGTGTGTGGTGTGTTGTGCAGTGCGTGTGTGGCGGTGTGTGTGTGTGTGTTTTGGGGGGAGGTGTGCACCCCCCATCGTGCTCCATCCCCCATGCTGCGCACCCCCCCATCGTGCTCCATCCCCCATGCTGCACACCCCCCATCATGCTCCATCCCCCATGCTGCGCACCCCCCATCGTGCTCCATCCCCCATGCTGTGCACCCCCCATTGTGCTCCATCCCCCATGCTGCGCACCCCCCATCAAGCTCCATCCCCCATGCTGCGCACCCCCCATCGTGCTCCATCCCCCATGCTGCGCACCCCCCATCGTGCTCCATCCCCCATGCTGCGCACTCCCCATCGTGCTCCATACCCCATGCTGCGCATTCCCCATCGTGCTACATCCCCCATGCTACACACTCCCAAACGTGCTCCATCCCCCATGCTGCGCACTCCCCATCGTGCTCCATCCCCCATGCTGCGCACCCCCATCGTGCTCCACCCCCCATGCTGCGCACCCCCCATCATGCTCCATCCCCCATTCTGCGCACCCCCCATCGTGCTCCATCCCCCATGCTGTGCACCCCCCATCACAGTCACACATCAGACAGTATACACGCACACATCTGATCTCATACACTCACACCCCACTTCTGCCTGTGCCCTCCGGTGGACGGTCCCATCAGCTGTGCCTTCTGCCGACACGCACACATCCGATCGCATACACGCACACATCCGATCGCATACACGCACGCACCCGATCGCATACACGCACACACACATTGACGATATCGCACATATGCGCTCACACTCACAACATCCGGAGATACCACATGCTTCCGGCCATGTGATCCTCCGGCAGGTCCTGGAAGGTCACTGCACGCACAGTATCGCCGCCGAGAAGTAAGCGATATCACTGGATGTTGTGAGTGTGTGGATGCGATCTGATGTGTGTGTGACAGTGAGTGTGATCTGATGTGTGTGTGTGTGTGTGTCTGTTCTTATGTGTGTGCGTGTGTGTGTGTTCCGCCGCTGCAGGACCTTGATGCGCTCACCTGCTCCCGGTCGGCTTCTGGTGAGTATGATCGGGGGTCTTCTTTCTTCTGTCTTCTCTCTTCTGCACATGTGTACCGGGAGCCGGTGTACGCTGGTAACCATGCTACACAATATTACCCGATGTGTACCATGGTTACCAGCGTACCCCGCCCCCTCCGCACGCACGGGAGCCCACACCAGCGTACGCCGGCAACCCCAGCAATGCGAGGGTATGTGTCGGCTGGGTTGCCGGCGTACGCTGGTGTGGGCTCCCGGGGGTACAGCACTCACCTGGGAGTCGGGGCTCCGTGTCGGTTCGGGGAATGCGTGCGGGGGGCGGGGCCAGAGCAAGCGTGCAATGCGTGAGGGGGGCGGGGCGTGGCCGAGTTGCCAGTGCGTGCAGGTGGCCGGGGCGAGAGGCCAATCCGTGTGGGGGGCGAAGCCTGGGCAAGCGGCCAATCCGTGCGGGAGGGCGGAGCCGAGGCGAGCGGCCAATGAGACGCTTGTCGCGGTAACGACAGAATTTTGGAGCAAGACAGACAGACAGAATAAGGCAATTATATATATAGATTATGTTGTATTACTGTAAAAGTTTTTATAAATACAGGAAATAGTTTTGTGTTGTGGAACGAATTGTCTGCGTTTAAATTACTTCCTATGGGAAAATTTGCTTTGATAGAAGAGTAACTTGGTTTAATAGCAGACACCCGGAACCAATTATGATCGTAATCCAAGGTTCCACTGTATTATATAATCTGCAGACTAAAAATAGGTGATGTCACCTATGTAAACCAAGAAAACATAATACTAGTTGAGGAACCCAAAAGAAGATGAATTTTTATATAATTTATTCCGGTACCTTGTTGGATTTTGTCACCTGGTAATAGTATATTATATACCTAAAAAGGTATAGACTTTGGGTCAATGTTAAAAAGGCGAGAACTTTGGGTCAATGTAGTAGACGGTGATCCCCAAATGTTCCCTAATTTACAAAACCCTCCACCAGGCTTCAATCTACCAAGGAAAACGTGGGTTACTCTAAATCGTATCAGAACAAACTTTGGCGTCTGTGCAGATTTTTTGTATAAGTGGGGAAAATATGACTCTCCCACCTGTGACTGTGGAGCAGATCGTCAAACTATCCAGCACATTGTTGAGGAGTGCCCCCTGAGATCCTTCCATGGTGATAAGAAGGATTTCTATATTGTAAATGATAACGCTATTGCATATATAGAAAATCTTGATATTCAAATTAGATTTTTATCCTTTTGATATTTTTCAATCACTGTCTATTGTCTGGTGTTTATTTTTACATGATGGTAAGATATACGTTCATACAATTAAATTAAAAACCTAAAAAGGTATTGTTATATGTGAATTTCTATTAGTAACACTGGGTGACTGAAATCTCCACATTTCAAAAGTGGACGCGGGGTCACAACTGTGGTGGTCGAGCGGGACCTGGACGCACTGTCACACCTGCGGCGGTCGAGTGGGACCTTGTCACAATCACTGTGGAGTTAGTAGAGTCCACGCCGGTGGTGCTCTGAATACCTGATTTTAGGAACTGGAACGTCTCTGGATATAAAGAGGCGGTGTCGTTGGACTTTATCTCAGCACTTCAGGTCTAGGCGGTACTTCTCACATAGCGAGATCGCTAGCGAGATCGCTGCTGAGTCACGGTTTTTGTGACGCAGCAGTGACCTTATTAGCGATTTCGCTGTGTGTGACACTGAGCAGCAATCTGGCCCCTGCTTTGAGATCGCTGCTCGTTACACACACTGCTGGTTCATTTTTTAGTTGTTGCTCTCCCGCTGTTAAGCACACATCGCTGTGTGTGACAGCGAGAGAGCAACAATCTGAATGTGCAGGGAGAAGGAGCCGGCGTCTGGCAGCCTGCGGTAAGCTGTAACCAAGGTAAATATCGGGTAACCAAGGAAGCCCTATTTACCTTCGTTACTAGCGTCCGCCGCTCTGACGCTGCCAGTGCCTGCTCCCTGCACACGTAGCCGGAGTACACATCGGGTAAAATTAACCCAATGTATACTCTGGCTACGAGTGCAGGGAGAAACCTTAGAAAAATGTTCAGGGGGGTCTTTAGACAAAGTACACCTCAAAAAATCAAACCCCACCATAAAATTCAATACTTTATTCCATTAAACCAACAAAGTGCAAATTAAAAACAGAGTAGTTTGATGCATTAAGTTACGGTCACAGGGAGGATCCCGGGCAGATTCCCTATTCTTTCCCTTCCTGACCGTAGGGGTCGGCACCCTATAAGGGTAAACGCAGTGGTGCCCCCGCTCGACGTGGACTGACCCTTCAAACCCTGTACTGACAATCTTATTCGTGCTACTGATCTCTGTGAGCGTTTACCCTTGTAGGGTGCCGACCCCTGCGGTCAGGAAGGGAAAGAATAGGGAATCTGCCCGGGATCCTCCCTGTGACCGTAACTTAATGCATCAAACTACTCTGTTTTTAATTTGCACTTTGTTGGTTTAATGGAATAAAGTATTGAATTTTATGGTGGGGTTTGATTTTTTGAGGTGTACGAGTGCAGGGAGCCAGCGCTAAGCGGTTTGTGCTGGTAACCAAGGTAAATATCGGGTAACAAGCGCTTGGTTACCCGATGTTTACTGTGGTTACCAGTGTCCGCAGCTTCCAGGCGCCGGCTCCCTGCAAGCGCAGCATCGCTTCCACGTCGCTGCTGGCTGGGGGCTGGTCGCTAGTGAGATCTGCCTGATTGAGAGCTCACCAGTGACCATGTAGTGACGCAGCAGCGATCCTGACCAGGTCAGATCGCTGGTGGGATCGCTGCAGCGTCGCTAAAGTGTGACGGTACCCTAGGAGTGCGAAGGAACTTTTCTCATTTTGCTTTGTATATTGTCCTTGTCTGTTGCTGGAGACATTGTCTTAAGTACTGAAGGGAATTACCCTTGAGTGTTATTATCAACAGATATGGTATTTCTTATACTAAATTGCAAGGTACCAGATTAAAATATTTCACAAGGGGTAATATTATATTTGCTAAGTGTCTGCATGTCAGTTATAACATATTGTGTTATGATTGGAGATGAGCGAACCTGAACTGTAAAGTTCGGGGATCATACCAGACACTGGGTGTTCAGGGCTCGAACTCCAACACAGACTTTTTAAAAATAAGTCTGTGTCTGAGTTTGAATGCTGTTCGTTTGCTAATAAAGTTTGTTGAAAGGCTGCAGTGCAACAAATTAACAAACTTTGTTGCATGAGGAAGATTGCTGTGAACAAAATTAATAAATTTAAAAAAAATGGAGAGGGCTCCCCCTATGTTTATGACTAGCCAAGGCAAAGCAGACAGTGGGGGTTGGTATTATCAGGCTGGGAAGGACCATGGTTATTTGGCCCTTCTCAGCCTAAAATAGCAGCCCCCAGCCACCTCAGAAGTGGCACATGCATTAGATGCAGCCATTCTGGTGCTTTGCCTTGCTTTTCCTGATTGCCCTTGTGTGGTGGCAATCGGTTTAATACTTTTGCGGTTGATGTCAGCTTCGAATTGACAGCTGGCATTAACCCCGGGGGTTAGTAATGGAGAAGTGTCTATCAGACACCTCCATTACTACCCCGGCTGAAAGAAAAAAGTTCATGGATAGCATGTGTGCTTTTTGTGAATAATAGAATATTGCAGGTTATTGTTACTAGATTTTGTTATATGGGACGTTGATCCAGGGAACTAGTCTGATTGCCGTATGTTGAATTGGGAAGGAATTTTTCCCCTAATACGGGGCAATTAGCATCTGCCTCATGGGGTTTTTGCCTTCCTCTGGATCAACACATTAGCTTTTAGGCTGAACTTGGTGGATTTAAGTCTTTCAACCTTAAGGCTATGAAGCGATCTTTGTATTGAGGCTCAAGGGTGTAGGCCGGGGTTTCTTTGGGACCAGCATTAATGGAGTGTTTTGCTCCAAGTCTATCCCAGGAAGCCTTTTTGAGCTGACGTACTTAGACAGATCCCAACATTTAGGGGGGAAAAAAGCTTTAGTTAGTTAAAGGCGTTTTCCCATGAGCAAACTTAATCTTAACATAAACTTTAATCAAATCTTGGAATAATAATAATTTCCAGAATTGGATATAATTAAGAAAAAATGTTCCTGTGCGGAGATAATCTTATATATGTGCCCCTACTACTGTAATGGCCGTGTCTGACCGTACAGGGACATGGTCTGCTAATACTCCATGGCAGGGGAGGACTTGATCGCTAATTATTCTTTCTTTGAGGTAAAACATTTTTTAAAAGCAAGTAGGGAAATGTTTTACCTCACAAAAAGAATCAGCTGGGATCCTGTTTAATTGATTAAGTTTATCTTTATTCATGGGGAAACCCCTTTATGTTCAATCTATTTTTATTGGAAGTTATCAGGATTACAAAAAAAACCAACATAAAGTCATATAACAAGTTATGCAATGAAAGCAATCTGCAGAGAGCAGCCTGCCGGTGTCCCGTACAAGCAGCATATCGATTCTTAGGCATTTTCAAAACCTTTGAAGCGTGTGTAATGATGAACACAACAAGTTCGTGGATTTGCAGTACCAAAATTGAAATTCAGAGAATATATGCAAAGAACGTATTCTTATTCAAAACTTCAAAAATTTAAAGATTATGCCGATGTTCAGACTGCTAGTATTAAGAAAAGTAAGCTCAGGAGTAGAAATGTCAAGTTTCAAATTTAGAAGCGGGGATCAAGCAAGCCTAGTAAGTTAATACTTTAGTATTCCCTCGCTTAATGGAAAAAACTTGCTGACCGGAGCCATTAAAATTGTGAATGAAACAACAAAAATATTTATAAAATCATATATACATATCTCTCATTATTCCAATATAAGATCAGCAGAAAATACCATAGGCATAAAGAGTTTGAAAGAATAAGAAAGGAAAAGGATATGGAGGAGAAAGCAGAAGGAGAGAAGAGGAAAGTGGGGAAGAGATGGGGAGAAAGAAAGGAGATGGAGAGGGGGAGGAAGGGGGGGAGGGGGTTCCTCTGAGGTCTACATCTTCAAAACAGTTTATGGAAGTCAGGTGAATCCCTAAACATTATCCAATCGTTCCAGGTCCTGTAAAATTTATCTCTGGTGTCCACGCCCTCGGCTGCGAGCTCCTCCATCCTACAAATATTTGCCATCTCCATGTACCACTCGGAAATAGGAGGGATTATGGAAGTTTTCCAGTATCTAGGAATGGTGGAGCGTGCCGCCGCAAGGCAGAACCGCAGAATATCTCGCTTATGATATGTGATAGCGTGAGGTAAGACGGAGAGGAGTGTTATCTTGGGACAGTTCTCAACTGTTTTCCCAGTTATGAGATGGTAGTTCGAGAGTACTTTTTGCCAGAACTGCTGTATTCCTTCACATTCCCACCAAATGTGAGTCATTGTGCCAACCTCCCGTTCACATCTCCAACACATTGCTGACACCGTAGGGAATATTGAATGAAGCTTAGCTGGAAATTGGTACCATCTCGTCAAGATTTTAAAATTTTTCTCCTGTGTGGCGCACGTAGCTGATAATTTATGTGTGAATAAAAAGCATTTTTCCCATTCAGCTGGTGAGATATGTTGTTTCAGCTCACTTTCCCAAGCCAACTGGTAGCCTCGTTTGCCTGAGGTCCCAATTTCATTGAGAATGCTGTGCAGCTGAGAAACCGGGCGTTCAGGCTGATCTTTTTTCGTAAACAGTTTTTCAATGGCGCTGTATGTGTCTCGAACTCGGCCACTGGACCCCAGCGCGGATACAAAGGCCTGCAGCTGAAAAAATTCCAACCACTTCCTTCCCCCGCCCAGATGCTGAGCTTGAAAAAATTGGAGGGACAGAACCTTGCCATCAATCAGGATGCTCCCCAACCGGGTGTCCTCCTCTGCCCTCCAGCCGAGAAAGCTTCTTTGTTGATATCCTGGGCGGAACGATGGAGTGGAGAATAAAGGTGTGAGAGGACCAATATGTTGTGTAGGGGATAACTTATTGGATATTGTATGCCAGACCCTAAGAGTGTCTTTGGTGAAGTCTGAGTATGAACCCACCTCAGAGAGGTCAGTGATGGGCAGCCATGGAAGGTGATGAAGTGGTATCTCCAGCCCCTCCTGCTCCACCTGTATCCACTGCTTGGAGACCTTGTTAAAATGCCAGTCCACCAGGCGGGACATGGCCGCAGCCTGCATGTAGCCCCTAAAATTGGGGAGACCGGCCCCACCCAGTGCCCTAGGGAGGGTCAGGGTGCGGAGATTAATTCTAGGCTTCAACCTACCCCACACGAAACGAATGATAGCTGATTGAAGGCTACAAAAGAAGCTGGAGGGGGGGGAAATGGGGATAGTCTGAAAATAATATAGAAAACGTGGCAGAATGTCCATTTTCACCACATTCATTCTACCCATCCATGATAATTTTAGACCCCCGTAAGATTTAAAGTTTTTGATTGTGCTCTCTAGCAGTGGTAGGTAATTGAGTGTGTAGAGCTTCGAGATGTCTGTCGGTATGTGGATGCCCAAGTATTTGATGGTGGAAGGTCGCCATTTAAATGGGAAGTTGTCTCTTGCCCTTGTAACGTCCTCCTGAGACAGCGAAATATTTAAGGCTTCTGACTTTGTGAGGTTAACTTTAAAGTTACTAAGGAGGCTGAATCTTTCGAACTCTTTCATTATGGCTGGGCACGAAATATGGGGTTGGGAGACATATACTAGTAGGTCATCCGCATACAATGCAATTTTATGGTGTTTATCCCCGACCTGAATCCCCTTAATGTTTATGTTTCCCCTAAGTGCATTGGCTAAGTGTTCCATGACCACTACGTATAAGAGAGGGGACAAGGGGCATCCCTGTCTAGTCCCATTTCTCACCGCAATGGAAGAAGATAATGTCCCGTTAATTCTCACTCTGGCTGATGGATTGTCATATAGAGCATTAATTCTCTGTAGGAACCGGGGTCCCAAACCCAATTGCTCCAGAGCTGCCTTCAGAAAGCTCCAATGGACCCTGTCGAAGGCCTTCTCTGCATCAATACTCAGAAGACCCAATGGGATTGATTTTTTCTTGGCCTTAGCAATAAGGGATAGAGTTTTGATCGTATTATCTCTTGCCTCCCGACCCTTAATGAACCCAACTTGGTCCAAGTTAATAACGGAGGGCAGGAGTGGTGCCAGCTTGTCGGCTAATAACTTGGAATAAAGTTTAAGGTCTATATTCAAAATAGATATGGGTCTATAGTTTGAAGCTAGAGATGGATCCTTCCCTGGTTTGGGGATCACGCTAATGTGGGCTTCTAAGGATTGTGGTGTTAACCGTGACTCTCCATTAATTGAGTTGAACGTTTTGGTCATAATCGGTGTTAATTGATCTTTGAGTATTTTATAAAAGGCAGGGGTAAACCCGTCTGGGCCTGGAGATTTTCCTGAGGGTGTGTTTTGAATTGCATTACAGATATCAGATTCTAAGAAATCTCCCTCCAGTGCCTCTACAGCGAGGCTATCTAAGGGGGGTAGGGCCGTCTCCTGCACATATCTCTCAATTTTCCCTATCAGAGCCGCTGGCTGTATTTCCGAGTATTGCCCTTTGATATTATAAAGGTCCTCGTAATAAGACCGGAAGGTTTCCAGTATTACTGTCGGGTCATGAGATTTTTTATTGCCTCTAGTGGTAATACAAGGAATATAAGAGGTGTTGGCCCGGGGGTGTAAGAGTCGCGCTAGGGGGCGGCCGCATTTATCGGAGGATGTATAATAATAACCTCGGATTCTCTCTCTGTGTCGTGAGTATTTCTGATCCAGTAGGTCTCTAAGCGTAACCCTCTTAAGGACCAATTCGGCCAGAACCGTAGAAGTGCGTGTTAATTTATGTAAATTTTCTAGTTCGTGGATTTGTGTCAGCAACTCCTCTACCTCCTTCGTCTTTTCCCTTTTAATCCTGGAGCCATGTTTGATTAGTACTCCACGAAGGACACATTTCAATGCTTCCCATTGGGTAGGCAAAGAAGTCGGATCAGAGCCATGTATTTGTGTAAAGGAGTCAATTGAGGATTTCAGTTCTTCTAGGCAAAGAGTGTCTTTAAGTAGATTGTTATTCAATCGCCATGTCCATGAGCGTTGGGGAAAGGATGGGACCTGAAGGGATACGTAAATTGGGGCGTGATCGGACCAGAGAATTTCCCCTATGTCCGCCTTTGGGTTCCAAGCCAAGGCCCCATGGCTCACCAAGAAGAGATCTATTCTACTGTATGTATTGTGTGATGGGGAATAATATGTGTAGTCTCTACCTTGGGGGTTTAGAGTTCTCCACACATCTATCAGCCGGAGGGCATGGATGGTCCGATTCAAGGCACGAAATTCTCTGATACGAGTGGTGTTCCGTCCAGATGAGGAGTCCAAGGCCGAGTTCATTGTGAAGTTGAAGTCACCTCCAATTACTGTTGTTCCTTCTGCAAAATCAGCGAGTAATGCTAAAAGGGTTCTGCAATGAGAGATCTGATTAGTGTTAGGAAGGTACCAGTTTGCCAGTGTGAACAGAGAGTTTGCTATTTTCAATTTAAGGAAAATATATCGACCCTGTTCGTCAATGTTTGAGTCTACTATAGTGTGTACCAGTTGTTTATGGAGTGCAATCGAGACCCCTTTTGATCTGGATTCGGGGTTGGTACTATGAAACCACACAGGGAAAAATCTGTCTCGAAATGTGGGTACATGATCTTTTTTAAAATGTGTCTCCTGTAACATAAGGACATGGACTTGTTTCTTATGCATAGAGTACAGGACCTGTGAACGCTTTTGAGGGGTGTTAAAGCCTCGTATGTTAATTGAACAACAGTTAAGTGTAGTCATGTTGCTCTGGGGACCTCAGAGGTCTAAGGAGGGGAGTCAAGTGTAGGCAAAGGTATGTGTAGGACGCCAAGAAATGGAAAAGGGGGAGAGGTCTAGAGAGTTGAGTTCAAGTAGGAAAGTAGGAAAGTAGGACTGACAATATGGGGGATCGAGAAAAGAAGAGAAGAGAGAAAGAGAGAGAGAGAGAAAGAGAAAAGAAAAAAAAAAAAAAAAGGGCGGGGAGAGGGGGGGGAAGAGAAGAGGAAAGGAAAAGCGAGGGAGTGAAGAGGAAGAGGAGACTGTGTGAAGATATATAAGAATATATCTAAGTATAGTACTCAACAGATGGGTCGGTATGGGGGAAGAAAAGAAGTGTAGGGGATAGAGAATATGAGATATATTAAGGATGTTTGACTATAGGTCAAGAAATCAAGAAATTAAGAAATTAAGAAAGGGGGGTCACTAATTTCTACTCCTGCATGCAGTGAGTAGAGACCCAAAAGGGGGGACTGTCTTTCCACTAGGGATTAGTTCCCTGCCGAACCAGCCCCAGGCCCAAATGCTTAATACGGTGACCCTCAAGCTTAAACCGGTCACCCAGGAACATCCACAACCAGGAAGTAAGCAAATGCATAAACATAGACATAATCATGAAATATGAAATATTTGGCCTGTTCTGATAATATTCATATACGTGTATGGTAACATTTTACATTTTACAAAAACATATTACGTAAGCCAAAAGGAAGTGTAGGAGTCATGTAGATACCACCATCATATCGATATTCCGTCGCTCAATGCTAATGATCAGAAGCTTGTCCACAGAAGCAAAGAAAAAGGGATGCCCATAAGAAGACCCTCCTCCGGATCTTACTGCGTGGAAAGTTCCTCAGAGGAAACTCAGCGAGGTTCAAAGTGGTGTAGTTCAATTCTAGGATGAAGATGAGGCGTTAGGCCTTCTGGTTTCTCCCCTCTGGAAGGTATCTCTGTTTCTCTGGATACGAGATCGTTGTGGGAGTGAAAGCATCCGGGCAGGTAAACTCTCCCCCCTTCTGTGTACCCTAGGCCAGTCCGCTGGAGGGATGTGGATCAAGGGAATCTGTAGAGCCGAGCAGAATTCCGGGAGATCATCCAGGTTACGGAGCACTCGCAGGGAGCCTGCCTGGCGTACCTGTAGTCTGAAGGGGAATCCCCATGAGTAGAGAAAATTTTCTTGTCTTAAGACATCAAGAAGAGGTTTCAATGCTCGTCGTTTTTGTAGAGTATGGCGAGAAAGATCTTGCAAGAGCAGAATAGGAGTGCCCCTGAGTATAATTTGGCCCTTCTGACGTGCTTTAAATAAGATATCTTCTTTTTTTTAAATTTATGGACTTTGCATATGACATCTCGCGGGTTAGCACCTTGCATTGGTTTTGGGCCTAGCGACCTGTGAGCTCTGTCCAATTCTAGTTTAGCATCTGGAGGGAGATCTAATATCGAGTTGAACAGATGGCGCAGTGTTCCGTCTAGGTCTTGTGGGCTCACCGATTCAGGGATACCCCTTACTCTGATATTGTTACGCCTTCCTCTATTTTCTAAATCGTCAAGGAGATCTGTCAGGTATTCAATTTGTGAGGCCTGTTCCGATAGCGCCTGCTCCTGCGTGGTGATTTGTTGTGAAACCGTTTCTGTGCGGTGTTCAGATTTCTCCACTCTTTTTGTCAATTGTTGCATGTCTCCTCTTATTGCGGACGATTCCGCCTTGTATGTAGCTTCCATTTTTGCAATATAATTCTCCATCTCTTCCCTGGTAGGGATGGTCCGTATCCGTGCCTTTAAATCTTCCCAGACACCATCAACTTGTTGAGAACCATTTTGTGAGGCTTCTCCTGTTATACTGGTGGCAGCAGTGGGCCTGAGTAAATGAGGGAGCAGTCCTCTTTCAGGGGAGGGTGGCAGAGATATTATGGATGTGATGGATGTTATTATATTCTGCTCATTTGACATGGTGAGGGTGGGGGTATTTATATCAGCATCTGGGGCCAAGAGGGTCTTATCACCATTCTCCTGCTGTGAATTCAAAGTGATATTATTTTCAGAAGGGCAGCAGTGACTCTCCTTATCTGAGCTGTGTGATATGGTCACAGCTCCATATGCCTGTCCTCCTGTGTTCCCTTGCAGGCCCGAAGATATATGCCTGGAATCCGTCTGTGGTATGCTGGCTATGTCAGCCTCCACTGCGGTTGGACCCTGAGGACCCCTGCCTGTGTTCACCTCCCCCCCGCCGGGGCATCGCTGCCTTCCCCCTACCTCCGGCTGTTTCATGCCTCGTGGCTCCGGTCCCTCCTGCCCCCCTGCTGCTGTCTTGCCTGGGTTATCTGTGTGCCGTTCAGTCTGGAGCAACCCTCCCCCTCCCTGCTCCTGCTCCGACCTGGATGGTGTTGGGATTGCAGCTGCATGTTCAGTGCTGTGAGCTCCGGCGTCCTGCCCTGCACCTGCTTTGTCCCTCCACGCTGGAAGATTTGCAGGGGAAGCTGCCGCCGCCATCTTAGAGTAAGTTTGCTGTTGCCTTGGGC